>NC_137169.1:132760411-133452890 GCF_951394435.1 Stenella coeruleoalba
CGAATAAAAATCCTAATGTATATTGAAATACCTCTAGTAGGTTCCTGTAGTTAAAGAACACTTAGTATGAAGTCTAGGTTTGGGGGAACATTTCCAGTATCTGCCTCTTGCCGCTCTCTTCTGTGACAGTGGGCCACATGGAATCTCAGGGGAGAGTAGGCGATTAGAAACACTTTCTGATGAAATAAGTTACATAGATGGCATATTACCTTATTAACTGCAGTAAAACTAGGGGTTTCTTTCCTGGCATTTGTTCTCCTGGGATTTTAATTTCTGTGCACAGAATTTTGTCAAATCATGAAAATGTCAAGTGTCTATTGATTACTGTTTTGAAATCTTGGGATATTGGCATCGTAATATACAAGATTTCAAAGGTCTATATGATATCAGTTGCAGAGAATCTTTTTTTTTTTTAAGTGTGAAGAAAGGCTTCTTTTCATCTAGTAAATAAGGAATCCATTTGTACTGGTATTTCCAGCTTGCTGACTCTTCTTATGTAGGGAGTATTAATTCATTTTAGACACTGGCTTTCAAAGGTCTTTGATCCATGGACTACTTCGCAACAACCTAAAACCTCATGGATTTTCTCTCCCAAACACATTTTTTTAAACCAACAAAAATTCCCAGATCTTAACCGAATTAACTGATAAAAGAGCAATGCTTTCAAGGAGATACCAGTAGGCCCTGACCCAACTGCCTCATTATAAATGTTCAAGTTCTCAATGCTGAGCTCACGTCCACAGCTTCAAAAGACACAGTACTTTTGCCTTTATTTTCATAAATTATCCTTAGCAGAGCAGGATGTTTGGAGGTTTTGTCCATAATTGGGATATTTGCCTTTAGTTCCCAGTTCCTGGCATTATTTTAGTTATGAGCCCAGGCAAATTGCTTAGCCTTCTCGTGCCTAGGCTTCATATCTTGAGGGTGGAAGTAATTATAGCAGCCTTCCTTTGCGAGGAAGTGAAAAGAAAACATTGCGGGGACTGCATGAGTGTCTGGGTTGATGATAGCTCATAGTGCCCAGACCCAGTGTTCAGCAGAACTTTGTAGTGGGACTAGTTTCTTCCAGAGGTCTCTTTTTCCCATTTTGTTGTTGCTTTCCTAGCACCCACTATTTGCTGCTACTCTTAGGGTGGCAGGTCTTCCATTCAGGTGGAAGGGTTGAATCAGAAGGCCCTGAGTATCTACCAGTCCGAGGAGTACCAGGGCAAGTTCTGGCTTGCTTCAGTGTAGGACACACTGTGTTAAGGATGGGGGTGGCCAGTGGAGGGCTCTTCTGTCTGTGGTCCTGTCCCTGGGAGGATGCATCTGCTCTCCACCAGGCTCTAGGCCCTGGACTCTGCCATCACTGCCTGCTGCCACTGCTTTCTGGGTGTCTGTTCATCCATGGGGTTCCCTGGTGCTCCCTTTTTGCTCTTCCAAATGCTCCATTGGGAACATCAGGGATGTAAGGTTACTTTTGGAAATGTTGTAAGTTCTTCCTGAAAAATGTTCTGGAAATGTCTAGCTCTTCACATGCTGACATTTCCATCTACTGATATTTTGAAAGAATTCTCCGCTATCTTCACTAGGTGAATTCTCTCTACATTAGATATTTGGTGAAAATTCATTTATTTTTCTCAGCGCAGTGTAGGAAGGATGTTAAGTTGCCTCTGGTGGTTCTCCCTGTTCCTCTCTAAGTACATTCCCCTCTCCCCCCTACCGTCCCCCTTTCTGATCATAGCGAAGCTTATTTGGAGACTTACAGACTTTCAGTGCTTCAATTATTTTATCTCTTTCAGTTAATGCAGTGTACATTTGGTTTCACATTCTTCAAGAGTTTTTAAATAAATTTTAAAATAAACCTAGTGAAGGTGAGCATAGTCACCTGGCCTAGCCAAGCCTAGATCAGCCGTGTTTAACCCAGCAACATGAGTCAGTTTCATCAAAACTGCTTTGAATTCATCTTATTAGAAGTCTTCATTTTCTGATATGTTTGTTTATATCTAGTTTCAAGGTTCTGCATCCATGTTGCCTTCTTCATGAACTGCAGACTGATCTCTCATCTTGAGTAATAATCTTTCTTAATCATTTAGAACTTGTTCCAGATGCAGTAGAATTTTAGGTTTATTTATTTATTTATTGGCTGTGTTGGGTCTTCGTTGCTGTGCGCGGGCTTTCTCTAGGTGCGGGGAGCGGGGGCTACTCTGCGTTGCAGCGCGAGGGCTTCTTATTGCGGTGGCTTCTCGTTGCAGAGCACGGGCTCTAGGCACTCGGGCTTCAGTAGTTGTGGCTTGTGGGCTCAGTAGTTGTGGCTCGCGGGCTCTAGAGCGCAGGCTCAGTAGTTGTGGTGCACGGGCTTAGTTGATCCGCGGCATGTGGGGTCTTCCAGGACCAGGGCTCGAACCCGTGTCCCATGCATTGGCAGGTGGATTCTTAACCACTGAGCCACAAGGGAAGCCCCCTAGGTTTTTTTTTTTTTCTGATTAATAAGTTTGCTCACTCTTCCTGTCCGTTCTTTAGCTTCTTGTGAAAGCAGTTATATACTTCCCCGAAGATGGGAATTGTCATCTGAAGCATCTTTTTAGTGCTGTCTGAAGTTGTTCTTTGATTTTCTGGTGCACTTTAAAGGCTGTTTTGTTTGTAGTTACTTATATTGCATGGGTTTTGCTGAATTTTTCAAAGACTGCATATTTCTTGAATGTCAACTTGTTCTAAATGCTTAGATATCTTTTTGCTAAGTTCTTTTGTAAAGGTCTGTATTTTAAGCCTAAGCAAGGAGTTGGAGATTCCACCTCCTTATTATTGGCCTCCAGTTTTTCTATTGCTGATAGTTTGTTCTTGAGTCTGGCCTCCATTAAAGTTGGTTCACGTCCTTCAAATTCCTTTTTTTTTTTTTTTTTTGCGGTACGCGGGCCTCTCACTGTCGTGGCCTCTCCCGTTGCGGAGCACAGGCTCCGGACGCGCAGGCTCAGCGGCCATGGCTCACGGGCCCAGCCGCTTCGTGGCATGTGGGATCCTCCCGGACCGGGGCACGAACCCGCATCCCCTGCATCGCCAGGCGGACTCTCAACCACTACTCCACCAGGGAAGCCCCAAATTCTTTTTGAATTAGGTTAAACTTGACAAAATTTTGATGTCTTTTCTCCAGAAGGGCAGGAACTTCAGTAGCTAGTTCTCTGTCTTTATTTGCGTAAGATAGGCTTTAATTATTAAAAATCTGACTGACTATAAATAACACCATCTCCCACAGTAATCCATGGGCTCTAGGTCTAGGTTAATGTTCCCTAGCAGGGCGGACGCTGGCTGGTACAGCGTGTCCAGAACCAGGGCAGCACAGAGCATCGTGGCCATGAGCAGACCCCCTAGGCTATTCTGAGCCAATGCAGGTTACCAGGACTCTGATGGCCGCACAGAGTGTAGACAACACCTGCAAGCGTGTGCCCGGAACCAGTCCTGTGTCTGGTAACTAGGGTAGACCTCAATGCAGGGGAAGTAGAGGGGACAAGTACAATAAATTATTGGCTAATACTTCTTTTTCTCTTGACTACCTTTTTATTCTGTGGCCCTGGAGGTCTTCCATTGCCCAAACAGGCCACAGAAGACTTCCTGCTCTCAGAGCCCCTGCACGTCAGGATGGCCTTGAGCATATGTGGGAAAGGATGGGGGACAGATTATGGAGGACACTAGAGAGGCTTCAACTTCACCAATTTCACCTTTGAAAAATAAGAAATAAATAATTGGAATTTTAAAAAGTTTTCACTCCTCAAGAATGTGCAGTCCAACTGTGACCAGAGAAAACATGATGTTTTCAAACTCTTGCAGGTGGTAAAACGTTTGATGATACAGAAGCCCTTCAGGGTGCTTCTGTTCAGAATGATCATCTCTGGAGGTATTAGATGTTGGATGCAGCTTTTCCTCCCAGAAGTTGACCCTTAGGCCGTGGGACATCCAAGCTTTGTCTGGCTCACTTAACAGCTCAGTCTTTTTGGCGATGAGCCTGCAGGTTGGCTGGGAGTTCACTGGCTTTGCCTGGGCTGGGCATTTCACCTGCCCTGGCTGGGCTCACTTATACGGCTTGGAGTAGGCTAGAGATTGGTCAGTCAGGCTCGGCGAGGCTGGTGGCTCTGCAGGTCTTGGCTGGATTTCTCCTGTGTCTTGAGCTCAGCGGATACAGGCTGGTATTGCTCAGTGCCTGGCTCTGCCCCTTGAATCTCTCATCCTTGTCTTGTAATCTGTGGTAAAACCTGGTCTGTCATTCCCATGGTAATGGCAGAGCACAAAACAGCCAGTGTTTTGGCTGTGAGAGCAGTTGTCCAATTTGCATTTTTAAAAATTCACCCTGACTGTGAGATGTCGGCATTTCATTTGGTGGCCTTTTCTCTTCTCGGAGACATGATCCTGAGGGAAACTGTAGGTTTTCCGGAATTGGGATATGGAGTAGAAGTTGATCTAGTCACCCATTTCTTCTCTTTCTGTGGCTTGGCTCACAGGTCACTGTGAAGTTGGGACGCGTGAGTTGGCAGAGATGAACTCTTACTGCAGTGGACACCAACCCAGAGACGGCTAAACGAGCATTCCCGAAGTCCTGCACTCCGCTGACCAGGTGAGGAGAAACTCCTCGCAGCATACACTGTCCAATGGGAATAACGACGGCTTGGGTGTCAAAGACACTGATTCAGCAGGACCAAATGCTGAGTAACTGCAGGATTCCAGGGAAGCCTCTTCATATTTGCAGGTCTTCATTTTTCTCTCTCTGAAGAGCAGGAAATATGTGAGTAAACTCCATATTTTGAATCTGGTGGGGCTCAAGCTGGTGTGAAAAGTTCATCTTTGGCAGGACTGAGACAGTTTTTTTCTAAGAGTGCTAATTTTTTTTTTTAACATATTGTAGAGTTTTCTTGAAAGAATAAATCAACATTTATGTCAAGGTACAAGGAATTATGCTCTGAGTCATTCTTTGTGCTGTCTTTCCAAAAGGTGATAAGCCTTTAATTCTTGTCCTGAAACACCCTGCTGCAGCTGAGAGCTACAGAATTTCAGTCAGCTTGTCAATTTGTTCTTTGTCTTCTCTTTTCCACCTCTGGGAGACCCTGGCTGTCCTGCCCCTTGGGGAACATCATGATCCCTTGGGCTGGTGGATGACTGTAGCAAACCTGAGGGACTTCTGGAGGGAGGTGTCTCTGCTTTGTGAGACTACCACCCGGGTGGAGCGTCTCCCTTTTTTTTTTAAACATTAAATACTTAATGTTTGTTTGTCATATAATATATAAACAGACCTTCTTAGCAGACTGTTTTTTATTTTCAGGAGAGAAGAACTTATGAACTTGATGAAAAGGTAAGAGTGTGTGTGTCAGTTGTTTTGGAGGAGGGTAGAGAAGTGGGCAGGTAATGGTGGCTATCAGATGTTAGAAAGCTTAGCAAAGACGTGAGTTTAAGCTGGTCAGGAGAACTTTCTCTGTGGGTCTCCCAGATCTAAGCCAGGGAATTTTTATAGGCATATCAAATTGACTTTCTGTTTGGGAAGAGGGTTTTCTTTCCACCTTCTTTGCAGCATCTGCTTGTTTATCCCTTAAATGCTGAAGTTCCTTAGATGTCTTCTGTTTTTGCTCTGCACATTCACGCTATGCAGTCACTCCCATAAACTCAGCTGTGGTCTGTGTGCTGATGAATGTCTCTGCTCGTCTCTCTCCTCATCTCAGACCTTTTTAGCTAATTGTCCATTAGCTTGATTCACCTAGATGACTCATAGGCGGTTCAAGTGAACTTGTTGAAAACAGCATTTCCCATTTCCTAAACCTGTTTCTTTGCCTTTGTTCTCTATCTCAGTTACCAAAGACAAATTGAGTTTATCTTTGAGTTCACCCTCTCCCAGTCTCATATCAAGTTTATCCTGCCTATTAATTTTACTTCTTAAATGTATCTTGAAACTATAAACTTCTCTTTACTCCATTTCCACTTTCCTGATTCTCTCTTCATCTCTCTTATGGATCCAGGCAAAACTTCTAAGTGATCTCTCACCTGCTAATTGATCCTCTCTAATGAATGATCCGTTTTCAGGCAGCGTGATTCTACTAAAACACTTGTCTGGTCATTATTGCTTTTCTGATTAAAACCGCTAATGGCTTGTCATTACCCTTAAGTTCCAGATTCCTTAAATTGCCCTACGAGATCCTTTCTGTCTGGCCCCTGAAAGCCTTTCGTGATCTTCTGTCACTGCTGCCTTGCTCTCTGTGCCCCTGCCTACTGAATATTTTGTAGTTCCTTCCACGTGCTATGCTTCCTCTTTCCTTTAGCCATTTGCTCATGTTGTTACCTCTACTTGGACCTTTTTCCATTCTTTCCACTCTTTATCTGACTTTCTTCTGTATGATTCATACTCTTCCAGGTATCGCTTAAGTGAACTTTCTTTGTGTACACCACCTACACACTTTTCTTCCCTCCACTGACATATCTGGATAAGGTGCTCCTCTTAAGTGCTGTCATAGCACCTGTTAATTTACTTACCGCAATGAATTGTAATTGCCTGGTTTCTTGTCACTGTTCATCACTAGACAATTTCTCTTTCTCCTCCCCCTTCTCTCTCCCTCCCCCTCCTTCTTCTTTTTAAAAATTATTATATCCTGGAACATAGAGAATCCTCAGTAAATATTTGCTGAGGGAATGGATGGGTGGACATATGAATGAGTGAATGAGTGAATGAATGCATGCATGGTAACTTTTCCAGGGCGTTTGACATTGTTACCAGTGTGACTTGTGCCAGAGGTTCATATGTTCTCCATATCTGTAATTAAATTCCTATTGTAACCTTATAAACTTTCCATACTAACATTGAACTTTGCAGTGTTTGTAAGTTTTCTATTCTTTCTGTTGGTATTTTTTCTGTGTGCAATTTATGAAATAATCTATTTGTTGGTTTTCTTAAAAATCTGACTTTTACCTATTGTAAATAGGTTTACAGGTTTAGAGGCTATTCATTTAAAACATTATGAACGTGTGAAAAATCTCACATTTCCTCTAATAAAAATGTTTTAAAAAAAAAGCCCCACAGGATTAAAAAGGTCACACGGTATTATCATTTGTTTTCCTTTCACTGTCTCTTACCATATATATTTGAATGAAGCCATATAGATGTGTATATGTGTGTGTGTGTGTGTGTGTGTGTGTGTGTGTGTGTGTGTATTTGTCTTAATTAGACAATTTAATAGTAAATTAGATCTAATATAAAAGTAGCTTGTTTCTTGTTTTTAGTAATTTCCAGTTTGGACCATTATGTAATAGGTTGCCTCTTTTTTGCTTCCGTCAGACAAATGGACTGAGGCCTAACGCATTGTAGATTTTAGAAAACAGAACATTTCCTAATGGTTTTAAAACTTTCATAATGATAGAAAATAATTTCCTTTATACTTTCACTGCTTTTAAACTCTGACTTTCTGTTCGCATATAAGCAGTCATTATTTGGATTGTAATGTTCAATTTATTATAACATTATAATGTATAATATGTACAATTATCAGTTTAGATAATTTTCTTAGGTTCAGGAAGAGGAAAACAAATAAGAAAGCCTTATTAAGAGTATGATCAATTGGGTAACACTTAAAAGAGGTCAAAAATTTTTCTGGATTTTTGCTTTGAGGTCTTGTCTTGAGCCTGTGCAATTACCTCCTTTTCTTTCCCGCAGTCCACTGAAATGGGAAGAAATTAAAAAGAGAGAGAAGAAAAGTAAACAGGAAACTTTGTAGGACTGCTGTAAAAGAGGAAAATGTACCATTGGCGTATAAGAAATATGGAACTTGGGGAATATGTGAAACAGAAAGGACCAAATGGAAGCAAAAACCTATCAGACTTGAATAGCAGGTAAGTTGGTTCCTCTTGAGAAGTAAGTGGACAGTGTCCTCAATGTAACCTGAAAAAGTTTCCTTTTTGGAGCAACAGGTTTGAACAAGGGTGTGCTATAGGGGTCATGGGTGAGGGGGCTATTACATTATTTTAGAAGGTGTACCAGTGATCCACATGCTGTGTTTCCCTGGGTTTTGTTTTATATGGAGAGTGTATGAGATGAAGAGCTTGTAAGCCAAGGAGGAAATGAAAATAAAAGTCAAAGCCTATTTAGAAATTATTAAAATAGGACAGTCATCTACGAAAAGCTGTGGAATGTGGTCAAAGCCATACACAGAAAATAACTTGTCTTAATTTCTTTTAAATTTGAAGTATAGTTGATTTACAATCAACTATTACATAAGTTTCAGGTATACAACATAGTGATTCAATATTTTTATAGATAATACTCATATGAAGTTGTTATGAAATATTGGCTATATTCCCTGTGGTGCACATTACATCCTTGTATCTTACTCATTTTATACCTAGTAGTTTGTACCTCTTAATCCCCTTCACCTGTCTTGCCCCATTCCTCTTCCCTCTCCCCATTGATAACCAGTTTGTTCTCTGTATCTGAGTCTGTTTCTGTTTTGTTATATTCATTCGTTTGTTTTACTTTTTAGATTCCACATACAGTAGAAGAAAGACTGAAGATAAATGAACCCATGCACGTTTGTCACTCAATGGTTATTTGAGTGCAGTGTTGAGAAGGCGTGTGAAGGTGAGTCTGTACTGAATGGGGAGCACTGCTGTTAGTGAGTAGTGACTTCAACGTTCAATGGATTTTTCAGATGAGCTGAATAAAACTGCTAAGGGTCTGATAATTCCTGTATCGCTCCAAAGCACAGAATGACAGGAAGTTTCCCCAATAATTCTTTTTTTTTTGCAGTACGTGGGCCTCTCCCTGTTGCGGCCTCTCCCGTTGCGGAGCACAGGCTCTGGACGTGCAGGCTCAGCAGCCATGGCTCACGGGCCCAGCCGCTCTGTGGCATGTGGGATCTTCCCGGACCGGGGCACGAACCCGTGTCCCCTGCATCGGCAGGTGGACTCTCAACCACTGCACCACCAGGGAAGCCCTCCCCAATAATTTTTTGGAGGCAGGCATAATTCTGGTCCCCAAATCTGCTGAAGAAAGCACTCAAAAGAAAACTAAAGAAAAAATTCAGTTATAAAGATGTAGATACCTTAAATAAAATATTTTAAATATTTCCACTGTGAACAGTTTGAAGGAAGCAGAAACACTGTGCACAGTGAAATATAGAATTCGTGGTACCTACAAGTGATAAAAGAAGCTCCTTTGCAGAAGTTGGAGAATTTATATCATAATTCACAGATGAGGTGGTGAATAATATCCGTCCGGCTTTGCTGCGTGGGCAATTCACAGGGTGGGCAGTGTTGTTGACCTGCTTCCCCAGGGCACGGGAGGAGTTACTAGCATCCACACCAAGGGTCTGAGAGCTACGTGAAAGCTCAAGCAGAAAGTCCAGCACCTGATTTTGAAGGTCAAACTTAGATTTGGTATTGGTTGAGTTTGTTATCTGTATGTCTGTCTTATCGTGAGATAAGAACTATGATGATTCACCTTTGTTGCCATCCAGTACAGACATTTCCATAAAGCAAGCGCTAAGAAAATCCTTGTTAATTGAATCTAATCACAGGAGCTGTGGAGTAGTGGGACACTCACGGGTCTGAGACAAGGATTTGGTTTCATTCAAGCCAGGCTGCTAGTGGGTATCTGCTTTTGTCACGTTACTTCCCTCATGACTCAGCCGGGACACCCCCTCTGGAGAGCCTCCTCGAGGCCCCCCGCGTCCTGAGCGAGCTCACTTGTGTGCTGCCCCGGCCCCATGCTTCCCTCTTCTGGGGCGGTTCGCTTCTCCTGCGTTTCCTCTGTGAGACAGTGGTGCTTGAGGCCAGAGACTCTGTCCTTTGCATCCCTGTATCTGCAGAGAACAGCCCTTGTCTGGACACAGTAAGGGCTGACCACACTTGATACATGAATGAAGGATTTAACTTCCCTGAGCTTAATTTTTCTCCATTTGAAAAATGAGAACGTTAATAATACGTGAGATGAAGTAAGTCAGAAAGAGAAAAACAAATATCGTATATTAACGCATATATGTGGAGCTTAGAAGAATGGTACAGATGAACCGGTTTGCAGGGCAGAAATAGAGACACAGATGTAGAGAACAAACGTATGGACACCAAGGGGGAAAGCGGCGGGGGGATGGGGATGGTGGTGTGATGAATTGGGCGATTGGGATTGACATGTATACGCTGATGTGTATAAAATTGATGACTAATAAGAACCTGCTGTAAAAAAAAGAAAAAAAATACATGAGAATGGGGTTTTCAAGAATCTTCCTTAGAAAAAAGTCTGGCCCTTTCATAATAAAGGCAGTAGGCTTTGTTTATTGAACACCTATTATATGTGCCAAACACTGACCAGGCACTCTATATTATTATCATTCTCTCTTATCCTTCCACGTTTGTGAGGTAGGTGCTATTATCTCCATCTTACAGATGCTTGGAGACCTGAAGAAGCTGCCCCAACTAAATAGCAAGGAAGTCTGGCAGAGCCAGAGTTTGAATCCCAAGCCTGTAATTGTTCCACTGTAGAATTGATGTTTCTATGGGAAGCTCAGTTTGGGTTGTCGTCAGTAGGTCTCCTCATGGGTACCCTGGCTGTGTAATTATGGCTTGTAAAAGGTCGGTCGTGAAAGTTGAGCTGGTGAAATCCAGCCTTGAATACATTGCTTGGCACATGGTAATTGCATGGTCAATATAATTGTTGAATGAAATAATGAATTAGTTAATTAATAGAAAACCCATGAATGTTATTCTTAGTAATTTATTTAATAAACCAAGAGACTGTTTATGTGTGTGTGATTCAAGAGTGTTTACACACCCACAACTTCAGATGACGGGCAGATTTTCCTAGGAAGGTAAAACTGGAATTTGATTTTCGTTTAGTGAGTGAAAAAACGTGAAATAAAAGGATTGGCTAGTCATCTAGGGATCTCATTAAAAATGAAAATCCCTATATTCCATTCCCAGAGTTTGTTATTTTTATACTCTCCTCTCCTGGATGTGAAATACAATGCTTTGTAAATTGTGGAGTGCTGTACACACTTAATATATTACCAAGAAACTGCGTGTGTGTGTGTGTGTGTGTGTGTGTGTTTCCCATGAAGGTGGAGAAAGTATCCTTTGGGATCTGTTGAAAGTGAAGGAAGAGAACAGTTAAGAGACTCAGTTAAATCAGAAAAGAAAGGGGCTCTTTCATTCAGTGAAAGGAACTTTTCTTTTGTCAGTATCTCCCCCAGAGGCAAGTCTGGTTGACTAAAATTTAACAAAGAGATCCCATTGGTGTGTTTGGTTATTTCGTGGTTGAGGCATCCTCGGTTACCCCAGGTGATAGCAGTGTATTGTCACTGTGTACACGCAGTCTGAAGGGAGAGCCAGGAAACTCTGAGCAAGGCTGCAGTGCTCAAAATCTGGCCCAGCTCTGGGAGCCAAGGTACTTGTCTGTCATGCTTGTGACTCAGCACTCCTTTCCTTGCTTCCCTTTGTAGATGTCTTCCTATTCCATAATTGGTTACTACTTTTGTCCCTCCTTGTTTCTGCCTCATGGCTTCTGCTTACTGCCTTCTGTCTACCAGTAAGCAACATTTATTGAGGCTTACTGTGTGCCAAGCAGAATTTCACCTTTATTCTCAGAACAACCTTTTGAGGTAGGAATAGGATGTCCTTGTTATCTGAGTATTCATTACTATAGTCTCCACACTGAGTGCACAGGGATGCTAAGGCCACCAAAATAGGAAAACATCCACTAATGAGTTGAAAACCAATGCATTTTACACTCAAAACCCTCTTCCTACTTCATAGTAGTCTTGGTAATTAACAATCACTAACATACAATGCACATGTCATGCAAAGCCTAATAGCAAAATTTGCAAAAGATGCAGAATGCCATAAAGTCGATGTCAATAGGAAGGTCATTGGTAAAAGACTGTCCGAGAGTGTGGCCAGTTAACAATTAGAGAAGAGGAAATAGACAAGGCCTGTGTTAATTTTGCTACTTGAGAACCAGTGTTGCTGTTCTGAAATACATTTTGGAAATCTTTGGTATGTGCACTATTATATAATTGAGTGTAGGCATTAACGTAGGCCAGATTTTTATCCTTTTCAGGTCTGTCAGGCTTTCATGGAATAAGAATTAGGCTTCTGGAACATAATGTCAGTGATTTTTGACTGATATATGCTAATGGAGTTAGGGAAACATGAATACTTGGAGTCCTTAAAAACTGAGGGTCATATCTAAGATCTATAAATGATGGAGCTGTGACTATTCGTAGGCCCAAATAGTGTCTTTGGCTTTCACTGTAAAGTCCTGCTAATAGCATCTTAGTTTTATACAGGGTATTACAATTCGAGATTATTTTCATGTGCATTATCTCATTTCATGGTTATTTGTAACTATAAATATATAAACATTGGGGTGCATGTATCTTTTTGAGTTATAGTTTTCTCCAGATATATGCTCAGGAGTGGGATTGCTGGATCATATATTATTTTTAACTATATGAAGTAGAAAAGCAAAATAACATTATGTTTTAAAGATGAGGATACTGAGGTTAGTATGATGTCACATATTAGTAAGTGACACTCCAGTACTAGAATGACTTTCCTAAATCCTGGTTCAGCGCTTTTCCTACTCCCCCAAATAAAAACAGAGAATAAGGAAGGAACAATATCATCTCTGTTTTATAAAGGAAGAAATTATAGAAAACTCAAACGTTGTAGATGCACACTGGGAAGATCACTTGGCAAATTAAGTGGAATAATCATGTGTCCATAATCTGACAATTACTAAAAGAATTAACATAATTGGAGTTACCGAGACTAATTACCCTTTTTACCCAGGGCAGCTTTTAAAACCTTACCTGATTTTTTTCATCAATATTTGTTTTGTTTCTTTCTGTTTTTGTATTGAGGTATAGTTGATTTACAATGTTGTGTTAGTTTCAGGTGTACAGCACAGTGATTCAGTTATACCTGTGTGTGTGTATATATATTCTTTTTCAGATTAGTTTCCTTTATAGGTTATTATAAGATATTGAATATAGTTTCCTGTGCTATACAGTAGGTCCTTGTTGGTTATCTATTTTGCATATAGTAGTGTTTATATGTTAACCCCCAACTCCTAATTTATCCCTCCCCCCACCCCTTTCCCTTTTGGTAACCACAAGTTTGTTTTCTGTGTCTGTGAGTCTGTTTCTCTTTTATAAATAAGTTCATTTATATGATTTTTTTAGATTCCATACATAAGTGATATTATATGATACTTGTCTTTCATTGTCTGGCTTACTTAGTATGATAATCTCTAGGTCCATCCATGTTGCTGCAGATGGTAATATTTCATTCTTTTTTTATGGCTGAGTAATATTCCATTGTGTATATGTGTGTGTGTGTGTGTGTGTGTGTGTGTGTGTGTGTGTGTATATATATATGTAAATACCACATCTTTATCCATTTATCTGTTGATGGACATTTAGGTTGCTTCCATGTTTTGGCTATTGTAAATAGTGCTGCTAAGAACATTGGGGTGCATGTATCTTTTTGAGTTATACTTTTCTCCACATATATGCCCAGGAGTGGGATTGCTGGATCATATGGTAGCTCTATTTTTAGTTTTTTAAGGAACCTCCGTACTGTTCTCTGTAGTGGCTGTACCAATTTACATTCCCACCAACAGTGTAGAAGGTTCCTTTTTCTCCACACCGTCTCTAGCTTTTTTTTTTTTTCTTCCTTTTTTTTCTTTTTTTTGGCTGCACTGTGTGGCATGAAGGATCTTAGTTCCCTGACCAGGCATAAAACCCATGCCCCCTGCAGTGGAAGTGTGGGGTCTTAACCACTGGACTGCTAGGGAAGTCCCTCTCTAGCATTTATTATTTGTAGACATTTTGATGCTGGCTGTTCTGACCTGTGTTAGGTCATACTTCACTGTAGTTTTGATATGCATTTCTCTAGTAATTAGCAATGTTGAACATTTTTTTTCATGTGCCTGTTGGCCATCAGTCTGTCTTCTTTGGAGAAATGTCTATTTAGATCTTCTGCCCATTTTTTGATTGGGTTGTTTGTTTTTTGGATATTGAGCTGTATGAGCAGTTTGTATATTTGGGAAATTAATCCCTTGTCCGTTGAATTGTTTGCAAATATTTTCTCCCATTCTGTAGGTTGTCTTTTCATTTTGTTTGTGGTTTCCTTTGCTGTGCAAAAGCTTTTAAGTTTAATTAGGCCCCATTTGTTTATTTTTGTTTTTATTTCCATTACTCGAGATAGATCCAAAAAACATTGCTGCAATATATGTCAAAGTGTTCTGTCTATGTTTTCCTTGAGGAATTTTATGGTAATCTCATCTTACATTTAGGTCTTTAATCTATTTTGAGTTTATTTTTGTATATGTGTTAGAGAATGTTCTAATTTCATTCTTTTACATGTAGCTGTCTAGTTTTCCCAGCACCACTTATTGAAGAGACTATCTTTTCTCCATTGTATGTTCTTGCCTCCTTTGTTATAGATTAATTGACCGTAAGTGCGTGGGTTTATTTCTGGGCTTTCTATCCTGTTCCATTGACCTATATGTCTGTTTTTGTGCCAGTACCATACTGCCTTGATTACTGTAGCTTTGTAGTATAGTCTGAAGTCAGGGAGCCTGATTCCTCCAGCTCTGTTTTTCTTTCTCAAGTTTGCTTTGGCTATTTGGGGTCTTTTGTGTTTCTGTAGAAATTTAAAAAAATTTTGTTTTAGTTCTGTGAAAAATGCCATTGGTAATTTGATAGGGATTGCATTGAATCTGTAGATTGCCTTGTGTAGAATGGTCATTTTAACAATATTGATTCTTCCAATCCAAGAACACAGTATATCTTTCCATCTGTTTGTGTGGTCTTCAATTTCTTTCATCAGCATCTTATAGTTTGTTGGAATACAGGTCTTTTGTCTCCTTAGGTAGATTTATTCCTAGGTATTTTATTCTTTTTGATGCATTGGTAAATGGGATTGTTTCCATAATTTCTCTTTCTGCTGTTTCGTTGTTAGTGTATGGAAATGTGACAGATTTCTGTGTATTAATTTTGTATCCTGCAACTTTACTGAATTCATTGATGAACTCTAGTAGTTTTCTGGTAGCTTCCTTAGGATTTTCTGTGTATAGTATCATGTTGTCTGCAAACAGTGGTATCTAAAACAACAGTTGAAAAGATCCATGAAACTAAAAGCTGGTTCTTTGAAAAGATAAAAAAAATTGATAAATCTTTAGCCAGACTCATCAAGAAAAAAAGAGAGAGGGCCCAAATCAATAAAATCAGAAATGAAAAAGGAGAAGTTACAGGATATAAAGCATAATAAGAGACTACTGTGAGCAACTATGCACCAATAAAATGGACAACCTACAAGAAATGGACAAAGTCTTGGAAAGGTACTGTCTCCCAGGACTGAACCAGGAAAAAATGGAAAATGCACACAGACCAATTAACTACCGAAATTGAATCAGTAATTTAAAAACTCCCAACAAACAAAAGTACAGGACCAGATGGCTTTACAGGTGAATTCTACCAAACATTTAGAGAAGAGTTAACACCTATCCTTCTGAAACTATTCCAGAAAATTGCAGAGGAAGGAACACTTCTGAACTCATTCTATGAGGCCACCATTATCCTAATACCAAAATCAGCAATATGTTTTGTTGAAAGTTTTTTTCTTTTTTAAAATTGGTTTGTTAACCATGATAAATCACATAGGTCAGTACAGTTTTTGTACTTTTCTCTTTGTGAAAAATAATATGTGGTCCTAAGCATTAACTTAAAAAAATAAGTCAAAAACAAAACAAGACAACTCCAGCCAGGAGAGACTTAGTCTTGGGGTGATTGATAGCTGATGATATGTTAATAGTTTCTTCTGCTCAAAATTAATGGTATACTTAACTTGTAACCACAGTTCAGGCTTAAGGGTTTTTCTGTGGGTGGTAGGCAAAGAACAATGATCAAAATTTTTGTGAGTCTTTACATTTCTGACGGTTGTCCTTTATTATTCTTTATTTAAGTATTTAGGAAAGAGTTGTTTCTGCAGAAAGGTTGTTACTGGTGATAAGTGTAAGTACCCTGCGGTTTTGTTGTAGGTAATTATTGGAAGTGGAAAAGTCCTGAAGGTTGGACTGATGTTATCCTGTTATCCACTTCATATTTAAACCAAATTTATTGGCTGAAAAATTTACCTTAGGGGCTTCCCTGGTGGCGCAGTGGTTGAGAGTCTGCCTGCCAATGCGGGGGACATGGGTTCGTGACCCGGTCCGGGAAGATCCCACCTGCTGCGGAGCGGTTGGGCCCGTGAGCCATGGCCGCTGAGCCTGCGCGTCCGGAGCCTGTGTTCCGCAGCGGGAGAGGCCACAGGGATGAGAGGCCCGCTTACCGCAAAAACAAAAACAAACAACAAAAGAAACAACTTCAGCTTAGGACCCTCTTGTAGAGAGCTCCTGAAATAGATCAGAGCTGTTGGTAGACATGCCCTTGCTCCCAGTGCTTATCAGAACGGTGTTTTTGTGACTCTTGGCACATTAAACTTTTCTCATTTTCCTGGCTGGTCGTTTGAGGACAAATTAAGAGAAGACTCAGGATGAAGGAAAAAATGTCTCTGAAGGCAGTTGTATCTGGTTCTAAGGTATAGTAAAAAGCTGTTGAAATACCATGTCTGACTTTAAAACAGAAAAATATCCATGACTTTCTGAGACCTGCTCTATAGCCAGGGAGAGGAGACCATCAGTCTCCCAGAGTTTCTGTGGGATTAAAGTTCCTATTTTGTCCAGAAAAACATTCCATTCCCCTGAATAGGACCAAACATGGCTCAAATATACTAACATCTTATATATAGTTATTTTATAAAAATATTCATTAGGTTTTGGTCATATGTTTGATTTAACTAACTTTATGTAGCTGAATCATCCCAGTGTATGACTAAATAGAATTTCTGGCTGAGTGTTCAATTTTTTTTTTCACTCTTGTACATTATTATCTTATATCTTTAAGACCATCAAAATCTTAAATTAAAGTTTAATATTTTTATTAAAAAAAATTTTTTTTGCCACACCACACAGCTTGTGGGATCTTAGTTCCCCGACCAGGGATCGAACCATTGCCCCCTGCAGTGGAAGCGCAGAGTCCTAATCACTGGACTGCCAGGGAATTCCCAAATAAAGTTTAATTTAACCAATTGAAATCATTGAGAATGTTTATGTTTAAATTTGTACAGTGTTTTAAAATATTTTAGATAAAGTGATATTTGCTGTATCAACAATTTAGGCATACATAGAAGTTACGATAGTTATTAAGGTTTTTATGAAATCAGAGAAAGAATAATGAGATATATTCATGTCGGGCAGGAAGAAATTTTTCTCTACCCTTCTAGGTTCTTCTGGCTGGTCTAAGAAGTAAAGTGACATGAGACACATTAACAGGAGAAAATCAAACAAAATTTTAATAACATATGTACAATGGGAGAGACCCCAAAAAACTGAATGACTCCTCAAATGGCTGAAACCCTCACCCTTAAATACCATCTTCAGCTAAAGACAAAAGAGGATGTTGGGGGTCGTGGTTTGGGACTTAAAGGGGAGGAAGGCAATGCACATGGAGATGGAAAAACAAATGTTTGGTGTATAAATGTTTGCTGGGCCAGGAAGAGACATGGGACACAGAGAGGAATTTGGTAGGTTCCTCCCTGTCTACACACCTAGTTCCTACTATAGTTCCTACTGTACTAGTTCCTACTATATACAGGGATACGGGGGATAGCTCCCTTCCTGGAATAGGCCCTCTATCTAAATGTTTTTTAGGCAGTTATGGGGAAGGTCAAAGTTTCTTCCTGAGTCTTTTGGGCCTTGATTGTTTTCAGTTCAAAATAATCCGCATGCCAAAGAGACATTTTGAGGTGGCAGGTTTTGCTCCCCTACACTCACAAGGGAGGTGCTGTAGGGTTGGGGATAAAACACAAGGTTTGCATCATCCTGATTCTGTTATTTATAACTTTGGTTTAGTCTGGGTCCCTGTTCTGTCAATGATAAACTAATCTTTACCTCAGATGGTATTTGGCATATGTATTAATTTCTGCCTTCTTATGTATTTGATATGCTATATTAGTTTATATTTGTAAAGTATGATTATATAAGTTAATAGGCTTTTTAAATTTTAAAAAGTCATAATATGTTGCTTATATTTGTTTCATAAATTTGTTTTTAGGATCAATGAGTCAAGAATTCTGACTTTTCAAAATTCTTTAGTGTTCTTCCTTCTTTCCAGTAACTTTGTATTAGAATGGGTAAGCCAGAAGCGTTTGGATTTTAAAGAAAACCTGATAAAATCACAGCAGTCTTTGTTGGGAGGATGGTCACTGTAGTCAAACTTCTTCATCTTTTTGGGGGGTCTTGCTTCCTGTTTTCCTTTTCTTTTGTGCTGCATGAAACCTGACAAAGTGTGTTGATAAGACTCAACTGATAAAATAGGACCCACATTCACTGTATCTCTGAGGACCCTTGATATTACAGTGGTCCCTCATATCTGCACGGTAGGGGGGCGACTGGTTCCACGTATCTCCCCCCACCCCCATACCAAAATTCGAAGATGCTCAAGGTCTCTATATAAAATGGTGCAGTATTTGCATATAACCTGTGCACACCCTACTATATACTTTAAATCATCTCTAGATTACTTATAATGCCTAATACAATGTAAACGTTATGTAAATAGTTGCTGACCCTGGCAAATTCAAGGTTTGCTTTTTGGAACTTTCTGGGATTTTTTTTGTTTTCCCCTGAATATTTTCAGTCCATGATTGGTTGAATCTTTCATTATTTAAAATTATCACTTGAGAGAGAGGAGGTTTTCCTGTGCCCGAAGCCTTGGAATGGTGACAGGGGACGTGATCCAAAGCACCAGTGGAGAAGCATATAGAAGCAGGAACACCTAACCTATTGGAAGAGGAGGCAGGAAGGTAGATTTCACAGGTAGAAGTAGCATGTTTGATGGTGGGAAGCTTAGGGAATTCTCATCCCAGTCCTTCTACTTGCTCATTGAAGTAAGAGTCAGTCATCAGCTGATAATGAGCGGAATGGCAGGGGTGGAGTGTTGTAGATTTGAGAAGGAAGAAAAAGGTGTGATGTGGTGATGTTGGATAGTGAGAAAAGAAATATTCCAAGAAAGTGTAGTAAAATACGCACCAGTGTTTAGTGCCCATTTGGGATTTGAGGTCGCGAATGCAAAACTGGAATTGTTAGCTTGGTTGTGTGTTTTTCTTCAGCCACATTCAGCTGCTTCAGAGTTAGAGACGGAGCAGGCAGACCGCTGTCAGAATCTAAACTGCTGTGTACTACAAAGAGAGGAAGGCATAAAAGAGCAGCGGCCTACCAAGGGGGAGGACAGTGGGTGTGGTCTACCATAATAGAAGAGGAGTATTTTAGTATTGACATTACTTAAATCACCAGCACAGGGTAGCAGTCAACAGCAGGGAGGCTTTTAGTGGGCTTCCTTATCATTTTATTTTATTTTATTTTATTTTATTTTTTGCGGTATGCGGGCCTCTCACTGTTGTGGCCTCTCTCGTTGCGGAGCACAGGCTCTGGACGTGCAGGCCCAGCGGCCATGTCTCACGGGCCCAGACGCTCCGTGGCATATGGGATCTTGCCGGACCAGGGCATGAACCCGTGACCCCTGCATCGGCAGGCGGACTCTCAACCACTGCGCCACCAGGGAAGACCTTCATTATCATTTAAAAATTCTGTTTAGGTAGAGCACCCCTTCCTGCTTGTACCTGGGAAGGATGACTCCTGCTGTGAACCTTCCCTGGGCCACTATTTACAAAGCAATGAAAGAAGGATTATATTGATTAACCAAGGAATCCAAAGAGAAAAACAAATCTCCTACCCCAAGAGGCCATGTCTGGCTTAAAAAAAATTTTGAATCCTCTTTTTGCCAGGCACCATCTATATGTACAGCTCCATCTAAGAAGAATTAGTGTTCCCGTTTGACAAATCAGGAATGGAGGAGGGAGGTTCGCAGATGTTGTGTAAATTGCAGGCCCCGTCAGTGAGTAATAGGCATGGCTGAACGTCATATCTAGGCCTTTTGCATCCAAGACTTCTGTGCTTTTTCCTCTGCTGAGTTACCTGTTATCTTTAAATCCTTTCATTTTTTTTTTTGACTCAAAAGAGCTATAGGCAGTAGCAGAAGAATTTATGACTACTGTAAGAATTATTGTTTAAGCATAATAATGTGAAATTGGTAAATATAGTTTTCTAATATAAATACAGAATAGGAGACTTTAACTCTTTAATATGTGATCCAGGAAGAAGAATTGCAAAAACCTAATAATGAGTATTTTACCTCTGTTCATGGTTACAGGGAAGGTAATGAATCAGTTCTATGAGGTCCTTTTCTTTTCCCCTATGCTTGATCAGTTTATTACTGTTTTTAACTGTGTTGGGTTTTTATTTATTATGGAGTAATTCAGGTATAGAAACATGTAACAACATGAAAACCCATGTAAATAGAAATAGAAAGGTCAAGAAGGAAAACAGTGCACACATGATTATTGTCCTGTGGGTCCCTCTGATCCCCATTCCACCTCCTCCCCTAGGAGGGACCATTCTCCCGACTAAGGCCTCAAGGGTGTTTGTGTATCATGCAGCATCTGCAGACCTCCGTTGTATGCCTGTGGAATGTTGAATGTGGAAAAGCAAATCGTAAAATTGTTTGTCTTTTTCTTACTGGTTTTGTAGATGTTCTTTATATATTCTGGACACTCAGTCTTTGTCAGTTATATAAATTCCAAGTGAAGTAAACTCTGAGCCTTTTCATTTCACTATTATAATATTGTCTTTAAATATTTTAAGTAATTGAATTTATGAAATACTTTTCTTTACAGTTCTGGATTTGGGGGTCTTAGTTAAGAAAATTTTAACTCTGAGGTCATAAAGGTATTTCTCAATATTTTTTAAAATTTGTGAAGTTGGATTTTTTTTATATTTAGTTTTTAAATCTGCCTGGAATTTCCTTTTATATATAATATAAATTTCCTTTTATATATAATATAAATTATATATAATATATACTATAACATAATATATAATATAAATATAATATAAATTATATATAATATAATATTTATTTATATATAATATATATGTATTTATAATAGTATAATAATGCACACTTGCATTATTTAAATAAATTTTCTTTGTTCTTCTGATCTAAAATGCCACCTTTGTTGACTTTTCAAATATATGTATATATATGTGTGTGTATATAATATATATGTATACATATATTTTGTTATTGTTTATATGTATTCATAAATAGAGGTCTATTTTTAGGTTTTGAAATTAAGCTCTTTTTTTTTTTTTTTTTGTGGTACGCCGGCCTCTCACTGCTGTGGCCTCTCCTGTTGCGGAGCACAGCCTCCGGACGTGCAGGCTCAGCGGCCATGGCTCACAGGCCCAGCCGCTCCGCGGCACGTGGGATCCTCCCTGTCTGGGGCACGAACCCGTTTCCTCTGCATTGGCAGGCGGACTCTCAACCACTGTGCCACCAGGGAAGCCTGAAATTAAGCTCTTTTGATCTGTTTATCCTTATAGCAATATCACATTCTCTTAATTACTCTAACTTTATAAGACAATATATGTTAAGTAAATATTATACCTGTTGTTCTTTTATTTTTCAGAATTGTTTTGGCTGTGATCTTCCATATACATTTTAAAATCAGTTTGTAAATTTACATGAGAAATCTTTTGAGATACTGACTGGAATAGCATTGGATTTATAGATTACCTTGGAGAAAAATGGCATCTTTATGAACGTGGTGTATTTCCCCAAAATCTTCCTTCATGACCTTTGATATGTGGTACATTCTCTATAGATGATCTTGGAAGTTTTCCCTTGCTGTTCATTCTGATTAGAATATACTTCTGTCAGATTCTCCATATTGCTTTCTGTATGAAATTCCCAGGGTTGCTATAACAAATGACTGTGAACTGTGAATTAAAACAACAGAAAATGTGGCCGTCTGCAATCCAAGAAGCAGGCCCTCATTGGGGAACTGAATCAACCAACACCTTGATCTTGGATTTCCCAGGCTTCAGAACTCTGAGAAATAAATGTCAGTTGTTTAAGCCACCATATCTGTGATATTTTGTTATGGCAGCCTGGGCTGACTAGGACAGGGAGAATCCATTCTCTGCCTCTTCCAACTTCTGGTGACTATTAGCAGTCCTTGACTTGTGGCTGCATCACTCCAATCTCTGCCTCTGTCTTCACATCGCTTACTCCTCTGTGTCTTTGTCTTCTTTCTGTCTCAAATCTCCATCTGCCTTTCTCTTATAAAGACATGTCATTGGATTTAGTACCCATCTGGATAGTCCAGGATAACCCCCTTATCTCAAGCTGCTCACTTAATCACATCTATAATGCTCCCCTTTCTAAACACAGTCAACATTTACAAGTTCTGGGGATTAGGATATCGACATATTTGGGGGGGCACATTTCAACTTATTACATCTTATTAATTCACATCTCAACTCAAATGTCACCTCCTCAGATGACATTTTCTCTTATCTTCTTTATACTCTTGTAGTTGAAATTTTCTTAATAATTAGTTTAATGTTTTATCTGTTGTCTCTCTTCCTATTTAAAAAAATGTAACTCTTTGCAGGGAGGGGCTCTGTTGTATTTATTGCTATTTTCAGGTTGGTATTCAGATAATACACACTGGGAAAGCTTTATCAGTTGTTTGTAGCTGGTGTCTGCTGGTTGAGTATCCATTATAATTGGTCTATGTAATGTTATACTAGTTGCTAGATATTTTATTTTATTATTTAATTTAATTTTTTTATATAGCAGGTTCTTATTAGTTATCCATTTTATACACATCAGTGTATACATGTCAGTCCCAATCTCCCAATTCATCATAGCGCCACCACCACCACCCCTGCCACTTTCCGCGCTTGGTGTCCATACTTTTGGTCTCTACATCTGCATCTCTGTTTCTGCCCTGCAAACCGGTTCATCTGTACCATTTTTCTAGATTCCACATATAGGCGTTAATATACGATATTTGTTTTTCTCTTTCTGACTTAATTCACTCTGTATGACAGTCTCTAGGTCCATCCACGTCTCTACAAATGACCCAATTTTGTTCCTTTTTACGGCTAATATTCCATTGTATATATGTACCACAACTTCTTTATCCATTCGTCTGTCGATGGGCATTTAGGTTGCTTCCATGACCTGGCTATTGTAAATAGTGCTGCAGTGAACATTGGGGTGCATGTGTCTTTTTGAATTATGGTTTTCTCTGGGTGTATGCCCAGTAGTAGAATTGCTGGGTCTTATGGTAATTCTATTTTTAGTTTTTTAAGGAACCTCCATACTGTTCTCCATAGTGGCTGTATCAATTTACATTCCCACCAGCAGGGCAAGAGGGTTCCCTTTTCTCCACACCCTCTCCAGCATTTGTTGTTTGTAGATTTTCTTATGATGCCCATTCTAATTGGTGTAAAGTGATACCTCATTGTAGTTTTGATTTGCATTTCTCTAATAATTAGTGATGTGGAGCAGCTTTTCATGTGCTTCGTGGCCATCTGTATGTCTTCTTTGGAGAAATGTCTATTTAGGTCTTCTGCTGATTTTTTGATTGGTTTGTTTGTTTTTTTAATATTGAGCTGCATGGACTGTTTATATATTTTGGAGATTAATCTGTTGTCCATTGATTCGTTTGCGAATATTTTCTCCCATTCTGAGGGTTGTTGTTTGGTCTTGTTTGTAGTTTCCCTTGCTTTGCAAAAAGATTTTAAGTTTCATTAGGTCCCATTTGTTTATTTTGTTTTTATTCCCATTACTCTAGGAGGTGGATCAAAAAGATCTTGCTGTGATTTATGTCAAAGAGTGTTCTGCCTATGTTTTCCTCTAAGACTTTTATAGTGTCCAGTCTTACATTTAGGTCTCTAATCCATTTTGAGTTTATTTTTGTGTGTGTTGTTAGGGAGTGTTCTAATTTCATTCTTTTACATGTAGCTGTCCAGTTTTCCCAGCACCACTTATTGAAGAGGCTGTCTTTTCTCCACTGTATATCCTTGCCTCCTTTGTCATAGATTAGTTGGCCATTGGTGCATGGGTTTATCTCTGGGCTTTCTATCCTGTTCCATTGATCTGTATTTCTGTTTTTGTGCCAGTAACACTGTCTTGATTACTGTACCTTTGTAGTATAGTCTGAAGTCAGGGAGTCTGATTCCTCCAGCTCTGTTTTTTTCCTTCAAGACGGCTTTGGCTATTAGGGGTCTTGTGTGTCTCCATAGAGATTTTAACATTTTTTTTTTCTAGTTCTGTAAAAAGTGCCATTGGTAATTTGATAGGGATTGCATTGAATCTGTACATTGCTTTGGGTAGTATAGTCATTTTCACAATATTGATTCTTCAATCCAAGAACATGGTATATCTCTCCATCTGTTGGTATCATCTTTAATTTCTTTCATCAGTGTCTTGTAGTTTTCTGCATACAGGTATTTTGTCTCCCTAGGTAGGTTTATTCCTAGGTATTTTATTCATTTTATTGCAATGGTAAATGTTGCAAAAGTGTTTCCTTAATTTCTCTTTCAGATTTTTCATCTTTAGTGTATAGGAATGCAAGAGATTTCTGTGCATTGATTTTGTATCCTGCAACTTTACCAAATTCATTGATTAACTCTAGTAGTTTTCCGGTGGCATCTTTAGGATTGTCTATGTATAGTGTCATGTCATCTGCAAACAGTGACAGTTTTACTTCTTTTTTTCCAATTTGTATACCTTTTATTTCTTTTTCTTCTCTGATTGCCATGGCTAGGACTTTCAAAACTATGTTGAATAATAGTGGTGAGAGTGGACAACCTTGTCTTGTTCCTGATCTTAGAGGAAATGCTTTCAGTTTTTCACCATTGAGAATGATGTTTGCTGTGGGTTTGTCATATATGGCTTTTATTATGTTGAGGTAGGTTCCCTCTATGCCCACTTTCTGGAGAGTTTTTATCATAAATTGGTGTTGAATTTTGTTGAAAGCTTTTTCTGCATCTACTGAGATGATCATATGGATTTTATTCTTCAGTTTATTAATATGGTATGTCACATTGATTGATTTGTGTATATTGAAGAATCCTTGCATCCTTGGGATAAATCCCACTTGATCATGGTGTATGATCTTTTTAATGTATTGTTGGATTCTGTTTGCTAGTATTTTGTTGAGGATTTTTGCATCTATATTCATCAGTGATATTGGTCTGTAATTTTCTTTTTTTGTAGTATCTTTGTCTGATTTTGGTATCAGAGTGATGGTGGCCTCATAGAATGAGTTTGGGCATGTTCCTTCCTCTGCAATTTTTTGGAAGAGTTTGAGAAGGCTGGGTGTTAGCTCTTCTCTCAGTGTTTGATAGAATTCACCAAAGCCATCGGGTCCTGGACTTTTGTTTGTTGGAAGATTTTCAATCACAGTTTCAATTTCAGTGCTTGTGATTGGTCTGTTCATATTTTCTGTTTCTTCCTGGCTCAGTCTTGGAAGGTTATACCTTTCTAAGAATTTGTCCATTTCTTCCAGGTTGTCCATTTTATTGGCATAGAATTGCTTGTAGCAGTCTCTTAGGATGCTTTGTATTTCTGCAGTGTCTGTTGTAACTTCTCTTTTTTCATTTCTAATTTCATTGATTTGAGTCCTCTCCCTCTTTTTCTTGATGAATCTGGCTAATGGTTTATCAATTTTGTTTATCTTCTCAAAGAACCAGCTTTTAGTTTTATTGATCTTTGCCATTGTTTTCTTTGTTTCTATTTCATTTATTTCTGCTCTGATCTTTATGATTTCTTTCCTTCTGCTAACTTTGGGATTTGTTTGTTTTTCTTTCTCTAGTTCCTTTAGGTGTAAGTTTAGATTGTTTATTTGAGATTTTTCTTGTTTCTTGAGGTAGGCTTGTATAGCTATAAACTTCCCTTTTAGAACTGCTTGTGCTGCATCCCATAGGTTTTGGATCATCGTGTTTTCATTGTCATTTGTCTTTAGGTATTTTTTGATTTCCTCTTTGATTTCTTTGATCTCTTGGTTATTTAGTAACATATTGTTTAGCCTCCATGTGTTTGTGTTTTTTACATTTTCTCCCCCTGTATTTTATTTCTAATCTCATAGTGTTGTTGTCAGAAAAGATGCTTGATATGATTTCAATTTTCTTAAATTTACCGAGGCTTGGTTTGTGACCCAAGATGTGATCTATCCCGGAGAATGTTCCGTGCACACTTGAGAAGAAAGTGTAATCTGCTGTTTTTGGATGGAATGTCCTATAAATATCAATTAAATCCATCTGGTCTGTTGTGTCATTTAATGCTTGTGTTTCCTTATTAATTTTCTGTTTGGTTGATCTGTACACTGGTGTAAGTGAGGTGTTAAAGTCCTCCACTATTATTGTGTTACTGTCGATTTCCTCTTTTATTGCTGTTAGCAGTTGCCCTATGTTTTGAGGTGCTTCTATGTTGGGTGCATATATATTTATAATTGTTATATCTTCATCTTGGATTGATCCCTTGATCATTATGTAGTGTCCTTCTTTATCTTTTGTAATAGTCTTTATTTTAAAGTCTATTTTGTCTGATATGAGAATTGCTACTCCAGCTTTCTTTTGATTTCCATTTGCATGGAATATCTTTTTCCATCCCCTCACTTTCAGGCTGTATGTGTCCCTAGGTCTGAAGAGGGTCTCTTGTAGATGGCATATACATGGGTCTTGTTTTTGTATCCATTCAGTGAGCCTGCATCTTTTGGTTGGAGCATTTAATCCATTCACGCTTAAGGTAATTATCGATATTTATGTTCCTATTACCATTTTCTTAGTTGTTATGGGTTTGTTTTTGTAGGTCCTTTTCTTTTTTTGTGTTTCCCACTTAGAGAAGTTCCTTTAGCATTTTTTGTGAAGCTGGTTTGGTGGTGGTGAGATCCTTGCCAGGTAGAGTAATCTTGGTTGTAGTTTCTTCCCTTTCATCACTTTCAATATGTCATGCCACTCCCTTCTGGCTTGTAGAGTTTCTGCTGAGAAATCAGCTGTTAACCTTATGGGAGTTTCCTTGTATGTTATTTGTCGTTTTTCCCTTGTTGCTTTCAATAATTTTTCTTTGTCTTTAATTTTTGTCAATTTGATTACTATGTGTCTCGACGTGTTTCTCCTTGGGTTTATCCTGTATGGGACTCCCTGCACTTCCTGGACTTGAGTGGCTATTTCCTTTCCCATGTTAGGGAAGTTTTCGACTGATCTCTTCATATATTTTCTTGGGTCCTTTCTGTCTGTCTTGTCCTTCTGGGACCCCTGTAATGCGAATGTTGGTGCATTTACTGTTGTCCTAGAGGTCTCTTAAGCTGTCTTCATTTCTTTTCTTTCTAATCTGTCCCATGGCAGTGAATTTCACCATTCTGTCTTCCAGGTCACTTATCCGTTCTTCTGCCTCAGTTATTCTGTTATTGATTCCTTCTAGTGTATTTTTCATTTCAGTTGTTGTATTGTTCATCTCTGTTTGTTTGTTTTTTAATTCTTCTAGGTGTTTGTTCTTTAATTCTCCTAGATCTTTGTTAAACATTTCTTGCATCTTCTTGATCTTAGCCTCCATTCTTTATCTGAGGTCCTGGATCATCTTCACTCTCATTATTCTGAATTCTTTTTCTGGAAGGTTGCCTATCTCCACTTCATTTAGTTGTTTTTCTGGGATTTTATCTTGTTCCTTCATCTGGTACATAGCCCTCTGCCTTTTCATCTTGTCTATCTTTCTGTGAATGTGGTTTTTGTTCCACAGGCTGCAGGATTGTAGTTCTTCTTGCTTCTGCTGTCTGCCGTCTGGTGGATGAGTCTATCTAAGAGGCTTATTCAAGCTTCCTGATGGGAGGGACTGGTGGTGGGTAGAGCTGGGTGTTGCTCTGGTGGGCAGAGCTCAGTAAAACTTTAATCCTCTTGTCTGCTGATGGGTGGGGCTGAGTTCCCTCCCTGTTAGTTGTTTGGCCTGAGGCCACCCAACACTGGAGCCTACCCAGCTCTTTTATGGGGCTAATGGCGGACTCTGGGAGGGCTCACGCCAAGGAGTACATCCCAGAACTTCTGCTGCCAGTGTCCTCGTCCCCACAGTGAGCCACAGCCACCCCTTGCCTCTGCAGGAGACCCTCCAACACTAACAGGTAGGTCTGGTTCAGTCTCCTGTGGGGTCACTGCTCCCTCCCCTGGGTCCTGATGCACACAGTACTTTGTGGGTGCCCTCCAAGAGTGGAGTCTCTGTTTCCCTCAGTCCTGTTGAAGTCCTGCAGTCAAATCCCACTAGCCTTCAAAGTCTGATTCTCTAGGAATTCGTCCTCCTATTGCCGGACCCCCAGGTTGGGAAGCCTGACATGGGGCTCAGAACCTTCACTCCAGTGGGTGGACTTCTGTGGTATAAGTGTTCTCCTGTTTGCAAGTCACCCACCCAGAAGTTACGGAATTTGATTTTATTGTGATTGCGCCCCTCCTGCCGTCTCATTGTGGCTTCTCCTTTGTCTTTGGATGCGGGGTATCTTTTTTGGTGAGTTTCAGTGTCTTCCTGTCGATGATTTTTCAGCAGTTAGTTATGATTCCGGTGCTCTTGCAAGAGGGAGTGAGAGCACGTCCTTCTACTCCGCCATCTTGAACCAATCTCCCTAGATATTTTAAATATCATTCCTGACTGTATATCTAGCATCTAGAACAGTGGCCAGCACACAGTAGGTTGTCAATAAATAATTGTGTTAACTAAGAGATTGCACAGAAGAACACAGAAGAGGATGGAGAATAGTGTGTGGCCAGGTTATAGAGAGATTTCTATGTCATCATAAGGAGTTGGGACTTTTTCCTGAAAAATGATAGAGATTAATCCCAGAGTTTTAAGTAGGGAAATAATATAATTGGATCTGCATTTAAAACATGAAATTCAAAATGAATTAGCCTTAAATATTTTGGAATCTCTATTGAACCCCTGAGGAGATATTCAGAAAGATGGAATGAGATGGAGAGAAATCTGCCCTTTATTGTTGAGATAGATAGTTGCTAATAAGCTACACAATCCAGCCTTTATTTCGCAAGAGACACGTCCGTTTTGTGTGTGTGTGTGTGTGTGTGTGTGTGTGTGTGTGTACATG
The DNA here is from genome assembly GCF_951394435.1 of Stenella coeruleoalba. Classification (NCBI taxonomy): domain Eukaryota; kingdom Metazoa; phylum Chordata; class Mammalia; order Artiodactyla; family Delphinidae; genus Stenella; species Stenella coeruleoalba. The sequence continues at coordinate 132,789,509 of NC_137169.1, forward strand.
CACGTGCATTTGACTGAAGATTTTGCAATAAATATCTTGAAATATATTGCTTGAGATTATTTTTGTTGTGAACAGCAGGAACTGATTCTGGCTAATTTAAGGGAGAGAAAAGTATCATCATCCATTGGTTTGATATTGGGGTACATCTTACAATCTAAAGAGTAAGTGATTAAATTGTGGAAAGGTAAAGAACTGGGGCAGCTCCAAGGCTTAGTACCAGGAGCTCATGGACGTTTTCTTTTTTTTTTTTTTTAACATCTTTATTGGAGTATAATTGCTTTACAATGGTGTGTTAATTTCTGCTTTATAACAAAGTGAATCAGCTATATGCATACGTATATCCCCGTATCCCCTCCCTCTTGCATCTGCCTCCCACCCTCCCTATCCCACCCCTCTAGGTGGTCACAAAGCTCTGAGCTGATCTCCCTGTACTGTGTGGCTGCTTCCCACTAGCTATCTATTTTACATCTGGTAGTATATATAAGTCATGGACATTTTCTATAGAATGGTTCTAATGATCTCAGTCTTCATGTCTTTCAATTCTAACTTTCAGAAATGTTTTATACTGAGGTTTTTCTTAAATCTGTTTCTGTCATATCTTTGACTTTTAGTGAATTCAGAGGCCGCTCATATTTCCAAATATGTATTCTTCCTCTTCTCTTGGAAAGATAGAATCCCTGATTTTTAGCTGGGTATGTGAACATAAACAATGAAGACTATATCCCCAAACCTCTTTGGCTTAGATGTGGTCTTATGACAAAGTTCTAGTCAAAGAGATGTAAGCACAACTGCATATGGTGGTTTTTAGAAACTTTCTTCAGTCAGTGGCTTCTTTTTGGATACTTCCTTGAATGGAGATGTAGAGGCTGGAGATCTGACATCTGAGACACAAGAGTTACAGCCACACAGTGAGAGCTGCAGGGAACCTGATTTAATGAAGACTTTGGTAGAACTGCCCTACTGTCCCTGTACTCTGCCCGTGCGCTTTTATGTGAGAGAGAAATGTGTGTGTGTATCACTTGTATATGTGTGATCTCTGGTATAATTTCACTTAAAAATTATTTTATAAATTTTAGGATTTGTTATAGGATGTGGAGATTGTAGCCTGTGCTCTGCTTTCTTGAAATGGAAGTCCCTTTGCTCATCTGTCCACTTTTCCTTATTATAAGAACTCTGTGTATATTAAGAAAATTCGTTTTTTGTTTATCATATGTATGTTACTAATATTTCCCTGTTTGTCTTCTGCATATTTTCTTTTTGTTTAGATCTTTTGTTCTTCTATACAGCTGTTTTACTATTTAACTAGTCATTTTTATCAGTTTCTTATGAGTTTGGGCTCTTATGTTATTCTCAAGAAGGCCTTTTCTACTCCAAGATGATAAAAATATTTGTTCATATTTTTCCCTGGTACATGTGTAGTTTTATTTAAAAATTGAAATTCTTTAACTCTTTAACTTGGAATTTATTTTTATATAAAGATTAATATAGAGTTACAGCTTTCTCCTCCCAAATGACTAGCCAGTTATCCCTATATTATTTTTTTAGTAATCTAATTTTAGGAGTCTCGGGATTTAAACATATGGAAATATCAAAGTAGAAGTTTACTGTTTATGTATTAAAGCCCCACAGTGTCTTTTCAGGTGAATTCTGTATACCATATGGTCAGTTTTGCAGTACAGGTAGAAAAAATACTAGGGGAATACGGAGGAAGGAATAGCTGGCTTTCTGGAGAAATTTTGGAAACCTTTTGTGATTGTTTTAAAGTATGTCAAAATTCTTTGACAATCCTCCCTGCAAAGGTGGAGACATTTCTTGAGCATTATCAGGACTTAGTGATTCACTTCCAATGAATAGAACAAGGCCAAATAGATAAAAGACACTAGTTTTCTCCTTGCGCGCACGCTCTCTCCCTGTCCTCGCCCCCCCCCCCCCCCCCCCCCCCCGGCAAGTTTCTCATCTAGGCCAGCTGCCATGTAATCACAACACTGAAGCCGCCCTATAAAGAGGTGCACATTGTGAGGAGCTGAGGCATCCTGCCAGCAGCCAACAAGGGGTTTTGCCAGTAGCCATATGCAGGAGCCATCATGGAAGGGGATCCTCCAGCCCAGTCAGGCTTCAGATCCCTGCAGCCCCAGTCAGTGTCCTGACTGCGTGAGATGCCCTGTGTTGGAACCACCAGCTAAGCTCCGTCCAAATTCCTGACCACAGAAACTATGATATAATAAATGTTTCTTGTTTTGACAGTGCCCTGTTTTAGAGTAACTTACTACACTCATCTGACAACCAAAACACTTTGAGGAGAGAGTATAATTTGAGTCGGTTCTTGAAGGACCAGTAGGAAAAGTTATTTTTATTTTTTTAGTAAAGAAGTTGGGAGAGGGCATTCTAAGCATAGTAGATGTCATACGTGAAGTCAAAGAAAAGTTATGATGTATTCAGGAATAATTTAAAATATCTAATGAGTATAATAAGACCCAAAATACTACACAGTGGGGAGCTGCATGAATTGAGTTTAAAGCTTGTGAAAGGTTTTTTGCAAAGTTAAGAAGCTTAGACTTTGTCTTTAAGGTCATGCAGAAGCAACAATAGGTTTTAACCTACCCCAGCACTATGAGATTTGGGTTAGAGGGCAATAAATCTTACGATATAGTCTGATGGGTAAGTAGTCTGAAAATGATGCTCTCCTGAGAGAGCTGATGAGTTGGATTTATTTCTGCAGTAGTAGAGATGGGGAGAAGTATAATTTAAGGTATTTTTGAAGTTGAATCAGTAGGATTTGAAGCCCAAGAGTCAAATTACACAATTCAATCAAATAGAATTAGTTAAATATTTCTGACAAATTTTGATATTACACAGCACACCATAGGTATGTATTAATTTGTTTCAGTGAAAGAATAAAATTTTGTGAAGAAAAGAAATTTTGGGAGGATACAGAGCATTATATTTGGACCATGCTATTAAATTTTACATTTGCATTAAAACTCTATGAAGCCATCATTGAGAGATTTTAGTATAATCCCTCCAGTTCTGTTCAGTATTGTGAGACATTCTGTTTCCTAAAACGTGAGCATAAGTGAGAAAGTTGGAACATGCTGTTTTTCTCCGAGATGACGAAAAGTGTGAAGGAGGTGCTCAGGAAAGATTTGGTTCAGTCTCCACCAGAACATTGAGACTGTTCTGCTGGGTATTTTGTTTGAATTTATTCTCTCAGGAGTCCACCTTTAAAAAATCTTACAGAAAAAGAAACGTATCTGTCTTCATTTCGGGAGTTCCAGATGGGGGAAGGTGTGAGGATAGAGCAGGACCCTTGAGGCCCCTACAGCCTGTATGCCTGTTCCCCAAACCCCACAGGGCCTGAGACTCTAAGGGCTTGTCAGGTGCCCAGGGTGACTGGGGCGGGCATGTGACCTGGTTTGAAAAATCCTCCCTTGGTGATTCTAATACGCCTTCTCTCACCTTCTACTGTCTCACTCCCTGCTCCATCCTGAAAATCACTGTTCTTATTTATTTATTTATTTGGTCGTGTTGGGTCTTTAGTTGTGGCATGCGAACTCTTAGTTGTGGCATGCATGTGGGATCTAGTTCCCTGACTGAGGATCGAACCTGGGTCCCCTACATTGGAAGCATGGAGTCTTAACCACTGCACCACCCGGGAAGTCCCTGAAAAATCACTGCTCTAATGCACGTAGTTAAGCGCAACCCTTCTGTGTGCTAAAGCAGGCATGTAGTTAGATCTTTAGGAATATATGTTGTGAAAAGGTGCTGACCTGGAAAGTGTAGTCTTATGTACATCTGAATATATGTGTCATAGATTTTTGCTGGGCCCTGATTTTTTTTTTTTTTGCGGTATGCGGGCCTCTCACTGCTGTGGCCTCTCCCGTTGCAGAGCACAGGCTCCGGACGCGCAGGCTCAGCGGCCATGGCTCACGGGCCCAGCCGCTCCGCGGCACGTGGGATCCTCCCAGACCGGGGCACAAACCCACGTCCCCTGCATCGGCAGGCGGACTCCCAACCAGTGCGCCACCAGGGAAGCCCTGGACCCTGATTTTAAATCGGGTTTATATTTTGTTAGGAATCCATCAAATGATGGGCAAGCACTGGTTTTGGTTGTCCTGGGAAACCTGAGCGTGCTTCCATTACAGCCACTTCAGCTTCACTGAGGCAGTGCAGAGCTGGGTAACTTAGATTCCGAACATACTGACTTGTTTAGCTAAGTGAGTCATTTAGTAATTAACTTACATGTTTGTATTTATAGACTTACCCCAGTGGATTTAGATGCCGGGTGAAATTACACTAACATCTTCCCCTGTTCTACTGATTATAATTGAGAAGATTCTGCCTTATCCACAGTCCTTCTTGGCAGTGAGTGCTGTTGTTTTTAATATGTAAATCTAAGATATTTTTATCTTACCACTTTTTTTTTAATGCGAAGAAGCTGATTTCTGGTACTTCTGATATGTATCGCAGTAAATGAGCAAATGACATTTAGGCCTCTTCACTATGGCTGACAGAGAAAAAAAAGATACAATTAGTTAGTTCTCTCATTTCTGTTTTGTTTCCTATAGATGAACATTGTCAGTGTCTCTTTTATGTTCATGAATTTAAATACTAGTCTGTGATGTGCAGTTATTTTTTTAAGATTCATTCTTTTATACCATGCTTTCTGTAAGGCAATGAATGAGAGGTCTCAAGAATATACTTGTCTCACTGAAAGTCTTTGAGTTAGACTAAGCAAAGACTTTGCTTAAATAACAGTGCCCAAAGCTTACTTAGAGGTAAGTACCTTTGTAGTAAATGGATTGAAATGCTATGGAATTCAAAGGAGGGAGAAAGTTGGGAGGTGCTGTGTTAGGCAGGCTGGGCTATGCCTCAGTAACAAACCAACTCAGAAATCTCAGTGTGTTATTATATAAAAGCCTTCAGTGTGCCTGCCAGGTCTCCAAGGCAGCTCACTTTAAGCAGTGATTCGAGGTTCCATCTTGACTCTGTCATCTCAACACTAGTTTTCCATTCACTGAGGCAGGGGATAAAAATCTGTGTAGTATCCCTCTGGGATTTTTCACTGCCTGGGCCTGGCAGTGACACCCATTACTTCTCACAATTTTTGGTCAAAGCTAGTAATATAGCATACCTATCTCTAGCAGGACCAGAATTGTGAAGAAGCATGTAGGTAATAGGGGAGAATTGCACGTCTGTGCCACGGCTGTTATGTCGTTATGACTGAGATAAAAGGCATAAAATAATGAAATATTTGTGGGGTCAAAGGCATAGTTTTATTTGTCGATTTTGCTTTCGTTTTAATATATGATTGTTTTTAGAGTATGCTGTGGACATATAAACAAAATAATGAATATCCCCAGGTTAAAGGCGCTCATTGTTTCTACGACTTTTAATTTTTCTAAGTTCTCACATCTGCTGGAATCTTTACATCCTTTTGACTTTTGGTTGTCATGCATCTAGGTAATATTTTTAAAATGACGTGTACATCTGCCCTGGGATACTGTATTTGTGATACTGGATCTAAAACATAGCAGAATACTTATTAGCATTTCCAGATAACTTTATCCTAAAGAGGAAAACATTTTTTATCTGGTAGGAAGAGGTAACTTTTTCAAAGTCACAAGACGTAAGAGGAAGATTATTGGGATTGAAAGATTAAGTAATTTGTTCTTTTTTTCTCCATGCAGGACCTACAGTTGTCCCTTGAACAACATGGGTTTGAATTGTGTGGGTCCATTTATACACGGATTGTTTTCAATAAATATACAAAAATATATGTGTAGAACATCGTGTGCAAGACTTATATTGAAGTGGATAGCCTATCCTTACACAGAAATAGGGTGAGTGATATTTAATATAAAATTAATAATGTGTCAGTTTTCTTACTGTTTTGTAACTTTGCTTTCAAATAATTACTTTGCTGTAGAGTATGCCTTCAAGATTATCATGCAAAGCAAAGAGAGCATGGAGGAAGCACATGATTAAACTCTTTGGCCTAGAAATGACACACATTCACATTATATGACCCCAAACTAGTAACATAGCTTCACTTAGAAGAAAGGGGGCTTGGAAATTAGATCATCACTTTCCGGCAGCAACTTAACCCTAGAGAAGGAGAGTGTGGATCTTTGGAGGTCAGCTTGCTGTCTGTCATACCGCTGTTGACGTGTGTCTCTCCAGACTACTATCTCTAGACTCAAACACACACCCTTTTGACAAAAGTGGCGTCATACTGTGAGACAAAACATATTAAACATTCAATTTGTAAGCTAGATAAATAGTTCTTAGAAGTGAAATGTGCCTTGTCAAATTTGATGCTCCATTAAAATTTATATAAGAAAACTAAAAGGAAAAGGAAAGATTGGTTTTATTAGGTGAGCAAAAAGAGAAAATTTAAAGAAAAATTAAAAGTAGCCCTTTCATTTTATAAAATACGTTGAAAGATTAAGAAACCAGGCAGTCAGTTGGGGTTTTAAGAAATTTGGGAATTTTTCATTTTTTATTTTATTCTGTTTGGAATATGCTTAATTTTAGCTAAGTTATTAGAATTTAAAGATAGGTTGCTGGAGTACAGGTGGTTATCGTTAATTACATCCAGCTGTCTATAAGGAAGGCGAGAAGAATCTTAAGTCTTAGGTGCCAGATTTGCAACATTTTCTTGTGTGAATTTGAGGAGATTAACATACATATTATTTCTTGGTCTCTGTGGCTGGCATTTAGTAACATTTAGTAATATGTTAATGATATTTTTTTAAGTAACTTTTTTTGGGGGGGAATATTTTAGATTTTCAGAAAGGTTACAAAGATAGAAGAAAGTTTCAGTGTGTTCCTCATCCAGCATTACTTAGTGTTAACATCTTACCCAATCACAGTGCATTTTGTCAAAACAAAGGAATAATTAACACTAATACAGTGTTATTAACTAAACTACAGACTTCATCTGGATTTTACCAGTTTTCCCACATATGTCCTTTTGCTGTCAGTATCCAACCCAGCCTAACATACTGCATTAACCGTGGTCTCCTAAGCCTTCTCCAGTCTGTGACAGTTACTTAGTCTTTCCTTGCCATTCATGACCTTGAGACAAATTTTAAAGAGTTCTGGTTTGGCATTTTGTAAAGGGTCCCTCATTTTAGGTTTGTCTGATGTTTTCTTATGATTACACTGGGATTATGGATTTTTGCAAAAAACACCTAAGGTGAGGTGTCCTTCTCGTTGCACTATATCAGGGGCCACATGACATTAGTGTGGCTTAAATCCTGTGATCATAACCTTGATCCTTTGGTTAAGGTTGTGTCCATCAGACTTCATGGGTATTTTTTACCATATTAAATAATATATATAAAATATACAGTATAAATATAAATAATAATCATAATGTATATCTATGGAGGGCTGGAGTCTCTTCAGTATGTTTTGTTGACGATTTACATTCAGCTCTTATGGGCAGCATCTGTGGCCATAAATACTCTTCATGACCTTGAGCATGTATCCACTTCCTCATATATATGTGTTATGATATATATAAGTTGATATATATGTGTCACTTCAACATTCTTTTAAGAGGGAATAAAAAGTAACCATTTTTGCACAGTCTGTGTGAATTGATGTCAATATCAGGGACCTCAAGCTAGAAAGTGGGTGTGGAGGAGGGAGCATGTGACAGTTGGAAGTACTTTGTATTTGCAAGTTACATTGATGGTACTGAATCTAAACACTGAGACCTGGGGCAACAGGCCAAGTACTGTCCCATGTAGCAAACAGCTACTGCATATTAATAATTGAGCATTTAGGTCACCCCAAATTAGAAAATTCTGTGACATTTCCTATAGCTACTACTGAGCCTAGTAGTGATGCATGGTGTTTCAAGGGATCCTGTAACCAATGGGCAAAGTAGGAAATGCTTCTGTCTCAAAGTAGGAAATGCTTCTGTCTCAAAGTTAAGGGAAGGCCTTCGGTTGGGGAAAGACTTCTAAGAAACGAATGCATGGCATACATAAATTAATAAGTTTGTGCCTAATGCATAGATTTGAAAATTAGCAATGCCTTAGAATTTGTCCTGTCCTTCTACCTAGTTAGAAAATCCTGGAAAAATCACTACTCTTAGTATAGTTTCTCTTAGTATTTTTTTTTTCCACATAAGGAAGTTGATTTATGATTTGATATTTATACATTGTCTACAGATTAACATATGATCATGGCAACAGGTACAAGAAAGTATAATTTGTAGATAAGATGACAATTATCCTTCCATTTGACTTTTTTTTATATTGCTGGGTTCCTCAGCTTTTTATGATTTGGGCCCTTTGGTGTGAGGTCATCCTGCTGGGTTCCTCACCTTTTTTTTTTTTTTTTACATCTTTATTAGAGCATAATTGCTTTACAATGGTGTGTTAGTTTCTGCTTTATAACAAAGTGAATCAGTTATACATATACATATGTTCCCATATCTCTTCCCTCTTGCGTTTTCCTCCCTCCCACCCTCCCTATCCCACCCCTCCAGGCGGTCACAAAGCACTGAGCTGATCTCCCTGTGCTATGCGGCTGCTTCCCACTAGCTATATACCTTACATTTGGTAGTGTATATATGTCCATGCCACTCTCTCGCTTTGTCACAGCTTACCCTTCCCCCTTCCCATATCCTCAAGTCCATTCTCTAGTAGGTCTGTGCCTTTCTTCCTGTCTTACCCCTAGGTTCTTCATGACATTTTTTTTCTTCTTAGATTTCATATATATGTGTTAGCATATGGTGTTTGTTTTTCTCTTTCTGACTTACTTCACTCTGTATGACAGACTCTAGGTCTATCCACCTCATTACAAATAGCTCAATTTCGTTTCTTTTTATGGCTGGGTATATTCCATTGTATATATGTGCCACATCTTCTTTATCCATTCATCCGATGATGGACACTTAGGTTGTTTCCATCTCCGGGCTATTGTAAGTAGAGCTGCAGTGAACATTTTGGTACATGACTCTTTTTGAATTATGGTTTTCTCAGGGTATATGCCCAGTAGTGGGATTGCTGGGTCATACGGTAGTTCCATTTGTAGTTTTTTAAGGAACCTCCATACTGTTCTCCACAGTGGCTGTATCAATATACATTCCCACCAGCAGTGCAAGAGGGTTCCCTTTTCTCCACACCCTCTCCAGCATTTACTGTTTCTAGATTTTTTGATGATGGCCATTCTGACTGGTGTGAGATGATATCTCATTGTAGTTTTGATTTGCATTTCTCTAATGATTAATGATGTTGAGCATTCTTTCATGTGTTTGTTGGCAGTCTGTATATCTTCTTTGGAGAAATGTCTATTTAGGTCTTCTGCCCATTTTTGGATTGGGTTGTTTGTTTTTTTGTTATTGAGCTGCATGAGCTGCTTATAAATTTTGGAGATTAATCCTTTGTCAGTTGCTTCATCTGCAAACATTTCCTCCCATTCTGAGGGTTGTCTTTTGGTCTTGTTTATGGTTTCCTTTGTTGTGCAAAAGCTTTGAAATTTCATTAGGTCCCATTTGTTTATTTTTGTTTTTATTTCTATTTCTCTAGGAGGTGGGTCAAAAAGGATCTTGCTGTGATTTATGTCATAGAGTGTTTTGCCTATGTTTTCCTCTAAGAGTTTGATAGTTTCTGGCCTTACATTTAGGTCTTTAATCCATTTTGAGTTTATTTTTGTGTATGGTGTTAGGGAGTGATCTAATCTCAAACTTTTACATGTACCTGTCCAGTTTTCCCAGCACCACTTATTGAAGAGGCTGTCCTTTCTCCACTGTACATTCCTGCCTCCTTTATCAAAGATAAGGTGACCATATGTGCGTGAGTTTATCTCTGGGCTTTCTATCCTGTTCCATTGATCTATCTTTCTGTTTTTGTGCCAGTACCATACTGTCTTGATTACTGTAGCTTTGTAGTATAGTCTGAAGTCAGGGAGCCTGATTCCTTCAGCTTCATTTTTCGTTCTCAAGATTGCTTTGGCTATTCGGGGTCTTTTATGTTTCCATACACATTGCAAAATTTTTTGTTCTAGTTCTGTGAAAAATGCCAGTGGTAGTTTGATAGGGATTGCCTTGAGTCTGTAGATTGCTTTGGGTAGTAGAGTCATTTTCACAATGTTGATTCTTGCAATCCAAGAACATGGTATATCTCTCCATCTATTTGTAGCATCTTTAATTTCTTTCATCAGTGTCTTATAATTTTCTGCATACAGGTCTTTTGTCTCCTTAGGTAGGTTTATTCCTAGATATTTTATTCTTTTTTTGCAGTGGTAAATGGGAGTGTTTTCTTGATTTCACTTTCAGATTTTTCATCATTAGTGTATAGGAATGCCAGAGATTTCTGTGCGTTAATTTTGTATCCTGCTACTTTACCAGATTCATTGATTAGCTCTAGTAGTTTTCTGGTAGCATCTTTAGGATTCTCTATGTATAGGATCATGTCATCTGCAAACAGTGACAGCTTTACTTCTTCTTTTCTGATTTGGATTCCTTTTATTTCCTCTTTTTCTCTGATTGCTGTGGCTAAAACTTCCCAAGCTATGTTGAATAAGAGTGGTGAGAGTGGGCAACCTTGTCTTGTTCCTGATCTTAGTGGAAATGCTTTCCGTTTTTCACCATTGAGGATGATGTTGGCTGTGGGTTTGTCATATATGGCCTTTATTATTTGAGGAAAGTTCCCTCTGTGCCTGCTTTCTGCAGGGTTTTTATCATAAATGGGTGTTGAATTTTGTTGAAAGCTTTCTCTGTATCTATTGAGATGATCATATGGTTTTTCTCCTTCAATTTGTTAATATGGTGTATCACGTTGATTGATATGTGTATATTGAAGAATCCTTGCATTCCTGGAATAAACCCCACTTGATCGTGGTGTATGATCCTTTTAATGTGCTGTTGGATTCTGTTTGCTAGTATTTTGTTGAGGATTTTTGCATCTATGTTCATCAGTGATATTGGCCTGTAGTTTTCTTTCTTTGTGACATCCTTGTCTGGTTTTGGTATCAAGGTGATGGTGGCCTCGTAGAATGAGTTTGGGAGTATTCCTCCCTCTACTATATTTTGGAAGTGTTTGAGAAGGATGGGTGTTATTAGCTCTTCTCTAAATGTTTGATAGAATTCGCCTGTGAAGCCATCTGGTCCTGGGCTTTTCTTTGTTGGAAGATTTTCAATCACAGTTTCAATTTCAGTGCTTGTAATTGGTCTGTTCATATTTTCTATTTCTTCCCAGTTCAGGCTTGGAAGGTTGTGCATTTCTAAGAATTTGTCCATTTCTTCCCGGTTGTCCATTTTATTGGCATAGAGTTGCTTGTAGTAATCTCTCATGATCTTTTGTATTTCTGCAATGTCAGTTGTTACTTCTCCTTTTTCATTTCTAATTCTATTGATTGGAGTCTTCTCCCTTTTTTCTTGATGAGTATGGCTAATGGTTTATCAATTTTGTTTATCTTCTCAAAGAACCAGCTTTTAGTTTTATTGATCTTTGCTTTTGTGTCTGTCATTTCTTTTTCATTTATTTCTGATCTGATTTTTATGATTTCTTTCATTCTGCTAACTTTGGGGATTTTTTGTTCTTCTTTCTCTAATTGCTTGAGGTGCAAGGTTAGGTTGTTTATTCGAGATATTTCCTGTTTCTTAAGGTAGGATTTTATTGCTATAAACTTCCCTCTTAGAACTGCTTTTGCTGCATCCCATAGGTTTTGGGTCATCGTGTCTCCATTGTCATTTGTTTCTAGGTATTTTTTTATTTCCTCTTTGATTTTTCAGTGATCACTTCATTATTAAGTAGTGTATTGTTTAGCCTCCATGTGTTTGTATTTTTTACAGATCTTTTCCTGTACTTGATATCTAGTCTCATAGTGTTGTGGTCGGAAAAGATACTTGATACAATTTTAATTTTCTTAAATTTACCAAGGCTTGATTTGTGACCCAAGATATAATCTATCCTGGAGAATGTTCCATGAGCACTTGAGAAAAATGTGTATTCTGTTGTTTTTGGTTGAATGTCCTATAAATATCAATTAAGTCCATCTTCTTTAATGTATCATTTAAAGCTTGTATTTCCTTATTTATTTTCATTTTGGATGATCTGTCCATTTTTGAAAGTGGGGTGTTAAAGTCCCCTACTATGAATGTGTTACTGTCGATTTCCCCTTTTATGGCTGTTAGTATTTGCCTTATGTATTGAGGTGCTCCTATGTTGTGTGCATAAATATTTACAGTTGTTATATCTTCTTCTTGGATCGATCCCTTGATCATTATGTAGTGTCCTTCTTTGTCTCCTCTAATAGTCTTTATTTTAAAGTCTATTTTGTCTGATATGAGAATTGCTACTCCAGCTTTCTTTTGATTTCCATTTGCATGGAATATCTTTTTCCATCCCCTCACTTTCAGGCTGTATGTGTCCCTAGGTCTGAAGTGGGTCTCTTGTAGACAGCATATATATGTGTCTTGTTTTTGTATCCATTCAGCCAATCTGTGTCTTTTGGTGGGAGCATTTAGTCCATTTACATTTAAGGTAATTATCGATATGTATGTTCCTATTACCATTTTCTTAATTGTTTTGGGTTCATTATTGTAGGTCTTTTCCTTCTTTTGTGTTTCTTGTGTAGAGAAGTTCCTTTAGCATTTGTTTTAAAACTGGTTTGGTGGTGCTGAACTCTCTCAGCTTTTGCTTGTCTGTAAAGGTTTTAATTTCTCCATTAAATCTGAATGAGATCCTTGCTGGGTAGAGTAATCTTGGTTGCAGGTTTTTCTCCTTCATCACTTTATTTATGTCCTGCCAGTCCCTTTTGGCTTGCAGAGTTTCTGCTGAAAGATCAGCTGTTAACCTTATGGGGATTCCCTTGTGTGTTATTTGTTGTTTTTCCCTTGCTGCTTTTAATATGTTTTCTTTGTATTTAATTTTTGACAGTTTGATTAATATGTGTCTTGGCGTATTTCTTCTTGGTATTATCCTGTATGGGACTCTCTGTGCTTCCTGGACTTGATTAACTATTTCCTTTCCCATATTTGGGAAGTTTTCTACTATAATCCCTTCATATATTTTCTCAGTCCCTTTCTTTTTCTCTTCTTCGTCTGGAACCCCTATAATTCGGATGTTGGTGCGTTTGATGTTGTCCCAGAGGTCTCTGAGACTGTCCTCAGTTCTTTTCATTCTTTCTTCTTTCTTCTGCTCTGCAGTAGTTATTTCAACTATTTTATCTTCCAGGTCACTTATCTGTTCTTCTGCCTCAGTTATTTTGCTATTGTGATCCCATCTAGAGTATTTTTAATTTCATTTATTGTGTTGTTCGTCGTTGTTTGTTTCATCTTTAGTTCTTCTAGATCCTTGTTAAATGTTTCTTGCATATTCTCTATTTTATTTCCAAGATTTTGGATCATCTTTACTATCATTATTCTGAATTCTTTTTCAAGTAGACTGCCTATTTCCTCTTCATTTATTAGGTCTGGTGGGTTTTTACCTTGCTCATTGATCTGCTGTGTGTTTTTCTGTCTTCTCATTTTGCTTATCTTACTGTGTTTGGGGTCTCCTTTTTGCAGGCTGCAGGTTCGTAGTTCCCGTTGTTTTTGGTGTCTGTCCCCAGTGGCTAAGGTTGGTTCAGTGGGGTGTGTAGGCTTCCTGGTGGAGGGGACTGGCGCCTGTGTTCTGGTGGATGAGGCTGGATCTTGTCTTTCTGGTCGCAGGTCCACATCTGGTGATGTGTTTTGGGGTGCCTGTGGATTTATTATGATATTAGGCAGCCTCTGCTAATTGGTGGGGTTGTGTTCTTGTCTTGCTAGTTGTTTGGCATACGATGTCCAGCACTGTAGCTTGCTGGTTGTTGAGTGAAGCTGGATTTTGGTGTTGAGATGGAGATCTCTGGGAGATTTTTGCCTTTTGATATTTTGTGGAGCTGGGAGGTCTCTTGTGGACCAGTGTCCTGAAGTTGGCTCTCCCACCTCAGAGGCACAGCACTGACTCCTGGCTGCAGCACCAAGAGCCTTTCATCCACACGGCTCCTCAATTTGGGATGATTCATTGTCTATTTATGTATTCCACAGATGCAAGGTACATCAAGTTGATTGTGGAGCTTTAATGTGCTGTTTCTGAGCCCATTTGAATTTTAAGTTAGGAAATTTTATCCTTTTACTACGAGTTTAAATAATAGTTCCTCCTATAGAAAGAAATTTTAAGCAGTAGCTTTTATCTTTTTATTTAGAGGGTTTTTTTTATGCTTATACAATTCTTTCTGTAATTGGAGATTTAAACTGCTGTTATGGAAGCATGGTTTGACTAGGTTTTCAATGATTTATGCTTTGGTACAGAAATGAGATTCTTGTTGCAACTAACAGAGTTTCTCGTCTTGGAGAATGTGCAGTCCCTGCCGTTTGGCGTTGCCATGAAAACAGGAGATTCGATGCCATCCTTATTTACAGCAGCAGTGATATCTCTTCTGATCAGACTGTAGCTTCTCTGAATGTAGGGAAAAGCAAACTTGGTGCCTAGGGTTAGGCCCAGCTTTGTTTGCCCCAAGTCCCTGTGCTCTGGCTCCCCAACGTTACAGCATTTGTTTTATTGTTACAGTCTCAGTCATTAATCCCAAGGCATGTCCACATGCTGTATTAGCTGTGTCAGATCCATATGCTACCTACAGCCAGGCTCTCCTTATGAGAATCTAGGTCTTCCATTGAGCCTAAGTCACCAGTTGAAACACCTGAACTCTTTATCAAGAGCACTTCAGTGATGAGAGATGTTCTAATAATGTCAAACATCAAAATATAATAAAAAGCAGTTGGGGTCTTAAACTCTGTGCACATCTGAACTGACTTTTCTCCAGTAGACTTTGAGTCCCACATTCTGAGGTCTGTGGTGTTGGGTGACTTTAGTCCAGTTCTAAACTTTATCTGTTGCCCCACAATAGTAATTTAGGTTCTCTGTTCTGTTCATTCTATTTCCTTATTTAGTACTTTTCTTTAGGAATTCTCTGTTTTGCTGTATTTTATAAAATTGGAATCTCCATGGTCATTAGACTATAGACCAACCAAAACTTTCTTCCATTTTTGTCACTGCTGTTAGACATTATACTTACCATGTCCCATTTAGAATTTGATGAGCAAAAGCATCTTGGTATATAACAGACTGAAATATAAAGATATACTAAAGAGGAGTTCTCGAGGACCGTCTCAGAAATGTGCCATAAGGAAAAATAGAAAAGGAGATTGTGGCAGGGGGAAGCAGCCTCCTCTCGAATAGGATTGCCAAGTGTTTAAAGACAGAACAAGGAAGATGAGAAGTGGCTAATGGCTTCTGTGTGGCCTGTAGCTTCTCACAGGGTTGCACGTCAATAGCACTTATGCTGGAGTGATTCAGAGG
The DNA here is from genome assembly GCF_951394435.1 of Stenella coeruleoalba. Lineage (NCBI taxonomy): Eukaryota > Metazoa > Chordata > Mammalia > Artiodactyla > Delphinidae > Stenella > Stenella coeruleoalba. The sequence goes on from NC_137169.1 coordinate 132,804,850, forward strand.
AAGTTCTTTGCCTGGCTCCGAGCTTCAGTGTGAGCCACATGTGAAAGCAAGCCTGTGGGAGGAATGAATGACAGAGATGCTTCCAGTAAGGACCTTGATGAGGATGGAAGATTTGAGACTTGAAACATGAAGCAGCCAGCACTCTGCAGTTTTCAGTGTGGTCCTGTGGATGGATAAAGACAGTGTTTTAGGTGTATTGGCTGGATAGCCACAGATTATTTAACAGTTCTGATTGCCTACACATTTAATGTTTAATAAATGTACCCTGAAATATTTGGGCCAGTTCCTGTTCTTAATCCAAGTTTTTGGTAAGAGTTTATCCTGTGTTTTATGTATTGTTAATAACTGATGGTGACCATGGCAGTAGGTACTACTGAGTGCAACCAGTGATGGGAGAACTTAAGAGGAGAGTGTGCATAGATGGAGGTTCTTACGACTGATTTTCTTTTAGCAGCAGCTTTAAGGATTTATTGGCTCTGACTCCTTCCACACACAGGAGAGTAAAAACTAGCAGCCACACCCATGTGGCTTTAACAGTGAAATATTGTTCTCAGGGGTGCATGAGCAAGTTGAAAGCACAAGGAAAAAGTAGAGATGACAGTTTCTCTTAGTGGGGGAATGGAGAAATTGTTAGATTATTTAAAAACCATAACATAAATATTGCCACTATTTGCAAGTTATCATATGAGAAAGAATTCTGAGTCATGAAAATAACTGGTCTTTAAACTTATTCTCCCAATATCCCACACCATCCCTAAAAGATATAGTCCACTGTCTCCTGAAAGCCTAAAGGATCAAAAAGCTGCATACTGGGATTTAAAATGAAAACGCTGCAGAAACTTTCGGGAGGACACCAAGGACTCTGGAAGCATCTCTTTTAAACGAACTGACCCATTATAGTGCTTGTAAACAATGTTTATGCCCAGTGAACTAAGTGGCTTCTCCAAGCCCTTTTCTGAAAATGATAGGTCCTGACATCATGTAGAGTATGTGGAACAAAAACACTGGGGGCAAAGAATCAAAACAGTTTAGACAGATAACATCTTTGAGACAGTCTGATAATGCTTGTGTTCCAGAATTACAGAGGGAAGGAAGAATGAAATGGGGTCATCGGCATCTTCCTGCAGCTCTGTAAATCTGTCGACGATTGCCAAACTCAGAAAGCCATGTGAAAGGAGAGCAAGTCAGAGTAAGGAGGATCAGAGGATATCTCTGACAGTCGTTTCTGGTAAGGGCATTGGAACATCTGCTCGTCTGAATTCTGGGCAAATGTGTTAAGGAAGGTTTTGTGTGTGGTGATTTGATCTAAACACAGAGAGCAGAAGAAGTCCCTATTAAATATTTGATAAATTGTCCTTCCATCAGTGTGCTGACAAAACTGCAGAACGGATTTCCTCTACCAGCTGGGAAAGTGTAATGTATTAAACACAATGTATTAGTGTAGGGTTACCGCACAGAGAATCTTTGGAATATTTGCATACACCATATGTATTCTTTTTTTTTTTTTTACATCTTTATTGGGGTATAATTGCTCTACAACAGTGCGTCAGCCCCCGCCCCACAACAAAGTGAATCAGTCATACATAAACATATGTTCCCAAATGTCTTCCCTCTTGCGTCTCCCTCCCTCCCACCCTCCCTATCCCACCCCTCCAGGCTGTCACAAAGCACCGAGCCAATATCCCTGTGCCATGCGACTCCTTCCCACTAGCTATCTACCTTACTACGTTTGTTAGTGAGTATATGTCCATGACTCTCTCTCGCCCTGTCACAGCTCACCCTACACCCTCCCCATAACCTCAAGTCCGTTCTCTAGGAGGTCTGTGTCTTTATTCCTGCCTTACCCCAAGGTTCTTCATGACATTTTTTTTTCTTAAATTCCATATATATGTGTTAGCATACGGTATTTGTCTTTTTCTTTCTGACTTACTTCACTTTGTATGACAGACTCTAGGTTCATCCGCCTCATTACAAATAGCTCAATTTCGTTTCTTTTTATGGCTGAGTAATATTCCATTGTACATATGTGCCACATCTTCTTTATCCATTCATCCGATGATGGGCACTTAGGTTGTTTCCATCTCCGGGCTATTGTAAATAGAGCTGCAATGAACATTTTGGTACATGACTCTTTTTGAATTATGGTTTTCTCAGGGTATATGCCCAGTAGTGGGATTGCTGGGTCATATGGTAGTTCTATTTGTAGTTTTTTAAGGAACCTCCATACTGTTCTCCATAGTGGCTGAACCAATTCACATTCCCACCAGCAGTGCAAGAGTGTTCCCTTTTCTCCACACCCTCTCCAGCATTTATTGTTTCTAGATTTTTTGATGATGGCCATTCTGACTGGTGTGAGATGATATCTCATTGTAGTTTTGATTTGCATTTCTCTAATGATTAATGATGTTGAGCATTCTTTCATGTGTTTGTTGGCAGTCTGTATATCTTCTTTGGAGAAATGTCTATTTAGGTCTTCTGCCCATTTTTGGATTGGGTTGTTTGTTTTTTTGTTATTGAGCTGCATGAGCTGCTTGTAAATTTTGGAGATTAATCCTTTGTCGGTTGCTTCATTTGCAAATATTTTCTCCCATTCTGAGGGTTGTCTTTTGGTCTTGTTTATGGTTTCCTTTGTTGTGCAAAAGCTTTGAAGTTTCATTAGGTCCCATTTGTTTATTTTTGTTTTTATTTCCATTACTCTAGGAGGTGGGTCAAAAAGGATCTTGCTGTGATTTATGTCATAGAGTGTTCTGCCTATGTTTTTCTCTAAGAGTTTGATAGTTTCTGGCCTTACATTTAGGTCTTTAATCCATTTTGAGTTTATTTTTGTGTATGGTGTTAGGGAGTGATCTAATCTCATACTTTTACATGTACCTGTCCAGTTTTCCCAGCACCACTTATTGAAGAGGCTGTCCTTTCTCCACTGTATATTCCTGCCACCTTTATCAAAGATAAGGTGTCCATATGTGTGTGGGTTTATCTCTGGGCTTTCTATCCTGTTCCATTGATCTATCTTTCTGTTTTTGTGCCAGTACCATACTGTCTTGATAACTGTAGCTTTGTAGTATAGTCTGAAGTCAGGGAGCCTGATTCCTCCATTTCTTTTTTTCGTTCTCAAGATTGCTTTGGCTATTCGGGGTCTTTTGTGTTTCCATACACATTGCAAAATTTTTTGTTCTAGTTCTGTGAAAAATGCCAGTGGTAGTTTGATAGGGATTGCCTTGAGTCTGTAGATTGCTTTGGGTAGTAGAGTCATTTTCACAATGTTGATTCTTGCAATCCAAGAACATGGTATATCTCTCCATCTATTTGTAGCATCTTTAATTTCTTTCATCAGTGTCTTATAATTTTCTGCATACAGGTCTTTTGTCTCCTTAGGTAGGTTTATTCCTAGATATTTTATTCTTTTTGTTGCAGTGGTAAATGGGAGTGTTTTCTTGATTTCACTTTCAGATTTTTCATCATTAGTGTATAGGAATGCCAGAGATTTCTGTGCGTTAATTTTGTATCCTGCTACTTTACCAAAATCACTGATTAGCTCTAGTAGTTTTCTGGTAGCATCTTTAGGATTCTCTATGTATAGTATCATGTCATCTGCAAACAGTGACAGCTTTACTTCTTCTTTTCCGATTTGGATTCCTTTTATTTCCTTTTCTTCTCTGATTGCTGTGGCTAAAACTTCCCAAGCTATGTTGAATAAGAGTGGTGAGAGTGGGCAACCTTGTCTTGTTCCTGATCTTAGTGGAAATGCTTTCCGTTTTTCACCATTGAGAATGATGTTTGCTGTGGGCTTGTCATATATGGCCTTTATTATGTTGAGGAAAGTTCCCTCTATGCCTACTTTCTGCAGGGTTTTTATCATAAATGGGTGTTGAATTTTGTCAAAAGCTTTCTCTGCATCTATTGAGATGATCATATGGTTTTTCTCCTTCAATTTGTTAATATGGTTTATCACATTGATAGATTTGCGTATATTGAAGAATCCTTGCATTCCTGGAATAAACCCCACTTGATCATGGTTTATGGTCCTTTTAATGTGCTGTTGGATTATGTTTGCTAGTATTTTGTTGAGGATTTTTGCATCTATGTTCATCAGTGATATTGGCCTGTAGTTTTCTTTCTTTGTGACATCCTTGTCTGGTTTTGGTATCAAGGTGAAGGTGGCCTCGTAGAATGAGTTTAGGAGTGTTCCTCCCTCTGCTATATTTTGGAAGAGTTTGAGAAGGATAGGTGTTAGCTCTTCTCTAAATGTTTGATAGAATTCGCCTGTGAAGCCATCTGGTCCTGGGCTTTTCTTTGTTGGAAGATTTTTAATCAGTTTCAATTTCAGTGCTTGTGATTGGTCTGTTCATATTTTCTATTTCTTACTGATTTAGTCTTGGCAGGTTGTGCATTTCTAAGAATTTGTCCATTTCTTCCAGATTGTCCATTTTATTGGCATAGAGTTGCTTGTAGTAATCTCTCATGATCTCTTTTATTTCTGCAGTGTCAGTTGTTACCTCTCCTTTTTCATTTCTAATTCTATTGATTTGAGTCTTCTCCCTTTTTTTCTTGATGAGTCTGGCTAGTGGTTTATCTATTTTGTTTATCTTCTCAAAGAACCAGCTTTTAGTTTTATTGATCTTTGCTGTTGTTTCCTTCATTTCTTTTTCATTTATTTCTGATCTGATTTTTATGATTTCTTTCCTTCTGCTAGCTTTGGGGTTTTGTTGTTCTTCTTTCTCTAATTGCTTGAGGTGCAAGGTTAGGTTGTTTATTCGAGATGTTTCCTGCTTCTTAAGGTGGGCTTGTATTGCTATAAACTTCCCTCTTAGAACTGCTTTTGCTGCATCCCATAGGTTTTGGGTCGTTGTGTCTCCATTGTCATTTGTTTCTAGGTATTTTTTGATTTCCTCTTTGATTTCTTCAGTGATCACTTCATTATTAAGTAGTGTATTATTCATATGTATTCTTTGTCTATTCTAGTGGTTAGCTGGATGACTCATTTTCAGGCTAATATTCAAGCTAGGCTCTATCTAGTGCTGGAGAGAAGTGGATTTGAATCTCAGCAGTCACTTGCTAGCTGAGGAATCTTGGGCAAGTCACTTAGCTTCTCTAAGCTGTCAGAAAAAGACAACAATGGGTTGGGCATGGAGTACGAGAGGAAAACAGGCATCAAGGATGGTGCCATATTTTGGGATGGAGCAGTTGGAAGCATAGAGTTGCCATCAGTAGGGATGAGGGTTTGCGGGGAGGGAAAAAGGGTTTGGAAGTGATGCTCGTTGTTAGTCGTACTAGATTTGAGACACCTTGTAGATATACAGGTGAAGATGTTGAGTAGGAAGTTGGATATAAAAGTCTGGAAAGAGGCTTGGGAGGGAGATAAATATCTGGGAGTTGACAGCATGTGGCTAGTGTTCAAAAATGTCACTAAGGGAGTGAGTAAAGATAAGGAGATGTTCTCGAGGCTAAGAGGTCGGAGAGAAGAGGAGGAATGCATGAAGGAACTTGAGAAAGTCTGGCTGTGAAGGAGGAGGAAGCCAAGAGAGTTTGTGTCCTGGAAGCCAAAGGAAATTAAATATTCCAAGGAGGAGAGAGTCATCACTTGTGTTAAGTAACGTGAGGACTGAGAGATGCCAGGTGGATTAAACTACTGGGTTATTGGCGATGTTGAGTAGAATTGTTTTTAGAGGAGTGGTGGGGATGAAGTTAGTAACGGATTTAAGACAGAAAGAGAGATAAGAGGTGGGAAAATGAGATGACGGATATAGACAGAGTTTTCAGGAGTTTGCTGCAAAGAGGAGCAAAGAATTAGGACCGTACGTGGCAGAAAGAGTGGGGATCAAAATCCTTGCTTGTAGGCAGTGAAAAATAACAGTGTTGGTGTGTGATGTGAAAGACCCAGAGATCCAGTATGAAAGGAAGGGTTGCTGATCACGGAGAGAGGAGAAATGCTGGGCCCAGTCCCCAGGCAGCTGCAGGAGAGGGGATCTCGGTTACCTCTGCCGGGAGTGCAGACATTTCTAGATGGTAACTGGTGAGAAGGAAGGACGTGTGGGCACAGACACAGGTGGGTTGTTCTGAAGCAGCAAGCAAGGTTGCTGGCCGAGAGCGAGTCTAGGAAGGAGTGTTAGAAGTGTGGGGAGAGGGGGCAGTTCTGAAATAGTATCCAGGAGAGAAGGAGGTGCAGTGTCGTGGGTGATCAGCTCCAGAGGCCCATCCAGGAGTGGTTAGAACACACAGGAGGTTAGTTCTTTTCTTTTGTATAAACATTTCAGCCTTCTGGATCATCTAAAGGGTTTCAAAACAGTTACATTCTCACAAGACTGAACTTCTATCAACCTTAACTGTCACTGCAGGGTTTGTCTGTGCTATAACTGGAAGTATTTGTTGAACTCACACATTGCATCAGCACCATGCTGAAGGGCTGAAGAAAGAATTTAAAATTTATGTAAACCATATCTATTTGGTTATGAATAGAACTTCAAAAACCAACTTCTTGAATCTCTTCTCCCCGACCTCCCCACCTCCGCACCGCCACGCCCGTCTGGTTCCTTTCTGCGTCTCCTCCATTGCAGTAAACGTCACCACCATCCATTCACTTGCTTTTAGCCCAAAGTCTTGTCAACACACATCCAAAATAGTTCTCAAGAACTGTTGACTCCCTTTCTTCTCCGCTTGTGTCACTGTAACTCACGCCATCCTCCCTCCTTACTTAGATGATTAGAACAAGCTGCTCACTCATCTCCCTGCTTCTGCCTGTGGCTGCTGCTTGTGCCTCTGCTGAGTCCACAAGTAAGCCAGCCTGGTCAGCGTCACCCTGTTGAAACCCTCCAGGGGTCTCCCATTGTGCTTAGAAGAAAACCTGTACTCGCCCGCATGGCTGTGTCTGAGCTTGCCTTTCTGCCTAACTTCAGCCTCTTCCACTCATACCCTTGCCCACTGGATTTCAGTCATCTGGGCCACCTTTTCTTTCTTTACAGTGCTCTGCGAAAGTTAAGGGCTTTCCTGTCTCAAGGCCTTTGTCATTTGTTATTTCCTCTGCCCGAATCCTAATCTCTTAACTCTATGTAGCTGGTTTCTGCTAATTGCCTTCTAAAGACTTTTTTACGCTCTGATGCCATCTCCTCAGAGAGGCCTTTCCTGGCCATTCTACTCAAAGTACCCTCTTCTTGTGTCAGAGATACTCGCTATCATATTATCCAGTTTTCCTTCACAGCGTGTAACGGACTCTGAGTCTATCTTGTTTAAAGTTTTATTCTCTGTCCCTTCCTGCTCCTACTAGAAATAAGCTCCTTGAGCACAGGAATTTTGTCTGTCTCATTCCCTGTTTGTGCAGCTTCTGACAGAGTGCCAGGTGTATGGGGGTCGCCCAGGAAACGATAGGAAGTACTGATAAAAAAATGGAAGACAGGGGCTCCCCTGGTGGCGCAGTGGTTGAGAGTCCGCCTGCCGATGCAGGGGACGCGGGTTCGTGCCCCGGTCTGGGAAGATCCCACATGCCGCAGAGCGGCTGGGCCCGTGAGCCATGGCCGCTGAGCCTGCGCGTCCGGAGCCTGTGCTCCGCAACGGGAGAGGCCACAACAGTGAGAGGCCCGCGTACCGTAAAAAAAAAAAAAAAAAAAAAAAAAAAGGAAGCCAGAACGTGAATATTTTCCTCCCTTTTAAATTTAATACTTACCTGTCAAGAAGCTATCTTGCTGAGTTGTGTGTAAGTAAGTGGTGGATGAGTTAGTTGTACTGCATATCATGGAGTTAAGAGCGTGTGCTCTGGAGCCATACTTGCTGCATGAAAATGAATATGCAACTTTGGGCAAGTTACTTAACCTCTCTGAGTCTAATTTTCCTCTCTGTAGAGCAGGGCTAATAATAATAATATATATCTATAGCACTTTCCTGAGGATTTAATGAGTTAACTTGAGCATACTGTATGGCATAGTAGGGACTCAGTAAATATTATCTAATATTTATGTCATACATGACTCATACCATTTCCTATCCGTAGAATCAATAGCTGAGGAAATAAAAATAATTTAAATAGCTTTTAATGATACTTTGAATATGCCATATGTTAGGAAATAAGCTGTTTTAAATGATCTTAATAGTTCCTGTTGGATAAGACTGATTGATATATATATATATATATATATATATATATATATGTATATTTTTTTTTTTTTTTTTTTTTTTGCGGTACGCAGGCCTCTCACTGTTGTGGCCTCTCCCGTTGTGGAGCACAGGCTCAGCGGCCGTGGCTCACGGGCACAGCCGCTCCGCAGCATGTGGGATCCTCCCGGACTGGGGCATGAACCCGTGTCCTCTGCATCGGCAGGCGGACTCCCAACCACTGCGCCACCAGAGAAGGCCAAGACTGATATATTTATGCAAAAAGATCATTTGCTCTCTGGCTGCAACTTCAAGAGTTGTTCAGTGTATTTGCTGAAAATTGTGATGGTGTCTGGCAGTGTGCCACAAAACCAGTTCGTGAAATTAAACTGACGATTAGGAAAACCATGTTGAAAATATTGTTAAAGCATCCAGTGTGGAAGTTGTTCTATAAAGACACTTCTTGCTCCAAGGAGAGTGCTTAAGAGTAGCAGCTATCCTATAAACTGATATGGCTTAAAATGTTTGCACTCCATGAAGAAATAGCTGCATATTTCTCCTTAAATCTTGTTCTGTTATGTGTAAGTTTTTGTTTAAGCTTTGCTGCGGGAATGAGGACTTGTTTTCTTACGAAAAAAAGTCATTAATAGTGCTCATCAGAATGTGATGGGAAACCTCTATATTAAAGCCTAAAACAAAACAATCTTTAGCATTCAACACAAAATTGCTTTCACGGTGCTAGTTCCCAATCTCAAAATAAAGGGAAGAAGCTTTGTCACCAGGGTAGCCTTCTACTTAGATTTCATTCTCTTTCTCTTTTGGACAAAGAAATGAGAATACAAGGAGAAAGGCCCAGAGAATCATTTAGACACAAACCTTTGGGGAAAGGGGTTTTCCATTAAGAGTAAGCTTAGAAAGTCAATGCCTGCTTTCTGAAAAGGCAAAAATGGTTCCTGGTGCCCTGCCCAGTATTCAGAGTCTGGCATCAGCACTGCAACAGAGCAGCCTCAAATCCCAAGGGTACTACAGGGGTCAGGCCAGGCTCTGCTTGGCTGAATAGGTACTGGAGCGGGTTGGAGCAATATGCGTTACCAGGGCCAGGAGAAAAGAGGCAGGAAGGAAATGACAGCTCTGCAGAGATTTCCAAACAATTGGAAATAACCAAAATGCTCTTAACCTTTGTTTCTTAAATTCAGTGGTGGCTGGCGTTATTATTTTTTTGCAAAGAAAATTTTTATTGTACAGAAAATAGCTCTTCACGTGGTTACATAAATTCTGCAGCCATGAGATGAAGGCAGCATTATTATCACTAGTTTACATATGTGACAGCTGAGACCCAGGTTAATTTTGGGAAGATCTAGCTGCTCTATTTGAACATATTCTTACAGTGGGGTAATGAACATATGGTAAAAAATTCAAATCTTAAGTGTATGCCTTGTAACCTGTTATAGATGTAACTTAAATATTGTAACTACAACCAAGATCAAGAGACAGAAAATGCCCATCACCTTAGAATCAATAAAAACTGAGTTCATTTGTCACAGGGCATCTGCAAGGAAAAATTAATCGTTTATTTAATAATTGTCTTTAACAATTATTTTTGTGCACATCTTTCATTGTGTTATACACTAACAGAGTTTATGCAATAAACTTTGCAAGCCAGGTTAATAGCACAGATGGAGAAAGTGATCAAGCTTGAAACTCTCTTTTGTTCTCTTCCCCTTAGCCCTTAAGTGGTTTATGGCAGGGGTCCCCAAAGGTCTGCTGCCTGTTAGGAACCTGGCTGCTTCACAGCAGGAGGTGAGCGTCAGGCAAGCCAGTGAAGCTTCATCTGCCACTTCCCATCGCTGGCATTACCGCCTGAGCAATCTGTGAACAATTTCTCCACCTCCAGGGAAAAAATTGTCTTACACGAAACCGGTCCCTGGTGCCGCAGAGGTTGGGGACTCCTGGTTATGGCATATTTGGAAGAAGTTGAAGTAGAATGTGGTGCTGGATGGGCAGGGGATGGAAAGTTATTGAAGATATTCATTGAGCTGCTTTTTTTAGATAAAGTTTTTTTTTTTTAATTAGTTAAAGATTTTGAGAGAACCAATTTGATGCATATGAGTGCATTTCAAGTTGTACCTTTGTATGTTATGACCAGAAATCTGAGCATATTGAAATTTTGAGAACAGAGAAAAATGAGTGGTCCTAATTTGTTCAAGGAAGTACAGGTATTTAAGCTAAAATTGAGTGTGTGGATAGACCAGATGCTAAAAGCTGATTTTTCCTCCATTGCTTGAATGTTCTGACTCAAATAAATGATAGGTTTTGGAGAATTTCAGAGCTTTCCAGTGGAAACAAAATCGCAGTTTTAGAGATGAGTCACGGGGTTTGAGTATCAATTATGCTCAAGTTTTTGCAGATATATTTCTTGAGCTAACCTTAGAAGTTGGGGCTTCCCTGTTGGCGCAGTTGTTGAGTCTGCCTGCCAATGCAGGGGACGCGGGTTCGTGCCCCGGTCCGGGAGGATCCCACATGCCGCGGAGCGGCTGGGCCCGTGAGCCATGGCCGCTGAGCCTGCGCGTCCGGAGCCTGTGCTCCGCAACGGGAGAGGCCACAACAGTGAGAGGCCCGCGTACCGGGGAAAAAAAAAAAAAAAAAAAAAAACCTTAGAAGTTGTTTGAGTTACCAAGTACCCATCCTTCAAGAGATGGGACAAAGTAAATCTTTGAATTCCTGGAATTTTAAACTTTTGAACCGAGTGTAGACCTAAGTCCAATGGCTTACATAATCTCTTTCATGGAATTTCTAAAATCAAGTGAAAGCTAATAATGACTGATGGAAACCTTGAGTTATAGACAAGATATTCTCTAATAGAACTCAGTTTTTTCTACCTTCCCAATCTGCTCCCAGGTCTCAAAATATTTTAGTCTGTTTGTATTTTCATTGAACTTGATCAGTATAAACAGTATTGGTCTTATAACTGAGTACTTTTGTATGCATACATTTAATTAAACTTTTGGAACCACTTTTGCATTATTTCCAGAAATTGGAAATGTACAAAAGGCTCCCCTGTCAAAAGATTTTTGAATGTATAGCTTGCTGTAGCAAACATTCATTTGACTGCAGGGAAGAACAGAGTTGTTTTTTGTTTTTGTTTTTGGATAAATTTGCTTTATAAATTCAGTGCAGTTTGTCAGCAAGCATTATACACTTCTTTGTCTTTTAGCAACCAGTGTATGTTTTTCTAATTAAGAAATGCCCCTGATAAGCTTCTAGGAGGGATCTGCATTTGAGGAACCTTCAGGCAAGTATACCTGTGTTTGTGATTGAAACATGAGTATAATGCTCTGGGTTGGGGGAAAACATCCTGTAAGCTGTAACTTGAAGATGAATTTTGCGTAGCATAAAGGCAGTGTGAAATTGGAGCAAAGCTAGATCAGGAACCTGAGGAAAGAATCACTCACTTCAGCAGCTGTGGCCAGTGACCAGGGAAAGATAATTCTCTGAAAGAACAGTAAATAATGCATAGCTCAATTTCAAGGTAACAGTGAGCATGAGTGAGTTTAGAGGTGAATTGTTCATTCTACTCAAGCACAATGGAATAGCGCCTTCTGAAATGGAGTTTGTTTCTTAATTAATTAATTAGTTTTCTGTACTTGAAGACCCTCACCAATGAATATTATATTTACTACAGTAAAATAAAACTTCTCTGACATATTTTGAGGATTTTTTTTCTGTTTAGACTTAAAAAATTTTTAAAGGTAATTATATACGAATCCTAGGATGAGTAAGTTGGTCACTATTGAGTCTTCTTAAACTTTACTCCATTTCCTTGAGCAGTTTATTTAAATGTTATAATCCTGCATTTCATTAAATGTTATAATCCTATGCTCATTCACTCGTTCATTCATTCATGTTTACCGCATACTTAACTCTTTGCCACAACCTGTGACACGTGCTAGAATTGCAATGATAAACCAGGTTAAATGTTATCCTTGCAGTTAGCGAATTGGAGGTTTGGTGTGCTTGTGTTTAACCTGTGCTCTGAGAAATCCTGAAGGTTTCAGGGGATGCCTCAGGGCCACCAGTAGAGGCGAGGGGGATGGGAGGAGAGGGGCCAGAAGTTCCTGACTCATCTTTTTTCCACACTTGCTCTTTCTCTGTTTTACCCTTTGATCTTAAAAGATTTCAGTTGCATAAAAGATCTGGATGCTAAACCAGTTTAAAATTCCCAATCCAGTTAGCCTAACTGCTCTCAACAAGTCCTCCTTTTCCAGTCTCTTCAAGTTTTCACTTATTTGCTCAATGAACGTTAGATATCAGGGATTATGCTGAATGTCACAATGGATTATAAAATATAGTTGTTGCACTCAAGAAGTTTTCGATCTAGTAATATTTTATTTTACTCAGCTCTTTTAAGATTAGAGCTGTTGAGGTGACCTCCACCAGGTTACAGCTATTCTGCAAAGCCTCTTCCAAAATTCCTCTTGCAGTTCAAGGACACACTTGTGGGCTGGTGGAGGGGCAGTCAGGAGCAGTAGTTGCTGTGGCCTCAGGAGAGGACGGACCGCTTACCCTGCCCATGGGTGGGGCTTAACCTTTGTTCATAGTACTGCATGTTCACACACAAGCCATGCCGGGAATTTCCTGAGATTTTGGCCATCCAGATGAAGAAGAACTTAAATAACTTTCCAGGGATGAGCAGTGCCTTTTCTATTAATCACAACTGCTCTCCTTTCCCACGATTGACAGCAGCAGGTCATCATGTCACTAGGTAGCCAGGCAGAGAACTGCAGCCCCGAATTAGCTCACGTAGTGCTTTATTTGCTGCTCTTGGCTGCTTAGTAAATGGCTGTGGAACTGAACTGAATAGGAACAGAGGTCCTTCCCATACAGACCATTAAGCTATGTATACAGAGGTGCCTGGATTCGAGGAATTGGTGATGACCCTTTACCTAGTGCTCAGTTGGCGGGTAGGGTTATGGTTCCTTTATCCTCAGGCAGTGCTGACCTGACCGGTAGGATGACTGGGTTGTCTGAATGATTTGATTCAAGGGGATTCTGTTAGAAAGCATCTCTCCCCTAGTACCCTCCTGGCTTTTAGAGTCAGCACTTAAATTCTTTCACTAATGGTTAAAGCAGTTCATCTGAAAACATATCTATTAAAATACGGATCCCTCAGTCCCCATGCCCTCCCAAGGTGTATTGATAACTTATGTTATCATCACTCATTTGAATCTTGTGAGTATTATTTAATTCATCAGATTGACTTCAGTTAATTTACAGAGAATTTGATAACTAGGACTGATTGAAAGAAAGGCAGAAATGTGCTTCCTGAACACAAGGCTCTCTACATTAAAGATCTAAGATACCGTAAAATGTAGCCTTGTTCTTTCAGGAGGCTGATGCGTGGAATTGGAGGTATTAAAAAACACCCCAACCCCAAACTGTTTCCTCCACGGTTTTGTCTCTTGCCATTTCTAACTTTCAGTGTTATAATTCCCAGCTGCAAGACTGGGCACTGGAGCTGAAAGCTGTTTTCATTGGTAAAAGAGGATAAGTGCTTTCCTATATCTATATTTAGATATACCTTATATAAATTTTTAGATTTGGTCCTGAGCCATATCTATACTGACGGAAAAGAAAATAATGAATCCAGGTCAGAGAGGATCCATGATTCTGTACATCTACTACTGAACTTTTATTTTAGAATAATAGAGGAATTTCTACCAAGACCCAAAATTACTCATTTATCTCATTATGATGTCTGAAGAAGGACATATATGCCATACTTTAATATTTATTGTTAATCACAATTAAAAAGAATATATTTTAAAATCTGAAATGCTATACATGGAAGCTTGTATTAGGTTTTGGATTTGAAATTTTTAAGAGTTCTGGAATTTTAAAACTAAAAACTTCCATTAGTTTATTTTTTAAAATATTTCAAAAGATATAAACTATACATTGGAATCTTTGGTATACCCTAAAATCACTTTGAGTTAAGTATTATGAAATTTAATTTGGTCTGCTTATCTAATTAATGAGATCTGATGATAGCTGGCTTGTGTTCAGAGTGATGTAAGGCTGAAGACATTTTTTTCAAGACTAGGCACACAGTTGACTCACTAAGTAATTTCTTTTTACCATTGTGTTATTCTCCTCTACTTAGAGACCTCAGTAGGCCAGGCATGTTTAGTTTCTTAGTTTCTTAGGTAAAAGTAGGGTAACTATCATATTTTCCATTGAAAGTCAAAGAGCCCTGTACATTTATCTGAAATGGAATGAGACACAGCAGAGACATGACTGTGATTTATGGTTTAGAAAATCTAAAAACGCTTCTAAACAGGTCAGTTATTCTAATTACCATTGTGGACTTTATTTTTGGAAGTTTGTTGTCAAAGGGTAAATTTCATAAATTTACGTGAATACTTTTGATAAATATGCAAAGTCAGCAACCTCTAATTACTCCCTGTTACGATAAAGTACAGATTATTTTGCCTTTTATTCAAAGTTCCTCATAATGTGGCCTCTGCTTTCTTTTCCGGTATTACATCCTAGTAAACTTCAGTGCACGCCTTCACTCTAGTTGCACTGGTCCAGCACACATAACACGTTTGTCCTTCCTCTGTTGCTCCGTGCCCCCAGACTGTGACAGTATCCCGTCATCTCTGCCTACTCATATCCTAAGCATCTTTCAAGTTCCTGCTGAAGTCTTCCCTCATGTCTGAAGTTCTCTTTGAACTGCTCTGTTCCAGTGTACCTCTACTCCATTTCCAAGTGCTTATGACCTTGTCTACATTAGTGCCCACTAAGTGCCAAGCATTGTGCTAAGAGCTTTTTCTTATTTAATCCTCGAACTCCATGGGAAAGGTGCTCTTCTTATCCTCATTTTGCAGGTGAGGAAGCATCTCAGAGAATTTAAATGAAAGCCACCAGCTAAAATTGGTGAAGCCCGGATTCAAATACATATTCTTACCTACTAAATAATGTTATGTTACACTAATAATTAACCTTTCATCCATTTTAATCTCTCCCCCACCCCAGACTGTAAATTATTTTGGAATTTTTCAGTGTTGCAGTAATATTTTCAACCTCTCTGACGCTGCCCTTCTCCTGCACGTGGTTCCTAGCATAATGATCTACATTTGGTTGAATCTCAATAAATACTTTTTCATTAATGAAAGAAAAACATATATTAATGTACTTTTACCATAGATTTATATCTTGTTTCCTTACCTCTGTAATAAAAAATGATTTATTAAGATACCTCAGTGATATGAGATATTCAGTGTATAAGTGCCTTAGAAATGTTACTGAATTTTTAACCCCAGGAACATTGAGGTATTCTCAACTCCGGGGCACTTTATTGATATAGTCATATGATAGACTTTGAATGTATACAACAAACCTTGGGCAAAATTTTGTTTACATTGTCATATGCCAACCAGTGTTTGTTGAAAAAAAAAAAAAAGAAACTATTTCCATGGAGAAGAACTAGGAATCAGCACAAGGGGAAGAAATGTCCATGGAGTCCTCACTACCTTGAATATTTTTCTCAGTCTCTGTGGTTATGATTTCATGACTTTAGTGTTGAGACAGGGGAGGGGTGAGTGAGTGGGCAAAGCTGAAGGTGAAGAGAAAGAAGAAATGGACATTAAAGATGTCTATATACTATAAGTTTACTGTGTTTTTTCATTAAAAGGTCTCAGTTTTTCTCTAGTAGAAAAAGAAAATTGAATAAATGAATGAATGAGAACTAAATCTACAGCAGGGCCTTGCTGCCAAAGATATTAAAAATGGGATAATGTCTGTGCATGTAACTGTTTTTAGTGTCCATTGCTAAATAAAACCTTGATACCATGCTTATATCATCCCTTTAAAACCTCCTAGGAACAAAATGTAGGAACAAAATGTATTCATCTGAAAGTTAAGATGGTTATAGCTATGATATCACTGAAATACTCTATAACAGCATGTCAGCATATCATCACATGTGATTAATCTTATTTCCCCAGAGGACAGTGTGGCTTCTTGAGTTCCAGGGTAACTATCAACAAAAAGGTGTGTGTAAACAATAGCACGTAGCATTACCTTGGCAGATAGAATAATCTTCCCTTATGGGTCTGATTTCTAAACAATTTTACTTTGAGGCTCTGTTATAAATTGGGTGGGTGGGGAGAACTTTTTGCCAAGATACATTTCCAAATTGAATGAATGTGTTAGGCTATTTAGAAGGTCTAGGGGAGGGGTGGGGAGAATCAGTTTCTAAAAGCTATCATGAAAATAAATAGATATGAAAGCTACCATTGCAAGGCTTATCATGCACACACAAACATGCTTAGTGTCTTAATTTCAGCTCCAGAGTTAAAACATTAAAGTCTCTTAAAAGATTCTCATATAACAATTTGTGTTGAAAATGCTTTCTGGCTAGTAATACATTATTTGTGGATGCAACATTAATTCATACATGGACTACTAACTCTACTCAAATGCCAGAGATTTCTGTTGGATTACTTCTAGATCGTACACATTGTTGTCAGTAACTTTAGAGGTAAAAGCTAGCTTGTCATCTGGCTAGATACGAGTTAAATTGATAAACCCATGGTAGTGAAGGAAATCATATACTCGAAGAAACAAGGTGTAGGTCTCATTTATATTCACTAGGAATGGTTAAGCTCAGAACCTCATCTCTGGTTCCTATTCTTAATCCTCTCTGTTTGCACCACCAGATAGAAAATCTTCATTGTTAGTCCTTCTGCTGGGATCACTAGAAACTTCTTCATTGAGGACACTAGAGTGAAACCTTACTTGATTATGGGAATGCCACCTGCCTTCCCTTGGAAAGACATTAGAATAAAGCAAAAATTCATAATTCATAAATAAAATGAAATTGGATATGTATTCTTATTCAAATGTTTTCCGCTCTTAAATAATATTTAAAACTAATGTTTTCTTAGATATCTATTCAAACTGCTTTTTAAAAAGGAGGGTCCAAATAAGTTCAATGAATTCTATTTTTATTTTCACTGAAAAGGCCCACTGTAAATAGAAATTGTATGTGATTGTGATTAGCTATTTCTTAATTCATGTAGAAGAAAAACATTTCAATTACCAATACATATATACTCGATTTTTTGAACTTGAGTCATATACATAAGAATTAAACTCATAATTATCTGCCATTATTCTTGTTTTTTTTTTTTTTTTTTTGTGGTACGCGGGCCTCTCACTGCTGTGGCCTCTCCTGTTACGGAGCACAGGCTCCGGACGCACAGGCTCAGCGGCCACAGCTCACGGGCCCAGCCGCTCCACGGCATGTGGGATCCTCCCGGACCGGGTCACGAACCCATGTCCCCTGCATCGGCAGGCGGACTCTCAACCACTGCGCCACCAGGGAAGCCCAATTATATATTTTTAAGTATATTTTTATCATGAAAAAGGGAGAAAAGTCACTATATCCCATCTGAATGGCTAAAAGGAAAGAGCTAAACAGTATCAAATGTTGGCAAGGATGTGGAACAACCAGGACTGTAATATGTTCCTGGTGGGAATTATTATTTCCACAGTCATTTTGGAAGGAAAATAGCTTGGCAGTATAATCAGAAGCTGAACGTATGCATATTCAATTCCATTCCTAGGTATATGCTGAACAGAAGTTTATGTATATTTTTACCAACAGATCTGTATATAAATGTTCATAATAGCACTATTTTTAATAGCCCCAAACTGATAATAACTTAAATCAATAACAAAATAAGTTGTAGTATCATCACACAGTGGAATACTGTATAGCAGTGAAAATAAATGGACGATCGCCAGGAAAGTCATGCAGAAACCTCATAAATATAATGTTAAGGGAAAGAAACCAGAGTCAAAGAGTACATACTACGTGATTCCAGTATGTAAAGTTGAAAAAGCAAACAACATTCATCTATGGTGTTGGAAGCTAGGGTGGTGGTTACCCTTGAGTGACTGCAAGGGGGCACTTCCAGAGTTGCAGTGATGTTCTGATTCTTCGCCAGGTGCTAGTTTCGTGGGGTTGCTTATCTTGTGAAATGTCATCGAGTGGTATGCTTACGATGGCACACTAGCTAATACTTGCTGTTCTGATTGCGAGCTAATACCTGGGCAGGGAACGGCTAAGTCTAGGTGAGAGTGCTTGCGGTTCTGATTGCTAGCTAATACTTATTTCTGTCCACTGAATAGCCCGAGGGGACATGAGTCCTGTTCTTGCTTTGTTTACAGACCTTCAGGGGCAATAAGCATTTATAAAAAGAATAGGGGGATAGTGAAGGAGAGCTTCCCAGACCACAGTCTGACTTTGAGCCATGGCCCTGGGGGGCAAAGCCAGAAAGGAGTGGAGGCCAGATGCAGCACTGCTGTTGGCGCGGAGCATGTGTGTGAGGTGGGGCTGCCCTTGACTGGACACTGGGTCTCAGACTGTGGCACAGCTGACATCACAGAATCCACTGTGAGGCTACGGCTGGGCTTCGGGACCTAGAAATTCAGACAAAACACTGCATGCATTCTCAGATTGTTTGGTTTTTTATTTAAATTGCAGTAAGGAAGCTGAAATGGGCTCTCCAGGGGTATTTCCCTGAGCCCTGGTCCCCTTTGCAGCTCCCAGCTCTAGGTCCTATTGATGGGCTTCAGCTGTCACTGGCTCCATGGTCTCAGATGTCACACCTCCAGTGATCTCCAGCCCCTGGCCACTCTCTGCTGTCTCTACGATGGCTTCCATTCGGGTCCCTTCCACTGGCTTCGCCAGGATGCTCACATATTTATCACCTGAGGAGGCCACTGTCTTTGTAGTAAGACTGGCTCTGACGTTCCTGAAGAAGGAGCTGATCCTGCTGAGTCTCTCGGTGGTGGGACCTGAACTCGCTGTAGATAAGCTCCTGCCCGATTTGTGCGAGGTCCTGGACTCGATGGTGATGGGAGCACGGCTGATGCCTTTGTGAGCAGTGCCCTGCTCGCTGCCCCCCGGGCTGCCGTGGCCTTTGTCCTTTTGGTCATCTCTAGTGGCTCTGCGGCCGCCTGAGCACGGGCCAGCTGCTTTCTGGATGGTCTTGTTCCCCGCTGCCTTGTGGTGGCTTTCCACTGAACTGCAGAGCGAGGGGCTCGTAAGAGCTCTGTCCTCTCCCCAGTGCTCCCTTCTCTCCCTTCTTCCCTTGCGGGCCTGGGACACCCTCTGTGAGCTGCCATCCTGTTCACTCACTTTGCCTTCCTGTGGCAAGGTGGAGATGAGGGTCCCCTCGCCCTCCTCGTCGGCTCTTCCTTCAGCAGTCTTGCTGGTGGGTTCTGCTCCGACCACAGTCACGCCGGCCTCTGGGGAGAGGCTGGTGGACGTGCTGGAAGCATACCCTGAATAGTTCGCGGCACCTGCCAAGCATACCCTGAATTGTTCGCAGCACCGTTTTCCTGCTCCTCCGGGATGTTCTGGCAGTGCCCCCAGTGGCTATGTTGGTTTTGCTTCCTCCTGGACCGTTGCCGGCTGTGGCTGCTGTGGCCGTGCTCTGCTCTTCAGGGGCAGGAGACTTGATCACTGCCACGCTCGAAGCACCCGCTGCGGTGCCTCCTGCCACCCCTGCTGTCTCCACCTTTGTCGTTGCCCGCGATGCTGACGCTTTGCCAAGCACTGTAGGTTTTGCTTTTGCAGTGGCCACATCGGGCATGGTATCGGGCTTGTGGGAGTCCAGTTGGATCCCCTCCCCACCAGCAAAAGCTGCAGACGTGGCCCCGGCCAGCTCAGAGCACGTGTGGAGGCTGCAGATGCTCACCTGGTCCTGATCCCACTTGCCTTGGAAATCCTCCACTGCCGGGCTCCTGCCGTCCTCCTCCTCCTCGAACACAGGCAGGCAGGTCATGTCCCAGGCTGGAACGGCGTAGGTGCGGCTGAGACCCTCCACTGGTGGTCGCAGGAGGTAAATCAGCTCTTCCCAAGAGGTGAAGAGGGCTTCCTGCGCGTCCAGAGGGGCACACAGCTGCAGGTACCAGGAGCGACCAGTGGCAAACTTCACGCGCAGCTGTTGTTTCTCACGATTGTGAGTGGAGATGCTCACTAACTTCAGGGGAAGGAGCCTGGTGAGCTCTAAGGTCTTTGCAGCCTCGTGGCTCTTGCCCTTGGCGACCTGGCTGTGCTCAGCATGCTCTTCACAGCCGGTGGCCCATCGGGCCAGCAGCATGGTGTCTGGGAGTGGGAGGACGGGGCTGCTGCATGCGATGCCCACGGTCACCATGCAGACACAGTTGTGCACGTCAGTCAGGTCTCCCCTCTTTGTGATCTGGATAAAGTCGCTCTCGAATATCTGTGCGTCCTTGAATATGTCGTATTCGCCGTTGCGCAGTTGCTGCTGCAGCTTCCCCGTGGTGGTGTTGAACAGGCCCACCCCGGTGCTGCTCTGCGCCGTATGATACGGGAGCAGAGAGTCCCCACTCATGGCTGTCTTTGATCACGACAGGCAGCGCGGTTAAGGTGGGCCCCTGGCTCTTCGCTCCCTCGGCCTCACTGGCAGAAGATCGAGCTGCAGTGCTCGTAGGTCACACACCAGCGGCCCTACGGCAGGTCTTCCGAGCCCGCCCCACAGGCCCCCACCTTTGCCTCAGGGTCTCTCAGAGGCAGGGGTGTGGGTAGGGGCACAGATGATCACAGCGGGGACGCTGTAGGGCGCCTGGACCCCAGGCTGAATCTCCTCAAGTGTGTAGAGAGGTATGGTAGGCTCCCCCTCTGCCTCCCCTCACTTCTGCTTCTGGCTTTTTATCTCCCCAAGAGGCTGTGGTGAACTTCAGTCCTAGTGAGAGAAGTAACCACTTTCTCAGCCTAACCCCCTGGCACAGCCTGTTTATCCTCTGATGCCCTTTGTGACCTATGACTGTCACACAGCCCTTTGCCTCATTGTGACCCATCACTGTCACAGAGCCCTTTGCCTCATCCCCCAGCTGCCCCCTCAGGGCAGGGCCCCCATCCTCTCCCAAAGGAGGGGGAGGACACGTCCTCCTGCGGAGGACAGGCCCATCCTGCCAGGGACTCAGGTGCGTACCGAAATAAAAATGTCTTCAACTGGGGAAGTTTTGGGTGGGTCCTTTTTCTTTTCCTCCCCCAAATTCAGCTACTGGATGAAATCTAGAGGAATGTAAGATGATGGGATAAATTTGAACCATTTAAGCTCATGGTTTAATTGTATCGAATAACGTAGAGTTGGCAGTTGCGATCCTTAGTCTGTCCTTTCATAAAATCTCAGTAAACGTTGATGACGGTGATTTTTAATAATCACATTAAAAATTGCTTCTCCTAGGCACCCTGCTGCATGCTTCACATATGGTGGTAAGAATACACTGAGTTTGGTACTGTTAACTACTGTTCCCAGTTTATAGGTGAAGAAATTGAGGTTGTATCTCCTGTTTAAATTCCCAGAGCTAATGGTAGCAGAGGCACTATTTGAATGTAGGTCTACCTGATTCTAAAGCCTTTGTTCTGAACCACTACAGTACTTAGCCTCACAAAGAAAGCTTGGCCCAGCCAAATGCTTTCAAACTGGACTGATTTAACTACCTTTAAGAAGACCTATTCGGTGCATTATTAGAAGCTGCGTAATTAATTTTATGTGTGTATATATGTTATGGAGAGAACCCAAGACAGCAGTTGGGCTGACCTGGGGGTTAAATTATCCAGGGGATCACTCAGATCCTCCCTTCCTTTATGCTTGTGCAAACAGTCTGTGTGTGGAAACCTAGTTATTCTTATCACATGTCCTCCCCCAGTGAAATGGGGGGTGAGTAGCCTGAGATGTAAGCTTTGATTCCAAGAGCCTGCCAGATGCCGTCCTGTAGTAACCTCCCTACCAGGCAGAAGTGGTTTGGAAGCCTTGACACCTGTGGGGAGCATGTACCATTAGACATCCCGCCTCATTGCCACTCCCACAGAGCTAGTCACAGAACAAGTGATTTCTAAATTGTGACTTGAAAGTTTTGAGAAAGGCCCTTGCTGCCAACTCTCTTATCTCCAGTTTGATGTTATGCTTGAAATCCCACCATAGACATTCATTCCTTGAGGATAAAGGCTATCTTTCTGTTAAAATACACACACCTGTCCCTCAACAGATGACTGGATAAGCAAAATGTGGTCTCTCCATACAGTGGAATATTGTTCGGCCATAAAAAGGAATGAAGTACTGATATATGTCACAACATGGGTGAACCTTGAAAACATTATACTCAGTGAAAGAGGCCACATATTGTATGATTCTATTTATAGGAAATAGCCAGAAGAGGCAAATCCATAGAGACAGATATTAGATTAGTGGTTGCCTAGGGCTGGAGGGAGCAGAGAATGGGGAGTACAGGATTTCCTTTTGTGGTGATGAGAAATTCTGGAACTACATAGTGGTGACGGTTACATAGTATTGTGAATGCACTGAATGCCACTGAATTGTACACTCTAAGATTACAGTGGTGAATTTTATCACAATCACACACACACACACACACACACATACACATACACATACACTCCTGCTCATTTAATAGATGGGTTAAGAGCAGTTATCTTTTCATTGTTCCCTGTCTCAGGGGAACTTATTCAATCTTTCACCATAAAGTATGTTGTTAGCTGTAGTTTTATTTCAGAATTGCCCTTTGTCAAGTTTAAGAAGTTCACTTCTGTTCTTAGTTTTCTGGGCATTTTTATTGTGAAGGATTATTGATTTTTTTCAAATGCTTTTTCTGCATCTATTGAGCTGATTACTTGATTTTTTTTTTTTTTTTTTTTTGTGGTACGCGGGCCTCTCACTGTGTGGCCTCTCTGGTTTCGGAGCACAGGCTCCGGACGCGCAGGCTCAGCGGCCATGGCTCACGGGCCCAGCCGCTCCGCGGCATGTGGGATCCTCCTAGACCGGGTCACGAACTCGCGTACCCTGCGTTGGCAGGCGGACTCTCAACCACTGCGCCACTAGGGAAGCCCGTTACTCTAGTTTTAGATTAATATTCCAAGGGTTTTTAGTAAACATATTTACCACAGTTGAAATTTACAGGACCCTTGTTTTTGTCTTTTTTTTAATTGATTTTAATTTTTTACTGAAGTATAATGACTTACAATATTAGTTTCAGGTGTGCATCATAGTGATGCAATATTTTTATAGATTACAAAATGATCATGATAAGTCTAGTTAACATCTGTCACCAAAGTTATTACAATATTATTGACTATATTTCTTATGCTGTACATTACATTCAGTGACTTATTTGATAGCTAGAAGTCTGTAACCTCTTAATCTTCCTCAAATACTTCATTTATCCCTCACACCCTCCCCTCCGGCAACTACCAGTTTGTTCTCTGTATCTATGAGTCTGTTTCTGTTTTATAATGTTTGTTCATTTATTTTGTTGTTTAGATTCCACGTATGAGTGAAATCATATGATATTTGTCTTTCTTTGTCTGACTTATTTCATTTAGCATAATACCCTCTAGGTCCATCCATGTTATTGCAAATGGCAAGATTTCCTTCTTTTTTATGGCTGAGTAATATTCCATTATGTGTGTCTATCTCATATCTTCTTTATCCATTCATCCGTTGATGGACACTTAAGTTGCTTCCATATCTTGGCTAGTGTAAATAATGCTGCCGTGAACATAGGAGTGCATGTATCTTTTTGAATTAGTGTTTTTGTTTTCTTCAGGTAAATACCCAGAAGTGAAATTGGTGAATAATAAAGTAGTTGTATTTTCAATTGATTTAGGACTCTCCATATTGTTTTTTGTAGTGGCTGTACTAATTTACAGTCCCACCAACAGTGTATGACGGTTCCCTTTTCTCCACATCCTCTCAGCACTTGTCACTTGTTTTTTTATTAATAGACAGCCAGCTGTTCAGACACGTGTGAAGTAATATCTCATGTGGTTTTGATTTGCATTTCCCTTGTGATTAGTGATGTTGAGCATCTTATCATGTGTCTGTTGGACATCTGTATGTCTTTTTTGGAAAAGTGTCTATTCAGGTCCTCTGCTCATTTTTCAATTGGGTTGTTTTTTGCTGTTGAGTTGTATGAGTTTTTTGTTTATTTTGGGTATTAACCCCTTATGGAATATATCATATGCAAGTATTTTCTCCTATTCAGTAGGCTGCATTTTCATTTTATTATGTTGAGGTGTGGTATCTTCTATACCCATTTTGTTGAGAGTTTTTACTGTACATGGGTTGAATTTTGTCAAAAGCTTTTTTTGCATCTTTTGAGATGATAGTATGATTTTTCCTTCAGTTATTTAATGTGGTGTATCACATTGATTGATTTGCAGATAGAGCGATCTTAATCATGGCGTATCATTCTTTTAATGTATTATTGAATTCAGTTTGCTAATATTTTGTTAAGAATTTTTGCATCTATGTTCATCAGTGATATTGGCCTATAATTTTCTTTTTTTGTGATACCTTTGTCTGGTTTTGGTATCAAGGTGATCCTGGCCTCATAGAATGAGTATGGAAGTATTCCTTCCTCTTCAATTTTTTTGGAATAGTTGAAGAAGAATAGATGTTAACTCCTTTTTAAATGTTTGTTGGAATTCACCTGTGAAACTCTCTAGTCCTGGATGGTTTTTGGTGGGAGGTTTTTTTTTTTTTAACTGATTAAATTTCCTTAGGGTAATTGGTCTGTTCTTGATTCAGTCTTGGAAGATTGTCCATTTTTAAGAATTTGTCCATTTCCTTTAGTTGTCCATTTTATTGGAGTATAATTGTTCATAGTAATCTCTTATGCTCCTTTGTATTTCTGGTATTTTTTTTTTTTTTCCTTTTGCAGTATGTGGGCCTCTCACTGTTGTGGCCGCTCCCGTTGCGGAGCACAGGCTCAGCGGCCATGGCTCATGGGCCCAGCCGCTCTGCAGCATGTGGGATCCTCCTGGACCGGGGCACGAACCCTTGCCCCCCGCATCGGCAGGCGGACCCTCAACCACTGTGCCACCAGGGAAGCCCGGTTTATCAATTTTTTAGATTTTTTTCTAAGAAGCAGTTTTTAGTGTCATTGATCTTTTGTTTTTGTAGTCTCTGTTTCATTTAGTTCTGCTCTGATCTTTATTAGTTCTTTCCTTCTACTAACTTTGGGTTTTGGTTTTTTTTAATTCCTTTAGATATAAGGTTATTTATTTGAGACTTTTCTTGTTTCCCGAGGTAGGCTTGTATTGCTATAAACCTCCCTCTTAGAGCTACTTGCCCTACATCCCATAGATTTTGGAACACTATGTTTCATGTTCATTTTTCTAAAGATATTTTTAAATTTCCCCTTTGATTTTTTCATTGACCCATTGGTTTGTTTGTAGCATATTGTTTAGACTCCATGTGTTTGTGTTTTTTGCAGTTTGTTTCTTGTAGTTGATTTCTAATCTCATAGTGTTCTGGTTGGAAAAGATGCCTTATGAGATTTCAATATTCTTAAATTTGTTAAGACTTGTTTTGTGGCCTCACAAGTGGTCTGTCCTGGAGAGTATTCCATTTGCACTTGAAAAGAATGTATTTTACTGCTTTTGAATGGAATGTTTTATATATATATAATTACTTGGTGTAATGTGTCATTTAAGACCAGTGTTTCCTTCCTGATTTTCTGTCTGGATGATGTGTTCATTGACGTAAGTGGAGTGTTAAAGTTCCCTGCTCTTGTAGATTTTGCTTGTTTGTAAAACTCTTTATCTCTTCTTCAGATCTGAATCATAGCCTTGCTGGGTAGAGTACTGTTGCTTGTAGTTTTTCCCTTTCATCACTTTGAATATATTGTGCTACTCCCTTCTGGCCTGCAAAATTTCTGCTGAAGAGTCAGCTAGCAGTCTTGTGGAAGTTCCCTTGTATGTAACTAGTGCTTTCCCTCCTGCTGCTTTTAAGATTTTATCTTTCTCTTTAATTTTTGCCATTTTAGTTATAATGTGTCTTGCTATGGACCACTTTGGATTCATCTTGTTTGGGACTCTTTCTTCCTCTTGGACTTGGATGTCTGTTTCCTTCCCCAGATTGGGGATGTTTTCAGCTATTATTTCTTTAAATAATAATAAATTTCTTCTGCCCTTTTTTCTGTCTCTTCCTGCTGGGATCCCCATAACGTGAATTTTAGTAGGCTTGACGTTGTCTCACAGGTGCCTGAAACTATCCTTATTTTAAAAAATTCTTTTTTCTGTTCAGCTTGGGTGATTTCCACTACTCTGTCTTCTGGTTCACTTACCTGTTCCTCTGTATCAGTCTACTGTTGATTCCTTCTAGTGTATTTTTTTATATCAGTTATTGTTTTCTTCAGCTCTGTTTGGTTCTTCTTTACATTTTCTAACTCTTTGTTAAACTTTTCACTTCGTTCATCCATTCTTCTCTGAGTTTGTTGAGCATCTTGATGATCATTACCCCAGACTCTTTATCAGGTAGATTGCTTACCTCCACTTCACATAGTTCTTCTTCTGGGGTTATGTCTTCTTCCTGTCTTTGGAACCTATTTCTCTGTCCCCTCATTTTGCCTAATTCTGTGTGTTTGTTTCTGTGTGTTAGGTCAGTCAGTTACATGTCCCAATCTTGGGGAAATGACCTTATGTAGGAGATGTCCTGTGGGACTCAGCAGCACACTCCCCTCTTGTCACCAGAGCTATACACTCTAGGGGTGCCCCCTGTGTGGACTGCATGGGTCCTTCTGTTGTGGTGGGACTGACTACTATGGGTGTGCTGGTAGGTGAGGCTGGCCCCTGGCCCAGTTGACTGCCAGGCCCTCCCTTGTGCAGTGGCTGCATGCCCACTAGTGGGCAGGGTTGGATCCCATCCAGCTTGGTGTGCAGCCCCGGGGGGGGGGGTGTCTCATGACTGGTGCTGGCCCATTGGTGAGCGGGGCCAGGTCCTACCACAACCCTTGTCTTTGAAATTTCATCCCAGGATCATTCAACAAATAACTGTGACCATTAAAGGCCGTGGTGGATAGGCAGATTTTCACATTTTAGCTTTGTTATGAATGACTTTGCCATATTTGGTAAGAAAGAAGTAAAAAGAACCCTTGAGTTTGCCCTTCATTTAATTCATAAAACAAAGAAAAAATTAAAAAAAAAACCCCATCCAAACTGCCTTTTACTGAGTACGAGGCTATCCTTCAGGATTTAAAGCAGTTTCAGGTTTGATCATTCATCCTCAGTTATCCTGTGTGTAAGGTTAGGTGGTATCCAGCTCACTTAAAAGCTGATGAAAGTCATATGACCCAGCAAATAAGCTGGCAGGAAAGAGCCGTTTTTAGACTTCATCTGGTGCTTTCATATACTTCATATACTTTAAATGCTGACATTTTTTTACCTGTGAGTTACATAAACAAAACCTTAGATCAACGTGTTTCATTTGATGCAATTCTTAAGAAAAATGTCAGTGGGATAGACTTTGTGAAAGAAGAGTAATGCCAGTATGTATGGTGATGGTAGAAAGATATTATTTTGTAGAACAGATTTATTACAGCAGAGTTGGCTGACAAAAGTATTTCAATGAAGCAAACTTGTAGGATTTCCCTACTGACTTCTATTTTTCCTTGAAATGTGATGAGATAAAAACTGAGCATCTGGTAACATGCTGGTGACACAGTGCCTAGTGTGGCTTTTGTTTACTGGAGCACCAGTGGGAGTTTTATCTGTGGGATATTGTCATTCCAATTTAGCAGTTTGTTTTGTTTTTACAGTATGTTCCACCATCTCGTTTCGACCACCAGCTGTTTCTGGGTTCCTCCTTCCTGTCACCTTTTGTTTATATTCTATCTCAGAAAAAGTCAAAACTCTGAAGCTTTTCTTCCTTGAGTGAGAATGAAGTGACAAATAGGTCCAAAGCAAAAACAGACCTCACCAGAGTAGGTCCTGTGTCAGCCAGGTTAGGGAGCTGAGAAGTTAGAGTCACCCACATTGTGTGATTGGAGAAGGTACTGAGCAATAATACCCTCTGCTCAGAAAAGACACCTAACTCATTGTTCTGTCATAGTGCCTACATCCCAGACATGAGATCTATTTCTTTAAATCGACCTTCACATTCAAGAGTCTGTTATTGAAATGTAATTACTCCTGGAAGGAGTCGTTTGTTTGTTGTTTAACCAACTAGCTTTGGCCTAGTGGAGACGAGTTGAGAGCTCTTTGAGAGTAAAACATTCTAGGAGAAGGGAGGTGATTGCTTTGAGGGACTGTTTTCATGATTCTTCTATGAATGCTGTAATTGAATGTTTTTAATTAGAATTTTTTCAGTGGCTCTGATAAACACCTTGAAGTCCTTCTACTCTGTTTTTTTTTTTTTAAGTGTTGCTTGGTTTTTTTTAAAGCAATTACTTTTCCAAGAATGAAAGATATGATATGTGACAGAAAATGAAATAGGAGTAGGCAAAATAATTTCACCTAATTCACAATTTAAGGAAGTCTCACCCATTGTATTGTCTTTTAAATGACATGTCACAAAATGAAAAATTAGAGTTACTTTGCTTGGAGTAAATGCCCTTATTAATTTGATTTGGATTTACTTATAGATAGGAATGACTAGAGTTGATTTCTTCAGAGGATTGCCTGCTTTGATTTTGTATTGGCGTCTGCCAGGCCAAGAAGCTTAACTAATACTTTCCTGGTGTGTTATAATGCTTTGTATTTCTGTTACTAGTTCCCTCAATCATTTCCTCATTGCAAATCAAAAGTGTTTGGCAATTACAGAAATAACTTATCTGATCACAGTCTGCCTCAGGGGCTTGGGTAGGACAAAGGAAACAGTGACTGTTTTCCATTTCATTTTGGGAAATCCACATATGATAGCTGTTGCTATGTGTACATTAGGAAAATAGTCACCTGAAGCAGACAACTCACCTTGGAGAGTTTCTAAACTTACCCAAAGAGTCTGTTCTAAGAGATCAAAAATTTAGCAGTTGCCTTAAGTTGTCACTTCCCTAGTTTTTCGTAAATTACTACCTCTTCCAAAAGTTGATTTCATGTAGCTTTACTGCCTGAAATTTGCTTTCTCAAAAGTGACTACAGTTTATTTTTCAAATGAAATTGTTACATGACATTCATCATTTTTCAATTTTATCATAGCTTCTAAAGTGACTCATGATTAATAGTGGAATTTAAATATCGAACTGAAAAATCAAAATGTGAAATTCTGGATGAAAAGCAAATTTTAAAAAGAATGCTGTGGGACTTCCCTGGTGGTGCAGTGGTTAAGAATCTGCCTGCCACTGCAGGGGACACGGGTTCAAGCCCTGGTCTGGGACGATCCCACATGCTGCAGAGCAGCTAAGCCCATGCGCCACAACTTCTGAGCCTGCACTCTAGAGCCCACGAGCCACAACTACTGAGCCCACGTGCCACAACTACTGAAGCCTGCATGCCTAGAGCCCATGCTTCGCAACAAGAGAAGCCACCGCAGTGAGAAGCCTGCGCACTGCAATGAAGAGTAGCCCCTGCTCGCTGCAACTAGAGAAAGCCCGAGTGCAGCAATGAAGACCCAGTGCAGCCAAAAATAAATAAATAAATGAATGAATAAAAAAAAAAAGAATGCTGTAGTTGTAATGGTAATGGTCATGGTGGTGCTCATCTTTGGAAAAACTATATACAGAAGCAACAGTTAAATCATTGATATTTTTGGTATATACTTAATTAAGTGTTTAGTTTTTGTAAAAGTAAGTCATTTGGATTTAAAACTATTTTTAAGAAAGTTCTAGTTGTTACAGATTTAAAAACCCAACTCTTTAGCCAATGTTCTAAGGTATATTTATTTGAATAAATGAATTATAAAGTTTTTGAAAAGTCTATCAATTGATATTAATATCAGTATATTAATAGGGCTAGACATTCCATTATTTTATAATGCTCCTGATTTTAATACCGATTTCTGAATGATACAGGACAGATGTCATTTTTATGACAATTCACAGTTTAGGAAGTTATAGCCAATTATCTTTATAGGTATATATACTATATTTTGTTTCATTTGTAGAAAGTGTAATTGGTTCCTGAGTCTAGAGTAAATTTACTTACATTTGAATCTGGGCTGTTGCACTTAACCTAAGTGTCACTTCAGACAGGCTAAACTGTGGCTAAGTTTTCTCATCTGTAAAATGGGTTGACAATAGTACCCATTTGATAGGCTTATTGTGAGGAATAAATGTATTAGTTAGCAATAATGAATTACCCTAAGCTCCTCCTGTTGTGCCAGATACATAGTAAGAGGGCATTAAACAATTATCATTATTACTTGATTATAAAGACTGTATTATCCAATAATGCTGGAGTCATAGAGATCTGGGTTTAATCCCTAATCCTAGACTTATCAGTTAAGTGACCTTGGACAAGTTAGTTAACCTTTTTGATCTCAGTGTTAACATAAATATAATAGGATTGTTGTACTGGGTAAGCTTATCTCATGTAACTTAGCACATCTTTTGGTTGGATTAGATATGATGAATGGCAGCTCAAAAAAGAATGTAGTTTTCTCCTTTTTCATTTCTAATTTTACTGATTTGCATCCTCTCTCTTTTCTTCTTGATGAGTCTGGCTAAAGTTTTGTTATCTTCTCAGAGAACCAACTTTTTTAGTTTCATTGATCTTTGCTATTGTTTTCTTCATTTCTATTTCATTTATTTCTTCTCGGATCTTTATGATTTCGTTCGTTCTACTGACTTTGGGTTTTCTTTGTTCTTCTTTCTATAGTTGCTTTAGGTATAAGGTTAGATTGTTTACTTGAGATTTTTCTTGTTTCTTGAGGTGAGATTGAATTGCTATAAACTTCCCTCTTAGAACTGCTTTTGTGGCATCCCATAGGTTTTGGGTTGTTGTGTTTTTTGTTGTCATTTGTTTCTATGTATTTTTTTATTTCTTCTTTGATTTCTTCGGTGATCTCTTGGTTATTTAGTAGTGCACTGTTTAGCCTCCATGTATTTGTGTTTTTTACGGTTTTTTTTCCTGTAATTGATTTCCAGTCTCATAGTGTTGTGGTCAGAAAAGATGCTTGATACGATACCAGTTTTCTTAAATTTTCCAAGGCTTGATTTGTAGCCCAAGATGTGATCTATCCTGGAGAATGTTCTGTGTGCACTTGAGAAGAAAGTGTATTCTGCCCCTTTTGGGTGGAATGTCCTATAAATATCAATTAAATCTAACTGGTCTATTGTGTCATTTTAAAGCTTGTGTTTCCTTATTTATTTTCTGTTTGGATGATCTGTTTGTTGGCGTAAGTGGGGTGTTAAAGTCCCTTACTATTGTGTTACTGTCGATTTCCCCTTTTATAGTTGTTAACATTTGTCTTACTTATTGAAGTGCTCCTATGTTGGGTGCATAAATACTTAAAATTGCTATATATTCTTCCTGGGTTGATCCCTTGATCATTATGTAGTGTCCTTCCTTATCTCTTGTAACAGTCTTTATTTTAAAGTCTGTTTTATCTGATATGAGTATTGCTACTCCAGCTTTCTTTTGATTTCTGTTTGCATGGAATATCTTTTTCCATCCCTTCACTTTCAGTCTGTATGTGTCCCTAGGTCTGAAGTGGGTCTCTTGTAGACAGTTGTGCATGTGTATGCACAACTGACACCACAGAAATACAAAGGATTATAAGAGACTACTGCAAACAACTATATGTCAATAAAATGGACAACCACAAAGAAATGGACAAATTTTTGGAAAGGTACGAATTTCCAAGACTGAACCAGGAAGAATTAGAAAACATAAACAGACCTATCAGAAGTAATGAAATTGAAATTGTAATTAAAAATCTTCTAACAAACAAAAGTCCAGGACCAGATGGCTTCACAGGCGAATTCTGTCAAACATTTAGAGAAGAGCTAACACCTGTCCTTCTCAAACTCTTCCAAAAATTGCAGAAGGAGGAACACTCCCAAATTTATTCTACAAAGCCACCATCACCCTGATACCAAAACCAGACAAAGATATCACAGTAAAAGAAAATTACAGACCAATATCACTGATGAACGTAATGCAAAAATGCTCAACAAAATACTAGCAAACAGAATCCAGCAACACATTAAAAGGATCATACACCATGATCAAGTGGGGTTTATCCCAGGAACGCAAGGATTCTTCAGTATACATAAATCAATCAATGTGATATACCATATTAACAAATTAAGGAATAAAAACCATCTGATCATCTCAGTAGATGCAGAAAAAGACATTTCAACTACATGAATCAAATGACAGGATTTTCTAAGTTGAAACTTAAAAACAGAAACCCGTGGTTAGGACCAAGAATGAGATTCCTCTAACTAATTTAGGCATCAACAGTTGGAATTTAGACCAAACAAATAATATAACAAGCAAGACCCATTCAGAAATGAGTATCATACAAACACAGTTCTGTTCCAAGTGTGGGAAAGTATCAGGAAGTTGGGAGATTTCCTTTTGTTCCTGGAGTCTTACTGAGCTTGAGAAGAAAAGCCAGTTGAGGAAACCTGGTAGAGAAGAAGGCAGGCGCTGATTCAGAGGAAGAACTCTATTTTTGCCCTCATATCATCTTCTCTTCCTGTAAAGACCTCTTAGAAGAAGTTCCAGCGTGCTTAGGAGTGCGCCGCCGCCTCACTGCACTGGGAGCTGTCCCTCCCGTCGTCCATCTGGACCTTTCTGGGGCTGCCTGGGGAATGGGCAGTAGGAAGCCTTCCCTGGGCAGGTTTTTAAAACTGGAACTGAGAAAAGTAAACCCGTCTCTGAGTTCCTAAAATGTAGCATGTACGGCCTATGGTGTGTCAGCAACGTGTTTCCCAGCACGGTTTCAGAGAGGAGGAAGCCGCTTTGCAAAGAGAAAGTGAAGAGGGAAGCTGTCGTGGAGAAGAGCGAGGGGGCAGGCTGGGAGTGTTCGACTTGTCTGTGGTTCTGCTGTGTACGAGGCTCACCATGCACCGTCCTGTCCACGTGTTCCTGAGAGGCACACCTTCCTTAAGTTCTCTTAGCATAAGTCCTGTTAAGAAATCCAATCTGAGCTGGGTTTGTATCCCCTGCAACCTAGGATCCAAATTATTTTATTTTCACCTATTTCTCTCCAGTTATTTGGATGTTAAATTCAAATTAGCGTGAAAGAAATATTGGAACAATAATAGCAATGAATCGTGCTTATAGTTTGCCTGGCACTATTTTTTGCACTTTACTTATATTAACTTATTTAAGCCTCAGAATGATCCAGTGAAGATCCTGTGGTAATATCTCCATTTTATCTATGAAGCACAGTGAGATTAAAGAATTTGTCCAACTTTATATGTATATATTAGCACCAACATTCAAACCCAAATGGCCTGGCCCTGCCATGCGGTAACCACTACTGTCTCTGCCTCTGACTGGTGTGCTTCTTTCCTTCCCTCCCAGCCTTCTGTCTGTCCCACTCTGGCTGCAGTGTCATCTCACAATTATTAAATGAGCAGACGAAACAGAAGTGCCTGTTTTGAAAGCAATAGCCCCATTTCGTCAGTTCATGTGTTTGTGATCACAGCTGGGCTTATTCCCCTCTGCATTTGTGAATTCTGTCACTCCTCACCCAACAGCGTCTGGATACAGACTGTTCAGTCTGGGAGGTACAAGATAAGTTGGGCACAGAACTTACTCTGAAAGCAGTGCCAAGTAGCTGTGTGACTATTCTCAGATTTTAAGGTCAGCTCATCATCTAGGAATTAAATTTCACTGGGAAGTTAATGTTCTCAGAACGTCTGGGACTGGTGTGTTCTAGATTAAGACATTTCCCCCATTGTTTACAGATATTTTAGCCTCTCAAAAAGCTCATCAGTCACACACACACAGACACATACACACATTTATCCACGTGCCTCCCTCCATCAACAACTGGAAATTGTCACAATTCACGCATCACCAGAGATTTGCAGTGATGTCCCTGCCATCTTCCAGTAAAATCTGCGGGATCTCGTCTGCATCTTGTGGCCTGGCCTTTTTTTGCCTGATGAATTTCATCATTATCATGTGATGCTCTCTGTGCTCACCATTCTTCACTTTTTATAAGGTCATCATTTTAAAAATATATGATCATAAAAGGTTTGTTTCAAACAGTTCTGTTCCTTGAATATTAAAGTGTTCAGTCTCCAGGTAGGTATTCTGATAGTTACAGTGTTGCTGAAGATGTCATGGCTGAGAAGGTTTCTTTGGAAGTGATCTTCAAGGATGGGTATGTGTGTGTGGCTGATAGGGTGGGGTTAATGCTTGTTGAGTGAGTTATTTTGTGAACCATCAATGGGCCTGATTTTCCTGGGAACTTCTGTTTCTTTAAATACTTGTCAGATTATTAGTGCCTCTTGTTCTAAAATGTCATGATCATAGTATAGTGATTGCTTATGCGTCAGTGTTTTATAAAGAGTTGCTTTTTATTTTTAAAGACTGTGTGGAAAAATCTGCTGAAACCCTTCTCTCAGTTAAGCCATATACAAGACTAAGGATTCTGACCATAAGGCTGTGTTAGAATCACTCCCCATAATGAGAAGAGTCACTGATAGGATTGGTTGCGTTGGAAGAAAGGTTGAAAAATAGTTCTTCAGGAAATAAGATGATTCCTAGTCAAAGCTGGAAGATGAGGGCCTAGCTGAAATTTAAAATCAGGCAACCAAGGTTAAGTCTGAGGTAAATATCGTTTACATACAAAAGAATCTGTAATTATATAGCCACCTAATTAAAGGAAGGATTTTTGAATAAAAGATATGCAAGAGGGGACAAGGAAGCTTTTGGGGGTGGTGGTTATATATGTTCATTGTCTCGATTGGGCTAACGGTCTCTCTGTTGCATAAATGTGTCAGAACACACGTATGAACACATTTAAGTGTATGTTTTACAGTGTAAACGCATGCAGGTTATTCTGTGTCTGTCACACCTTGATAAAGCTGTTAAAAAGAAAAAAATCATAAGAATCCAAATCACAGGAAGCCTTTCAAGTAGAGTGCTCACCAGCGAGTCCTTCCCTCCGCCTGCGCCCTCTAGCCTGGGAGGTGAGCCAGGCTCCATCCCACAGGGGAGACTTGTATTAGCCCCACAAAGAGGAACATGTGATAAATGCAGTGGAGGGTCCACCAAGAGGGAGCATTTTTAGAACCACTGCACATTGGGGACTGGGGGGAAATTGAGAGATTCTCTAATACTCTAGGAAAATAGATTTACAGTTTCTAGTGACTTGTCCAAGAGAGTGCAGCTATTGATTAGAAAACTAAAGAAAGCAAGTGATTTTGGAGAGGGGGGTCAGTGACCTGCCCTTGAAGCCAAGCTGAGCTTGGACACGTGTTGCCGTGGAGACGCGCCTCACAGCCAGAAGAGGAAGGCATAGAACCAAAAAGAACAAGGAGCATATGGACAAGACTTTTAGTGACGATACAGAACATGGAGAACAGCAGTGAGAGATACAGTTGGAACCGTTTCCTTTTTAAGGAAAGTAATGAATTGAGTGAACTTTCCATGACCAACTTCTACAGGGAGGATGATTGTTTTCTTATGTGACACAGATCACTTTCTACTCAAAAGTTCTTATTATTAAATAACATGTGGTACCCCTCAATTCTTATTAATACTTTTGGAAATTCAGGGTTATAAATACAACCTAAGACAAAAAAAATCTTACAAAAATTTGACTGTAATGAAGGTACATTTCTAGTTATTTTTAAAATTCATTTCAGAATTTTATTAGTAAAAGTACAGACTCTGTCCTAATTATAAATTATAACATAATACTTTCAGCTGAATAACAAAGGAGTAAAATGTTTTTTGAAAAACATTTCAAAATAAAAAAAAATAACATGTATAGGGGTATCTGTACATATGAGGAATTTGTCTTTTTACTTGAATAAACCAAGTTGCAACACATTATGTAATACTTGCATAAATATGTCATGTAAAAACCTAAATATATCTCCATTTGCACTTATATGACCATAAATATATCTTTAAAAGGACTGAAAAGATTCACATCAAAGCGGTTACTTCTGAGGAAGACAATGGGATTGGATGGGCCGCCTACAAAATCTGATTCAAAACGTCTCAACATGGAGAACATCTTCAGGTGTTAACTGTGTATTTAAAAATATGTTTCAAAAAGATGCAAAAACAAATATAGTCAGTAACAGACTAAATATTTTAGTGCCTTGAAGCCTAGAAATGGAAAATTAGAAGTGACTATTCTAAAAATCTGTTATAAATGGATTAGTAAGTGGAATTGTAAATATATTTATATATATCTCTTCACATAGTGGAGAGTAAGCTTATAGGTCTGATTTTTCCCGGTGGCAGCACAGGCTAAAAATACAAATGAGTGAACAAAGAATTTAGATAAATGCATAGATGGAAGACCCTTACTGCCTTATAAAGGAAAGTCATTGAGATCTGGGCTGTATTCCTAAATCATAGAAGATTATGTTTTCAGGGCTGAAACACTGAGTCACGTGATAACTGAGTATTTCCAGGACAGGTTTATACATGTTCTTCAGGTGTGACCTTCTCAGGCTTTTCCTTGAGCACCTGGTGTTCTGTCTCTTGTGCCCTGAAAGAGTAGGAGGTGAGTTTCACCCTCTGGGAGTTCTGAGCTTGGCACTCTTGCCATCCCTTCTGTCTCTGATGCTCAGATCACCTGGGAGGGAACCTGCCCTTCCTGGGATTGTAGTATGTTTGGTCCTCAGTGTCCCCATAGGTCTTCAGTGTCTTTAAAGGTATGATTTTTGGTAAGTTATTTGGCTTTTTCTAGTTGTTGCAAGAGATGCCTTGCCATGACCTCCCACATCTTCCGTGGAAGGGAAATCCTGCAGGCTGTGCTTAAAACCTCATCTTGATGTCGCATGTAATTACCGACAGCGTATCTGCCAGGAAGTATTTCACACATGATTTTTCTTTGCCGGCAACTGGGAGCACATGGCCTGTGGGTTGGACTTCCTCAGAAAGAAGGTGTTGTTTGTGCCCTTCCTTCTGGGCTGGGAGTGTACTCTCTGCGGGGCTGCCTTCTCGCTGTCTGCCACAGGCCCCAGCGCACCCGGGCTGTGTTGTGCCTGGCTGCAGCACAGCCTCTGTCCACCGCCTGGATCCTGGAGCCGCCCCAATCTGTTCTAGCCCTGAGAAAGGAGTGTCCATCCTGCCTCTGTTTCAGCATCTCTGTGGGGGTGATCCCATCATCTTGGAATTCCTGGAATGTTGTCACCATGGTCCGTCTCCATAGAGACTTCTAGTTTATGTTTTGAAGATTATTCAGAGGGGCTCTAATAATGTATTTCTTTTTTATTCACCACTTCCCTTCCCTTAACCTATAAACTTGTGGTTTGAATTTAGTGCCAGGAAAAGTTGTTTCTTTAGAGTTGACGTGTTTTTTACTGTGCAATTATGGCATAATGGCAGCCACACAATTTATTATTCTCTGTCTGTCTGTCTATCTATCTATCTATCTGTCTCTATCTATCTATCATCTATCATGTATTAGACCTTAGTATGAGGGTATGCAGAACCTCAGTGGCAGCACTGATGTTATCTTGTAGTCAGAATGTTTACATCTTCTTTTTAGTCCTCGACTTAAAAATTTTTTACTTTCCTTAGTTATATCTTTCATTGTAATCTATTTTAAATCCTTCTGGGAATAGGAGGGATATAAGTCATTTGACACATAAAAGTAATTTGTGTAAGAATTAAACATTACACTTCTTAATATAAATTTGGGTTTGCTCAATTAGCATGCAGAGCAACAACAATTGTGAATATTTTAGAATGCTAATAGAACATTTTCTTAAGGCTTATTTGATTATACTATTGAATTCTGCTCACACATATAAATACTTTATAATTCATGAGGCAGACTTTATTCTTATACCAAAACAAATAGAACCAACATTTATCATCTGTTTATCTCTGAATGCATCATTCCCCTTATCGTTTAGAATAATCTTGGGAGATAGAAAATATCCTTAGGAAAATTGAGAGAAAATTGAACAGCGTGTCTTTGAGCTCAGGGTTCCACAGTTTGTTGCATTACATTTTAAATGGAGCCAAGATTATTCACTATTTATACCTTTGTTGTTAGACAAAGATTGCTTTCTATCATCATTTGTTCAGAAACAGAAGACATCTGGTAGTACATTGTGCTGAAATCATTTGGCTGGGAAAAAAAGGAAAAAAGTATCCATTTAACAGCCTGCCAGATGGTTGACAAAGAATGCCTTCACTAATTTGTGGGACAATTATTCTTAAGTACTGGGCTGTTCCTGAGAACAAAATGCTCAAATGAGCAGAAAGCTTCAGACAAAAAATGTAGCCATACTGTAATGATTCCATAGGCGTTACCCAACTTTTCATTCCTCGATTAATTCGCTTTAGAGCGCAGGTTTTCTGAGTGAAGAGAGAGTGGAGTACGTTGGATTTCAAATCCAATATCTTGATAATACTATATTGTTAACTAAATTTTAAGCATCAAATCCTTCCCAGTTTTCACACTTACCTGAAAGGGAATGTGATCTAAGATTGACACAAGCGCATGGTTATCCAGAGCAGACAAAGTCCCTTTTAGGATACTTTGAGCTTGATCATAGTCTCCACGTGCATCTTCGGCTGATGCTATCTTTTTATTCTCCCTGGATTAATTTAAAAGTGAGAATCATATTACGGATAAGAAGCCGCTCTTTTCCTTTGTCTTGGCAGGAGCTGGTAAGAAGTACTTTGTTGTTTTTT
The DNA here is from genome assembly GCF_951394435.1 of Stenella coeruleoalba. Lineage (NCBI taxonomy): Eukaryota > Metazoa > Chordata > Mammalia > Artiodactyla > Delphinidae > Stenella > Stenella coeruleoalba. The sequence goes on from NC_137169.1 coordinate 132,843,566, forward strand.
TTTGAAAGCCTTAATTCTAGATATTGTTTGCTGGGTTTCTACCCTCCTGGATGTTAGCTGCTCTGGAAGCTTTGCCAGAAAAACCCAGAGCTGTCCTGCCACCTTCTGCATGATGCAAGGCAGAGTCAGGGGCTTTGATGTCAGAGCCGGGGTCCCGTCTTCGTCCTGACAATATTGCTATATGCTCTGGGAAAATGACCTAGTCCCTCTAAATTTCAGTTTCACGTAGGGTTGTTTTTGAGGATTAAATGAGAAAGTATGTTAAATGTTCGGTAAGTGGTAGCAAGAGTAATGATGATAATAATTATCTGCCACCATGATAAACACCCATCCTCCCCTGTTTACCTTCTCTATTAAAATGCATAAATATTTCTACTAGTAAACCTCTAAATATGGTTTCTCGCTCCTGTCTCTCTTCCATGAACACAGATTTAAGTGTCTATCCTGTCTTTGTCATTAAACACTGTCTGTGTCTATCTCAGCTTAGGCTGCCATAACCAAATACCATGGACTGGGTGGCTTTACAAACAGAAATCTGTGCTTGCTTCGGCAGCATGTATACTAAAATTGGAACGACACAGAGGAGATTAGCACGGCCCCTGCGCAAGGTTGACGTGCAAATTCGTGAAGCGTTCCATATTTTTGAACAGCTTTGTAATTAATCAAGATTAATTAATAATTAATATCAGCACTTCCGCTTTTACCCATGAAATAACATTGTGCCCCACAAACTGACATTTGGGGTTTCAACTGAGAATGTGAGCCTTTTTAAAGCAGGAAAGAAGAAGATGTTGATGTAAAAGAAAGTACAAAATAAATTGAGCTTTATTTTTCTTTATAAATTTAAAAAAACAAAAAACCAAACCCCCCCAAACTCAGAAATTTATTTTCTCATAGTTCTAGAGACTAGATGTCCAAGATCAAGGTGCCAGCATGATTGGTTTCTAGTGAAGGCTCCCTCCTTGGGTTGAGAAACTGCCACCTTCTTGCTGTGTCCTCACCAGAGCAAGCTTTCTAGTGTCTCTCCTTTTAAGGGCCATTATTCCCAGCATGAGGTTCCCACCCTCAGGACCTCTCCTAAACCTAATTACCTCCCAAAGGCCCATTCTCTAATACTGTCATGTTAGGTTGGGCCTCAGCAGGGCCATCCTCCCTTTACCTTGTAAGTTCTCAGTGCCCAGTGCAGTGCTGCCCAGGGGACAGGAAGTCACACTGTACTGTTGCCTAATTAAGTGACCGGTTCAATCTCTGAACTTCTCAGAGTGACACAGGAGCTCCACTAGTGTGAACTGCAGACGTGCTAAGTCAGAAAAAACCTAAGGTTCCAGGGTCATCTGAAAAACTAGGAGACAGCAGCACCACCACTGTTCTCAGAAAGAATAACACTTCCTCTGGTGGCACTTCAGGGGAAATGATTCCGCTCTAGGCAGTAGAGCGTGGTGGTTAAAAACACAGACTACAGAGTTCAGATGGCCTGAGTTTAAATGCCAGCTCTACCACTTCCGAGCTGTGTGAACTTGGGCCTCAATTTTCCCATCTTTAAAGTGAGGATAAGTAGCTTTCTCATAGAGTGGTTGTGAAGATTAAATGATGCATGCACACACATACACACACACACACACACACACACACACAGTCTCTCACACTCGGTGAGTGCTTAGAGCAGTCTCTGGCACACAGTAAGTGCTATGTAAATGTAAGCTGTTGTTATTATTCATTTGGGGAGACAGGCCTGTGAATGTGTGTCCCTGTCATCTACTTTTCTGCATATCTACAGGTGGACCAGAGCCCAGGATGCTGATGCCAGCATGACTCCCACTGATTAAGCACATTCCTTTTTTTTTTTTTAAATTGAAGTATAATTGATTTACAATATTGTGTTAATTTCTGCTGTACTGCAGAGTGATTCAGTTATACATATATACATTCTTTTTTATATTCTTGTCCATTATGGTTTATCACAGGATATTGAATATAGTTCCCTGTGCTATACAGTAGGACTTTGTTGTTCATCCATCCTATATATGCTAGTTTGCATCTGCTAATCCCAAACTCCCACTCCTTCCTTCCCCCACACTCCTCCCCCTTGGCAACCACAGGTCTGTTCTCTATGTCTGTGTGTCTGTTTCTGTTTCATAGATAGCTTCCTTTGTGTCATATTTTAGATTCCACATATAAGTGATATCATATGGTATTTGTCTTTCTCTTTCTGACTTACTTCACTTAGTACGAGAATCTCTAGGTCTGTCCATGTTGCTTCAAATGGCATTATTTCATTCTTTTTTCATGGATGAGTAGTATTCTATTGTATATATGTGCCACATCTTCTTTATCCATTCATCTGTCAGTGGACATTTAGGTTGTTTCCATGTCTTGGCTATTGGGAATAGAAGCATATTCCATTCGTGAGCATCTCTCATCTTCAGTCTCTTCGGACAAATGAAAAGGAGTTAGTATTCATCTCTAGGCTCTCGGATTAAAACGAATGTGTGCTTTTCTGTTTTACTTGTCTGTGAAGTGCTGAGGGGCATACACACAATTAAGGAATTTATCCAGGGGATGATATTTGATTCCAATTTATCCTACTTTTATGAGTTTTGCCTTTTTTCTTTCTTTTTCAAGAATCTATACAGCCAAGCCAATTTTAGTTATTGATGAAAATACATACTGTTATCATTTTAGGTTGTTAGTCAGCACACTATGGTCATTTACTTGCAAATGTAAAGTTTAGGGATGGGGAAAAAAAGAGTTTGATCTGGACTATTACAAAAGTCTGTGTTTTATTGACCTCAGCTCTAATTTTGCAGTGAATATGTAGATGACTAAGAAAGTGGAACTAAATGCTGTTTGCCATTCCATGTGGTTTTTCCAGTTGAGAAGTGGCCCAGCAGAATCTGTGCATTGTGTGATTATGTTTTTAATAACAATAGCTATCTTTCATTGAACACGAAATGTACCTTTTGTTGATAAATAGTTATCATGTGCAAGGCATTTTATATATACATGTATGTTGTTTTTGAAAAAGACATTTTAGCCATGCCAGGGTATCTGCTTAGGATGTACCCCTTTTCTCTTATATCTATTGGAGTTTCATTGCTTAGGATGTACCCCTTTTCTCTTATATCTATTGGAGTTTCATTGCTACCCTAGGAGCAGAGGGAGAAGCCCTCCATTATGAATCCATCTGTAACCATAAATTTGCATAGAAGTAGAGGAGTTTCCTCTGAGGAAAGGGGCCCATAATGATGCCTTTCTTTTGGAATCCAAAGTTGTTAAACATTTTTAATTAACTTACATAGCCTTCATTTTTTCTTGCCTGCAGGGAAGAGCAGTGACACTCTTGAGAGTGAATCCATCGCTACCAGAGTATATGTGTCTAGTGGGTGAGGTTCTGTCTCAGGGCTGGAGGCTAAAGGGAAGCTCTGGTTGTGAGACCGTGAATTAGCTGACCTTGGAAGCACATAATTCCAGTCCAAACACTCTCACCAAGAGCAGTGTGTGTGTTATTGAATAAGAGATCTTATCCCATTTGGCGCCCAGGCCAGTGTTGTCATGGAGTGCTCCTGTCTGAGCTTGTCTTTTAAACAAGGTGCTGCATTTATCAAACCTTAAGGAATGATGACAGTCTAAGGATGTTGATAGGAGTTGTACCCCAGCTGTGGTGGAGGCACCCAGGACCCCAGTTTCAGTGACTGTGGCACCAAAGGCAACAGGAGCTGTTGGTCTTTAATCTTTAAGAGGAAGAGTGCTCTCATTCTTACTTGGGTTAATGTTTTGGGCATGTTAACATTTCGGAAGAGGGTCAGGCATGTGATTGTGTGGTCCCTTATGCAGAGTCTGGCCAGCCTCAATTCTCAGTCATGAAGTTACAATGACCCAGGGATCTGCTGGAGCAGTGACATGGCATTTACCGATCAATAGGCCATGAAGAATTGGACAAATTATTGATATTTTGACATATTTGTTGTAGGTTGTCAGTATACAGTATTTTCCTCAATTTTATGATTGTTTCAATTCAGTAACATTTAAGTATCATAACTGAGGTAAAGGAGAAAACGCTTTGATTGATTTAGTGCCAGAATAATTATGATGTTGAAATTAAACTGATGTTCCCTAAGAGAATGATTGTCTGGGTAAGCACACCTCTTATATTGTCTATTTATTAAGACACAGAGTGCTCTTTGAAACATTTAAAAATGCATTACACCCAGCAAACAGAAGTTCAGGACCAGATGGCTTCACTGATGAATTCTAACAAACATTTAAAGAAGAATTAATACTAATCCTTCTCAAACTCTTCTAAAAAATAGAAGAGAAGGGAACATTTTCAAACTCATTTTTCAAGGCCAGCATTACCCTGACAGCAAAACTAGACACTACAAGAAAATAAAATTATAGGCCGATATCCCTGATGAACATTGATGCAAGAAAATCCTCAACAAAATATCAGCAAACTGAATTCGACAGTACATTAAAAGGATCATACACTATGATCAAATTGGATTTATTCCAGGGACACAAGGATGGTTCAACATCTTCAAATCAGTGTGATATACCACATTAACAAAATGAAGGATAAAAATCATATTGGGCTGGCCAAAAAGTTTGTAACATCTTACAGAAAAACCCAAATGAACTTTTTGGCCAACCCAATACAGTCATCACCATAAATGCAGAAAAAGCATTTGACAAAATTCAACATCCATTCATGACAAAAATTCTCAACAAAGAGGTATAGAGGTAATGTACCTCAGCATAATTAAGACCACATATAACAAGCCCACAGGTAACATCATACTCAATAGTGAAAAGCTGAGAGTATTTCCTCTAAGATCAGGAACAAGACAAGAATGGTCACTCTTACTACTTTTATTCAACATAATATTGGAAGCCGTACCACAGCAATTCGACAAGGAAAAGAGATAGAAGTCATCCAGATTCGAAAGGAAGAAGTAAAACTGTGTCTCTTTGTAGCTGACATGGTACTATACATAGAAAACCCTAAAGACTCCACCAAAAAACCTGTTGGAACTAATAAACAAATTTGGTAAAGTTGGAAGATACAAAATCAATATACAAAAATTAGTTGCATTTCTATATACTAATAACGAACTATCAAAGAGAAATTAAGAAATCAGTCCCGTTTACAATTACATCAAAAAGAATAAAATACTGGGTATAAAGTTAACCAAGGAAACATAAGACACCAATGAAAGAAATTGGAGGAGACACACATAAATGAAAATATACTCTGTGTCCATGAATTGGAAGAATTAATATTGTTAAAATGCCCATACTGCCCAAAGTAATCTAGAGATTCAGTGCAATCCCGCTCAAAATTCCAATGACATTTTTCACAGAAATAGGACTAAGAACCCCCAAATTTGTGTGGAACCACAAAAGACGCTGAATAGCTAAAGTAATCTTGAAAAAGAACAAACTTGGACATATCATGCTCCTTGATTTCAAACTATAACACAAAGCTACAGTAATCTAAACAGTATGGTACTGGCACAAAAATAGACACATAGATCAATGGAACAGAACAGAGAACCCAGAAATAGACCCATGCCTGTATGGTCATCTAATTTATAACAAAGGACCCAAGGATATACAGTGGGAAAAGGACAGTCTCTTCAATAAATGGTGTTGGGAAAACTGAACAGCCACATGCAAAAGCATGAAACTGGACCACTATGTTACCCCTGTTGACCCGAAACAAATAACTGCCAGATATTGCTCTAGCAAAGATGGGTTTATTTGGGCTCACAAGAGAATTGTAATTTGGCTTCTGCAACCATGGCAAGCCATATGCAAGTCCCCACACAGCAAGGGAGGACGAACACTTTTATAGAAGGGAAAAGGAAGTAGGGAGGGTGATGGTAAACAAAGAGTTCATGGCTTTTCACTGGCTGAGTCCTGCCAGGAAAGAATAGGGGTCTTACTTCCTGTTGGGCTCTGCTATCATTGCAGGCCATGAGAGCTCCCCATGCTAGTCTCCCAACTCTATTTAATTGAGGTTTCTGTTTATTCTTTTTGTATACTCCATACACAAAACTGAACTCGAAATAAAGGCTTGAATGTAAGACCTGAAACCATAAAACTTCTAGAAGAAAACATAGGGGATAGGCTCCTTGGCATCTGTCTTGACAATGAGTTTTTTGGATTTGACACCAAAAGCAAAGGTAACAAAAGCAAAGGTAAACAAGTGGTACTACATCAAACTAAAAAGCTTCTATACAGCAAAGGAAACCATCAACAAAATGAAAAGACAACCTACTGAATGAGAGAAAAGAATTATAAATCATACATCTGATAAGCTAATATCCAAAATATACAAAGAACTTATACAACTCAATAGCAAAAAAAAGAAACAACAACAAACCCCCCCAAACACAGACAATCTGATTTTAAGAAGGGCAGAGGACTCGAATAGACATTTTTCCAAAGAAGACATGCAGATGGACAACAGTTACATGAAAAAGAGCTCAATATCACTAATCATCAGGGAAACGCAAATCAAAACAACAATGAAATATCACTTCTCACATGTTAGAACGGCTATTTTCAAAAAGAGAAGAAGTAGCAAATGTTGACAAGGGCTTGGAAAAAAGGGAAACTTTGCACTGTTGGTGGGAATGTAAATTGGTGCAGCCACTGTGGAAAACAGTATGGAGCTTCCTCAAAAAACTAAAAATGGAGCTACCACATGACCCAGCAATCCCACTTCTGGGTATTTATCCAAAGGAAACAAAACATTAACGTGAAAACATCTGTACCTCCCTATTCATTGCAGCGTTACTTATAATAGCCAACACATGGAAACAACATAATTGTCCATTGGTGGGTGAATAAATAAAGAAAATAATGGAAAATTATTATTTAGCCATAAAAAAGAAGGAAATCCTGCCATTTTGACAATATGAATAGGGGCCTTGAGGACTCCTAAATGAAATGAATCACACAGAACAAGATACCATAAGATCTCATGTATATGTGGAATCTAAAAACAAACGAAAACTCTGAACTCACAGGTACAGAGATTGGTAGTTGCTGGAGGTGGGGTGGAGGGATGGGTGAAATAGGTGTAGGTGGTCAAACTTCCAGTTATCAGATAAATAAATCCTGTAATTTACAGCACGGTGACTATAGTTAACAATACTATATTATATATCAATATTTGGAGGTTGCTAACTATGCATTGTTATGGATGTTAACTAAATTTATTTAGGTAATCATTTCCCAAAATGTACATATATCAAATCATTATCAAATCATTAGGTTGTATACCTAAAACCAATACAATGCTATGAGACAATTATATCTCAATTTAAAAAAATCCACGTGCCATCTCTCCAACCTCTTGCTCCCTTTCCAAGGCTGGTGACAAATAGCAATTGGTGCTGGCTCAAAGCTAAAGAGAAATTGTAAAAACTATTTCATGACCTTGGGATCAATTGATAAGTTTGAAAATCATGCTAGGAAAGAAGTCATTCCCTTTTTGGAGCTTAACAGTAGACTATGATACAGAGTCTTCTGTCCTGACTTTTCAATTAGAACCTGAACCTAGGGTAAGTAACCACCACTTCCTCATTTGTAAAATGGGTTTTCTTGTTACCACCCTTTACTTACTTTATAAGGATTTCCTAAGGAGTCACTAGACTGCCATTCAAACGAAAGAAAGCTGGAAAAGTTTCAGGAGAGGAGTTCCATGTAATTATTACAAACATCTTTCTGAATCATACTGTGCTTGTTGCATTAAAAAAATGCATCACAAATATTGATTTAGGATACCACTTATAATAAAGCTGTTTAGTCTTTGAGAAGAGCATAGAGTGCGCCCATTCTACCAATATGATTGAGCCTCACGAAGCATCCTGTTGGCCCGGAGTAGACAGACGATGATGGGATCACTCTTGTCCCTGAGTTCCCCACGGCGGAACGCTTAAGTTGTTTGCTTGTTGAAATAACAAAATCTAAATCAGTTAAAATGTAGTGCAGATTTGACCTCCTCTGGTTTGCAAACTTAACCACATAGAACATAACCTGAGCTGGATCTTAGACACCATGGTTTTTATGGCAAGACTTGTAGGATAGAAATGAAAAAGATACATGTACCTAACTAAGTAAAAAAAACAACCTAACTGTCAGCTGGGAGTAACTGGTGTTTCAAACCTAGTTGTGTTCTTTTGTGTCTACTGAGCCCATGATAATTTGACAAATGATTGTAGTAGAATATATATTAATTCCAGTCTCTCTTTATGGCCACGTGTATTGAAACAATTGAAAATCTTAAACATTTGTCTTTTTGGAAATAAACTGAAACAACCTAGTGCCAGATAGTGGAGAGAAATGTCCATTTTACCTTTCGGCATCTTAGCATGCATGCAGCTGAGAGGGTCCTGGCCGGGGACTGAGCTCCACAAGAGGAGCTGCAGCCCTGACCTCTGTCTGACATACACCACGCATCCCTGTTCCTCTGTATAACCTGCTTGGTGAAGAATCATTCGGTAACAACACTTATTTACTTAACACATAATTTTGAGCACCTGTAACGTGCCAGTCACTGTCACAGACGTCAGGGAGCACAGTGAAGGGAAGTCCGCGCCTTCACATGCGGTGAGACAGACACTAAGGCCATCAACTCATAATGAACCGTCAGGTGGCCCTAATGCTATGAAAGAAAGTAAAGCTGCTTAAAAGAATAGAGAGCCATACAGGGTGCTGTTATGGATCAGGGCTCAGGAACGTTCTCTCTGTGATGGGGACGTTTGAGCAGAACACTGGAGGACGGGAAGGGGCAGCGTGGCCACCTGGGGACACGGCATTCCAGGCAGAAGGGGCAGCAAGCGCAAGGCTGGTGTTTGGTGAGTTTGAAGAAATGCCAGGAGGTGCCTGTGGTGAAGGCAGAGCGATGTTGGTCTTAATCATCCTCATGAAAGTAACGACGAGAAAGAACTATACTCTCTCAAACCCAAGTTACGTCCACAGGTCCATTTCCTTTTATCTATTTATGTATTTGTTTTAAAGCTGTGAGTAGGCAGTTTGATGAGGGATCAGCATTGCACTGTTTCGGGCATTTTGCTAGTGACGTCATGTGGGCAAGCTCCTTGAATGTTCAGACCAACCCCATTATTACCCTCATCTCTCCACGCATTCGGAAGGACCGAGGTGTGGAAGCTTTACATGACTTCCCCACGGTCCCAGAGCTGGCGGCTGTCGGAGCCAGGATCTGCCCAGGCAGCCTGATTGCAAGGGCGGTGCCCGGGCCCCTCAGAGCTGGCTTCACATCAGGCCCCTGTGAGCCTGAGACCTTCAACTCTGCACTGTCTAGATTCCTTCTTGGAATATGGGAAAAGGGACGCTTTGGACCACAGCCTGAAAATGGATGCGGGGCACAGTTTCCAGCCTTGGTAATTTTGCTGGGGGCTTATTCTACATATCTTTCCCTGTGGGGAATTAAATGATCCCTCTTAGGGGAAGAAGCGTATAGCTTTCTGCAGCAAGAACTCTGGCTGCAACTCTCTGTTATATGTATGGGAAAGGGCCATGATATAAATTAATACCAGCTTGAATACACTTTGGACCGTTTGTTGTCAGAGTTGGAGGAATAAACTTCATTGGTCAGAGTGTGCCCCAAGGTGTGGGCACAGCAGACTGGGGTCCAGAAGCCATCCTTCTGCAGGGAGGATAAACAAACAGTACTGGCAGAGATCAAGGGTTGTCGTGAATAGGTTCCTGAATCTCAGAGCAGAAGTGAAGCTCAAAGAATGGTCCAGCTCTCTTAACATTAGATCAAGGCTGGTTCAGAAAAGTTAGCTGCCAGGAATTAAAAATACACTGTGCTTATGATAAAATGCCTGTTGTTGAAAGCTGACATTATGGGCACCTGCTGGTGAGATCGAGATTTCTGGTGCCTGTCAGCCCTGTGGAGAGAATGACAGGAATGGTCTAGGAGAGCTAGATGTCCTATGCCGACAGGTCCTCTCTCTGGTCCTTACAATGTCTGAGGCAGAAGCTCTGATTTTGAGTGTTCACATCACTGCCTGACTGGACATTGGGGGGTATTTTCAGATAGCACTCTGTTATTTCTTATTTCTGAGGAAAGATGCCTTATTTGAGACATCTTTTTAAGTGCCGTGGTTGTTTTATTTTCCCTCAAAGGAAATAATTAAAATCCACTCTATTTTTGAATTTGGAGTGCCATTGGAAGTCACATTCACTGATTTCGGCAAGCATTCTCCTACTGTTAGGACTTTCCATTTGCTTACTTGGTACTTTCTGACATGAGAAACAGGAAAAGATTTGTTATTAAGTAAAAGTGTTCTTGAGTCACATGTAGAGCAGTAAGTAGCATACATTTCAGAAAGCGAAGACTTTGTAACTGGGCCTGACTTGCTTATAATAGATAATAAACGACACAATTGAGGGCAAACAAATACCAAAGATGAGGCATGTTCAGTTTTAGCGCATAACAAAGAGCTTTCTTCATATCAGTGATTTGAGGAAGGCTGTGTCTGGCTTCTTGTCTATTACTTTATAGGCACGACCAAAGCTGAGAAGATAAACCAGATACTGATTACAAGCGATACTTCCAGATATGAATCACAAGGGACTTTACTTATAGATCATTTGAATTATTTTTCCAATATTGATTTGGAAATAGTGATGATATTAATTCAACATTTTTATTGTTATGTTACTTTGCGTGTTAAATGCCTCTAACATTTTGGCTTAATGTATTCAAAGATTAATTATGATAAATTCCAGGAAGCTGAAAAGATGACTAGTTTCCATCTTGATTATGGTCTCTAGTGTTGAAACAGAAACTTGAGAAGTTAGTTTTACAAGAGAGAATAAGTAAAAATATTAATCATCTTCTAAGTATTCGATTGGAAATTATATCAAATATTAATGAGACCCTTCCATTAATTAAAACATTCTTATTATTTTTGAATTATCAGATTTCATAAGATTAATAAAGAGTTTTCTATACATTTTCTGTGTTAAAAATGGGTAAATAATAACTTCTTAGAAAGTCTCATTGTTGTTGTTCCCTCTCACATATTTGGCAAACTCAATCACCAGTATAAATAGACATGTAAAAATAAATAAGAAAGACTTCTGGGTAGCCAAGTACAGTAACACAAAATCCACATGCCCAGACTAAAGTCCTCTTACTCATGGGTAAGTGCTCTGGCTGTCATTTACAGGCATTTTCTTTCCATTTTACACTTAGAACTATGCTTCTCTTTTTTATCCGTCCCTCAGAAGATTAGAAATGGGAAATCAAAGCAGAGAGGAAAGAGAGGTGACAGAGGCAGGTACAGTGCCTTCAGTAAAAAAGCAATACCTGAGAGCTAAGTGGGAAGGAAAGGCAAAATGATAGTAATATTATTAATATCTATTTGTGATGATATGTATAGATCTGCCTACACATCTGTGATGATTTTAGGTGTCAACTTGACTGTGTTTTTTTTAATCCTGTTTTGTGTATTACTCTGTGATTACCTTTTTAAGCTAGTGAATTAATTTTTCTGAGCTTTACAATTCATGTAAAAAAGCAATATTGGGGGGATTTGGGGAATGGTTAAAAAGGATACAATGATTACAGAAGTGCACTATAAAATAACACACAGGAAGTATAGAATTTTGAAAATATAACAATTTACTGGTCTGTGGTGGAAAGTTGCCATGACTTCAGGTGTTTATACAGGTATGATTTAATCTCCCCAAGATGGAGTTTCACCATCTATATTTAGCATTTTTCTTCCTGGCAAGGATTTTAGAAGGTTGTCACTCACTTTATTTTCAAAATAAGATATTAGTACTTCATGTTCTAAAATCCTTCCAGGATAGGAATCTCTCCAGGTAGAGGAAGTATTTAGCTGTAAATAATAGATGTATTCATCCCCAGCCAAGTATGTGGATTTTGGCTAAAATGCACCCATGTATCTATTAAAAGTTATATTATGGTAGATCCCTGATATGTAACTTCTAGCATACTGCTTTATAAGTAGTTAGGAAAAAAAAAACAAAAAACTTTACTTAAATATCCAGGGGGTAAATTTCCACTGGAAAATAAATTTCTCAGGATAAACTTTAAAACTACGTTTAATTAGGGTTAAAAAAAACTAAAAAAATACTACATAGTGATTCCTCTAGGTATTTAGACTGGCAGAGTAAACCTTTCTTGCTTTGAAGACCAAATAGTTCAGTTGGTTTTAGCATGGTGCCAAGAAAATCGAGTGTGAATTTAGCCCAGGCCAGCCAGTTAGCTCTGTAATCCTACAGAATGACATTTTTCAAGTGCCTGTTATTGCTTTAGCAGGAACCAGGTAAGAAATGGAGAGAGATTTGCAAAATTCCTCCTCCTCCTCTTTTTTGGGAAACTAAATATAGCATGTTGAAAAGAGGTCACAGATTTCATCTTTGTACATGACAGGGTATTTTTCAGTATGTGAATTATAACATTTCCCATTAGAAGTTTGAATGTCCACTTGAAACATTTTTTAAGCCTCTTTAATATCCTTGAATCTACAAAAAGTTGGACTTCAGGTGGAATTAAGTTCTGCGTAATTTAATTAAGTTATTTTATATAGCTAAAATTATTTTACGTTATTCAAATGATAGTAGCTAAATAAGTTGTAGAACTTAAATATAGAAATTGTATAAAATATATAAGTTGATAAAATTGATAATTTGATTAAAATGTAACCTCATTTAGATAGAATTAACTGAATACATCCCCTGAGCACTGATACTGGAGAAGATTTAATGCTGCACTAGAGGAGATGTTTGCCCAATGGATGACCCATCTTCAACTCAATCATTAATCTGAAAGTAATAGTTTTCTTCCTGGAAAACAACATTAGCTCTCTTTCCTTCGTAGGGAACTGAATAAAGTACTCTTTCTTTCCTTTGGCACAGAGAGTAGTTGCCTCACCCAGAGCTCAGAATGCCATGTAAACAGAGGAAGAGGTTTAGCCCATGTAAACCTCTGGGATAGCTTGGAAAGCATGCAGCTGACATTTTGCAAAGCTCGTTGGAGAAACATTCCCTCCTCAGCTGTACCGCAAGGTGGCTGAGTACACAGCTTGGAATTAGACATTTCTGCATCTGAATTTCCAGTCCACCATCTCCCATCTGTGTGACTTTAGAATTCACACAGTACCCGCCCGTAAGCCTCAGTTTCTTCAACTACACAGTGGAGGTAAAAATGTCTACCTTGCAATGTTCTATAAATATGATATGAGATAATAAATGTAATAGATTTAACAAAATGATTAGCAGGTTTTGAGTAGTCGTTATGAGTAAATATTATTAGGATGTAATAATCTCACACTTGAACTTTCAGCACATGAAAAATTAGACTGAAAATAAAGATCCTTGCGCTCAGTAAACCAACATTCCATGATAGAATAGGATGGCACAAAAGTAGTGAAGTATTCATTAAGGAAAAAGAAGATGCTAATAAAAGAGAACTCCAGACCAGAATGGAGACTATTCTCTCAGCCATACTAAAGTGTTTTACCAGTTGCACTGTGAGAAAGTCATGCAAGTTTATTCAGAACCTCATTTTTATCCATTGAATACTTATCATAAATACTATGCATGGATACCATTTATTTGCTTAATGCATTCTAAGATATAGTAATATCTCTATACATATCCATATGCATCTTACTCAGACTAGGGGTTATTCATTCTTTGCATTCTCAAATAAGGTTTTGGTTATCTCATAAAGTGCCAAAAATTTTTTTTAATGAACCTTTTGGAATGATTGTACATAGATAACTGAACTAGATGGACCCTACTGACCAGTACAGTCAGGCTCTCTTTGCTAAGAGGGAGAAAACTGACGAGCAGCTTGAGTAGCTTAAACACCACAGACTTGGAGTCAGATATGCCTGAGTTTGGGTTCTTCATTTTCCACTTAGGAAGTTAGACAATATTCTCAAATTCCCTGAGATTTGATTTTCCTCTCTATAAACTGAATATAACTACCCACAACAGCAGTTGTGAAGATTAGAAAAGGCCATATTATTTAAAAAGAGACTTTCTTTGGGGAGAGGTGTCTGGTTGTGATGTAACATTGCAAAGTGTTTGATGTAAGAATAGAAAAAAAAGGAAAGGAAAGAAGTGAGATATCAGTGACATAGTTTATGTTTATTTACAAAAAGTAGATAGTTCACAGACACATATGTATGTTTTCCTGATATATTTATTTCAGTTTGGGAAATTTTTTTTGCACTGTTGAAGACTTTTGAGATAAAACAGATGTGGAGATATAAGGTGTTTTAATAAAATGTTGCCAAATGTTTATCTCATTTCTATTTTAGGGAAAACTGTAAAATCTTCCTTACATATTATAAATTATCCAATTTAAAAACTATCCAGGTAGAACTACTTTTAAGTGATTTAACCTACATGGATAATGTGTACACAGATATATCACTGCATTTTCACAGTGCTTTTATTAATGATTAATTTGTTATAACTCCTATTACGTTTATTAAGCCTTGCTGAGAACAGCCACTGTTCACCTAACTTTGTATTTTGCCAACATTTGCTTTTATAATGTTCTTGATGTAATATGATAGGGTTTGTTTCTAGAAAATTAGGAGAGTTAAAAATAATTTTTTTAGCTAGTAGTTCACAAAAAATTATTACCTGTACCTTTTCCTAGTACAGTTTCATAGATTGCCACATAAATGGACACTCCCACATGAATTTTTTAAAGAACTCTATCTTCTATGGGCCTTGATCTTTTGAGAATTGCGGAACAGCTCATACTCTATATTAATCCACATGAACAATATTTTAGCCAGTCTAACTACTGTGATTTCTGTGACTATTTAAAGAATAAATGACTTTTGTATATTGTGGTTTAATAGTTTAATTCTGTTAACAGGAACCAATTAAGTTGCAAATTTTGGTACCAGAATCTCTCTCTCTCTCTCTCTCTCTCTTTCTCTCTGCTTTAGAGTGTAAAACTTCTCCAGAAAAGGAAGAAGTCAGGTCACTATGGACATAAAGAGTGGAAGCTTTTATGTAAGGATAACTTCTGTTTAATATTAAGGTAGAGGTTTCAAAGTCTATTCTTAGAGGACCCGGCGGGTACTATAAATGAAAAAAGTAGGAGGAGTGGGAAGCTCTAAGATAACCAGAGCTGTGGGGGGGGACCATGTGGATCCAGAAACTGCATTCCCATGGGTCAGACAAATTACTTCTGAGATCTTCACATGGTTTTTGAGGTGCTTGTAGATATCTTGTCTTAAAGCGTAGGTCACATTTGATTAGGAGGGCAGAGAAGGTCAAATCTAAGACTGGGACCAACTGTAAGCAAAGTGGGTCCCAGTCTTAGAATTGACCTAGACATCCTATAACACACAGTCCATCCCCCTCTAGGAGAATTATCTAGTCAGAAATGTCAGTAGTGCCAAGGTTGAGAAACCCTGCTCTAGATGAATGTGTGTGGTGGGAAACAGGGAAAGAGAAGACGTTATATCCTGCAATTTACTGTCAAATGCTTCAGCATAGAAAGTGCTAATTAATTTAATCTGTACTCTAAGGTCGGCATTTCAGATACCGTAGTCAGGAATATGCAAGTTAGGAGTGGTTAGTCGGTGTATGAAAGTCTCTAAACAGAGGCCCCAGGGCCAGAGGCCCAGGCAGGCAGAGAGCTTCACTGTCTTTATTTCAATTAATATCAGTTGCCTTATTAATTTTTATAGTTGATGTTAGCTATTATTTTATAATCCATGAAATGAGGGCTGATCAGTCTAGAAACGTTGTACAGGCATGGCAGCTGGGGCATAAACAAGGCGCAGAGATCCCACTGACCACGTGCTGTGGACGACACGCTGGGCTCAGGTTTCTAAACCTGACCTGGGCTCAGTTGTTAAGCAGACGATACCGCTGCTCAGCCCTGACCAGGTGAGTTGCATCCTGCCATTAGAAGAGTGTAGAGGGTGAGGAAAGTGGGAAGATGCTGGTCAAAGGGTACGGACTTCCAGTTATAAGACGAATAAGTTCTGAGGACCTAGTGTACAGCATGGTGATTTTAGTTAACAGTACCCTATTATATACTTGAAAGTTGCTAAGAGAGTAGATCTTAAATGTTCTCACCCCAAAAAAGAAATGGTTATTATATGATGTGAGGGAGGTATTTGCTAACACGATGGTGGTAATCGTTTTGTAATATATAAGTGTATCAAATCAACCTGTTGTACACCTTAAACTTACAGTGTTGCATGTCAGTTATATCTCAGTAAAGCCGGGGAAAGAAAGAATGGTGTAGAATCTGCTTTAGGTAAATTTTCTATACAGAATGCTGTTGGAACATGAGAAAGGATAGAGAGATGGGCCTCTACCAGGCTTACAGAACAGGTGGCATGGTTGTTTTAGGGTCACATCACCGTTTGCATCGGTGGCAGAAGCAGCTTTCAGTCTTGCTTTCATTTTGGTGTAACTCTGAGTGACAGAGGGAGAGAAGACCTATAGCTTTAACTCCCTCTAGCCATTGGTTTCTACTGAAAACTACCAGAAAGAATCCATGGTGCGTTAACAATGCGTTTAAGTTGTTTTAGCAGAGTCAGGTTACAGGAAACCTTGAGAGTGAGGCACAAGAAGGTGTTCAAGCCAGGAACTTGATGTGATGGGGAGTTGCACGTAGGGGATAATTAATTACTAATGTCTAAAATGAAGAAGGGGAAAAATTGATGGTAAGAAAACCAGTGGGAAAGCTCTTAAAATAATGACATGAGGTGTCAGGTGATGAGAGTTAAGATTCTGTTGGCATCAGCAGCAATTGAGAAGAGACAAAATCAGTGAGACACATGAAGGCATGAATAATAATAGCTAAAATGTATAGTTCTCTGTTTTTTAGTTACCGTGCTTACCCCTTTTCATGCATTATGTTACTCAAACCTCGGAACAGCTCTAAGATTCTAGACGTTATTGTTACCCCCATTTTTAGGTGAGAAAAGTCAAGCACAAGAGTTTAAGTGACTTCCTTAGGGTTACAGCATTAGTAAGTGATGGGCCAGATCATTTGGGATTAGCACAGGTTTGCCAGGTGAGCCTCGTGTGGTGGTGCCAGTTTCCAAAATGGGTCTGTAGGAATGGAGCCAGTTTCCATAGGGAAGGGAAGAGGGTACATGTGGGCTCACCAGACCTGAGAGGGCAGAAGGTGGTAGGAGTTGTTGGCTCATGGAAGATCTGCCAGAGGACCCGTCAAAACTGAGCCAGAATAGACACAGCCCAAGTGATAATTTCACGCAGTTAAAGTGTCCGGTGTTCCTGGATCTGCGTGGGTTTCTTGAGTAGATTTATTTAACGTTCAGTGCTTCAGTAATTCTAGATTGCAACTGCTGATGAATTTTGGTTTACGAGTTAGACCCTTTTTACTCCAGAGACTTGTGTCAAGAAAACATTTAGTCATGATTCTTAAACATGAGTATATGATATTCATACCTACTAAGAGGCAACATTTACTAAAACCAGGGCATGGCTTTCTACTGATTGTAATCCCAGACCACTTGGGTTAACTAGAACTCATAGTTTCTAGATTATTGTCTTGATAGCTTCTATTCCTTGATTTAGTGCTTGACCTCACAAACTCAGAGGGAGAGTCTGTCTTCCTTAGAATTTTAGGAAAGACAACAGAAGGTTAATCTATAATCTATGTATACTTATAGATTAAATTACTTAATCTGTAGATCCTTGCAAATTCAGAATGGGAAAAAGGGGTAAACCTCTCCATCCCACCTTTCATCCTCAGGTCCAAGCACTGAAAAGCCAGTGGATATTCTCAGGGATACTTCCTGTATTGTCTTGGAGACTTTGCTAGACATTTTACAAAGAACACTTTATTATATTTTTCTCATGGATGACCCCCTCTTCTTTTCACTTCCCTAGCAACCTACACTTCTTTGAAAGGTTTGATCCATGCAGTATCTTTTTGAAGCTTATTTTTCTTGCGGGAGTAGAAGCTTCTTGAAGCTAGGGAACCAGTTCACAATTTATATGTCTGACATATTGCAGGAACTGAGAATTTAAACAAATTCCAGTTCCTGCGTTAAATGATACTGGGACCAAGCAAAATGTATTATTTTTGTTTCACTCCAGGAAGCTAAGACCACAGGCCAACTAAAATGGTTATCGTATGAACACGAATAGCTTGCTCCTCAAACTGCTTCAAAAACAGCTTGCTTATCAGCCCTCATCTCGAGACCTCACTGTACTGTGGCCACCAATCCCAAGTTACTCTGTCCTTAATTCTACCCAATCCCAGCTGCTTCTCTGCTTTTCAAAATGACCTTGAAATCTTTTGGCGCGGGTCCTATAACCCTATAAGTAACCGTCCTTAATTTTCTCCCTTTGGTGATTCTAAGATTTTGTCAAGGTAGTGTTCTTACTTGCTGCAGTAAATTTAGGAAAATTATCTTCTTTGGATCAGTAAGTGTTTTTGGTTGTCTTCATGGGGGCTTTCAGCTGAGCTAACAAATCTTTATTGAATGGGCAAGAAATAACCACTGACATTTCCACTTAATGGATGTGCATGCTAAAGCTCAGAAAAGTGAAGTACTTAATTAAAGTAGGTAGACTGTGGGCTCAAATTCATTCAGTATTTCTGCAAAGCACTATTTGCACATGGCACTTTTGAGTTTTCTTTCTTCCATCAAGGTTGCCTTGAAGTTGTTTGAACCTGATTCAGCCTAGGTTCCTGGGGGGAAAAGAAAGAGGATGAAGTGTGATTGTACCCTGTGCACTGTCTTGAGCACCTCCTTTGAGGGGAGGACCTAGACTTGGGGTGTGCCTGTTCTAGCAGTTTGTATGGGAGACATGAGATATTGAAGAGATCATGTGTCCAACGAGAATATGTAACTTAGACAATGATGAAGAGGGGGTAGAATGAAGCCCCTCGTGAACACTTTCGCAGCAGGGGTGATCTTTCTCCCAAGGGGTGAAAACAGGTTCTTGGGGGATCAAGAAAATCTCAGATGTTACAGGTCTGTGGCCCTATAAAAGGCCATAGTACATAACCAGGTATGGTGTATCTGAGGTATTAAAATTTCATGGGGAGGGGACGATTAGGAAAAAAAATCTAAAGGGGGGGTGATAAAAAAAACATTGAGAAACACACCTCTAGTGATAGTTTCTTCTAGATGGCCATGATTCAAAACCCCTCACACGCAGCTCAAAGATTTCAAAGCTCAGAGTGGATCTGGTGCAGCCACTCGTGGACTCACAAAAGGCATTTAGTTGTTTAAAAATAAGCAACATGATGTAAAAAGGCACTCTTAAGTAGAAAGAAAGAAAAGTACATATGGTGGCTGGGATCTCTTAGTACCTCCGTAGGCTTGGTTCTGTATGTTATCAATTCAGAAACGAAAGTGTGTGTGTGTGTGTGTGTGTGTGTGTGTGTGTGTGTGTGAGAGAGAGAGAGAGAGAGAGACAGAGAGACAGAGAGACAGAGAGACAGAGAGACAGAGACAGAGAGAGACCAACTTTACTGAGACAGAGGGCTCTGAAAACTTAGGGTCCCCTAACATGAAATTCACTTGGTTAAGAGATTGTGGGGATCTAGCATCACTTTGGCAAATTGCATAGCAAGCTACAAATGAAGCAAGTCATTGGAGACCACAGTTTCCTTGCCCTGGAAAAATATGACAAGCCCTGATATTTACTGTCCTCTATCACATTAGCAAGATGTACCAGTCAAAACTAATCAGTCACAGCTGCTGGAAAGCAAATAATTAACATGTCTCATTATATTATTCATCCTCTCAGCTCACGGAGAGTGGTTAATGGGGTCTCTGTGTGCTACTTGACTGTTTGCATTTAATTTGAATTGTAATCAGAAAAGTCTCAAGAATTCTTAGCACATTAGATGGCAGAAGATACTAGCCTGAGCTTAGTGACACAGGATCTACTCATTTCTTTGTAAATAATCAGAGTTTCCAGGAAATATTAGGTAATGAAATAGATACTGTCTACATAAACATAATTTAATAAAATAAAATTATCATGAAAATTGGTCCTTCGAACACTTTGACATTGTGCAGGTGTGATATCAGAGAGAAGACTTAGTCTGGAATGTAATGAAGACCATAGTAATCTGGGCTTTTATGAGGTTATTTTGCTTTTTCTACAGTGCTAGATGGCCCATTAGAAGAGTGGAAGCAATGTAAACTAATAGGCCGATGCTCGTCACTCTTCAATTTGTAGACTAACAATTAACTGTGTTTCATGCCTTTCAGGTGACAGTATTGAATGATTGCACTCTCTAGGCAGCTGTGTGCTCCCATTTACAGAAAACAGAATGGGAGCAATAACAAAAGATTTGTGTTTGTGGACATTTATTGAAGACTTGTAATAGGCTGGTCAGTTTCTGAGATACCTCACATATGTCATTGAGAGTAATATAATCTTCATAGCAACTCTGTGAAGTAACTTTTATCCACAAATACTACTTTTATTTTGTTTTAGGGTAATTTTCGGTTCACAGCAAAATTGAGAGGAAGGTACAGAGATTTCCCGTATGCGCCCTGTGCCCACACACGCACAGCCTCCACCACTATCAGCATGCCCCACCAGATGGTGCATCTGTTACAACTGGTGAACCTACACTGACACATCAGAATCACCCAGAGTCTGCAGTTTACATTGCAGTTCACTGCTGGTGTTATACAGTCTATGGATTTGGATGCTGTGTGATAGGATAATGCCACATGTCATTAAACAGAGTATTTTCAGTGTCCTAGAAGTCCTCTGTGCTCCGCCTATTCATCCCTCCTTCTTCCCCCAACCCCTGGCAACCACTAATCTTTTTACTGTCTCCATAGTTTTATCTTTTCCAAAATGTAATACGGTTGGAATCATACAGTATAAAACGTTTTCAGATTGGCTTCTTTCACTTGGTCATATGCACTTAAGGTTCCTCCATGTCTTTTCATGGCTTGAGAGCTCATTTCTTTTTAGCCCTGAGTAATGTTCCATCGTGTGGATGTACCACAGTTTACCCATTCACCTACTGAAGGACATGTTGATTGCTTCCAAGTTTTGGTAGTTATGAATAAAGCTGCTATAAACCTCTGTGTGCAGGTTTTTGTATGGACATAAGTTTTCACTAATGCTGCTTTTAATCCCTAACCTTTCTCCTCATCAGCCCTACTTCATGCATTTTGCAGTTGCATTTTTGGACCATTGCATTGTTGAGAAGTTTGCAAAATGACCAACTGAGTATATATTAAAAACTATTCTTAGTATGTGTTATTTATTTATTTATTGTAGGCTCCTATTAGATAGAACCTCCCAAGAACTTATTTTAAAATATATACTTTGTATATTATAATGTATATTAAAATAACATGTTAGGGATTGACAAGTGTTGTGAAGAATAATAAGGTTCGGGGAAGAGAAAGAGGTGGTGATGATAATAATGTTACTTTGTGTAGCGTGATCAGAGAATGTCTCCCTAAGGCATTTGAGCAGAGAACTGAACTGAGAGTGTTCCAGGCCCAGCGATTAGCAAGTGAAAATGCCTTGGGGTAGAGGGAGAAGAGGATGATGAGTTCATAGAAGAGCAGCGAGACCCCATGTCTGGAGTAGAGGGAAGGGTGATGGGTTTTTGCTGGAGGTGTTAGAGCAGCAGAGAATGGTAGCAGGAAGATTAGTTAGGCTTGATGGTGAGGTATCGGTGGATCTATTAGTCTATGGCAAGGATTTGGGGCATTTTCCTTGAGTGCTATTGAAATCAGTGGAGAATTTTGAAGAGTGACATAATCTGATTTTTAAAAGAATACTCTGGTGTGTGTGTGTATGTGTGTGTGTGTTGGGGAAAATGATGGAAATGGAGAGGTTGAAACTCTAAGGCCAACTAAGGGTCTACTGCAATAGTCCAGGCACAGTGTGCCAGTGGCTTTGTCAAAGTAGTGGCTCAACAGGATTCAGGGTATAGTTCAAAGGCAGAGATGACCAGATTGACTGATGCATTGCATGTAGGCTGTGACAGAAAGAGCAGAGTTCAGGAAGATTCCAAGGGTCGGGGCCTAAATTTATGACCCATGAATTGCACTGATGATGGTTGCCGTGGGCGCTCAGAGGTGAGAGAGTGTTCTAACCCGGGATAATCATGAAAGACTTTGGGAAAACATGGTGGGATTTGAACTGGATACTGAGGGAGGAACAGGGTTTGTTTAAAGCCAAGAGAAAGGGGGCAGGAATTTTAGGCCAGTGAAACAAACCTGAAACACGGACAAGTTGAGAACTGGGAAAAGGCGGTGGTGTTTCCTGAGGGGAGGGAATTGGGGAGGAATAGGGTTTGGAGGAAATCAAGAGTTAATTCTTGGAACTATTAGTTTTGAAATGTCTTATTAGACACCCTAACTATTTAGAGGTCCCTTAATATTTCATCCTCCTTCATGTGTGATAGTTCTTTGTCTGTAGGAAGCAATATACTGGGAACAGATAGTATCGTACTCAGAGCACTTTACAGTCTCTTTGTCTTCATCTTCTTCAGTTAGGTTTCACTTGCAGATGATTTCACCAATTCCAGATCCAATTAGGAGGTTTTATAAAAAAACACTTTTCTCTCTCACAGTGATTTAGTTGACAATAATTATTTTATTCCATGTTGAACTTTTTAACTGCCTAGTTGTTTTTCAGAATTATCACTAGTTCTGATATTTAGAAACCTTTGTGTAATATTTATCATTATTTATTGCAGAGTTCTGGTTCATTAGGTTTTCTATTAATGTGATTTACTGTTGTTTTCCCTGAAAATTTATGTCACTTCATTAGAGCCATGAAGCACCCTTAATACCATCCACTTCTTACTTCTGGAGACCATTGCAGAGAGCTTTCCCATTTGCTCTCAGATGATCTAGATACTGGAATGGAGATTGGCTTTTAATAAAGAATACATTTCCTCAAACCATGACATCAAAAAACAGATAATAAAATGTTGTCCATCTGAGGAAGTCCTAGATGTGGATTCCTACAACTAGAAATTTAACATTGAAGATTAAACTAAGTTACGGTTTTTCCACTTCTAGCTGTGTGGCTTAGAGCAAATGACTTAACACCTCTCAGGACTCTAAAGTCTGTCTTATCTGCTAAACAATAAAGGTAATAATGGAACGAAATTCATAAGTTTATGTGAGAGTTAAATGAGATAATCCACGTGAAGTGATTTGCGTAGCACCCGGCACATAGTAGATGCTTAATAAATTATTATTATTATTACTGTTATTGTTGTTACTATAATCATCATCACCAAAGATAAAATACCATATCAAATGTGCTTTTAGCATTTATGCCTTTCAACCCACTGATGTGGTCTCTGGTGGATATAAAGGTGGAAAACATATTTAGTTCCCTCCAAAAATTTATACTGTAGTTGCAGAAATAAGAGTACTATTCTTGAAAAGAATATGATAATAAAAATTTTAAGAAGTAGTTCAATAAAGATAAAAATGATGGCAAAATGGCACAAGATTTACGGCCCATGGATTTCATTGATAATGGTTGCTGTGGGCATTCAGAGGTGAGAGACAGATGGCTTTCAAGCCAGGGGTGATCATGAAGGACTTTGGGAAAACATAGTGGGATTTAAACTGGATATTGAGGGAGGCACAGGATTTATTTAAAGCCAAGAGAAAAGGGGCAGATATTTCACGCCGGTGAAATATAACAGGGAAAAGTGTGGAACCGAGAAGACCCAAGTGTGTTTATGGAAACAGTATTTATAAGAGAGCTAAGATTTCAGTCAAAGTAAAGCAGATTTTTCTGATGAGTTGTTTGCTAAAGTTCTATTGGCAAAATAAAGTATAAAAACTAGAAAGCGAAGGGAATAGATATAACTATAAGACATAAACTTGAATTAAAATTTTCCATGCTAAAGACAAAAAGTTTGGAAAATTTCAGGAAAGAGTGATTCTATTAGAGACCTCCTTATTAGAGACCCCTTTATTTATTTTTCTAACAGCATAAACATTATGCTTGGGTTTTCAAGACAGCCTTTGAAAGTAGGAAAAGTCTGTGCTTGCAAATAACAATCTTTTAAGATCTTTGGCATCACTACAAGTTTCAGGTCTTTATTTTGGAACTCAAAAGCCAAGACTTTGACCATTTGCTTTTTGTGCTCTTTCTGCTTCCTTGAGCTGCTGCTGTTTGCTGCCGACAAAATAGGAGAACATGAAAGTAAAAATGTGTTTTTAAAAATGGAGATGCAGTTGACATATAACATTAGTTTCAGGTGTACAATATAAAGATTTGATATTTGTTTATATCGTGAAATGATCACCACAGTAAGTCTACTTAACGTCCATTACCACATGTAGGGACAAAATTTTTTTTTCTTTTGATGAGAACCTATAAGATTTATTCTCTTAGCAGCTTTCAAATATACTGTAAAGTATTGTTGACCATAGTCACCATACTGTACATTACATCCCCGTGACTTCCTCATTTTATACCTGGAAGTTTATACCTTTTGACCCCTTCACCCCTCTCACCCATCCCCCCCACGCACAGATGAAAAATCTTGGTTAATATCTCATATATTATTTTTCTGCTACAAATGCTACCTACTAATGAAGGTCAGATCGACTGAAATACAAGAACGATAACAGAAAAGATAAAATAACTGGTGATATTTAATGCAGGCAATAAATTTCCATATTTTGAACCTGTAGAATTAGGTGTACATATTTTAATGATTAGAAGTTTTGTGCAAAAGGATCACATGTTTGAAGACTATCACTTTATTTTCCATTTCTATCATTTTTATTGAAGTATAGCTGACACACAATATTATATTAATTTCAGGTAAACAACATAGTGATTCTACATTTATATCTATTACATATTGATCATAACGATAAGTCTAGTAACCATCTGTCACCATACAAAGTTATTACAATATTATTGACTATATTCCCTATGCTGTACCTTACATCCTCGTGACTTATTTATTTTATAACTGGAAGTTTGTACTTTTTAATCCCTTCACCTGTTTCACCCAACTTCCCACACCCCGCCCCTCTGGCAGCCACTAGTTTGCTCTCTGTATCTGAGTCTGTTTCTGTTTTGTTTTGTTTTTTAGACTCCACATGTAAGTGGAATTGTATGGTATTTGTCTTTCTCTGTCTGACTTATTTCGCTTGGCATAATACCCTCTAGGTTCATCCATGTCTCAAATGGCAAGATATCTTTCTTTTTTACGGCTGAGTAATATTCCATTGTTTTTATATATATACCACATCTTCTTTATCCACTTTTAAGCACTTAAGTTGCTTCCATATCTTGGCTACTGTAAATAGTCCTGCAGTGAACATAAGAGTGCATTTATCTTTTCAAATTAGTCTTTTTGTTTTCTTTGGATAAATACCCGGAAGTGGAATTGCTGGGTCATATGGCAGGTTTTTAAAAATTTTTTGAGGAATCTCCATACTGTTTTCCATAGAGGCTACACCAATTTACATTCCCACCAGCAACGAAGGAGGATTCTCTTTTATCCACATCCTCGTCAACACTTGTTATTTGTTGTTATTTGTCTTTTTGATAATAGCCATTCTGACAGGTGTAAAGTGGTATCTCATTATGGTTTTGATTTGCATTTCCCTGATGATTAGTGATGTTGAGCATCTTTTCATGTGTCTTTTGGCCATCTTCATGTCTTCTTTGGAAAGATGTCTATTCATATCCTCTGCCTATTTTGTAATCAGATTGTTTACTGTTTTTTATACTGAGTTGTGTGAGTTCTTTGTATATTTTGGATATTAACCCTTTACCGAATACATCATTTGCCAGTATCTTCTCCCATTCAGAAGGTTGCCTTTTCATTTTATTGATGGTTCCCTTCATGGTGCAAAAGCTTTTTGGTTTGATGTAGTCCCATTTTTTAATTTTTGCTTTTGTTTCCTTTGCCTGAGGAGACAGATCCAAACAAAATATTTCCAAGACTGATATCAAAGAGCATACTGCCAGTGTTTTCTTCTAGGAGTTTTATGGTTTCAGGTCTCAACATCAAGGCTTTAATCCATTTTTAGTTTATTTTTGTATGTGGTATAAGAAAGTGGTCCAGTTTCATTCTTTTGCATGTAGCTTTTCAGTTTTCCCACCACCACTTATTGAAGAGACTCTCTTTTCCCCCCTGTGTATTCTTGGCTCCTTTGTCATACATCAATTAACCATATATTCATGGGTTTTCTGGGCTCCCTATTCTGTTGTTTCCATTGATCTATGTTTCTGTTTTTGTGCCAGTATCATACAGTTTTAATTGCTATACTTTTGTAGTATAGTTTGAAATCAGAGACCATGATACCTCGAGCTTTTTTCTTCTTTCTTAAAATTTCTTTGGCTATTCAGGGTCTGCTGTTCAGTACAAAATTTTGTACTGAAATTTGTTCCAATTCTGTGAAAAATGCCATTGGTATTTTGACAGGTATTTCATTGAGTCTTTAGATTGCTTGGGGACATCTTAACGATATTAATGCTTCTAATTCACTAGTACAATATATCTTTCCATTTGTTTGTGTTGTTTTCACTTTCTTTTATCAGTGTTTTACAGTTCCCAGAGTATAGCTCTTTTACCTTCTTGGCTCAGTTTATTCCTAGGTATTTTTTTCTTTTTTATGAAATAGTACACGGGATTGTTTTCTTAATTTCTCTTTCTGATAGTTTTGTTATTAGTGTATAGAATTGCAACAGATTTATGTATATTTATTTTGGTCCTGCCACTTTACTAATTTATTTGTTAGTTCTAATAGATTTTTGGTGGAGTCTTTGGGTGTTTTCTGTATATAGTATCATGTCATCTGCAAATAGTTGCAGTTTTACTTCTTCCTTTCCAATCTGAATGCCTGTTATCTCTTTTCTTTTCTGATTGCTGTGGTTAGGACTTCCAATACAATGTTTAATAAAAGTGGCAATAGTGGGCATCCTCATCTAGTTCCTGATCTTAGAGGAAATGCTTTCAACCTTTCACCATTGAGTATGACGCTAGCTGTAGGATTGTTGTATATAGGTTTTATTATGTTGAGATATGTTCCTTCTATGCCTAATTTGTTAAGAGTTTTTTTTTAAATCATGAATTGGTGTTGAATTTTGTCAAATGCTTTTTCTGCATCTATTGATACAATCATATGATTTTTATTTTTCATTTTGTTAATGTGGTGTATCACATTGACTGATTTGCAGATATTGAATCATCCTTGCATCCCTGGAATGAATATCACTTGATCATGGTGAATAATCCTTTTAATATATTGTTGAATTTGGCATGCTAGTATTTTGTTGAGGATTTTTGCATCTGTGTTCCTCAGAGATTTTCACCTGTAACTTTTTCTTTTTTGTAGCTTCCTGGATTTGGATGACTGTTTTCTTCACCAGGTTAGGAAAGTTTTCAGCCATTATCTTCAGATAGGTAGGTCTTCTGTCATTGTTTCTTTTTCTCTTCTCCTTCTGGGACCCCTATCATGCGAATGTTAGCACACTTGATGTTGTCCTAGGGGGCCCTTAAACTATCCTCATTTTTTTGAATTCTTTTTTTGCTGTTCCAGTTGGTTAATTTCCATTACCCTGTCTTCTAGATGGCTGATCTGTTCTTCTGCATCCTCAAATCTGCTGCTGATTCCCTGTAGTATGTTTTTCATTTCGGCTATTGTATTCTTCAGCTCTGATTGGTTTTTTATATTTTCTGTCTCTTTGCTGAAGTTCTCACTGAGTTCATCCATTCTTCTCCAAAGTTCAACGAGTATCTTTATGAATATTTCTTTGGACTCTTTACCTGGTAAATTTTGTATCTCCATTTCGTTTAGTTCCTTTTCTGAGGTTTTGTCTTGTTCTTTTGTTCGGAAGGTATTACTTTGTCTTCTCATTTTGCCTAACTCTTTGTGTTTGTTTCTATGTATTAGGCATGTGAGGTATATATCTCCCAGTCTTTAAAGAGTAGCCTTACGTAGAAGGTGTCTTGCGGTACCCAGTGGCACAATCCCCCCTGGTCACCAGAGCCAGGTGCTCCAGGTGTATCTCCTGTGTGGACTGCGTGTGCCCTTTTGCTGTGGTTGGGCTGTGGTTGCTGCAGGCGTGCTGGTGGGCAGGGCTGGCCAGCTGGCTGAGAGGTCTGCACACAACTGCTGTGGGCATGCTGATGTGTGGGGCTGGCCCCCCGTGTGACTGGCCCTGAGGCCTTGCGGTGGCTGTTGTGAACATGCTGTGGCTGTGGGCTGGCTCCCTGGAGCAGGAACTGCTTTAGGGGGGCCACTGATGCTGACACAGGCCACTTGCCAGGCGGGGAGCGGGGGGGCTGGGAGCTGCTTTGGAAGGGCCAGCTGGGATGGGCCTGGTAGCGGGGCTGGTCCTCAGGAGAACACCAGGGTGGGTGCATGGTTTTAGCGGAGATGATAGCAAGTGACAGAAGTGGCACCTGCCACTGCCAGGCCAGGTAGGTAGAAACAGAGCATAACAAAATGGCACGCGCCAGCGCTTCTGTCCCTGAAGGAAGTTTTACCAGATCCCTGTCGCTCCAGCACAGGCCCTAATATTAGTCAACAAATCTCCTTCTCATATAACCCAGGCACTTTCCAAGTTGCTTCATCTGTGCTGAGACGCAGTGAGAGTGAGTCTGTGCACGAGCCCTTCACGAGCGGAGTCCTGGTTTCCCACAGCTCTCTGGCTCTCCCAGATGTAAGTCCCACCAGCTTTCAACGTCTGACGTTATGGGGCTCATCTTCCCTGTGCAGGTCCCCTGAGTTGGGGAGCCCAGTGTGAGGCACGGACCCCTTGCTTCTCAGGGGGCATCCGTGGTTGTGATGTCCCTCCTGCCTGTGGGCCACTACACCCGGGGTGTGGGCTGTGACAAGCCTGCATCTCTTCCCTTTCTTCCCATCTCCATGTGGGCTTTTCTTTATATCCTTAGTTGTAGAACATCTGTCCTGTTCGTCTTCAGGCTGTTCTCAGAGAGAGTTGTTGTGTATGTGGTTGTAGGTTGGTGTGTCCCTGGGGGGAGGTGAGCTCAGGTGTGACCCTGGGGACAGGTGAGCTCAGGTGTGTCCCTGGGGACAGGTGAGCTCAGGTGTGTCCCTGGGGAGAGGTGAGCTCAGGATCCTCCTGCTCTGCCATCTTCATCCAGCAGGCGTGAAGACTGTCCCTTTAAAGGGATGACAAATTATTAACCTTTGACTGGCCTTTTAATTAGAAATGTATGAGGTAAATAAATGGATAACGGGCATTTCTTGTGCAAGAAGCCACGCAGTGGAGAAAAAGCACATAGGTTTAAGGGGCTTATAAGCAGTGTGTAATGGCTGGACAGTACAGTTCATATGGGAGGTGTGGGGGGTAGAGAGAGAGAGCACGCGAGAGCCAGTGAAGGGCGAGATGAGAGCGGTTTGCAGGGTCAGAGCTCTGAAGAGACATACATCATGGTAGAGGCGGTGGGGAGTTACTGAAGAACCGGCTCGCATTTGGTAGACAGTGTTTTTGGCGAGAATCACCTCAGAGAGAAGGGTGTTTCCATCATTCAGAAGAGAACTGTGGTAATCCAAGCAAGAGGTGGGAACGGAAACCATAACCAAGGCAGTCACGGTGGAAAACTGAAGACAGCTTCATGAGACGTTTAAAGTAGAACAGATGAGACTTGATTCGTACTGGTCTCGGGGGCAGGAGAGGAATGAGTCTTGGATGACCTCCGGGGTTCCGGCTAAGGTGACTGGAGAGCATCATTTACCAAGCAAATACTTATATGTTAAATGTGCCAAACTTCTTGCCAGGCTCTCCGACGGGTTGTAGGCACACAAAGGTAACTGAGAATTTAGCGGAAGAGGTAGACAAGTGAACGTACAAATATATTACAGCTGGTAAGCGACACCTTTCATCCTCATAAAGAATCCAGGAGAAAAAGAAAACAGAGATGAATTATAAGGAGGAAAAGTGGCATTCAGTTATAGACACAGAAAAGATCAGGAGAGCTCTGGACCCACGAGTGGGAACTGGAAGTTATACGGAGAGGCAGTCAGGGCGAGAGGGACAAGAATCAGCCTTGGAATCAGAAAGACTTGGGCTTGGATTGCTGCCTGGCTCCATCAGTTGTTAGGTTTATGACTTCAGGTAAGTAACAGGTTCGTCATCTGAAAAATGGGATTCAGACCACCCACTTTTCACAGTTACTGAACATGGGTGATGATAATGTATTACATCTTTAGTGCAATAACTGACAAAGAGGGTGAGTGTACATGGGGGTTCTGAAGTGTGGTGCCATTGCACAGTTCCTGTCTGGAGTTCAGGTGGAGATCTCAGATGGGGGGTAGATGATTGGTGACGCTGCAGTGGGTGAGAGACTGCTCCACAGAAGTCTAGCAAGCGAGAAGGGCAGTGATGATTTCTGAACATCGTCCTGTTTTCTGAACGGGTGCTCATTTCAGAAACTTCAGATTATTCAGTTCAGTTTTTCTGAACAATTTCCTTGCCTTTGGAAAGATAGGGAATTACTGAAAACAGTAATATCTTTTAAAATTAAGTCTCCATGTTTTTTTTTTCTTAGAATGTGCATCAGATTGCACGTATCAATAACTGTTGCATATTGCATAGAAAGAACTTTCTAACTTGTCTGTGTTTAGGATGATGACTGTGACCATCCTTACAATACAATTTGAATGATGACAATATCTCTTTTGAGATTTATTAAGAAAATCAGTCATTAGTCACAAAAGAGTCTCCTCAATTTCAGAGGCTAATTTTAAGCATGTGACTGAAAGAAGTTGCAGTTTTGGTCATTAATCAGCAAAATCTCATTTGATTTATGGGAAGAGCGGTTATTTCAGAGTCAGAAAGTTCTTAGTTTTAGTCCTGGCTTGGTTTCTTGGTTCTTTGAGTGAACTTGGACAAGTTTTTAATCTCTCTGAAGCTTAGTTTTCTCAAGGTTAAAATGTAGTTAATAATAACTTCTTTGCACATTTATTGTGAGACTTAAATGAGATAAGAAATGTAAAATGACTATCACAGTGCCTGGCACCTAGTAGCTTCCAAGTTTTTTTTTTTCTGGGAACAGAACCTCAGTATCTTTTTTTCTTTTTCCTCTTCTCAAAGAATAAGCATTGATGACACGTTTTACCAAAGCTTTAAGCTAATAGTAACGTTCATTTGTGGCAACTCTAGAAACAAACTGCCACACTGAGACATAAAAATTGAGCTAGCACGTACAGTCTAATTTTAGGATTAGTTACTTGGGATGTAACTTGTGTATAAATCACCAAAGGGCTGGGGTGTTATCAGGCAGCCCATGCTTACAGCATGAAAGCAGACTATATTTACCTTAACTGTCTTTTATTATTCTTCTCACTAGCAAAGTCCTGTGAGAAAGAACTCAGTTACCGTTGCTGCCAGAAAAACACATCTAAGTGTCTAATAATATAGCTAAATACATTATTAATTAGAAGCAGCAAGATGAGCTGTAGTCCTGTCAAGAAGTTAAATTATCCAGTAGGTTTTCCCACCTCTTTCTATATACCATTCCTTTTACAGGATAAGTTTCAAACTAAGTATGAACTAAGTATGTTTATTAGATCTGGCAGATTCCATTCTTGTATTGAAAAGTTTCCTTTCCTTATTAAGAATGGAAGCTCTCTAATGAAGGGTGTTTATCATTATAAGCACTGCTTATTTACTCTCATAGCACTTCTGCATGCGGCTTATTTCTTCATTTCCCCCTCCTCCCTTCTAGCGATTGTCATCTGAGGCCACTGCTCTTTGCGTTTACAATACTGCTTCTTCTGTTTCCCCTATGTATTTCATTTTATTTTTCTCTTGTATCCCATCTTGTTTATGGTTTCCGTTGCTGTGCAAAAGCTTTGAAGTGTCATTAGGTCCCATTTGTTTATTTTTGTTTTTATTTCTGTTACTCTAGGAGGTGGGTCAAAAAGGATCTTGCTGTGATTTATGTCACAGAGTGTTCTGCCTATGTTTTCCTCTAAGAGTTTGATAGTTTCTGCCCTTACATTTAGGTCTTTAATCCATTTTGAGATTATTTTTGTGTATAGTGTTAGGGAGTGATCTAATCTCATACTTTTACATGTACCTGCCCAGTTTTCCCAGCACCACTTATTGAAGAGACTGTCTTTTCTCCACTGTATATTCTTGCCTCCTTTATCAAAGATAAGGTGACCATAAGTGCATGGGTTTATCTCTGGGCTTTCTATCCTGTTCCATTGATCTATCTTTCTGTTTTTGTGCCAGTACCATACTGTCTTAATTACTATAGCTTTGTAGTATAGTCTGAAGTCAGGGAGCCTGATTCCTCCAGCTCCGTTTTTCATTCTCAAGATTGCTTTGGCTATTCGGGGTCTTTTGTGTTTCCATACAAATTGTGAAATTTTTTGTTCTAGTTCTGTGAAAAATGCCAGTGGTAGTTTGATAGGAATTGCATTGAATCTGTAGATTGTTTTGGGTAGTAGGGTCATTTTCACAATGTTGATTCTTCCAATCCAAGAACATGGTATATCTCTCCATCTATTTGTATCATCTTTAATTTCTTTCATTAGCATCTTATAATTTTCTGCATACAGGTCTTTTGTCTCCTTAGGTAGGTTTATTTCAAGATATTTTATTCTTTTTGTTGCAATGGTAAATGGGAGTGTTTTCTTGATTTCACTTTCAGATTTTTCATCATTAGTGTATAGGAATGCCAGAGATTTCTGTGCATTAATTTTGTATCCTGCTACTTTACCAAATTCATTGATGCGAAAATCCTCAACAAAATACTAGCAAACAGAATCCGACAGCACATTAAAAGGATCATACACCATGATCAACTGGGGTGTATTCCACGAATGCAAGGATTCTTCAGTATACGCAAATCAATCAACGTTGTACACCATATTAACAAATTGAAGGAGAAAAACCATATGATCATCTCAATAGATGCAGAGTAAGCTTTTGACAAAACCCAGCACCCATTTATGATAAAAACCCTGCCAAAAGTAGGCATAGAGGGAACTTTCCTCAACATATTAAAGGCCATATATGACAAACCCACAGCCAACATCGTCCTCAGTGGTGAAAAACTGAAACCATTTCCACCAAGATCAGGAACAAGACAAGGTTGCCCACTCTCACCACTCTTATTCAACATAGTTTTGGAAGTTTTAGCCACAGCAATCAGAGAAGAAAAAGAAATAAAAGGAATCCAAATCAGAGAAGAAGTAAAGCTGTCACTGTTTGCAGATGACATGATAATATATGTAGAGCATCCCAAAGATGCTACCAGAAAACTACTAAGACTTTATTGATTTTTGAAAATGATTTATTCTTTCTAAGGCATTCTACCGATAAAGTGTTAAAATTTGAAAACACCACTGGTCAAATCCTTTCTATAAACACATTTCTTTATACTTAGATAAAGGATCTAAGCCCTAAGTGACTCGTTCCTAATTTTAAGCAAAACTGACCGTGACAGTGGTAGGTGCCAGATGTTGGGTGGTGTCTTCAGAAAGTGGCAAATGCTGCATGTATGGCTGATAGATTTTTTAAAAATGACCTCAGATGACAAAGATGCTGCTTGTGAAAGAAACTAAAATACCCTCATGATTTCCTACATTATTTTCTCTAAATTTTTGGCCATTGATTCTATATTCTTTCAGCACTTTTTTTCTTTGGCTTTTAGTGTTTCTAATGACGTTTTCATTCTCTGCCCACACCTTTCCTCCAGGCTCTCAATCTGAAGATTTAGCCGTTAGTACTGACTGGCCATGGCCATGGTGCTGAGCCTGGACCTCCTGCTCATTTGTCATCCAGGACAGCAGTGACAGTGTGGGATGCTGCATGGTAAGTACCATGACCTCCAACCTCTCGACAGGCTTGGTTCCTCTCCTGTCTCCCCCTGCATCATTTTCATAAACATAAGCTGACTACTCAATATGTGTGTTTCAGTTCCTGGAGTCAACAGTGTGTTTGCTAACTAAAGAGAAGAGGTTTCATCTTATTATTGGAACTTGGGCATCATTACCTCAATCAGTTGCCTGGTAATTCTTTCTAGCAGAAACCTAAGCATCAGCAATGATTTAAACCAGTCTGTACGAGCTTATTAGCAGCAGTAACTAGCAGTAGCTATAATAGTGACCATTTCCATATTAAAACCGTCTGTGTAGGTAATAGCACTTTACATTTGAATATGTATTTTACTATATTAGGTTATTGTGCATTTACTTGCCATTTAGCTTGTTTGTGGGAGGCTGTACTTATCGTGGTTAAGGTATGAGAGTCAGAAAAATCTTGGTTCTAGCCGAGAGGCACTGAAAAAGTTATTTAACTTCGCAAAGCCTTGGAGTCCCAGCCTCGGTTAGGGCTGTCGGGAGCAGGGACCATATGAACTTTGCAGAGAAGCTCCCCTGACGGCTGTCTCCAGCTGTCCCCATCCTGCCTCTGCTGCTCTCTATTGTATTGGTTTCTTTTCCTTTCTTTGTAGCACTTGTCGTAATCTGATGTGATATTCTTTATTTGGTTACTGTTTTGTCACACAAGACAGTGTAAGCTCCATGTGGGCAGCCATGTCTTCTGCTAGGTTTGTTGGTGCATCTCAGGTTCTCACCTGAGAACCAGGCTGGCATTCAGAAGGAGCTCTGAGACTATTTGTTGAATGAATGAATAATGTATTCAAACACTTAACACAATATCCACAGAGGAAAACGCAATAAACCATCATTATTGTTACTGCAAATATCATGATGAGCTTACAACGAGAATTTGAATCATTAGTATGTTATTTTTTTCTCTAAGGTTTTGTTTGTTTGTTTGTTTTACATCTTTATTGGAGTATAATTGCTTTACAATGGTGTGTTAGTTTCTGCTTTATAACAAAGTGAATCAGTTATACATATACATATGTTCCCATATCTCTTCCCTCTTGCGTCTCCCTCCCTCCCACCCTCCCTATCCCACCCCTCCAGGCGGTCAAAAAGCACCGAGCTGATCTCACTGTGCTATGCGGCTGCTTCCCACTAGCTATCTGTTTTACGTTTGGTAGTGTATATATGTCCATGTCTCTCTCTCGCTTTGTCACAGCTTACCCTTCCCCCTCTGCATATCCTCAAGTCCATTCTCTAGTAGGTCTGTGTCTTTATTCCTGTCTTACCCCTAGATTCTTCATGACATTTTTTCCCCTTAAATTCCATATATATGTGTTAGCATATGGTATTTGTCTTTTTCTTTCTGACTTACTTCACTCTGTATGACAGACTCTAGGTCTATCCACCTCATTACAAATAGCTCAATTTCGTTTCTTTTTATGGCTGAGTATATTCCATTGTATATACGTGCCACATCTTTTTTATCCATTCATCCGATGATGGACACTTAGGTTGTTTCCATCTCCGGGCTATTGTAAATAGAGCTGCAATGAACATTTTGGTACATGACTCTTTTTGAATTATGGTTTTCTCAGGGTATGTGCCCAGTAGTGGGATTGCTGGGACATATGGTAGTTCTATTTGTAGTTTTTTAAGGAACCTCCATACTGTTCTCCATAGTGGCTGTACCATTTCACATTCCCACCAGCAGTGCAAGAGTGTTCCCTTTTATGCACAACTTCTCCAGCAATTATTGTTTCTAGATTTTTTGATGATGGCCATTCTGACTGGTATGAGATGATATCTCATTGTAGTTTTGATTTGCATTTCTCTAATGATTAATGATGTTGAGCATTCTTTCATGTGTTTGTTGGCAGTCTGTATATCTTCTTTGGAGAAATGTCTATTTAGGTCCTCTGCCCATTTTTGGATTGGGTTGTTTGTTTTTTTGTTATTGAGCTTCATGAGCTGCTTATAAATTTTGGAGATTAATCCTTTGTCAGTTGCTTCATCTGCAAATATTTTCTCCCATTCCGAGGGTTGTCTTTTCGTCTTGTGTATGGTTTCCTTTGCTGTGTAAAAGCTTTGAAGTTTCATTAGGTCCCATTTGTTTATTTTTGTTTTTATTTCCGTTACTCTAGGAGGTGGGTCAAAAAGGATCTTGCTGTGATTTATGTCACAGAGTGTTCTGCCTATGTTTTCCTCTAAGAGTTTGATAGTTTCTGGCCTTACATTTAGGTCTTTAATCCATTTTGAGCTTATTTTTGTGTATGGTGTTAGGGAGTGTTCTAATCTTATACTTTTACAGGCACCTGTCCAATTTTCCCAGCACCACTTATTGAAGAGGCTCTCCTTTCTCCACTGTACATTCCTGCCTCCTTTATCAAAGGTAAGGTGACCATATGAGCATGGGTTTATCTCTGGGCCTTCTATCCTGTTCCATTGATCTATCTTTCTGTTTTTGTGCCAGTACCATACTGTCTTGATTAATGTAGCTTTGTAGTATAGTCTGAAGTCAGGGAGCCTGATTCCTCCAGCTCCGTTTTTCATTCTCAAGATTGCTTTGGCTATTCGGGGTCTTTTGTGTTTCCATACAAATTGTGAAATTTTTTGTTCTAGTTCTTTGAAAAATGCCAGTGGTAGTTTGATAGGAATTGCATTGAATCTGTAGATTGCTTTGGGTAGTAGAGTCATTTTCACAATGTTGATTCTTCCAATCCAAGAACATGGTATATCTCTCCATCTATTTGTATCATCTTTAATTTCTTTCATCAGTGTCTTATACTTTTCTGCATACAGGTCTTTTGTCTCCATAGGTAGGTTTATTCCTAGGTATTTTATTCTTTTTGTTGCAGTGGTAAATGGGGGTGTTTTCTTGATTTCACTTTCAGGTTTTTCATCATTAGTGTATAGGAATGCCAGAGATTTCTGTGCATTAATTTTGTATCCTGCTACTTTACCAAATTCATTGATTAATTCTAGTAGTTTTCTGGTAGCATCTTTAGGATTCTCTATGTATAGTATCATGTCATCTGCAAACAGTGACAGCTTTACTTCTTCTTTTCTGATTTGGATTCCTTTTAGTTACTTTTCTTCTCTGATTGCTGTTGCTAAAACTTCCAAAACTATGTTGAATAAAAGTGGTGAGAGTAGGCAACCTTGTCTTGTTCCTGATCTTAGTGGAAATGCTTTCCGTTTTTCACCATTGAGGACGATGTTGGCTGTGGGTTTGTCATATATTGCCTTTATTATGTTGAGGAAAGTTCCCTCTATGCCTACTTTCTGCAGGGTTTTTGTCATAAATGGGTGTTGGATTTTGTTGAAAGCTTTCTCTGCATCTATTGAGATGATCATATGGTTTTTCTCCTTCAATTTGTTAATATGGTTTACCACATTGATAGATTTGCGTATACTGTAGAATCTTTGCATACTGGAATAAACCCCACTTGATCATGGTTTATGGTCCTTTTAATGTGCTGTTGGATTCTGTTTGCTAGTATTTTGTTGAGGATTTTTGCATCTATGTTCATCAGTGATATTGGCCTGTAGTTTTCTTTCTTTGTGACATCCTTGTCTGGTTTTGGTATCAAGGTGAAGGTGGCCTCGTAGAATGAGTTTGGGAGTGTTCCTCCCTCTGCTATATTTTGGAAGAGTTTGAGAAGGATAGGTGTTAGCTCTTCTCTAAATGTTTGGTAGAAATCACCTGTGAAGCCATCTCGTCCTGGGCTTTTATTTGTTGGAAGATTTTTAATCACAGTTTCAATTTCAGTGCTTGTGATTGGTCTTTTCATATTTTCTATTTCTTCCTGATTCAGTCTTGGCAGGCTGTGCATTTCTAAGAATTTGTCCATTTCTTCCAGGTTGTCCATTTTATTGGCATAGAGCTGCTTGTAGTAATCTCTGATGATCTTTTGTATTTCTGCAGTGTCAGTTGTTACTTCTCCTTTTTCATTTCTAATTCTATTGATTTGAGTCTTCTCCCTTTTTTACTTGGTGAGTCTGGCTAGTGGTTTATCAATTTTGTTTATCTTCTCAAAGAACCAGCTTTTAGTTTTATTGATCTTTGCTATCGTTTCCTTCATTTCTTTTTCATTTATTTCTGATCTGATTTTTATGATTTCTTTCCTTCTGCTAACCTTGGGTTTTTTTTGTCTTCTTTCTCTAATTGCTTTAGGTGCAAGGTTAGGTTGCTTATTCGAGATGTTTCCTGTTTCTTAAGGTGGATTGGATTGCTATAAACTTCCCTCTTAGAACTGCTTTTTCTGCATCTCATAGGTTTCGGGTCATCATGTCTCCATTGTCATTTGTTTCCAGGTATTTTTTTTATTTCCTCTTTCATATCTTCAGTGATCACTTCGTTATTAAGTAGTGTATTGTTTAGCCTCCATGTGTTTGTATTTTTTACAGATCTTTTCCTGTAATTGATATCTAGTCTTATAGCGTTGTGGTCGGAAAAGATACTTGATACAATTTCAGTTTTCTTAAATTTACCAAGGCTTGATTTGTGACCCATGATATGATCTATTCTGGAGAATGTTCCATGAGCACTTGAGAAAAATGTTTATTCTCTTGTTTTTGGATGGAATGTCCTATAAATAGCAATTAAGTCCATCTTGTTTAATGTATCATTTAAAGCTTGTGTTTCCTTATTTATTTTCATTTTGGATGATCTATCCATTGGTGAAAGTGGGGTGTTAAAGTCCCCTACTATGAATGTGTTACTGTCGATTTCCCCTTTTATGGCTGTTAGTATTTGCCTTATGTATTGAGGTGCTCCTATGTTGGGTGCATAAATATTTACAATTTTTGTATCTTCTTCTTGGATCGATCCCTTGATCATTATGTAGTGTCCTTCTTTGTCTCTTCTAAT
The DNA here is from genome assembly GCF_951394435.1 of Stenella coeruleoalba. NCBI lineage: Eukaryota > Metazoa > Chordata > Mammalia > Artiodactyla > Delphinidae > Stenella > Stenella coeruleoalba. The sequence continues at coordinate 132,882,284 of NC_137169.1, forward strand.
AGTCTTTATTTTAAAGTCTATTTTGTCTGATATGAGAATTGCTACTCCAGCTTTCTTTTGGTTTCCTTTGCATGGAATATCTTTTTCCATCCCCTTACTTTCAGTCTGTGTGTGTCTGTAGGTCTGAAGTGGGTCTCTTGTAGACAGCATATATATGTGTCTTGTTTTTGTATCCATTCAGCCAATCTGTGTCTTTTGGTGGGAGCATTTAGTCCATTTACGTTTAAGGTAATTATCGATATCTGTGTTCCTATTCCCATTTTCTTAATTGTTTTGAGTTCGTTATTGTAGGTCTTTTCCTTCTCTTGTGTTTCTTGCCTAGAGAAGTACCTTTAGCATTTGTTGTAAAGCTGGTTTGGTGGTGCTGAACTCTCTCAGCTTTTGTTTGTCTGTAAAGGTTTTAATTTCTCCATCAAATCTGAATGAGATCCTTGCTGGGTAGAGTAATCTTGGTTGCAGGTTTTTCTCCTTCATCACTTTAAATATGTCCTGCCAGTCCCTTCTGGCTTGCAGAGTTTCTCCTGAAAGATCAGCTGTTAACCTTATGGGGATTCCCTTGTATGTTATTTGTTGTTTTTCCCTTGCTACTTTTAATATGTTTTCTTTGTATTTAATTTTTGACAGTTTGTTTAATATGTGTCTTGGCGCATTTCTCCTTGTATTTATCCTGTATGGGACTCTCTGTGCTTCCTGGACTTGATTAACTATTTCCTTTCCCATATTAGGGAAGTTTTCAACTATAATCTCTTACAAATATTTTCTCAGTCCCTTTCTTTTTCTCTTCCTCTTCTGGAAGAAGTTTAATGTTGTCCCAGAGGTCTCTGAGACTGTCCTCAGTTCTTTTCATTCTTTTTTCTTTATTCTGCTCTGCAGTAGTTATTTCAACTATTTTATCTTCCAGGTCACTTATCCGTTTTTCTGCCTCAGTTATTCTGCTATTGATCCCATCTAGAGTATTTTTAATTTCATTTATTGTGTTGTTCATTGTTGTTTATTTCATCTTTAGTTCTTCTAGGTCCTTGTTAAACATTTCTTGCATTTTGTCTTTTCTATTTCCCAGATTTTGGATCATCTTTACTATCATTATTCTGAATTCTTTTTCAGGTAGACTGCCTATTTCCTCTTCATTTGTTAGGTGTGGTGGGTTTTTATCTTGCTCTTTCATCTGCTGTGTGTTTTTCTGTCTTCTCATTTTGCTTATCTTACTGTGTTTGGGGTCTCTTCTTTGCAGGCTGTAGGTTCGTAGTTCCCGCTCAGCTTTGTATTTGGCCCCGCCCCTGCGTGTAGGTCGACGGAGGCCACCTTTTCTTCACTCAGACAGGACGGTGTTAAGCGAGCAGCTGCTTCGGGGACTCTGGCTCAATCAGGCCGGGGGGAGGGAGGGCCACGGAGTGCGGGCGAGCCTGCGGCTGCAGAGGCCAGCGTGACGTTGCACCAGCCTGAGGCGCTCCGTGCGTTCTCCCAGGGAAGTTGTCCCTGGATCCCGGGACCCTGGCAGCGGCGGGCTGCACGGGCTCCCCGGAAGGGAGGTGTGGATAATGACCTGTGCTCGCACACAGGCTTCTTGGTGGCGGCAGCAACAGTCTTAGCGTCTCATGCCCATCTCTGTGGTCCGTGCTTTTAGCCGCGGCTCGCGCCCGTCTCTGGAGCTCCTTTAAGGAGAGCTCTTAATCCCCTCTCCTCTCGCACCAGGAAACAAAGAGGGAAGAAAAAGTCTCTTGCCTCCTCGGCAGCTCCAGACTTTTCCCCGGACTCCCTCTCGGCTAGCCCTGGTGCACTAATCCCCTGCAGGCTGTGTTCATGCCGCCAACCCCAGTCCTCTCCCTGTGCTCCGACAGAAGCCCGAGCCTCAGCTCCCAGCCCCGCCCACCCCCGGCAGGTGAACAGACAAGCCTCTCGGGCTGGTGAGTGCTGGTCCGCACCGGTCCTCTGTGCGGGAATCTCTCTGCTTTGCCCTCCGCACCCCTGTTGCTGTGCTCTCCTCCGCGGCTCTGAAGCTTTCCCTCTTCGCCACCCGCAGTCTCCGCCCGCGAAGGGGCTTCCTAGTGTCTGGAAACCTTTCCTCCTTCACAGCTCCCTCCCCGAGGTGCAGGTCCCGTCCCTATTATTTTGTCTGTTTTTTCTTTTTTCTTTTGCCCTACCCAGGTACGTGGGGAGTTTCTTGCCTTTTGGGAGGTCTGAGGTCTTCTGCCAGCATTCAGCAGGTGTCCTGTAGTTGTTCCACGTGTAGATGTATTTCTGGTGTATCTGTGGGGAGGAAGGTGATCTCTGCATCTTACTCTTCCGCCATCTTCCCCTCGTCCCTCTGTAAGGTTTGATTGAGTGCTTTGGGTTTCTACCCTCTGTTTTGCAGTTTCCCTGTAAGACCTTCTGTGGTCAGTGACTCAGCCATGCTAATAGCTCCCAGATCTACATCTCTGCCTCTCTCTGGAGTCCCCAGCATGGAATGTAGACGCTCAGTCTCTCTGGAGTCCCCAGTACGGCGTGTAGACACTCAGCCTCTCTGGAGTCCCCAGCACGGCATGCAGATGCTCACACACAGCAGGCCTCCCACTCCTGCTCACCTTCCCGGGCTGCCTCTCTCCGCTCATGATATCTGTACCTGCCCTGATGCTCAAATTAGAAGCTTTGCATCAGCCTTGATCTCTCCCTTATTTCGCTTATCTGACCAATTCACAGTTTCTCCCTCAGAAAGGTCTCTCTTTTCCTCACTTGCCTAGCTCTGTCATTGCCTCTCATTTGGACTTTTATGGCACCTAATAATACGATTAAAGTTTATTGACCACAGTACAGACTTGATATGCATTTAAATATACAGCAGCCTATGAGGAAGATGTTACTAATGTTATTGTTATTATCATTTTACAGATGAAGAGAAAACAAGTTTCAGAGAAATTAAGCAGTTTCTTAAATTCTCAAAGCTGCTGTTGGATTTGAACTTAGATCTGATTTCAGAGCCTCCACCATCTTTGAAATCTTCCTAATTGCTGCAAAATTTCCCTTCTTGAGCCCTTGTTTCAATCCACACTGCCTTCTCCTTTCCTCTGAATGATCTGTTAATCACTCTTCAAGAATCATCTTACACAGCATCTCTTCTCTTTCCAGGTTCTCCAGGGTAGAAGTAGATGCTTTTGCTGGGATTCCACAGCACTCTGTACACGCATCAACCTTGGCCATTATTATTTTGTATTTTAATTATAAGCCTACACATCCTTGAGGGAAGAAACCTCTAATTAATATTCGTATTTACAATATTTCTAGTCAGTAGGAGCTGGGTAGATTTTTATTAAAGGAATGTTTCTATAAATACTGTTCATTGGGGAATTTAATACTTGCTCTTTTATTTTTATAGGAATGCTATTCATTTTTTTCTACTAAAATGTAAACTTAGCAGTTGGGAGTAACTGCTTTTTTAAAAAAATCATTCAACATCTGTTTATTCAGTGGGAAATAGTACTTCAAAATAGCCTGAACAGGCACAGTTTTTTTTTTTTTTCCTGTATACTTTATTTTATTATTATTTTTATTGAGGTATAGTTGATTTACTATATTATATTGGTTTTCAGGTGTACAACATAGGGATTCAAAATTTTTATAGATTATACTCCATTTGAAGTTATCTTAAAATATTGGCAGTATTCTCTGTGCTGTTTAATATATCCTTATAGCTTATTATTTATATATAGTAGTTTATACCTCTTAATACTTGCTTTTTAAACTAACCCCTCCTTCCCCTTTTGGTTTTCTATTATCAACATAGGGAGATTTTAATAAGAAATCCATTTCCACTTGTCCCCCAAGTTCCCACTCCTGTTTCGTATGTGGTGACCTCTATTTACTCTGATATCTTTGTTCCCTCAGCCTCTTTTTCTGTGCCACCCCATATGCCTGTATTCTATTTTCCCCAAGTTTTGCTTTCTGCTAAGCAACAGGTAATGTGTCAGCACTAGTGTTTCACTGCTCACTTAAAGCTTGAGTTCAGATGCTGTTTTTCATCTTTTATGACTATGATGGAAATTTCAGGTCCTAGATATGGGAAAGATATTTTGGGGCAGTAGGATCTTATGATTTTCTTCAAATCACACCCCATTATGTCTTTGAAGAAAGCTTCATACATATCTTTTCTGTAATCATCCTTCCAAAATTGGTAAAAAGTCCTTTGCAGTTGCCAAAACTGTGGTGTGACTGATAAGTTATAAACAGGAAAGTGTTCGTCTCTGCCAAGATGCCAAGATGCTTGAATCTGAATTGTACAAATCTCTGTCTCTTTTTGGAGAAGATAAGACTTTATTTTTATGAGGAAACAATGAAAGCTTATCTTGTACATCTCCAGAATTTGAAAATATATATCTAAAAATGGGGAAAAAATCATTAATATATCCAGGTTCTGATATCAGAACTCTAACAATATGTTTTTAATTTATTAATCTGAAAATATAAGGATAAAACAAATATCATGTAAAAATGTGTTAATGTGAATATATCATTGTAGCCATTTGATATATACAATCAATTTTTGAATTGTTTTAATAAAATGAAATATTTATTAATTTTTAAAAATCCTAAGAAAAACAAACAGGATTTAAGATAGTAAGTTAAAATAATCTGAAAACTAATTTAACTGTCAGTCACATGAAACACAAACTTCCACAGAGTTCTTGAACAGATAGCGCTTTAAGTTTAAATTCTCTGTTCCTAAGTAAAACAATTTAGAACTCCCTCAATTGGTGTTAAACCCAGAATAGTTCATTATCCACTTTCCCATGAAAACATCAATTTTTGGAAGAATTCCTCTTCAAAATGAGTCCAAGCTTGAAGGAAGTGATGAATACATTAGTAATGGGATGTAAAAGCACACTGCATGTGGCTCATTCCATCAGCTAGCCCCAGTTCTTTATTTTATATGTGAAGAAACTGAGGCCTATTGGTACTAGAGGTACAGAGAGAGACATGAGGTGCGTGAATAGGCGCTAATCCAGTTGCTTGGTCCAAAGCTTTTTGCTTCTTGTCACCATGTGGCACCTTGCTTCCCCAACATGAGGTGAACGTGCTCTGAGGGCTGGGCAGAGGGACTGTATTTGGAAGGTAAAATCAGTACATAAGCAAAACTGAAAATTCTAGACTTATCCTGTGTTGGAGTGCAAGGGGAAAAATAAGTAGCAAAGGATGTTGGTTATTCCATTTATTAGTTACATCAGTGTTTGGCTGACTTAGTATAATTTGCGTGAGAAGGGTTCAAGGTGTCCTGAAACCATGTGTCTCGAGGCCATGGATGAGTGACCTTTCTGACTTGCCCATGCATATACTCATTTGCTGATGGAGTGAGACGAGGAGACTATTTGAAACGCGTGGAAACATTTCTTTTCTGGCATATTGTGCCTAGGGATCATTATCAAGTTCAGATATCTAAGACTTAAACCTGTGTTCTTATACTGGTATTTTTAAAAGAAATAAATTCAGTGGATTAGATAAAATTGGACTACTGTGGTAACACCTTCTACAAGTAACTAGAGCCCCCATTAATCAGCTTTATACTTTTTAACAAAAAATGTTCTCTTGCACAGCTAATTCTCTTTCCCAGAAATGAACCCCTGAATACTGATTCTATATTATAATAATTCTTTGTTTAATGAGAATAATTCCAGTTAATATTTATCTTCATGTGATACAGCTTAGGTTTATAGGCATTTTAAAATAGTAATGCTATTTCAGTCAAACTTGAGACCTGAGAAACACTTTTCATACTAAAACTAAAAATCTTGATCAGAAATTTCCTACAGTTAATTCTTTGGAAAAATGATATTAAATATTTTAAGTATCTTATTCTTTATCAAAAGTAAAGAATATTTATCCATTACTAAGGAACATTTATCCTGTGCTATGTGCTCAACAAAGCAAGTGAAATAGACATGAGTTCTTTCCTCTGGAATATTCTGACAGATTCTAAGAAGCTTCTATGACAGGGAAGATAAAAAGTCTTTTACCAGAAAAATTACTTTATCATGTCTTTGAAAAAAATCACATATTTATAAAGTTTTTAGTTTATATTTGGAATTATTGATTATCAAGACCATCATGATGGATTCAAATTGTGAGGAGAAAAACCTCAACATATAGGAACCAAATTTTCTACCCTATAGCAATATAAGTATGAAAATAAATGAGGAAATTCATACATTTAAATAGCTTAGACTCATTTGGAATTTTTCATATGTAGAAGATATATGCAATATAGAAGTTCAGTTATGAAAGTAATAGGAAGATTTTATAGGTAAAATATCTCTCAAGAACACATCTTTTTATATGACTTATGATATAATACAATTGATTATACTTTGAGTACCAAATTTGTCTACTAATTAAAGTTATTACGAGCACTCTAAAGAGTACATTTACACTAGAGACAAAACTCATATAGCTACAGTTTTTAAAGAACTGATCTGTGCATTATGACAGAAAAATTTCATTAATAAGAAAACATCCATCTAGTTGGATTTCTACAGTAAAAACTTTATCGCACTGTTGTCATGAAGAAAGACCTTCCTTCTCCTTGCATATTAAGTGAGCTATGTAGGTATGCCATAAATTGTGTTATTCATGTTATAAGAGTTCTGTAGTCCATCCTTTCAGGATCTGTTTCTCTTTGAGAACTAGAAATCAATTTATAGTTTGATTTCTTCTATTTCATTCCTACTCCATTTCTGATTTTTTTTTTAATTTATGTATTTAATTTATTTATTTTTGGCTGCATTGGGTCTTTGTTGCTGCACGCGGGCTTTCTCTAGTTGCGGCGAGTGGGGGCTACTCTTTGTTGTGGTGCGCAGGCTTCTCATTGCGGTGGCTTCTCCTGTTGCAGAGCTTAGGCTCTAGGCGCGCGGGCTTCAGTAGTTGTGGCTCATGGGGTCTAGAGTGCAGGCTCAGTAGTTGTGGCGCACGGGCTTAGTTGCTCCGCAGCATGTGGGATCTTCCCGGCCCAGGGCTCAAACCCGTGTCCCCTGCATTGGCAAGTGGATTCTTCTTAACCACTGTGCCACCAGGGAAGCCCAGATTTTTTTTTTTATATATATATATTAAAAGCACAAAGCCAGGACTTTCAGTATACCAGCTTCAATTTAAACTTTTGAGTGGTGGTCAAGAATTGTTGTTGGGTTGAATAGTCTTCAGAAGTTTCTGGTACATTTCTGACTTTAGAAACCTGGGATAGGAATCCCTTTCCATGTGCATATGCACTATTTTTTGAGCCTCTTCAAAACAAGTTTGAGTGGGTTCTTGAATATTCTTGATGATGGTTTCTCTTGTCGAACTGTCAATGTTAATCTGAAAAGTGAAATTACATGTAGAACATAAGTAGGCATAATTGAAGTTGAAAATGGAATGGAAAGGTTTAATTTTTTTCCTCCTCTCCTTTTCAGTGGAATAGGGTAATTTTGTTTGCAGTTTCATTGGTATCTTAAAAGACTGATAAGAGATAAGCTACTTGCTTTTGAAAAAGTAAACATCCAACTCCACATCCCAGATTTAAAAAAAAAACACCCCGCCCCGCCCCCCACCACAACAAAACATGAGGGCCAAGACCAGGGAAATACCAGAAACCGTTGCTTCCTTAGGCAGATGCAAGTGGTGTGTTAGTGGAGTCTGCAAGCAAGGAGTTTATGAGATGGAGGCCTCTTTTAAAGTAAAGGGAAATCGGGGCTATTTTGAAGTTTATCTTCCTTAAACAGTCATGAACGTTGATTTAACTGACTATGCCCTGAAATGGGAAGAAAGTGAAGAGAAGTGGAGAAATAGAGGAGAGAAGTGGTTATTCAATAAACCAAGTATTTTCCAGACAAGAGTTTTGAGGAACAAGTCGGTAATGTTGGACTCTCCTGAAAGACAGGAATCTCATGAACCACCCTCTACCCTTCCTCTTGACCAGAACTTTCATTCCTCATTTTCTCTCCACCAGCAGGAGTCTCAGGGTGTCCGTTTCATTCATGGCTCTTTATTTCCTTCCTCCAGTTGTAAGTGATTGGCAGGCATGTCGGCGTGAATGTTCGCTGGGTTTGCTGGTTTTAAACTAAGGTGAGCGGTGATGGCACACTTTGCCCACCCTCACTGGGGAAGTCACCACGTCTATTCTATCTGTTGTTTCTTGTAGCAGAGTCAGTTTTTACAAGGACTTCTTTTTTTTTTTTTCACTTTCCTGGGAATTAAGATAACTTAATGAGGAGAGGCTTTGGAGCCAGACAGGCCTAACTTTCCTACTTAGCTGCTGTGTGACACTGAAGAAGTTAAATTAACTTCTCAGATTCTCAGGTTTCTTATCTGTAAAATAAGGTTAACAATACTGACTACATAGCAATATAGGAGGTACTGGCTGTAAAGTGCTGGCACATACGTGTGCTTGACAGACACTAACACTTTCCTGGGGTGTATTGATTTCCGGTTGCCGGCATTGTCAGGTGTGGTTACCTCTCTAGGGGACTGTGGCTGGATGTAAGTCCTATAAAGCTTCTTGGCTCTAGAAGTTCTGCTCCTCTGTGAGGCAACTTTCTTATAGGTTTCACACGCCATCCAGAATTTAATATTTTCATCACTGTGCTCCATTTTTAAGTATGCTGCATAGACTACCGGACCATCTAAAAGTAGAGGAGAAATCATTTTATTTTCCTGGGTCAGCATCCTAAAAATATCTGAACAATATGTAATGCAGTTTAAAACTAACATCTGAATCAGAGCTCCCAAATTATTTAACAAGTGAGTATTATATAATGATACACACACACACACACACACACACACACACACACACACACATACACACCCTACATCTTAGTTACATCTATGCATCTGAAGCATGTTTTGACAGTGCTAGTTAGTGGTGGGATCATTCCTTCATTCCTTTATTCCGTGTTACTCAGAGAAAAATGCCCACTAGTGTGGCTGGGTCTAGGATGGAATAGGTCACAAGGACCCAGAAACAGGACTTAAATGGCCTCAGTGGGAGAGAGCTCTGATCATGAACCTGACATGAAAAATCTAAAACCTCAATACAACCTGGAGGGTAAGAGCAAGGTTTAGAATCTAAACAGGCAGGTCAGGGTTGAAAGGAAAATGTCCAGACCATGTAGAAGTGATAAACTGATGAGGCTGTGTAGCCTGGGGTGTTTCTCATATCCAGTTAGAGCAGGAGAACATGGATAATGAACAATTCAACTTCATATCCATGGTTTATGGTTCACACCAGAAATGAAGGATGAGGCAGGGAATGGAATTTGGATAGGGTGTTGGGAACTACCTCAAAATCCAGAACAGGACAGTGAGGATGTGCAGAACAACCATTAAGTGGCACTTGATGCCAGGATCAGTGGGCATCCTCAGCTCTGGTCTTTTCTGAAGTGGGAAGATAGGGGCAAACGTGTGGGAGGAACTTTCCCAATTGAGCCACTATCTTGTGGGCACCAGTGTTTGAAGAAGAGGGTTAAGTGAGTTTTCACAAATCTAACACATTAGTCAGAATCTTTGGGGGGATCAAGTATTCTCAAGATTCAAGATGAACCCTCTGAGAAAAATATTAAACTTCTTTTGGTGACTAGGAAGTCTCTTGGCATATCTGAGCAATTGAATTGCAAAATGATAAGGCAATGTAACTTTCCAGTGATAGTGACAGAAATGTGTATGTAGGCGCATTGAACACGTGATGAAACATAGGATTTTGACTAACAGTGTCTTAGTATTGTTAACTGTTACAAGAAATGATAGTAATCAGAGGGAATAGCAATGGTGAGTAAAATCATATTTTCCTAGATCTTCACATTAGAGATTGGATCTAATGAGTTTCCTAGCACCAGAAAGCCAGGCTCCTTGACTCCTTGGCTTCTACTGCTCTGTCAGCACTGATACAAAAATAAAGACAAAAATTAAGGTATTCTGTATTCAAGAGAAAAACTCAAACAGAGGCAGATTCTAATAACACCTTCTAAGGAGGCATTAGGGTTGGGGAAAGCTGTTGATCTGCAAGAAATGTGCTATCCTAGGAAGACACAGAATTAGAGCTTGGTTCATTAGTATCATGGGAGCAAGTGTAGCCTTCACGACATTGGGTGGGAGATGGTTCAAAAGAAGCATTGTTTGAGTTGAGAGGACAGACGAGATGGGGGTAGGGCTTGTATAAAAATGTAACAGGGAAAGGATATGGATTTGGTATTTCTACCCAACGGGGGAATATATTTTACCTTACACTTAAAACAAGAAGTTTGTTTTCACAACAATTAACTTTAAGATGTGCCTCACCTCACCACAGACACAGAAAGCTGGGGTCAGAGAATACAGATGTAGCAATTGGTATTCCTGTTAGAGAAACAGCTGAATGGGTAGGCAAGCCAAAAAACAAAACAAATCAAAACAGAAAGCCATTTCTGGCACAACAAGTGAAGCTGGAAGCTAGTAATTTGCCGTGTATATTGAAAGAATTAGAAGCCTATTTAAGAAAATAAAAAGCAATTTTTTATACTTTGTACTTAGAGAAATTTTGACTGAGTGCTTCATTAGGAACAGAAAATAAGGATCCTAAAATAAATGAGTTATGGAATAGGAAAAAAAACAAGCTACCAGATGACATCTACAGATCCTGGAATGAGACTTAGCCACCAGGCTGCTTGCGTGGGTTAAGCGGATGGGGTGGGGGGCAGGTGGGGGGATAATTTGGAAACCAGTGTTAGATTACATGTTATAGTATTCCGAATTTGTGTTTATATTTATGTTTAGCTTAACTGTATAGTAAAATGTTTAGGGATTCTTATTCTAGAAGCTGCCTGCATCTGTATCTGCCTTTTTCACCTTCCCTCCTGATTGAGTGGAGGAAGGGTCTTCTGGGGCTGGCCTAATGGTTCAACAGTTCTCAACATTCCCAAGTCCTCTGCTGAGGAGCCCATCCGTGTGGTGCCACATATATTTTTTAACTCTTTTTCTTTTTTTTTTGCGGTACTCGGGCCTCTCACTGCCGTGGCCTCTCCCGCCGTGGAGCACAGGCTCCAGATGCGCAGGCTCAGCGGCCATGGCTCACGGGCCCAGCCGCTCCGCGGCATGTGGGATCCTCCTGGACTGGGGCACGAACCCTCATCGCCTGCATCAGCAGGCAGACTCTCAACCACTGCGCCACCAGGGAAGCCCCACATATATTTTTATATAGATACCCGATGTGGTAGACGGTGGTATTGTTCTCAGTTATTCCTGCCCTTCTTGGAGGAGGATTGTACTTTCATGTCCCACGTATTTCAGCCTTGCTTGTTGGACTTGTGTCAGCCAGTGACACCCATGCACAGTGTCATGTGCAGTTCGGGCAGAAGGCTTCAGGGGGACTATCAGGTGGTTCTGCCATTGCTCCCCCCAAAAAAAGAAAAAAAAAACGTGAGAAGGACGCATTCTGGAAGAACTGCTCCTTTAGTCTGAAGGCCAGAATAAAGACCTGCAACAGAGCTACAGTTGACCCAGTCATTGTGTAGCATGAACAAGAAATGCACCTTGTAGATTAGTGAGATTGTAGTACCACGTATTACTGTATCATATCCTAGTGAAAGCTGACCTGGACCGCTTGAACTTGTCTGATATTATGGATAGGACTCTGGTGTGTAGAACAAGTAGCTCATATGATTGGTATGTTTTATAGAATTTTGTCTTCATTAGGCTAATTGTTATGCTATGTAAGTTAAGCAGCTGAAAATAGTTGTACAAAAGTGTTCCAGGGGGACTTCCCTAGTGGCGCAGTGGTTAAGAATCCGCCTGCCAATGCGGGGATTTGGGTTCGAGCCCTGGTCTCGGAAGATCCCACATGCTTCAGAGCAACTAAGCCCGTGTGCCACAACTACTGAGTCTGCGCTCTAGAGCCCGTGAGACATGGCTATGAGCCCACGTGCCACAACTATTGAAGCCCACGCACCTAGAGCCCGTGTTCCACAAGGGAAGTCACCGCAATGAGAAGCCCGTGCACTGCAAGGAAGAGTAGCCCCTGCTCGCCGCAACTAGAGAAAGCCTGCGCTCAGCAACGGAGACCCAACGCAGCCAAAATAAATAAATAAATTTATAAGAAAAAGAAAGTGTTCTAGGAATCCAAGCAGTTATTAAAGTCAGAACTGAATTGCTCACTTTAGAATTTCTATTGACTCATACAACAAGGGGATTACAAGGTGGGAAAGCCTTTTCCAAATTAGGCGATGCAGCCCAGTGCGGCCCGTTCTGAGGTTTTAAATGATGCTCCTTTCTGAGCACTAACGCTCCAGAGACCGTGATTCTGCTTGAACAGGGTAATAGGGATAAATAGGAGAACTGCTCATTAAACTGAGAAGCTGGAAGAACTAGGTTTATGTCACACCTAGTGTGTGCTTTTTCCTTGAAGAATGAGAGTGGTGCCTTTGGGACTCCCTGGTGTATTCTTTACAGCTTAGTCACTGAAATTAGTATTTCTGTGACACATGCTGGTATCTTGATGTAAATAGAAAGGAAACATGACATTCCTCTTGTCTGAGTCAGAATGGTGGCCCATCTATTCCAGGATTGTTTTCTGCAAGGCGGCAAGGCTCATGGCATCATTAAATCCTAAAAATGGGCTGTGTGGCAGTCTGCCACCAGAAAAGTGTCTAAAACTATGTTAAATCCATTTTATTTTTAATATGTACAACTGGGGAAAATGAATTCCATAATTCTACCAGCCTCTGTGAAGTTTTAAAATAAGTCTGTTTCATTGAAATTCTCTGGTTTGGCTTGTATGATATTAATCATTTCTGGGTTTTCTCCTAACTTCTGTTTGCTGTATTATTATAAAAGCAACTTAAATACAGAAATTTGTTAACAACTTGACATATTTCCTTTCACTCTTTCAGTCCTTTGTTCATGTTTAACTTCCTACCTAAGCAGTATTCATTTAACTTTCTACCTAAACAGTATTCATTCATCTTCACAAATACAGACACACTCTCAAATTACCTTATTGGCATTATACAATGAAAGCAATTTTGTATCACTCTTTCATACTTAATATGGTGTAGCAAACACTTTCTCTTATTTACTCTTTTTTTTCCCTCCTGTTTACTCTTAAAGATCATGTAACAGTCCATTGCAGGACTACTACACTGTATTATATTTAGCCGTGCTACCATTATCGAATATTTAGATTATTTCCCCTTTATATGTTGCAACGTATTCTACATTGACCATTTTGGTTTATAAATCTTTGCGTCTCTAATTACTTCCCTAGAATTAAAAGAGTAGAATTACTAGGTTGATGATGTAATATTTTTGGAGACTCTTGATACCTATTATAAAATTGCTTTCAGAAATATTTCATTGTTTTTCATTAGTAATAGCAGTGTTGACATGTCTACACACTCCTTCCTTCCCAATCAGATTGGGTAAGACTAGTGACTTGTAGTTATTTAAATTTGTGTTTTAAAAATATTAATGCTTAAACATTTTTTCTTTATTCCAGACCATTTCTTTTCTTTCTGTGAATTTCAAATTTTTTTGTCCATTTTTCTTTTGCATTGTTACTGTTTTCTTGAATTTCCAGGTCTCTTTGTATATTAAAGACACTATCTGTTTTACTTATGGCATTATCTTCGGTTTTACCTTTACATGTTACTTTTGTTTATGATTTTGGGGGAATATTTGTAAAATATCTAATCTGAAAAAGCTTAAGTTTATCCATCTGATCTGCTTTCAATCTTTTCTGCACTCTTATTAGAGAAAAATCTGTAAAACGAAAATCTGGCCATGGCCCTTTATTTATAGCCTTCAACCTTTCCCATTGCTCTAATGGTAAAACCCCTACCTCTCGGCAGTGGCTGCAAGGCCCATGAGGATACCGCACTGTCTACCTCTCCAGCCTCATCCTGTCATGCCTGAACACCGTCCTGGTTTGCACCTTGCTCTTCCTGGCCAGGTAGTGTGTTACTGCCATGCTGCTGTATATGCAGTTCCTGCTGTATGTGTGGCGGGCTTTATACCCTGATCTAAGACTCAGGTTTGCTATCTCAGTTTCTGAAGAAAATCTCTCTGAAGCCCCTGTCCCCACAGCAGGTTAGATAAGTGCTTCCTGTCAGTTGACAAGCAGCACCTAGTCCACACTTATTTTCATTCTCATTGTATCTCCCTCTGTACCACAGTCTGTTCTGTTTGTTGATTTATTTCTCTTACTCTCCGCTCGCCTGCAAGCCCTTTGAGAACAAGCACGGCAGTCACTCACCTCTGCGTGCCCCACGCCTGCGTGCTGCCTGACGGGTAACAGGTACCCAGTAAAGAAATGTTTGTTAACCCAGGCTTTTGGGTCCCTCGTGCTTCTGTATTTTAAAGAGACTGCCTGTAGATTTTGAAAAGTAAAGAGGCAGGCTCTAATTACTCAGCATCCAGGAAGCACCAAAGGACAGAGGATTATACCTGGCAAGTTGTTACTTTTTGGTTTCTTGAGAGCGAGACAGAAAATGTACTAACTGAACATTGAGGTCTACAGAAGGCCAGGTTTGTTGTTGTTTTCCCTGCAAGGTGAGGACATGCGTGAGAAGTTAAAGAAGACAAAAGTGCTAGTGGGAAGGGTGAGGCATGGCAGCATGGGGAGTATGAGGGATGGCGAGGGGAACCATGGCGACAGCTGTGGGCAGCAGCGCTGAGACTAAAGGGTGGTGTAGGGAGCTGCCAGTCCCCAGTGAGCAGCACAGAATCTCACGGACGAGGAGAGCTGAGGGAACACACAGGAGGGAACGACAACATCCCCCAGTGACTTGTAGTGTCCACTCTCTGCCGTGATGCACTACGGCGCCTTCACCACTACGAGAATCCTACACTTTCCATCTGGCATTTCCAAGGCTGTCCACGGTGACTGTGATCACTGAGAAAGGGAGGGAAGCGTTCAGTACATTTAAGGATGATTTTGGCCAAAATTAAGATTGATGCAAATTCTGGGATTCAGAACCCTTGCCGATCCAGAAGGGCTTAACTGTATGTCTGCTCTTGTGTCTGTGCCGGAGTGCACACAACAGGCCATGGAAGAATACACAATTGTACTTTCTCACTTGAAATCATCACTGCAAATTTTAAAATGGGCACTCAGCATTACCCTCTGTCATCCTACTATCCTCCCCTAATATCGTGACTCTCCAACTCTCCAGAAACTATTTCCTATCCCCTCCTTTCACAATGCCAACTCATCCTCTCCTCAGCTGCTGATGACCCTGCTTCAAACTCAGCTGAGAACACAGGTTTGATTAGGTGGAGATTCCCTCACCTTCTCTCCACCCAATCAACCAACCTACCTCTGCTGGTACCTGCCCTTTCTGACTCTCCTCCCGAGAGGAAAGGATCCCAGTTGCTTTTTGGGTGGGCCAAACAGTTCATTTGTGGCTCCCACCTGATTTGCTTTCCCTGTTGCCTTGCACTTCTCCTTTGCTCTTAAAGTCGCCTCCACTCTATTCTGTGTCATCCGTTTCTTCCTCTCTAATGGTTGCCATCGTCTGCAAATATGCTGCTGTATTTCCCAAGTAAAACCAATAACAACTACTGACTCTTTATGCCCAATGTGGACCGCATTCACGCTTCCTTCCAGTCTCTGTGCTTTTCTCTGATGAACTTCACAGCAATATTTATGTAAATAATTCCCTGTATCATCTGCCTTGCTTCCTCTTGTCCAGTCCATCTCCACCATGGCCCCCAGGCTGCTCTCATCTCAGCACAATTGACTTCACGTTGCCACTCCCGATGGTCGCTGTTCCTTCCACATCTTACCTGACTTCCCAGCAGCCTTAGACACAGTGCACCCGTCCCTTCCTGAAACGCTCTCTTCTTTGCCTCCCATGATGATATGCTGTCCTGGTCATTCTTCACTCACTTGATGCTCCTTTAACATCTTCACAGACTCCTCCTCTTCTCTGGATATGGAAATATTGGTGTGCATCTAAGCTCCACGTCTGGGTCTGTGCTCACCTCTCTCTGAACTCTCCCTCTAAGTGAACTCATAGGGCCATGGCTTCGATTAGCATCTATATGCTAATTACTCCAGGTTTTGTCTTCCCTACTGAGTTGCAGTCTTACCTGGTTTATTGAAATAGCCTTCTAACTAGTCTCTCTGCTTCTTTTCTTCAGAAGAGAACTAACGCGTACTTTTATTGACTTACAATATTATGTTAGTGTCAGGGATACAACATAGTGATTTGATATTTTTATAGATCATACTCCATATAAAGTTATCATAAAACATTGGCAGTATTCCCTATACTGTAGATTGCATCCTTGGGTCTTCTGTGTTTTATACCCAGTAGTTTGTATCTCTTAATCTCCTCCCCTCCCTTGCCCTCCCCCACCCTCAGAGGGTATTTCTCAAAGCACATTAATGCTTGTTACTTTGCATTTAAGGTCTTTCATGTGGCCTGTAAGGCCCTGTGCTCCTGTTAGGCTGAATTTCTTTGGTCAATTGAAGACACTAGCTTCATTCATATCTCAGGGTCTTCTGAACATGGTTTTCCTCTGCTTGGGCCGCTCTGCCCCCAGACCCCAGTATGGCTGGCCGCTTCTTGTCATTCAGTTCTTAGCTCAAATTTTACACCTTTGGACAGTTTGTCTCTAATCATCCCGTTGAATTTCCCTCTTACTCCTGTCTTTCTTTGTCATGCGACCTGGTTTTAGTTTCTTCAAAGTACTTACTACGTTCTGGAATTAATTAAGCTATTAGTTGGCTTTCCTGTTTGTCTCTCTCCTTCCTCTAGAGGGTGCACATGAGCTGAGCACAGTGACCCTCTAGGCCTCTTTCACTGTACTGTCCAGTGCCAGGAAGGTCAGCCAGACACATGGAAGGTTGAATGACTCATCCAAGGGCATTAGTTGCCCTTTTAAACTTATTTTTATTTATATTAAGCATACTTTACTCGAATATTAGTGGGAAACCTCTACCCTCATATTTTGAGATTTGGCCAAAAAATATTATTTGTGTATGAGCCTTCTGCCTTCTTTTCTGGCATTCTTTTCGGATATTTTAATCAAAATCAAATATAAAACTTTGATTAATCAAAGTTTTGATTTTAATTCTTTTTTAGTCTTGACCTTTCCAGTTTGTAGAGTCCTCAACTTTTAGGGGATCATTGGTGTTCCCTGGTATCGCAGTGGTTAAGAATCCACCTGCCAATGCAGGGGACATGGGTTCGAGCCCTGGTCCGGGAAGCCTGTGCGCCACAACTACTGAGCCTGCACTCTAGAGCCCGCGAGCCACAACTACTGAGCCCACACGCCACAACTCCTGAAGCCCACGTGACTAAAGCCCATGATCCGCAACAAGAGAAGCCGCCGCAATGAGAAGCCCGTGCACCGCAACGAAGAGTAGCCCCCGCTGGCAGCAACGAAGACCCGATGCAGCCAAAAATAAAATTAAAAAAAAAAAGTTATTACTACTTTTATGCCCATTTGAAAATAAATTTTTCCTAAAATCTTGGATGTTTGGAAACTTGAAGGACTTTCTATCATCTGTAAACTTGGAACTTCTGCAGGGTACTATCTCTTTAATTCATTGTGGAGATTTTTTTAATGAGACCAGTCTTCACACCAAATCCCGAGGAATACTACACATTACATTTCTTCATTGAAAGAAGCACTCATTTGTCTTCACTGTACTTACTTCTTTTAAAACCGTTTCCTATCTTTAAAGTACTTACAGTCAGAACTCTTTATCATTTTACAACAATATGAGTCATTTAAGTCCCAGCTCAAAATTTGCCTCTTGTGAGAATCTTTGCCATGTGGGTTTCTGAACTACGTATTCTTAGAAATTGCTTTTTAATCTGTGTGGAGGCATCTGTGTGTCTTAGCTAGAGGATGCGTTTTACTCCTGTGCTTAGTTAATGTAAACGCAGTCTATTCTCTGGCACATTTAATGTTTGTATTCTTAGTTTTATCTTTCTGATTGCGTGTCCCGTAGAATGATTTGTTTTATCACCTTTTTATTACACGATTGTTGAATTTTTACATGAATTTCACAGTAATTCAATTTCTGGTAAGGTTAGTACCCTGTTTTTGGCGATTTTTGTAAAGAGCAGTATGCTGTTTTCCTGTCCTCATCTTTTCTTTAGACTTTACTTATTCTTGTGATGCTAGATCTCTGAATTGCTAATTCTAGCCAAGATCCCACTTGAACATTTTTTCTGAGTAATTAACTTTATTCACTTAGTTTATGAGGCTGCCAGGATTGGCACAGAACTCTTACACAATATGGTTTGGCGTTTTGATCTTTTCTTACTAATATTTGTCTTGTATTTATTCATTGAACATTTATTGCACGCCCATTAGGTACAAAGCACAATTTCGGCCTCTGGGAGGTAAGATGAAAGGTGGATGAGAAGTGATCTGTGCGCTAAGGGAATTTACAATCTAGTGAGAAAGCAGCTGCGGGAAAAAACCCAGTACACGAAATTGCTATAATTAGAAGCAAAGTAAATAATGATACTATCAAATAGAAAAGAGAGAGAAAAATATTTCCAGGAGGTTTCCAAAAGGAGAAAGTGGAACTTGAATTTTACCTTTAAGGATGGGCAGGGTAGATAGAGGAGACAGATAGGCAAAAGCCTGAACCAGGAGAGTTGGACATGTAGAAGATGGGGCAGACATCACAAGGGCAGAAGGGCATGTCACGTGTAGGGACAGAGCTGGAGGTAAGTGTTAGAAAGTGCGTTAGGTTGGGTATAGAGTCCTGAAAACCAAGTTGGAGATTTTGGACTTTTGGGTGGGCAGTAGAGAAAAAGGAATGCTATTCAAGACAAGCGCTTTATTTCTAAGAGAAATAACTCTCAGTCATTGTGTGTCTCCTCTGTATCAGGCATTGAGCGAGGGGGTGTATATTTAACCTGCACAGGAATGCTGAAAGGATACATGATATTATGCCGTTTTGCAGATGAAGAATAATAAACTCCAAGAGGGAGATTAATCTGGCAATGCTGCACAATATGGATTACTGGGGCTTGGGACGAACTCTGAATTATTAACAGAGGATCAGTCAGGATAGCCAACTGAACATACACTTTAGTCTCTTTCTCCTATACCAATGTCCTAAAATTGACCAAAAGGGTACCTATCTTAAAATTTGCAATCATGCTGGCAAACCGGATCACAAACTAGGAGGTACACCTGAAAAGTGAGAGGCGGGGATGGTGGCGTCAGAGAAAGAAAGCGTGGCCCTCTGTGCCCACTGGGGAGGGCTGCTACCTGAGGTGGGCCCTCAGGTGGTGACAGAGCCTGGAGCTGTGGGTCCCAGCACTGTGGGCGCCGTGGAATAAGAGCCAGGCCGGCTGGCTAAGGTGTTTCAGTAGGAGTAGCCAGGGGTCCGCACCTGTGCCATGGCCCTCGAGGCCAGGTGGCGACAGCTGTCTCCGAACAGGAGTTGGGGGGTGGGGGCCCTTGAGTCGAGAAGAGCAGGCAGCACCCCAGGAACATGGCGAGCCTTGGGGGACAGGAAGCACCCTGCCCAGAATAACTGCTGGCACCCCTGCCAATTTAAACCTTGGGTATCACAGCTAACTCCCCTCCCACAGTCAATAGATGTAAACAGATTAAACGTTCACAGAGGAGCTAACAGGGAATCTCAAATAAAAAAAGATATAGAGCAAATCAGTAGCAGACATTTGAGGGGAACAAACTGCATTTTGAAAAAAGTACCAAGTTCAGCAAACAGAGGAATTTTCTTTGAGTGCGCCCTAATTTTTCTCTGTACCTGTCTTCTGGTGTTTATCATTTCCTACAGCCTCCCAGTTTCCTACCCCAGACACAGTTGACTGCTCCTTCATTTGTCTTGTGTTGAGCCTGTGACTTTGTCTTCCTCACCTCCACTGCTATCATCTTCCATTTATACCATCTGAATTCTGACACTTACATATAACTAACTATGGACTTATATGCAGTCCCACTTAAATCAGACACTGATAAAGTTAGAAGCAAACTTTGAGGATTTTTAGAATATCAAAACTCAAATTTATTCTTACGTCCCAAGGCACTAGGAAGAGGAAATTGTTAGTTTTTTTTAAAAATTATAACTTTAGAAAGCTAGAGGAAGGCAGTATATTTCAGTATGTGTTACTATTTAAGCATATTTTCCAAGGGATTTTACACATATACTTGTGAAGAATAAGTATTCACAATGACTAATCTTGCTTTAATTCACACCAAAGAAAATAGTACTGGTTGACACGGCAAACTATTTTCAGGTTTCTTTTTGTAACCGTGGCAGTTGCCGTTTAGAAGGCTATGAGAAGAGCAGCAAACATACATCACCAAGTTCCCTCATCTTCCTCCGAGAATAAAACTGACTAGTTATTAAAAAAATGATATGTACATGATACTCACATTTCGTAGCCATCAACTTTTCAAAAGACTGGGCCCACTGTAATGCTTCCTCCAAAGTAAGGCTTTGAAAAGAAACAAAAGGTGCTCATTGCACTAAAATATTCTCAAGCTTTTTCTGAACTAAATAGAAATATGCTATCTTGAAAATAATGCCCAAATATAGTTATACTCTATTTGTGTGTAGTTTTGGGTGGAAATTTATTTTCCAGTGATCTTTTACGTTTTATTTTTACTTTCTAAGTGATTAGAATTATAAAAATATAAAAGTAGAAAAAACATGAAAATCTGATGAAATAAATTTTAAAAGACAAAGAACCAGAGTTTTATAATCTCTGCGGCCCAGATTACCATTGTTAATATTTTGATGTATTTCTTTTTAGTTTTTTGGTTGTATGCATGTTTGTGTGCTTTTAACCAAGAAGCAATCATTCTCTGCATATGTGTGCGCATACTTTATATGTGTGTGGGGTGTGTACATACGTGTATATACACACACACATACATATACATATGCATATATACCCTTTTAATAAGCCTTTTATGTCTTCACAATTTATAGTGTTATAATTTATAATTGTAAATTTATGTATTTTTTTGATTAGGGAGATATTTATTCTCTTATCTTTAGATGAGTAATTGTAAATTTATAATCACTGGGAGTCAGTATCATTTATAGTGACCATGAAGTATTCTACAAGGGGGCATTCCATAGTTTACATAATTATTCTCAATGAGTGTTTTGATCATTTCTAATTTTTCACCAATAAAACCAAAATAACGCAGCTGTCATTGAGGCTTGCCATGCCCACAGTCAAGGTAATTCCTTAAGAGATTAACAGAAGTAGAATCAATGCTTCTAAAAAGGTTATACATTGTATGCCGCTGCCACCAGCAATGTGTTTGCTCATTTATGTATTAGACTCTTAGAGTTTATCCACAAAACCTATTGGCATGCATAACTTTGTATTTATTATGTATAAATCTTTTCTTGGTCAGTTATTTGCTCTATATGTTTTTACCTTGACAGTTTTAGTTTTTATCACTGTGAATAATATGTCAAGTTACATTTGACCTAAACATATGAAAAAGGCTATTTACCATTTTGAAAATATCTGTGGAAGATACTGGCTTCGAGACTTCATTTCTTTCATTTTGGTGGGCTTTTTGAGGTGAATTGGTAAGCGACTGTTCTTTAGAATCACTTTCTTTCCCTCCTTTGAAATACTCAGTCCGTTCATTGCCACTCAGTTTATGATACGTTCTTACTTTTCCTATTTTTAATAACCGCATCTAATCAAAAGCCACTATAGATACAAGCAAGCACTGCCCATTGGCTATCACCTGGTATAGTTAGCTCAGTACTCAGTGTTGAGGTGACAGCCATCTGCATTAGCAGGTACTTAACACAGCGAAAGAAGATTAGTTAAAGAGGTTAAAAAGTAACCTGGGACACAGAAAAATATTGGGAGTCCTAGAAAGGTCAAATATCCTTTGTTTTCTGAAAGTTCAGGTGGTACTTGCTAGTTCTAGATGGACTGTTCACATCAGCACTGAGGCTTAACAGTGCACTGCCGTTGAGATTGTTTTCAACAAACATTTCCATGCAACGGTGTCAGACTCGTTGTTCCTTTCTCGTATTAGAACTTTTGAAAACAGAAACCTAAAATCACCTTTGCCAATCCGTCGAAATGAAAAGTGCTTGGCAAGGTGTCCTGCAGACCTAACTGTCATGTAGGAGAGAAGAAAAGCTACAGCGTGAGAGGAGATGCCGTCACTGTCCTGGGTTAGCTCAAAGTTTGGTGTTGGTGATTGTTGGCAAGGGAGTACCTGTGCCTCTAAGGGTCATGAGTTTATGGAGATGCATTGTGATTGGGGTAATTATGGTTGGGGGTAAAGCTGTGAAGTAAAATTTGGTTTTGGCTGAATCCCATTTTTGCTTGTAATTTTTCCTGAGTATTTCACCAATTTCATGCTGTCCCGTGGCTACCAGTTTCCCTTAGGGTAATTCTAAACACCTTTGTCCCCTCATCCACTGGAGTTTCTAATAACAGACTCCACTTTTGTGTCCCCTCCTTTCTTCTGGACAGAGAGAGAGCAGGCACCAAACAGATACGGGAGCATTCTGAGACATCACAACATTGCGGAGAGAGGAATGAGGAGGGTCTGGAGTCTGGCAGTCCTGGGTTCTGATTCCTGGGCTGGACTTGATAGCTTTTGGTCTAACTTAAAATCTCCAAGCTTCAGTTTTATTATCCACAAAGTTACCCTGAACATTAAGTTAGGTCAAGAACATTAAGCACTTATCAAATGACTGTCATCTCTTGGTTTGTGAGGAATGTGAATTCTCTTTCCTTGGCCTTCGCCGGCCCTGATGGTGGGTGTCAGGGCAGGTAGAAGGAAGGCAAGCGTTGATGGTGATGCTTTATGGGAATCGTCAGCAGAAGAGGAAGCTCTTCCCAAACCAGCCTTCTCGTCTTCCTCCTCACACAGGCCTGTGCAGTTCAGCAGCCTCAACTGGTCAATTGAAATGCTGAGCTCTGGGTCTTCCTGTCTCTCCCACCCACCACTGGAGACTCTGCATCCTCCAAACACACAGTAGGTGGTTTGCATTTTTGGATGTTTGGATACCTCAGGGTGGGAGCCTGCATACCAGGAGTTCCGACTGCAGCAGGGATGTGTGGCCACGACTGAGTCTCCATGCAGATGAGGTCAGGCTCTCAGGTTAACCTAACAGGGATCCTCGGCCTGGGGATTCTTCAGGGTGAGCAAATCCAGTCAAATGGTTTGTTACCCTCCTCAGGCATTCCGCTTTCCGTTTTAGTATAGCCACTGGCCCCACCTGAATGGCTTCACTTTGAGTTATGGCAAAATGTAGAAGAGACCTGGGAGCTTGGTGAGCATTTGGTTACCCCTCCAGTCTCACCTCTTCCGACCACGGACGAAGGTCTGGCGCTTTGTAGATAGAGGGTTTGAACCATGTAAATAGTTTGGATGAAAGAATCTCATTTTAACATATAAAATTTTAACAATATAAGACTTTAAAAAAAACCCAAGAATATCTGTTTGTAAAAGACTCTCTAAAAACATTAACCTTGCTGGATTCTCAAGTGTGAACCATGAATAATGAA
The DNA here is from genome assembly GCF_951394435.1 of Stenella coeruleoalba. NCBI lineage: Eukaryota > Metazoa > Chordata > Mammalia > Artiodactyla > Delphinidae > Stenella > Stenella coeruleoalba. The sequence continues at coordinate 132,905,758 of NC_137169.1, forward strand.
AATGGAACCTTAGTGTAACGCATGGTTGCCCTTCTAGTGGAATTACGTGTAAATGCAAATTTTACTTTCTGAGCAAAATATATTAAGACAGCAGTTGAATAAACATACACCTACTTATCATGTGATAAATATACATGATAACGGTAATATAATTTACATGCTACTTACTTTGAAGGAGGCCTCCTAGAGTCATCTCTGCACATCTTACAAATCCAACAATTCCGCCTGCTCATTTTTCTAAAGAAATGCAGCATATACTTAGTATAATCTAGTGATTTAAAATGATTATATATTAGAGTCAATTTCTAAAGAACAGACAAAGTTATAAATCATAAAATAATAAGGATGGGTTCTTGAAGTTAATGGAACACAACCACTGGTGGGGATGGGAAGGAGGGAAGAGAATAAAATAACTCATCTCATAAAAGCTTTATAGGAATATAGGTGCTTCGAGTTGTGATTTTAGAACTCATCTGGCCCACCCGTTCTCTAATAACAGCTTTCAAAAAATACAGCTCTCTGAAAAAGATCTTTCCATGCAGGGGCTCCCAGCAATGAATTCACCAACTCCCAAGTCTTCCCACTTTGGAGAACTCTTGTTTATAGAAAGATCTCTCAATATACTGAACAAGAATTGGCCTCTTTGTAATTAACCAAACAAAATAGTGTAAACAGCCAAATAAAAACAGAAGCCTTTTTAAGGGCGGGTGCTGAGTGGAGTGTTGCCTACCTGGCGTTCCCCACTCTGGTCAGCGTGACTTTGACTTTAAAATTCAGGTAGAGGTTAGTCAGCCCAGGCTTTATCGACAATGTATGGCACAGAAGGTTTTTAACTCAGGACTTTGAGAAAAAAAACCCAAACATTTGTTAAAAATGATTAAATCCACACTTTACAATGAGAGCCGGAAATACTTTGCTAAATATATATTCACACTTATCTGCAGTGAGTTATTCAGGATAAAGAGTGAGTTTAATATCAGTCTTTATTGGTTCATGGGAAACATCTGTTGAACACTTGTTATGTACCAGGTTCTGGCTGCCGGGGGTCTACATAGGTCCCGTCTTTCCTCTTCCCATCCTCACTAACAAGCAGTGAAAATTCACGTGGTGGGGACTTTGCAACAGGAAGTACAGGGGCCCATGAGTACACATGCGAGGAGAACCTAACCGGACCCGGGGGTGGTTAGAGGAGGCATCCCGGTAAAGCAGTAGCTGAGCTAGAACTACAGGGTGTGCAGGAATGTGCTGAGTGAAGGAGAGAGGCAGCTTGGGCCCAGGTCAGGAGGCAATGGGTCGAGTCCTCGTTGAGGAAATGAAAGGAATGTGGTCACTACATGAGTCCAGAGTGTGGCAGGGAGAGAGCTCGGAGAGAAAGGCTCCAAAGTGTTCATTGCAGCAAGAACGTGGTGGGAGATGAAGTCATAAGGGTAGAGGCAGAAGCCAAGCACGATAGGCCTTACACACCATCAGTTTCATAGTAAGAAGCTGAAAAGTCATTGAAGGTTTTAAGATATGGAATAGACGTGTTAACATTTGAAACTGGTTCTGTAGTAGAATGGATTGTAGGGTGGCCAGGGTGGAATGAGGGAGACCAGTTAGGAGGTGACTGCAGGAGTCCAGGTGAGGGATGTTACAAGCTTCGGTGAGGAAGGTGGCAGTAGCAGTGGTGGGAAGGGGATAGATTTCAGGTGTTTTAGCGGAGGAACTATCTGAACTTGTTGATCTATTGACTCTACCTGGTGGGAGAAGGAAAGGAAATAAGTTCAGGTGAAAGAGATTCAACCTCAAGGTAAACATGGGCAGTTTTCATAAAACATATAAGAGAAGCCAAAAGAAAAGATGAGATGGTCCAGGAGACAGTACAAAACAAGAAGAGTGGGTGGCTCAAGACAGATGAATGAACACACGTGATTAAGAGAGAGACTGAGACAGAGGAGGAAAATCAGAATAATATGCTATGACAGAAACCAAGGGAGGAGTTATCAGAAGGAAAAAAAATGGCTAATAGAGTTAGGACCTGGGTAGAGATTAAGAGAGCAAAGGACTGAAAACATCCCTCAGATTTGTGAACAAGAAGGTCATCTATAACCCCGGTGAGAGTGGTTTTAGTGGAGTGGGGAGGGCAGAAACAAGCAGCAAAAAATAAGAGGAAATGGAGACCTGGCCTGCACATCTCTGGGGACATGGTTCATAAAGTCTACACTGCGAGTGATTCAGCCTGAAGTTGGCCGTGGTAGCCATGGACAGAGGGTGAACACATAGGAGAAGGAGGGAAAATCAGTGGAATTTCAGGTTTCTGAAGACGAAGGAGGAGGTGGGATTCAGAAGGGGGGTGTCGGACTTTGGAGATGTCCCAGTGGAAGCATAGGAGGAAGTTACTGTCCCCTTGTAATCGGAAGGGGCAGGGAAGGCACAGGTGCAGGTCTAAGTATATTTGCAGGTTTGGGGATAAGAACTTATGGGTGCTGTGGTCTGCTGGACTTCATTTTCTGTGTGGTCTTTGCTGTGAGGAGAACCAAGGGACAGGAAGCTAAATACATCTACAGGATGGAACAAAATTAGGACTCTTGAGTGCAAATATAGATTCACTGTAGTTTAAGCAAAAGGGAGAGTTTATTCTAGATTCACACTAGTTTAAGCAAAAGGGAGAGTTTATTATAGGGAATATGTTTGTGCAGGTAGATTCTGGACAGCCTTCAATGCTGGGCTCTACCCTGTTGGTAGGGATAATTCATTGAGGTCTTTCAATAATAATGTGATGAAAATAAGTCTTTTTCTAGAAGGACAAATCTGACTGAAGTTGATTAACACTGAAATAATCGAGGCTGAGAAAACTGTTGCAGCGATTGGCTGTCCTTAACTGATCCTGTGTGTAATTGCACCCTCAAGTTTCAAGATTCCTCATCTCTGTAATCAACTCTAAGATGAGGATTATACCTGATGGCTCTCTGCTTATTTTCTAAGTAGGAGGATGGTAGACAACTTCTTTCTTTTTTTTTTTAATTATTATTATTATTATTTTTTTGCGGTACGTGGGCCCCTCACTGTTGTGGCCTCTCCCGTTGCGGAGCACAGGCTCCAGACGCGCAGGCTCAGCGGCCATGGCTCACGGGCCCAGCCGCTCCGCAGCATGTGGGATCTTCGCGGACCGGGGCCCGAACCCGTGTCCCCTGCATTAGCAGGCGGACTCTCAACCACTGCACCACCAGGGAAGCCCTAACAATCGTTTTTATATCTCATCGTCTCCTCACTTGATCTACTGGATCTATTTGCACACATTGGTGATCTGTGTATCTAAAGTTCATGTCTGTTTATAAGTCATCATATTTTCTTTTCTAAATTGAATGCACCTGTTTGACAAAAGCAGAGCAGTCTTAGTGTGCACCACCCACGGAGGTCAGCAGCACAGCAAAGGTAAAGTAATTTTTGTGTGCACTAGAGTTTTGGGGAGTCCCGCAGTTCCTGAGAGATGACAGGGTGTATTAACATAATCCTGGGCTCTGAAGCCAAACAGACATATGCTTGAGTTCAGGCTCTTACTAGCTGTGTGAACTTGGGCATATTAATTAAACTCTCAGTTTCCTAATTTCCTCTTCTCTAAAATGGAACTGTAAATATTAGAAAAATGCATGTGTGCGAAAACTTTCTGTTCCAGTTAATCTGATCAGTCCTTCAGCTTCTTACACTCTGTCCCTCAGGAAATATTTCCTAAGCTCTAATGTATGTACAGGAAGCACACGTTCTGTCAGACTGCATTCCTTCCTCTTTTTAAAGTTCACCTCATAAGTTTTTCCAATTAATCTTGTTCATTCTTCAGTGTGTCAGCACACCCTGCAAATCCTCCTTCCTTCGTTTGCGTTTGCTCTTGTGTTCCTGTTTTTCTGTTGTTCACGTATTATGTTAGTAGCTGAGGTTCCAGCTTTATAATTAGCTAGGTCTGCTGCAGAGCTTCAGACACATGTGGCATGTGTACCCTATTGAAGGGATGGGGCCGCCAGGAAGGATTTGTTTGGCCAGAAGAGCCCTGGCAAGCTTGAGGGGTAGAGGGGAAGGGGCGAGAGGACAGCCCAGCCAGAGCTTCCGCTTATGTACAATTATGCAGGCTGTCCCCCAACCCGGATGCCTGGTCTGGAGGAGAGAAGGGCTGAGATCCACCCACACTTCCCTTTCCAGGCTGTGGCCCCCAAGTGGGGTTTCATCCATGTGGTGGAAAGGCTCCCTTTTTAAATTCCAGCAAAGGCTCCGTATAGATGAGTCGCAGCCCTGTGCTCAGCTACATGACTGATGCAGAGGGAGGTTCTCTGGCCCAGGTGGCTCATTAGTCGGAAAAGGAGTGGAATATAAATATATATAATATACAAAAATATATACAAATATATAAAAATAATGTTATTTATATTTCTGACTTTACTCTTACTAGAGTATAAATTTCCTGCTGTTATGTACAAATGCTATTTGATAATCATGTATAAGTAGTTGTTTATATGTTGTATTCTAAGCCAAACATTCACAGATTTATTAAATTATGGAATGCCAATAGAATATAATGACATAAAAGCATCAACAATTAAATTAATACTTAGTGACAGAATTGGGTACAAGATGATTTTTCTACATAGAAAAATCAGATCACAAAATAGTCTTGTTTTATGAAGTTTTCTGGTTTTCTAATCCATTGAGAAATGCAGCTTGTTGGTTGAGAAATGCAGCTTGTTGGTTGCTGTCCCAGTGACTGGAAGCCTGCTGCTCATCTTCTAAGATTCCTGGGACTGCACGTCCCTTGCACACCTGCATACCCTCTTTCAGTTACTGCTGGATTCACTATCACTATGCACCTCCACTTTGCTGGAATATCACAGGACACTCCCCATGTCCTCATAATGCCTCCAGCGTTGAAACCAAGAGATAAATGCACAATTATTTAACCCAGTTTCTGGTAATAGAACAGATTGAACTCCTGAGTTTATTACTTCTTCCAACTGACACTGCTCAAATTATAATAAAGGAATGTATAAGGCTTAAACATGAAGGAGAAGGCAGATTAAACATGGAGACAGAAAACACAATATTTCAAACGAATCCTGGAAGATGGAAAGCAGACAAAGTAATAGAAATTAAAATTCTCATACCTCTAAAAGGAGAAGAGAAAAGGCAGCCTTTGGAATTTCATCTGACAAAATGAAGAAAATATAATTCACAGTGTGAGGACAAAGAACTTCCAAAATAGCTAGTGGTTTAAAAGGAAATGTCTGCAGTCCTGCATTCAACAATATTTATCATTAAGTAGTGCATCCACATCTACAGTTACCAAAATATAGTGACAGAGTGAAACACTTTCATATTTACAATTGCAAACTATTTTTTTTTTAATTTTATTTTTGCAGTACGTGGGCCTCTCACTGTTGCGGCCTCTGCCGTTGCGGAACACAGGCTCCGGACGTGCAGGCTCAGCAGCCATGGCTCACTGGCCCAGCCGCTCCGCGGCATGTGGGACTTTCCCGGACCGGGGCACGAACCCCTGTCCCCTGCATCGGCAGGCGGACTCTCAACCACTGCGCCACCAGGGAAGCCCTACAATTGCAAACTTTTAAGAAATATTTTTGGTGATTCCCAAAGGAGTAAATTCTAAAAAAAATTTAAAGTATAGTTCTTCACAACTAGAATTTGATTAAAATTCCTGTTGATAAACTCATATTTATTTTGCTTATAGTTAAATCCAATTAAGAACATTTGCAGTGAAATTATACCTTTCAAATTAGAGCACACATGGTCATTGTAAAAATATAAATAAGCCTCAAATATTCCACATAACTATAATTCTGTTTGGCAAGAAAAGAGTTTCCTGTGAAAGAATGACTTAAACTGATGAGATATAGAATTGATTTAAATTGGAGAAACTCACCAAGCTTCACATCAACAATAATCATTTTTTCCTCATATTGGTGGTATGATACATAGAAAAATTCCATTGACCTAAAAATAAAATAATAACAAAAACAAACAAAAAATTATTGTGTGCTTCCTGGAGAATGCATATTTGGCAAAGATTTCTATGAATTCCCTGCCTTACATTTTAAGCAAATATTTTTTCCACTTTGTAAGTGCTAGATTATGGTTATCTACATTTTTGATTTATTAACTCCTTATTTAGAATTTTATTAGTTTCATGCATTGATATCATAAAAATTCCTATACTTTTTATTTGTATTTTCCATTGCTTTTTCTTTAAATATTTTATCTTATTTAATATTATATATTAATTTACCTAGCTTTTTTATTTTTCAATATACTCGTGGTAAAACTAGTGTGCATTGTTACTCTCTAAGCATAGAATATTTGGAACAAGTTTAGGCGTCCGTATGATTTTACCTCCAATGTTTTTTCCTGATTATTTTAAAGAAAGAATATATTTCATCTATGAAAGCCAATTCTTAGAGTGGTTATAAATGCATTAGTTATTAATTGAGTTAGATATATAATATGCCAGGAATAGATTCAAGTTTCCTCTAACGTTTAAATGAAATCTTTCTCAAAGTGATATGAAAATAAATAAATTTTCTTAAATTGAGCCTTTTGACATATTTAAGTGTTCTTATTATCCTGGTAGGCAGTTGACATTCTGTTCATATGTAATGTTGTCATTTGAATGTGTTTATTTTATAATGTGACGTGTCACATAAGATTTAGAAAAACCTAGAAAAAATTTTTATTTTAGTGAGATTTTGTCTGTCACAGCACACAAAATTCTTGCCTTTTAAAAAACAAGCTTCCCTGGTGGCACAGTGGTTGGGAGTCTGCCTGCCAATGCAGGGGACACGGGTTCGAGCCCTGGTCCGGGAAGATCCCACATGCCGCGGAGCAACTAAGCCCGTGCACCACAACTACTGAGCCTGTGCTCTAGAGCCCGCGAGCCACAACTGCTAAAACCCGTGTGCCTGGAGCCTGTGCTCTGCAATAAGAGAAGCCACCGCAACGAAAAGTAGCCCCCCTCACCGCAACTAGAGAAAGCCAGCGCGCAGCAATGAAGACCCAATGTGGCCAAAAATAAACAAATAAAATGAATAAATTAAAAAATTAATAAATAAAAGTGAAAAACAAGTAATTTGTGCAATAGTTGTGCTTAGGCATAACATTAAAGAATGAAGAAATTTCATAAAATCAAGTTAATACTTCATAGAAACCGTCTAACAACCTACACTTGAAATCAGTACAGCTAATTAAATGATGGAACTAATGATTGGTAGTGCGTAATTTTTGAAACAAACAATTCTGAAGTTCCTGATTTTATAATGTATCTTTATCTAAACATATATACACACATACACACAAGAAACACATAAAATGAAAGACCATACTCTAAACTTTACTGCTCAATTTAGAAGCTTCTTTATACATGAGTGACTTTTAAGTTTTAAGTATTCAAAGCCTAGGCCACACAAAGTGTGTTTACTAGTTTGTTTCTTTGTTTTCCTTAGAAGAACCCTGCTAACACTTCTGCTTTTGAAATAAACATCCACTAGTCATTTATATCAAGGAACATTATTGTATTCATCAACTATTTTATTGAATCTCATACTTACAAATATATGCTGTAGAGTAGTCCACCATGCTAAATTCTATTTCCTCCCTGTATGATCCTTTTGAAATCAGGTTCTGAAATTCCCTCAGACCCCCAGCATCTTATTTTTGCTGGCATAAAAGAACTTGACTGTCTCAATAATTACCTTCGATGGCACTCTGGCCTCTGTACCGGATGTTCTGTTTTTACACACGTATCTATGCAAAGAGAGGTTTTGTTGAATATGGAAATCAGTGCTGTGGGATGCAATGGCGTTGCTGATAAAGAGGTCTTATCTAACATTGTTAGCCCATCTGAAGTGATCAGATGATTGGAAGCGGTAGTTCCATGAAATCTTCAATGTAGTAGTCAGCATTTTTTTCCCCCAAGAATTCATTTTTGTAGTTTTAGAAAATGTATAGCTTAAAGTAAAATCCCCCTTTTAAAAAAAAGACAGGGAACCGAGTACCAATAAGTCGGCTACCACAGCAAACACTTGTTATCAAATTATTGAGAACCATTAAAATCAATCTGGAATAGTCAAATTACTAAGGACTTGTAACAATCGAAAGATCTAAAGAGGCCTGTTTTCTAGCTAAACCTTTCTAGTTCTTTCAACTGGTCCTCATAGGGCAGTTTTTAGACTTTCCTTCATTCTCCAGTTTGCGAAAACACCTGTTAAAATCTTAACTGAGCACGGTGCTGCAGATGTGGACTGGTGAATGCAGAGGATGGTGAGATTGCCAGTGCCCTTGTCCTGTGCCTCCGGTAATTGTGTGTGTGGTGCGGGGGGAGGGTGATTGATAAGAGGGGGAGAAACAGAGTGGTGGCGGTGGAGGAATGAATGCTAAATAAAACAGCAGGAAAGATCAGGCTGTGGTTGATGGAGTGTTTCTTAGTAGTTAGAGGCCTAATGATGTAGAAGAGTACCTTTACGTGTATTCTATGATTTTGAGGTTTAAACCCAGGGAAATTGAATCTGTCAAGCTTAAAGGGTAAGTTTGGGAATAGAAAAGGCAGACAAAGTTCAGGAAGTCAGGAGCTGAATAGATGTAGCAATGGTGCAGGGAATAAAGGGTGGGGTTTGGATTAGTTGGGAAGGATCCAGGTTGTTTGCTGAATGCAGTCATTTTCATTGGCTTCTCGTCGTACAGTTCCTTCCCCAGCTCGGGGCATTTGAGACTCTCTCCAGGCATTGAGCCTGGGATTCAGGAATGACTCCTCCTTCTCATGGTTTGGGTGCAAGAAGCAGACAGGAAGATTCTGAAAGTGACACCCTGAACGAATGGCCGTTTCAAAGCCTATTTAACAGAACAAAACTGGAGCATCTTCCTATGGAGTGAAAACTGGGTGTCAACAGGGGCTGGGAAACAAGCCATGGAGGGACAAGTAACAGGATGGGTAGGTAGAAGGCAGTCCTGGAAGAATTCCAGAACAAGGTGTAGATGCTTGTGACAGATTTCTTAGCATTTGTGGTGTCTCTGGAAAAGGGTAGGTCAGGACAATTGATGGGGTTGGAGCATTGTAGGCTACTTTTTTTTTTTTTTTCTTGCAGTACGCGGGCCTCTAACTGCTGTGGCCTCTCCCGTTGTGGAGCACAGGCTCCGGGCGCACAGGCTCAGTGGCCATGGCTCACGGGCCCAGCCGCTCCGCAGCATGTGGGATCTTCCCGGACCGGGGCATGAACCCGTGTCCCCTGCATTGGCAGGTGGGCTCTCAACCACTGTGCCTGGGTTGGAGCATTGTAATGCTTGGTGCCTAGGCGGCTGTGACTGATTCAGTGATGTCAGGTCTGGGCAGGTACCAGGATCCTTGTGCTTTTGCTGGTGCAGCTCTGGAATGCCCTTGCCTTTGAGAGGCTGTTTTTTTTTTTCTGATTAACTTCGATCTGCACATTCTGCATAATCACTTTTACTCTATTTCTGTTTCAGCCAAACTAAGTCCAAAGTAACAGAAGTTCAAATGTGCACAATCAGTGAATATTTAATATTTTTGTATGGTTAAAATCCAAAATGAACTTCATATGAGTAGAATAAAGAAATATTGGATATTGGTTATTGATGGTGGTTGTTTAAGAAATAAGCCTACTATTTACAGTGCATCCTACTTAAATAGTTGTTGCCATTCATTCGTACGGTAGCACTTTATAATATATTCTAGAACCAAAAGAAACCTCTAGTGACTTGACTAGTAGGCGCTGGTGAGTTCTTCAATGAAACGTATCCAGTAGTCGACAGTGTGTGGCAGTGTTTTCATTCCCATATAGGAGAGATTTTCCCACATGTCCACAAATATAATCACCTGCTTTGAGACCCTGCGGAATGGCTGCTACACTTACTGCTGTGGAAAGTTTTCTGTTCAGATTGAAGTACAGACTTTTATATTCTACCCGCCTACAGAGGTATATTTCTTTTCAAACCAAATTTTATAATCATATTCAGCAGCTATTTCTAGCTGTGTTCACCCAATACTTAGGAAAACTCATTTAGAATGTTTTCATTTCCTTTCACTAAACTGAAAATTAAGTGGTTAGATAATGAATTATGAAAACATTTACAGCGATGCTTAAGTACTGTATAAAAATGCCAATAATTCCTGTTTACTAATCTAAAAAGACAAACAAAAAGAAAAGTGTACTGGAACAATCCGTCAAAGACAGTCTTAGATGATGTGAATGTCACATCGCCTTTTTAGTCTTTAACAGAAGCTTTTTTTTTTAAAGCAATTGTTTTAGCTTTACATTCTTTCATTAAAGGATTTAAAAATATTTTATTCAAGATCTTACTTACAAAGACACAGAATTTTTACTAAAAAGTTAGGAAACATTTGAGTTCTGTGTACCTTGTTCTGATAGTACCTTGCTCCAAGCAACTACCCAGACTACTAGTCTCTTAGCCACAATCCTCACTGTATCACCAAGTAAGAGATGAGGCCCCTTTCCTGGGGTGACCAGATATCTGTGATCTGCATTTTGTGAGGATCCGTTGCCTTTCCCAGGCAACGGGAAAGGCAACGGATCCTGAGACGTTCCTGAGACGTTCCTCTTCGTTTCTGGGTAGATTTCCCCTTGTTCCACCTGTGCCCTTGGTGCAGGATGACCGGGGCCGCTCCTACTTTCCTTTAACCCTGCCCCCTTAGCCTTGCACTTGGTCCTTTCTGCCTGCACTTCCTTCCCATGTTGCATCCTTGCAGAGCAAGGATCTGTCGTGATGGACTCAAGGTCCACGTCTTAGAGTGTGGCCCTACCTCTGCCACGAGACCTGACTCACCTCCTGGTCTTGTCAGCTCTGGCTTGCTGCTGACTTAGACACAATCTAACTTTGGCTTCTCCCCTGTGTGAGCCAGAAGCATAGTGACAACATAAATTAGAAACAGTCAACTGAGCACCCGACACTGTTGCCAGGACAAAATGCACTTAAATAGCAATTAAAACTAACTATCAATTTTGTCTGCATTTATTCAAATGACGGACTCTAAAGATGCCTTTGTTACAGTTATGGTTCTGCCAGCCTATAAAGCTCAGTCACTAACGCCCGATCATCACAGTCTCCATGCGACAGCTGCTCTGAATCCATTCTCTGGGCCTTCCCAGGAAATCAGCAATGCTGTCAGGGTCCTGATCTCCAGTTCGTTATTACAAAGCAACAGCAGCCCTACTTGGTTTCCCTTTCTCCTGAGCACTTAGTGGTCTCATCCTGTCCTTTCAGATTAGTCTCCAGGGGATCAGTTAGAATTTTATTGTTTTCCCCACCGTATTTAAGGCAACATTAACTTAGCTAGGAAAGCAATGTTCTTTTCCTAGAAAAAGGAAGACAGTGCACCGTTGTTTAATTTGGACTGGGACGCATCTATTAGCTTTTTTTCTACATTCACATCGCTGATCTGGTTATCTCTGCTTGGGGTTGAGGGTACATCCATTTGAAGATTTGCATAGGCCCTGTCAGGTGTCCCCAGGCCCTTCCAACCCGGGACTGCTTTGTTATTTTTTGACTTGGGTTTGAGGGGGCTGGTTCCTGGACCACACAGTTAGGGTAAATTTAAATGATGAATCCAGGAAAGCACACACCTGGTATTATGCTGAATCCAACATGCTTGCTTCATCTTGTCCTCAGTCTTTGCAGGTAACTGGTTTTCCAGTCTACTCTCTCAATGAAGATGTAGCACTTTGAGGGTCCTTGGCTCGCCTTCCTACCTGATACAGCCTGGGATCTCTTTTTCTGGCTTTCAAAGGACTCCTAAGAGCCAGCCCTCTGGCTGAGTTCAGCTGTACATTTCATGCTGGTTTACGGCTCTGCTCTGGTTTTCCTTGGGGATTTCTGTTACTTTTTGTGAGCTCAACTATGCATTTAAATGGGGGTATTTGTTTTATATATATATATATATATATATATATATATATATTTCTAGCATTTCTAGGTGTCTGGTAGTGAGATCTTTCAAGATACGCCTTGTCTCCTATAATCCATATTTTCTTTTATATGAAATGTGATATATTTATTTTTTAACAAAGTCAAACTCAATGAAATATCAAGGAAGCTGGAACTCCAGTAGTCCCTTGTTATCACAGATGGAAACCACCATTATGTGCTTCTTTAAGTGAGAAATACCTTAGACATACTGGACCCACTGGACATGGTTGCAAAGCTGAGGCCTGTCTGGTTTCTCATCACCTAAACAATTCACTTCACTGCCCTTATTCTTTACATAACCCTGGCGCTTTCTGCGAAGTGTATGAATTTTCAGCTATAGATGGGTGGAACAAACACACCTGGGCCACATTTCCTATGTTTCGTTTAAAAAAAAATTTTTTTTTTTTTAAATCACAGAGATTAAAATGGCTCTTCTGCAGATCACTATTTCAAACCTTGCTGACAATCTGGAAACAAATCTGTCCCCAGGGCAGTGGTGAATGGTGATGAATAGCTCCATCCCACTCCAGGAGGTCTGTGTGGTGTCCAGGAACTCAGGGAAACAGCTGGCTAGGTAGTGGCTCAGAGACAAGGGCAATCTGAGAAGAAATAGGTCCTTGAGTCGGTTGGTAGGCAGTACATCGAAGGGTGGAGAACTTGGGGTCAGCCTGCATGGATCTCCCTCCTGTACCAAAGGAATACCCTGCTTTTCTCACCCATGCTTCAACTGCATATGTGGACAGAGCACTGAGACTGGTGTAGTAGATGCTCAGTAAATATTTGAACAATTAATGAATATATTCCCTTTCCAACAAGAATCATCGAAAATAAAAACTACCCTTAATGTTCTTTTGACCAATTTTCACTTATGATTAAATTGTGGAGTTTAGGGAGAAGGATTATATTGCACAAGTTTTCCTATCACAAACCTTCCTTAGAGACAGTCCTGTGTCTTCCCTGTAGCCTTTTTATAACCTATAAATTAGTGTAGTAATTAATGAGAGATGTCAGCAAATGCTAAGCTTTGTAAGTATAATTTACTCAAATATGTGTTTTTTATGAAGCATGCAAATTTGAACAATGGAGTCCTTATGAGTCTCTCAAATAAGGAACTAGAATAAAACACAAAGCAAACATTTGTCTTTGGATCTGAAAAATAACAAAATGAAACTACATTGTAAAACCTTTGGAAGGACATGATAAGCAAGCAAAATGAGTTAAAACATGTTTAATTTTTATGGAAGGCAAGGAATTTAAAAAATGGCGATCCCAGACCTTCAGAAGTCTACTTTGATGTGCTTTCCTCCATTAAAAAAAAAATATATACATATTTTTCCTCCCACAAGTTTGAATATTTGGGGTTTGCTTTAGCAACTGTAAAACTAGTCATTCAAATAAGTGTTTTGTTTTGTTTTTTAAGATATAGAAAATCTTTGCTTAAGACATTTTTACATAAAGGAAAAGTAATTTGGCCCAAAGAAAATTATGTCCAAAGGAAAACGAGCAGCATTGCCATTATAAAAGATACAATCCTGGGGTCCTAGAATCCTGCAAGGCATCCTTCATACAGGACATCAGAGCAATGGAGATTATTGAATGATTTTTAGAGATGAAGCCAAGGAAAGGGGCCGAATAGGAATTAGACAAGGGAGACTGAGACACAAGAAAGTATGACTTTAGTTTGGAAAAGAAAAATTGGGGGCTGTCGTCACAACATCCATTTTTCCCAAACATACTTTCAAATAATACAGAAAATAATATTTAATAAAACATGAAATTTGTGTTAACTTTACTGAAAACTTTCAAATACAATAATATGGGAAAGATGGCATTTTTTTCAGGTTAGTGGACATTTACCCCTTCTTATTGCTTTTCTAAGTAGGCAGAGGGTAAACAAAAGTGTGAAAATTATATTAATTGGTTGTTTTCTTCATACCTTTGCTGAACAGCTTTGTGAAAGAGACTTACAACAAGGGTGAAATTTCTGTTTTTAAATCTTGGTATTGTCTGTGTAAGGAGTTGAAGAGCTTGTACTAGAGCTGCTTCTCCAACCGCATTTTAAAGTAGAAATTCTATCACAGAAATTGAGAGTTTAAAGCAACTTTGGAGATAATCTAGTTGAAAGCTTTCATTTCATTGACAAAGAAACTGATCTCTTTTGCATTGTTCCAAATCACACTAAACTCAGGCCTCTTAAGCCCTGAGCTTTGTGCTCTTCCTATATCCCTTTTCTGATCTACTTCTGATTGAGGACTAGAGAATTGTACGTATCTTTTTTTTTTTTTTTTTTTTTTTTTTTGAGGTACGCGGGCCTCTCACTGCTCTGGCCTCTCCAGTTGCGGAGCACAGGCTCCGGACGTGCAGGCTCAGCGGCCATGGCTCACGGGCCCAGCCGCTCCGCGGCATGTGGGATCTTCCCGGACCGGGGCACGAACCCGTGTCCCCTGCATCAGCAGGCGGACTCTCAACCACTGCGCCACCAGGGAAGCCCATATCTTACATTTTTGTTTCAGTTTTTATGTAGTAACCAAGAGTTTTCAGGCACACGTGTCTAGATGTCTACCCCTCCCCCGCTTCTTTCTTTACCAGAAGGACATGTGGCACAGATGCTATAGTTATACAAGTCCTGCCCCATTCTTCCTGCATTGTATTCACTGTAATTAATTCATTTCATATTGAGAACTTGGCGTCTCCACTGGATTGTTAGTAACATGGTTTCCTGAGTTGAATAAATAGAATGTAATGCTTCTAAATCTAAGTTATCGGTCTCAGATGATGCAGTTTGGGCATCATTCTTTGATGAAACACAGTATATGCTGCCTACTACCAGAATATGTAAACTATCTGACAGAAAATATAGATTACAGGATGATTATTCATATTGAAAACAGTGGTTTATTTTACAAAAGAATTCTTTAAGGATTCCCTTAGTGAATTCCTCTAGTTTAAATTTCTGAAACTCAGCTGATGCTCAGTGTTTCCAGAACATAAAGTAAAACGTACTTGAATTGAATGACACATGAAAAACACCCAGACTTTTCTAAATAATGCCAGCAATTCAAAGCGCTGGTTATATTGGATGATGTGAGCAATGATATACAGTACTTAATAATATAATTCTTATTTTATTTTTGCTTTCTGCCAAGGCCCTGGGTTGTTTGGTAGGATGAATGATACTATCTGGAGACTAGAAACAGATTTTAAATTGCTGAATTGCAATGCCTAGAAATACCCTGGAGAGTCAAACATGCCTGAGAAAAGAGGGTCAAAAAACCTATTATGAAACAGTGGTAATTAAGGAATATTCCACTTAGGTCTGTTTTGAGTCAAGCGGTACTGCAAAGGGGCTTGCATGGCTTTATTTTTAGGCTGAAGTTTATTGATTCAGGTTGAGGCCTCTGCTAATTGGCAGAGCTGTTCTTAGCTGACAAATGTGCATTTGGTTCTAGAGAATGAGAAATTAAATGTTTCGTCTGTCTTTCTGGAGAAAGGAGATGGATTACTCTGCTGAGGAGACTCTCTCCAGGCTTAAGCCCCACGTCTAGGTGGGCCATGGGCAAGGTTACTTGACAGATGGTGGGATTCCCACAGTCCACACACACAGGGTTTCCCTGGGCCGATCAGTGACGAATTCCTCAGGGCAGTGCAGCCAGGGTTCCGGAGGCCACGCTTGAAATGAGGATGTGGGGATTAGGACCTTCCAGGTGACACAGCGCACAATTCATCTGGTGAGTTAACTAGCCGACTGCTTGGTCTCTGAGGGGCTGTGGCAGGATGCAGGTGGCAGTGGCGCGCGGGACGAAGGGATTGGCAGACAGTGGCTGGGGGCTGCTGTAGTGGCGGGGCGGCAGTCCAGGTGCAGGAAGACACAGACCATGCATCTTTAAAGGTGTTCAGAGCTCAGGAAGAAGAGACACAGGGCCCAGGGCTTGCTTTAATGCTCTGCTGTCATGGTCTTAAAATTCTTCACAGTTGTGTTGTTGTTGTTAATCAAAGGGCTTTTTGTTTTCATTTTGCGCTGGGCCTCACAAATTCTTTAGCTGCTCTTGCTGGAAGGGGAGAGAAAAGATCAGGAGGTAGAGACCAGAAGTCAAATGTGCAAATTCCAGTCTGTGCCATGGAGAATTCTGTTCTCTGTAATGGGGTTTAGCGAGAAGGCATTTAAATAATCCTCCTGACATCATGATGTCGATGAAATGTCTGGAGGGCATTTGACCCCGGAGTTGCTGAGAGGGGAGAGGCCACGTAGTGGAGCTGATAGTGGAGTGAAGGGCAGCTTCGAATGTCACCTGGGGGGAGCAGTAGGTTAGGGGGTGCGGGGGGGGTCTCAGAGGAGGAAGTGCAGCAGTGGCCGCTGGGGGAGAGGTCCATAGCACGGGCCGTCCAAGTGGCCTGGGCCGTTGCGGTTGACCTAATTAGGAGGCCTGAGGAGTAAAGACAGTTTGCAGCATTCCATGGCCTTTGACTTGCTTGGTGCTCAAGAGAAAGTCTCTTGACTTGCAGTGTCTCAGATTCCTTATCAGTAGAAAGATGTTTTATCCTAGCTTCTCTCAAATACTAACAGTTTAGTGTGATAGCATCTGTCAAGTGCTTGAGCCCTGGGAGATAGGTGCTTTATCAGTGAGTACAGTGGCCTGTTCCTGGCACCAGAAAGTGAATTTGGGGTCTAGCAGAGCTGCCTTGGAGGATGTGGTTTGAAGAAGTTTAGGAGTTCAAGTGTTGTACTTAGCAGTTGTCCAGGGAGACAGCTTATATGCAGTAGCCACCGTCCTCTCCCCCAAAGCTCCTGTGTATTATCTAGTTGTACTTCCTCACCAAGTTGAGTATGGGGTCAGACCCGGACATTCATTTTCTCAGGTCTTGTGGCTGGGCCCTGATTAATCTAGAGGATTCATAAAAATAATAGCCTGTGGCCTCTCAGGGGTATTACAGATAATTTAGTTCAACTCCTTAAATTTTCAAATGACAAAATCAGAAGAGAGGAGGGTCATGGGTGGCCCAGGTGGCCCAGCTAAGTGTGCAGAGCCGTGTCCAGTGACCAGATCTTTTACTTCTGGTCCAGGTAATTTCCCTGACATCACACGTCTTCTGGTCAGTCAGGTCCGTAGTCGCTATATTTGAGGAGTTCTGTTGCATTCTGTGTTTACACATGTCCCAAGGTTATTATGGACTGCTTATTAATCAGAGTAATAATAATAGTAATAAGTACCATTTACATAGGGCCTGCGATGGGCACAGTGAGCTCAGCACTTCACCCCATCCTTTCAGCCACCTTTAGAGGTAGATCTTATTATTTTCACTTTTCAGAAGAGGAAATCGGGGCTCAATGTCGCATGGCTCTTAATTAGGTAGATTTTAGGTTTCATCAGCCTTCTAGCAGTTTTTAGCATAGGCTCCAGTGCATTTAGTGGGGGCCCTTCCATTCCATCCTTCTCTGCTGAGAAAGAACTAGGGTGTGCATTAATTCATGGTATTTAGTTTCATTATTTTTTCCAGTTGATGAAGATTTAATCCAGGCGAAAGAAATAGAAGAGCTACAAGGGTGCCACTTTATGGAAATATTATGGTGACGTATGTATTCTGATTATAAGAAAGGACAATATTTGAAGTCAGTTTAAGCAGACCTGCCTAGAAATTGAAAAGAAATGGAAGGCTTTGCTAGGTTGTGCTTGCCCAAGATGTTCAGGATTTAGGCCACAAAGTCAGAATGTGCATATTCACCCCTCTGCCGGGTGCAGAGCAGAGAAGAATAAGAGGAGTGTGGTGATGCCCCCCGTCTGGGGAGGGTTGGAGACATGGCGGGCCCCCTCCTGCAGCTCTTTGCCAAACCCGTTCAGAAGCAGAGGACGTGGCCCCTAGACACGAACTCAAGGCCCTCTGTCACCGCTGTCATCCATGTTAAACAGCAAAGCCAAGCGGCCTTCATTTACCTAAACTCGTGTTGTTTTTTCCTCTGTAAGCTTTTCGGTCGGCTAAGGCTGCTGTAAGTACAGTGAAGTGTAAAATAGCCACACAGGTTCCTGTCTGATGAGTGGAGTGCAGGTTTCTCATCACTCCCCAGGGGCCACTTACAATGGGAAATTGACCTTGTGAGCCTTGAAACTTTTCCACTCACCAGCCTGTATGTCCTGTATTATTTTGCCTTTTAAAATTAGCATGCTATTTTAGAAAACGAAGAAAGCAGGCTTTAGAAGCATCGCAGAGCATCTGCTTTACGGAAACTGCATATCAGTCCCTGTCTCTTCACGCTGAGTTTTAACTTATTACCAAAAATGGGAAAATATGCAAATAAAATACCTGTGTATTGATTATGCTTTTATCTTGAGGTCCTTTTGAATATCTGAATGATGGGCATTTGTGTGTAGATTTGACTCCTGTTTCTCCATGTGACTCTGCTTGTGGATTCTGGACTGTGGCATGCCCTAGAAGGTGTGGTGATTCACTTAGATGGTACCTGGCACCCTGTACTATGCCCCAGCACTGGGCCATGACATAGATTTTATGTTAATAACAGCCATACTTTGTAGGTACCGAGTTTTCTCTGCAATTTGACGGTATCAGAGGAGTGACAGCATCTGTTCTGATGCCATCGGCGCCCCTCATTTGTGCCCTACGAGCATTCTGTGCTTATTTCTGCGTTTACTGGGCTTGTCACAGGCCTGCATTTGCATATGCAAGGGCCTGGCTCCTTCTCTAGACTCTAAGCTCTTTGAGAGCAGGACCCGTGCCAGTCTTGTTCATTATTGGGTCCTCAGAGCAAATTAGTGCAAAGCCCTCAGTGGGCACTCAAATAAACATTTGTTTAATTGATTTGATACCTTTAATTCAATATTATTAGTACCTTTAATATGCCAGGCATTGCAAATCATGTCTTAAACAGATTTTCCCATGTAATCCTCACAGTAACCATTCAGGGTTGTTGCTGATCTTCATATTACAGATAAGGAATCTGGAACTCAGATAGGGTAAGCAGCCTGCCCAGGTCATCCAGCTGAGCTATGTAATTTGGAGCTGGGCCTGAGTGACTGCAAATCACTCACCTTCTCTGCTACACCACACTGCTCTGTGTGTTAGAAGGTAGAGTGATATAAAAATCACTCCAGATGCTGACGGAAGCATGCAAAACATGAGAGCTGGGGAGGTGTGTGGATACACTGGCAAAAGGACATTGGTAAAGAGATGTGTCCCCTTCGAAATTTTCACAGAGAAGTTCTTTTCATTGAGGAGAAGTATTTTTTGCTCCTTAGACAAGGAAACTGGATGAGGCATGTTTGTTCATTGTTTCTGCCATTTGAATTGATATACATGGGTATTGTAGTTATAGGTAAGGATGGCATAACCGTTACTATTTGATTTAATTGATGTTATTGAGCCCTTTCTAATTCTGAGAATGATACTGGGTGAGGTTGAGGGCTGGGAGCAGAATGGAGAACACAAGGTGGTACAAAGTACCTCTTATTTTCACAAGCTTGTAGTATAATGAGGAGTAAGAAAAATAATCAAGGTACTATGTAATAAAAGAGGATATAATAAATGTGGAAAAAGTGGTTCAATGTAGAAAGGGTATAAAAGGAATAAAAAATTATATGTGATTGGTGACAGAAATATATTATGGAAGGGGTGGTACTGGGATAGTTCTTGAAAAATGGATGGAATCTAATAATTGGACATTTGAAGATGATGAATGACATGGTCTCTGCTTTCAAGGACAGGTAAGAGTCCTTGGCAGAAATGAGTGCCGAGTGAGCATCGATTGGTCCAGAGAATAGTGGACTAGAGAAAGCAATTTCCATTGCATCATTATTACAGTAGCTGAGATATGGAAGCAACCTAAGTGTCCATGGATAAAGAAGATGTGTTTTATATATATATATATATATACATATACACACACATATACATACAAGGGAATACTACGCAGCCATAAAAAGAATGAGACCTTGCCATTTGTGACAACATGGATGGACCTGGAGGGTATTATGCTAAGTGACCTAAGTCAGACAGAGACAAACACTGCATGATTTCACTTCTATGTGGAATCTAAAATACAAACGGGCATACACAACAGAACAGAAACAGACTCATAGATATGGAGAACAAACTTAGGGGTGCCAGAGGAGAGGGGAGGTGGGAAGGAGAAACAGGTGAAAGGATTAAGAGGTACACACTTCCAGCTATAAATCACAGGGATGTAATGTACAGCATAGGGGATATAGTCAGTAATATTGTAATAACTTTTTATGGTAACAGATGGTTACTAGACTCATAGTGGTGATCAGTTGTATAAAAGTATTAAATCACTGTGTTGTACACCTGAAACTAATATAATAATTCAATTAAAAAAAAGAAATAATTATGCAAGATGATATTGAAAAGATAATGTGGGACTATGTCTTTCTAGGGGAAATAGTAAAGACTTCCTATATGGGTGACCAGCAGCCCAGGAGCCTGCGTTTTAGATTGTGTTGATCCGGCCCTTAAAAGTTTGTTCCACAAAAGGATCCAAAGGGGGTTCTAGAGACACACAGAAAACTCAGTGAACATAAACTCCTCTGGTTCAGTGACTCAGTCTTCACGGGGACTCAGGATGCTTGAGTATGGAATCCACACTGTCGGGAAAAGGAAAGGATTTTTCCCTAAACAGTGCAGTGTATTGTTACACTACTCATCAGAGTTGGCAAAGGAGAATCAGGCAGCATTTGGGTTGGATTATATTGAAATCACGTCAGAGACTGAATAATTAAAACCACTTTAAAGGGAAGTTTGATTTCCCTCTTGCAACGCGCATATGGCTCTGGCACAGAAACATTTTTCAAGTTAAATTATGTTTCATTCTCCATTTATGATTTGTCATGGTAAATAATCCTTTCTCAAATGGCAGTGTCTTGAACATAAAACATAGTGGGTGCTGTCTGAATATTAGGCAATCAGTCCAGCATGGGATCAACTAGCTTTTCCTTAGATGGAGATTGTAAAACTAATAAAGTAACATACATAAACCAACACTAGGAATGTTTCCATGGTGAGGATGGCCAGAGACACTTTTGCTAATAGAAGGAAATGGGATGGATGGTAAAGATGTTAATTAGCTGTACTATGGCAGCAGCTTTTTTTTTCATAGCCCTAAGCCTTCACCATTCTACATGTCTACAGCTCTGTGTTGCTGGCTATGAAAATACAAATCATGTAGAGACCTATTTTATTAAAAATTTTCAACAGTTTTATTGAGAAATAATTTATATACCATAAAATTCACTCATTTTGATTGTAAAAGTCAGTGATTTTACTAAATATGTACAGTTAGTCAGCCAACACCACAATCTAATTTTAGAACATATCCATCACTTCCCAAAGATCACATGTGTCCATTGCAGTCTCTCTCCAGCCCCTGGAAACCACCAGTCTACTTTCTGTCTCTATAGATTTATCTTTTCCGGGCATTTCACAGTAAGTTATCCTTGATTGAATTCTGTGAGTTAGAGACTATGGGGAATATATATATATGTATATTTCTTTAAAGAGTAAGGCATATTTCCTGTTTCTTAAAATCTGACAACTAAGGAAGGTGAGATTAACATTATTATTTCAAAAGTGAATCATAAAATTAAAGGTTATATTCTGTATAGAGACCAAAGATACTGAACTATAAAAAAGGGCAAGAGCTATTCATGTAGAGATGCAGAAATGAAACAAATAAATTAGACACCAAGACAGTTCACCTGAGATGTCCAATTCATTTAGATAAAAATGTTTGATTGAATAATGTGATAATCTCTCTCTTTGTTTTTCAGTGAGGAAATAAATATTTATTAGGATCATGTTAAGTCCATCCTGAGTTGTAGGTGATCTTGATTTTAAATGTTGGACATATTGGCATAGATGTTTTTCTGAGTTGGAAGGCCACCTAGTGCACATCATATTGAATCCTATCCTGGCCATATGTGTATGTGCAGAAAGCCTGCTTGGCAAGTACTGAGAATTCCCAAGCTAGAGTGTGTCATATCACACTCTACCAGTGGGTTGTCCTTGCAGAACAGGGTCACTGTTCTCTCTTGCTGTGGCCAATACTTGGGGAGGCTATTCTTTGTCAGACTGCACATGTTTCAAAGAAAGTGGGTGTCTTTTTAAAGAAAAGTAGGTTTATTTTAGACTTCTTGGTCATATTTCTAGATAGGAGTGCTTTATCTAATGTATTAGTTTGCCAGAGCTGCTGTAACAAAATACCACAAACTGGGTGGCTTAAACAACAGAAATGTATCGTCTCACAGTTCTGGAGGCTGGAAATTCAAGATTAAGGTGGCAGCAGAGTTGGTTCCTTCTCAGGGCTTTGGTGGGGAATCTGTCCCACAGCTCTCTCCTAGCTTCCGGTGGTTTGCTGGAAATCCCTGCCATTCTTCGGCCAGTAGAAGCATCACCCCAGTCTCCGCCTTCATCCTCGCAGGGTGCTCCCCTGAGGGCATGTCTGTCTGTGTCCGAATTCCCCCCACTCCAGTATGATTTTATGTTACCTGATTGCAAGAGCAACAACCCTGTTTCCAAATAAGATCACATTCCGTGGTACTGGAGGTTAGGATTCTAACATATGAACCTTTGGGGGACAGAATCCAACACGTGATATCTAATAATAGTAATACTAATAAGCAAGCACATAGCACAGAATGTACCAAGCCCTTCCAAACATTAACTCATTTAATCCTCATAAAAACCCTGTGACATGGGTACTATTATTATCTCTTCTTTATTATTTATTTATTTATTACTTCTTTATTGGAGTATAATTGCTTTACAATGGTGTGTTAGTTTCTGCTGTATAACAAAGTGAATCAGTTATACATATACATATGTCCCCATATCACTTCCCTCTTGCGTCTCCCTCCCTCCCACCCTCCCTATCCCACCCCTCTAGGTGGTCACAAAGCACCTAGCTGATCTCCCTGTGCTATGCGGCTGCTTCCCACTAGCTATCTGTTTTACATTTGGCAGTGTATATATGTCCATGCCACTCTCTCATTTCATCCCAGCTTACCCTTCCCTATCTCTTTGTTATAGATTAAAAACAGTGAGGCACCAGAAGGTCATATAGCTTGCAAAAAAGAGACTTTTAGGTTAGGATCCAGGCTGTCTGGCTCCAATGTACATACTCTTACATGCCAAAGAACACGGTGCCACCTTCTAGGTATTCATAATCTGTCCAAATGGCTTTTATATTACAAAATTTCATAGGTGATGGAGAGTTTATGACCCTAATCTCTTTAGATGGCATTATGAAGGGAATTATATTCCTCCTCTACAGAGAAATATAGATTATATAGATTGAGAATGGTCCTTGATTTCCCTGTTAAAGAGAAAATATGTTAAGCTGATGAACTGACTCATAACATGTATACTCTTCTATTAGGTTAAACCGTATGAAATTGTCTTTTTATAAGGTAATACTTATAGTTTATTAATAATTTTATATGATTCAAGCTATTGTCTTTACTCACGTTTAAAGCCAACTGTTTTGGGCTTCTAAGACTTGTCTGTTCTTTGCAGATAAAGCAGACAGTTCACCTCATTTCTTCAGAAATCTCTTTACCCTTCTGTACTCTGCTGCCCCAACTTGTCCCAGACATCAGGCCTGCAGCCTTGTTTGTTTCAGGGAAGGATGATACACAACACACAGGAAGAACAGCAACAAGCAAGTACAATTCAGATGCTTAAATCAGAATATAAAATATAGATTGTGAGGACTACTTCTGTCCCCAGATTTAATAAAGTTTCTCAGTACCACAGAAGGAAAGGAGAGTCTGAGTAGCAGCAAAAACCTTCTGAGGAGATGAGAGTTAGTTACCAAGCAGGGCCTGCGCCTTCCTTCCCCAGGCTGATCCTGGAAAGGATAGACAGTTAAGGGTGATAGAAATGTGTTCTGGTTTTTGGTTAGTGCCGTGGAAAAGAGCAAGATGCCACAATCTCCTGGGACCACGTGGTCTGAGTCACGTTATGGTAATAAGTCTCATTGGTTTATTTCCTAGTAAGTCTAAACTTATTGATAGACAGTTAGTTTCCTTTGAAAAAAATGAAGATTTTTGCACACTTAAATTTGTTGACTGACCTAATAGCTACATGAGAGAAATATGATTTTGAATTTTTAGATCTTAAATTCAGTTTTTTTCTCTTTATTTTTACACGAAATAAAAGGCTTTTTTTAAAAAAAAAAGTATACATAGTTGCTATGGGCTGAAGTTTCAATAATTTCTAAGAAGAATTATATTTATAATATGTTTTATTTATGAACTGTAAGGTACTTTATGAAGTAGTTAGATAAAATGTTTTCAGATCACTCTGACTTTATTTATTTAGCAATATCAGGCACTATATGAGGATGTGGGATTACGTAGATAAACAAGACACGGTCTCTACCATTGATTGCATTTTGTGTACCATTTTATGATTTTAATCTCTACTTGTGACAACTTAAACAAGTTTACAGATAAAAAAAATAAGCTCTGGATATACAAGCTGATGGAGGTGACTATAGTGAATAAAGAGAAAAGTAACATGAGTTTTACTTGAATAAACTTGAGTTAAAGTGTTCACAAATAAATACCCAAAATAAGCAATAGTGCTCTCTGATTATGATCCATGAATGACATATGGAAGTTCTTAGGTAGAAAGGTTACCAACTTTGACGTCAGAAAGAGATGGATCTTTTTTCCCAGTTGAATCATGAAACTAGCTGCGAGATTACACAAGTTACTTAACATTACAAATGCTAGTTTCCTGAGGGAAACTGAAGGTTATTATCAGGATTAGTAATAACTGACACATCTCAAGTTCCTAATGATTGGTAGATTTTATTGATATTTTAATTTTGCTGTTATTATTTTTCCATGATGCCAATTCAGTATATATACATTTTCCACTTTTATTGAGAAATAAATGATACATCACTGTGTAAGATGTAGAGCATGATGGTTTGATTTACATATATTGTGAAATAATTACCACAATAGTTTCAGGCAGCATCTATCTTGTCATGTAGACACAATTTAAAAAAAAAAAAAAAAAAAAGAAGGAAAAATTATTACCAGGAACCATATCAAGGAGTTTTATTCCTATATTTCTTCTAGGAGTTTCACAGTTTCAGGTCTTACATTTAAGATTTTAATCCATTTTGAGTTAATTTTTGTGAGTAAGGTAAGATATGGGTTCAGTTTTATTCTTTTACATGTGAATGTTCAGTTATTCCAGCACCATTTATTGAAGAGACTGTCTTTTTTTCATGGAGTATTCTTGACTTCCTTGTCAAATATAAGTTGATTGTATATGCTTGGGTTTATTTTTGGGTTCTCAATTCTGTTTCATTGGTCTATTTGTCTGTTTTTAATGCTAGTACCATACTACTTGGATGACTATGGCTTTATAAGTACAGCTTGAAATCAAGAAGTGTGATGCCTCCTGCTTTGTTCTTCTTTCTCAGAATTTCTTTAGCTATTTGGGGTCTTTTGTGGTTCCGTATACATTTTAGGAGTGTTTTTTTTTTCTACTTCTGTAAAAAATGCCATTAATATCTTGATAGTGATTGCATTGAATTTATAGATGGCTTTTGGTAGAATCGACAATAATATTCTTCCAGTCCATGATCATGGAATACCTTTCCATTTATTTGTGTCTTCTTTCATCAATGTCCTATAGTTTCAGAGTAGAGATCTTTCACCTCCTTAGAGGTGAAAATTTAAATTTATTCCTAAGTATCTTATTGTTTTTGATGATATTGTAAATGGGATTGATTATTTCATTGCTTTTTCAGAAAATTTGTTGTTAGTACATTGAAATGCTACTGCTTTTTGCATGTTAATTTTTATCCTGAAACTTTAGTAAATTGATTGATTAGCTCTAACAGTTTCTTTGGTTGAGTCTTTTGATTGATTTTTTTTTTTTTTTTTTTTTTTTTTTTTTGCGATATGCGGGCCTCTCACTGTTGTGGCCTCTCCCGTTGCAGAGCACAGGCTCTGGACACGCAGGCTCAGCAGCCATGGCTCACGGGCCCAGCTGCTCCGCGGCATGTGGGATCTTCCCGGACCGGGGCCCGAACCCGTGTCCCCTGCATTGGCAGGCGGACTCTCAACCACTGCGCCATCAGGGAAACCCTTTTGATTGATTTTTATGTATAAAATCATGTCATCTGAAAATAGAGACAATTTTACTTTTTCCTTTTCAATTCTGATACCTTTTATTTCTTTTTCTTGCCTGATAGCTCTAGCTAGGGCCTCTAGTACTATGTTGAATAGGAGTTATGAAAGTGGGCACCCTTGTCTTGTTCCTGATCTTAGAAGAAAATCTTTTACCATTGAGTATGAGGTTAGCTGTGGGTTTGTCATATATGAGCTTTATTATGCTGAGATATGTTCTTTCTGTGCCTACTTTGTTAAGAGTTTTTTTGTGAATGGATGTTGAATTTTGTCAAATGCCTTTTTTTGTGTCTGTTGAAATGATCATATGATTCTTTTCTTTCATTTATTAATGTGATATATCACAAAGATTGATTTGCATATGTCAAACCATCCTTGCATCCCAGGGATGAATCCCATTTCAGCATAGTGAATGATTCTTTTAATGTTCTGCTGAATTTGGCTTGCTAGTATTTTATTGAGAATTCTTGCATCTATATTCATCAATGATATAGACCTGTAGCAAATATTAATAAAATGTAGAAATTGTCATTCTAATTTAATAGAAGGGGAACGTAGAATTAAGAAATAAATTTGTCTATTTCTATGTAAAGTTAATAAGAAAGTCTGTCTGGCAAAAGTGATGGAGGAACAAAAGAGATCTGTCCTATAACAATTAAGGATGGATAAAGGTCAGGGTTACAGATCTACAGATCCAATAGATATTAAGCATAATCATAGGCAAGTACTATCAATGCAGGAAATAAATGGTCAAATTTCTACAAAAATATAATTTATCTGAGCTGACTGAAAAATGAATAAAATATTTGAATAAATCTATATTAAGGGAATTGGATGGAAGGGTTGAAAATCTTCAGCGCGCAATCCCTTCCCCCCCTTCACTTACACTCACAAACGTACAAATCCATTACCAAATATGTCATTAACAGATAATCCCAATACATAAACTTTTACAGAGAGTAGAGAGTCAGTACCCTTGTAAACACATTTTATAAGACTAGTAAAACCTCTATATTGAAACCAAAGAGCAACAACATGAGAAAGGAAAATTGTAGGTTCATCTTTCTTATGAATTTATAAGCAAAATTCCTAAGGTATTAGCAAATCCAATCTAGTATTGGGTAAAATAACACATTAGGACTAAATTGGGTTTGTTCCAGAATGCAAGGAATTTTTACTGTTATGAAATTTATTAGCATATTTCACCCCATTAATAGATAAAAGCCCTATGATCACCTCAATAAGTTTAGAAAAATCATTTGATAAAAATATGCAATACTCATTTACAATAAAAATTCCTGAAAAATTAATAATAGAGGAAAATTTCCTTAATCCTATGAAAAATTTCTCCCAAAATTTACAACAATTGCCATAGTAAGAGTGAAACATTTCAAGTATTGTCATAAAATGTAGTTATCACTTTTTTTATTCGACATTTTGCTACAGGCCATATCTGGTGCAGAAATTAAAAATAAGAATAATTATTAGCAATGAAGAGACAAAATTATTCTTTTTATTTTATGGTAGGATTATCTTATTTAGAAAATTCAAAGAATGATACAGGGGAATTATTTGACATTAAAGAAAGTTTAATAATGTTGTTGAAATACAAGATTAACATGTAAAAATAAATTGCTTTTCTTTATATAGTGTAAACAGTGAGAAAAATATAACTTAAAGCATAACATTTATAATAGTGACAACAATTATCTAGAACCTAGGAATAAATTTAACAAGAAAAAGGAAAGAATTTCTAGAGAAAATATAATATTTTTTGCAAAACAAATAGAGGACCTAAATAAATAGGAATCTATGTTGCGTTCATGAAGGAAAATATTATAAACATATGAACTCTGCCTTTATTAGTCTGTACATTCCATAGAATTCCAAACAAAAGTACACTAGAGCTTTTTCCTTTGAATTGGACAAGTTCTGGACATAAATTCACATGTAAAAGGAAGGCTCAAAAATAGTGAATGCACTTTCCCGAAAGGTGGAGAGAACAGATATCTAGATTCACTTAAAGTTACAAAAATTAAGAGAGTATAATATCTGTGCAAAGAAAGACAAGTAGAAAGAAGAACCAGGACAGAACATTCTTACTCATATGGAAAATAAAATGACAGAGGAGGAAATTAGCAGAAAATATAGGTTATTCAATAAGTAGTACTGGGATAATTGATTATCCACTTGGGAAAAAACCCCATAAATTTAAACCCCCAACCTCACTTTATACACAAAAATATGGGTTCAAGACATAAATGTTAAAGCTTTAATTAAAAAAAATTAATGGAGACTATTTTTATGACCTTGAGCTAAGAGAAAGATCCTTAAAATCTAAAGGTATAAACCTTAAGGGAAAAGATTAGTAAATTTTTCTGTTAAAATGAACAACTTCTGTATAGATTGCAAAATGATATATACTTGTATATAAAATTTACATAATATCTAAAAACAGGCAAACTAATACACATACTATTTATAATTATATGTAATAAAATGTGAAGATATGCAGGTAGATTATAAACTGCGAATTTAGATAGTGAAGATACAGGGATGGAGGATAGGTACACAGGGTCTCAATTGTGCAGTGTTCTATTTTTACTAAATCAAATATGACAAAATGTTAAAATTTACCAAAAAAAAAGTGGTAGATCCATGAGTCTTTGATGTATTATTACTTATAATTTCTCTCTGCTCAGAATAGATAATGATAAATTTTTTTAAAGAAAATGAAAACTAAAATAACAAGAGAGAAAGTGAAGATATGAAAAGTGGTCAAGGAGGTCTAGTGGGGGGGAGAGGGAAAACTCTAAAATGAGTTCAAACAGGACTAGGGCTTTCAGATGTAGAAAATGGAAGACTGTGAGAAGACTTGGTGGAGTTACACAGAATTAAGAATCTCATGGCTTAAGTGAAAAAAGATCTGTTTGTTAAATACCAAGTAAAGGATGCTCGTGGTTCCTTCTTCATTTTAGTGAAGTAAGTGGAGGAAACATTCAAAGCTAATATCACTTCATTCAACAGCTAAAGAAATTATGAAACATTTATTCAAGGTTGAGACCATAAATGAATTCAATTTTAGGGACCTAAATTTGATGACCTAAAAGAAAATTCATGTACCAGAAATGCTGATGTATATTAAGCCTTTAATCCTGAGTCAGAACAGAGCACCCAGATACTCTGGAGTGTTAGGAACAGAGGTCAAGACGAGGAAGACCACGTGACTGACAGTAATTTGTAGCAATTTGGTGACTCTCAAATGTCATCTAAATTCTAACCTTCTTGTATTACGAGTTATGGAATTTTGGCACAGAGAAGTTACAGAGTTTGCTCAAGGTCACAATAGCTAATTAGCAGCCCAGTCAGGCCTATAAATTCTGCCTCATATTCCTGTACTTTTGGAGGGTTGACTGATTACAATGCATGCATTCATTCTGAACTTGCATAATTTTATTGTCTATATTTCTTTTTTAACTACGATTGATAGCTGATACCAAGAGATTTATTTAAGTAGAATTTTTTAAAGGTGGCCTTTCTTAATTAGAGCTCTCCTGAGCATTTCTGTCTTTGTGATAGGGAGCATTTCTATCTTTCATATATTTATCTTCTTCTTTAAATGTGCCAGAATCCATAAATGGAAACATTATGTCTGCATTTATGGAAAAAAAAATTGGAAAATTGATTAAACTGATCAAATTGGGGATTTCAAAATATGCCTGTTAGCCACTAGATGTCACCATAATGCACTGTAATTAAAAGCCAATATGATAATTTTGTAGAAAAAGTCAATAGCTGCACTTCTCCTGAAGCATTGTGACACCTTTAGAGGGCTAGCTGCATAGCTCTATGTTTTTCCACCCCTGGGATTCTGTATCTAAGCCCTAGGTTAGATACAGAGAAATTAGTAATAGATTTCACATAGTTATTTTCATAGTCTATGATTATAGTACTGAGAGGATTTTAGTGACCAAAGCAGTATGTTTTAGCAATGTTAAATAATGACGCCGTTTGTCTTGTCTTGGGATTCCACTTGTCATGCACATGTTATTTCCAAGAGGGGAGTGCAGGGGTGGCAGGGCTGCTGAGGAGGGGAGAGGTCACCTGTGGAGGGTCTGCAGGCATGGCAACTTCAGTGCTTAAGGGGCACATAATTGTGTCTGGGTGACTAGAAGCCAACCAGGCATCTATTTTCTCCTACACCAGTTCGCAGCAGTACACTTTAACCTCTGTGAAGGCTCGTTTTCTTCGGGTAATATACTCACTCACTTTTGGCTGAAAATGAAGATGTTAAAGAGTTTTCGGAATGGATCTGTCACATCCATTATTGACTTTGGTTTTTTAGTCCTTTGTTTCGAAAAAGAAAACAAGGATAGAAAAAGACATTTTTGGTTCTCTTCTTTTCTGCCATGGTACTTGTTGGTGGATGTTTGTCATTCTGTTTGATTTCTAGGCATCTGAACCCCTTGAAGACCCCCTACTTTATAAGATAGAGCCCACTCTGTAAATGAAAATTAAAAATGTTTCAGACTCCCTGTAGCAAGGACGTGGTACATGTCATGGCATCTGCTAATCAGATGTATCTGCACGTTGACCAGTGTGAATCAGAAGTTAGTCACGTGGAAAAGAGGAGCTGCAGATCGTTGCAGGGAGAGCTGTGGAGGAGAGGCAGCTGTAATCTGTTCCCGGGGCAGTGGTGCTGAGGGATCTGGAAGCAGCTCTGCGGGCCTCTTCCCTGGGCTTGTGGTGGTGATGGCCAATGTGTTGGACAGTTTTCCAGCAGGATTTGGAATGGAGTTTCCAACCTCTGGGCCCTGTAGAGATTATAAGAGCTACCCAATAGCCCTCTAATATATAACTTCCTTTTATGCTTAATTAGGTTTTTGTTTTGTTTTATTTTTGCTTACAACAAAGAATTCTGACTTACATACTTAAAATTTCCAAGGCAGTAAAACATTGATGCTTATATTGTGATAAAATAAGGCCTATCACCCTTTCTTACCAGATTATCATAGATTTCCTCTTAGCTGCCAGTAATGAGCTGGATAAAATAGCGGTGGTGGTAGTCGGTTGTGTACATGTGCCCTGTGTGTGTGTGTCTGTTTACAGCAGGAAGAGATTTCTGCCAGTGGAGGCCAAGGATCCAGGTCCTGCCCTTGGCATTCATTTATTTGTTTGTTGGAGCTCTGTATCTTTCCGTCACCTTGCAGAACAGTACACACGAGTCATAGTACTGTAGCCAGAGAATGTCACAGCTCTGACGTAGAAAAACAGAAGAACGTACATATGGAAAGGCATTGGGTACCTGCCCTGGAGCAGTCATTAAAGTCCCCAATGCTGGCAGATCCGTGCTAGACCTATGCTACACACCCAGGGCACCGAGCCTCTGACCCCCCAATTAAAATATCTCATTCTGTATTCTTTTTACTATTATTTCCATACCCATTGCCATATTATTGGAAGTTTGGATGTTTTCCAGAGCATATTGGTTATGAGCTTTGGGGTCTGGCAGACCTGGATTGAAATCTCAGCTTTGGCAGTTTCTTGCTAGGTGATCTCAGGCATGATTTATGTAAACTTATATAAAAATTGATTTTTAATTACACAAGTAATACACAAAACCATTCTCCCTATGAAAAGTAAACAATTATAGATAAGGCTGAATAAAGCTCCTTGACACCCCTGCGGTGCCACAGTGCACCAGTCCCCCCCACCCACACATACCCAGGTAAACACTGTCTCCCTTTTCCTCACCTGCAAAACGGGTGTGAAAAAATCCTGCTAGACAGGCTTGCAGTGAGGCTCCCTCACTCGGGAAACTGAGTTAAAATCCACCTGCCCAGGGAAGCTGTCCCCAATCTTCCAACCCAAGTCAGATTTCCCTGCTCTCTGCTCTCATGACTCTCTACTTGTCATAGCAGTTTCTTAGCTGTAATTTATTTTCTTGATTACAGCAGAATGTTATTTACCTAGCACGTCCAGGATTTGGTCTGTACAAGATTGATGACATCCAGAGTTTAGATAACCTTAATCACAGAGAAAAATAGAGCAAGAAAAAAGATGTCTTGGGGAATTCCCTGGCGGTCCAGTGGCTAGGACTTAGTGCTTTCACTGCCGAGGGCCCGGGTTCAAGCTCTGGTTGGGGAACTAAGAGCCTGCAAGCCATGTGGCGTGGCCAAAAAAAAAAAAAAAAAAAGAGGTCTTGGCATTCAATGTATATATTCCGTGCCAAATGTGTATTTCATATCTGTATAGAAATATGTATATTTGCATTCTTGGTTTCCTCAACAGTTGAGTGAATATGGATTTCAGTCCATTAATTTATGTATTTAAGAAACTGAAATTTCATATCCTCTAAGTAAATTTCAAAATCTCTGATTGTTCTGGGGTTTACCATAGAACTGTAGCATCAGGGTAGGTAGGGAGTGTTAAAAGATAAAATAAGGCATATTAAAAAATTTTAAGAGTTTATTTGAGCAAAAATTGGTTCAAATTGGGCAGCATCTAGTCTAACAGATAGAAAGGAGCTCCAAGGAGCTGTACAAAATGAAAGACTTTTACAGGCAGAAGGGAACAGGCACAAGGAAGTTATATTTGGAAAAAAAGCGGATTGGTTATTGCCAGGGCACTTTCCTTTAAGGGATGGCATGGGTCTATCAGGCAGGCGACCTCACTAGTGCTGATCAGGTGACTCCTGATTGATTGGTGTAGGATTTCATTCTGGGAGAGTGAAAATTAATTGTCTCGATTTGGTGACATGGAGCTCAGCAAAATTGACTCCATGTTGGGCCTGTTGTCTTGTTTTTAGCAGAAGAGACCACCTGGTCCTAGTTTCTATCCTCTGTACATCCTGGCATCCTTCCACACTGCCCTCTGGTCCTTGGTGGTCCAGCCACTCTGATGGCCTACTCATCCCTGGGCCTGTCTAGTCCTCAGTTGTTGGTCCAGGCAGGTAGCTGCCAAGTTCTTCTCATCTCTGGCTGCAAGGCCTTTCCAGTCCAACTCTCCAGCTCTTTCCATGCTCCTCCATGACTCAGGGAGAGGGACCTTCTGACGCTTCCAGAGCTGGCTGCCTAGAGACCCCAGGCGGTTCTCCTGGGCTGCTGCTGCATCATGCAGGGTGTGGGGAGTCTTGGCCAGACATGCTGCTTTTTCAGACTCAACCCAGCACACACCTGGATTCCCTAAACCAAGAGTTTGTAACATCCCTTCCCTGCCACATCAACCCTACTTGGTAGGTTGGGCCCTTTGCAATTACTCTTTGTTCTCCCTGAAATGCTCTTCCCAGAGATACACAAAGCTCACCTCTTCACTTCCTTCAGGTCCTGGGGACTGTCTTATCACAGGGACTTTCCCTGAACACACAAAGTAAACCTCTCTGCCTCCATATTCTCTATGCCTTTAATCCCATCATTTTTTATTTTAGCATTTATTGCCAATTGTTTCCCTCTTTTCTCATGTTCTTTTTCTTTCTTTCCTTCTTTCTTTGCTTCTACCGTTCTTTCCTCCCTCCCTCTTTCTCATTATTATTATTATCTCTCCCCATTGGAATATTGGCTCAATGAGGTTATGACTTTTCCTGTGTCGTTTTTTATTATATCCCAGCACTTAGGATTTAGCACTTCACGACCCACAGACTTTCTGAATGAACAAACAAATGAATGAATGGGTAATGAATCATCTCATTATTATATTTCCTTTAAAATATAATTCACTTTTTTCTGTTTTATTAGAACTAACAGAGGTTCTTCTATTTAATTATTTTATTTTCTTCCAGTTAACCTTTCCTGGATTCATCAAATTACATTTTATTAATTTCAGATTTTAACCTAATATTTTCTTCATTGATTACCTTCATTGTTCATTGACTAACTGCTTTCTTTTGTGGCTATTTCTTCATTCTTTTTGTGATGTAAATATTTAATACATTTGTCTTCTTTTTTAAAAAAACAAACTGTAACAGGGAAGAGCCAGTTTTGACTCCATGTTGGATCTGCTTCTTTGACTTTAGCCTTTGCTTTTCGTTGCTTTTGTTATTATAATCACACATAATGGCCTGCCTCAGGGAACCCTATCCACCTGTGAACAGCTGCAAGAAAGAAGATATCAACACATCCCCTCCCCGAGGCTGGCCTTTCATGTGTGTTGCAAGACTGTTGACCCTTCTTACTTTACATCCTCCCCACCTCTCCCTCTCTATTCTGCCTTTTTACTTCCTTCTCTGATTCTGTAAAAGAAACTGGCATCCAGACCCTGATAAAATGGGGTTTTTGGGGGGACCTTAGTCCGCCATCTTCTCCGTCTGCCGGCTTTCTGAGTAAAGTTGTACTCCTTGCCTCAGCACCGCGTCTCCTGACTTACTGGCCTGTCCTGTGGCGAGCAGAGTGAGCTTGGACTTAGTATCAAATTCACGAAGTTGTGATTTAATATATCGTAGTCTCAATTTGTTGCCTAAATAGTGCTGTATTTTATTTCACAAATAGTCTTTTAATTTATCCTTCTGACTTGAGGTTTTTGCAGAATATTATAACCACAAAAATGTGTACTTTTAATATCAAATTTTTATTGAATTGTGGTCTGTGTAATTTCTTCTTTGGGGACTTTATTGAGGACTTGCTTTGTGATCAACTTTTCTAATGTTCTATTTGGTCTTTAAAAAAATGCATTTATTCTCTTGAGAAGGTATACACATATATGTGGTGAGAAAGATTTTTACCCATCACAACTTTTTGGAACTGCACTGTATTCATTTGGAAGAAATTTGCTGGTCGGCCATAGTAGTTGGGAGGACGGTGCTGAAGAAATAGAGTCAAGGGCCGACATCTTTGTACTGACAGCCCCTCACCCCGACCTTTGCCCTGTTCTGTCTTCAGGGTTAAAATGGCCTTAGAGGCTGATCCCATCCTGTGGGATGGGCAGCGGGTCCACATGGCGCCTCATTTCCCGTTTCCTCTCAGTGTTCACCTGTGGAGAGCAGTTGTTTTAGGATGCCAGCTTCTCTCGTAGCCTTACTGCGTTCCAGGAGCTGTGGTTTCCGAATGTGTATGTAAAGAGAGAAGGAGCACGTGGCACCGTGTGGGTGAGGGATTGGTCTCAGATTTTAGGAGTTTTATTTGGGTCATAGATTCTTTCTGACTTCCCAGACAGTTGTGTGAGAACAATTTTCTCTGCAATAGTCCATGGATTAAAAAAAATTCATATGGGGGTTCCCTCGTGGCACAGTGGTTGAGAGTCTGCCTGCTGATGCAGGGGACACGGGTTCGTGCCCCAGTCTGGGAGGCTCCCACATGCCGCAGAGCGGCTGGGCCCGTGAGCCATGGCCGCTGAGCCTGCGCGTCCAGAGCCTGTGCTCCGCAACGGGAGAGGCCACAGCAGTGAGAGGCCCGCGTACCACAAAAAAAAAAAAAAAAAAAAAATTCATATGATTCAGTGTGTGTGAAATTTATTCTTTTAGCATGTCTTCACAGGTATTTTATCAGGAAGTTTAATAGGGCTCTTCATAATGAAATTTCAGTAATGGTTATTCTCACACATTGTAAAAACTCTAACAAAATATTTGTTTAGGCCTTAACACCTTTGGGTCTCTGATGTGTTTGTTTCTAATGGGTGTCATTTTCTTACATGGTCATACAACAGCACTAAAATAGAGACACAATTTCTGCATCAAGTCTTAGAAGTAGAGTATAATAGAAATAGAATTGTTTTGCTTTATTAAAATTCAGAACACAACCATTTACATTACATCTATGCGTGTCCGTGAAAGCAGTGGGCATTGGCTTGCCCGTGATTTTGATTCGTTGCTCGTATGTAGATTTTACAGTGACTTACACATGTTATATACAACTGGTAGCTTTTTTGGGTGCAGTGATGGGGCTAAATGACGTCAAATGACAAAACTGTTTCAAGAAAAATAGATTAGCACTCTGACACATTGTAAAGAGCACTGGACTTGGTCTGGGAGACTTAGGATCTTTTCCCGTTTCTGTTATTTGCAGTCAGTATGACATTGAGCTAGTCATTGAATTTCGAGTCTTGTCCTAAGTAAGAATAATAAGAATGCCCACCTTTTTAAACTCATAATTTCTACAGATGATAGGAAGAGAAGGTAACATTTTATTAATACATCAAGTATTGCTATATTTTAACTCAGTTTTTCATTGACTCTTCAAAACAATCTTTCCCGGTAAATATTATTATCTCCATCTTACAGATAATGCAAATAATTAAGTTGCCTGAGTTCACAGGTCTAGGAGGTAGGATGATTGGGATTTGAACCTCCAAGCTGTTGCTCAGTTGCTCAGTATAGGACAACGCACTGTATAGGACAATGCACTGTATAGGACAACGCACTGTATAGGACAATGCACTGTATGTGCAAGCTTTTGGCTCACTCTAAAACACTGTACAAAACTCGTAGTCCCATAGTGTGAATGATGTTTTAGCCACTCCAGCGGACCACGTTTTCATGAGTCCTTGCCATGTTTTCTGATTACAAGACTGTAATCAGCTGAAGTGGCAAAGAGCGTGCATCTGTTCTGCAGCAGCACTGAAGACACAGCTGAAGATGGGATCCCCAGTGATTATTAAAATACTGTTGTTCAGCAGTTAATGCTCTTTTTATTCAGTTAGAGTGGACAGTAATGGTAATCTGTTGTCATTTCATAAACTTTCTTGGGAAACATTTTTATTACTTAAATAGATTAGGTCAAGAACAGTTAGCTAGCCCGTTTTTGTATCAGAACTTCATAGACTTAAGTAGTGATCTTGGCCTACCTCAGTATTGTGAGGTGACCTGAATATTTTTCAAAATCATCCAAGTAGAAACACATGTTAAAATGATAAATGAAAAAGGAAGTACATTGTAGTCCAACACGTCATAGTCTCTACATCTCAGTAAGGATGATGACTCTTCTGTGTGCAGTTAGATGTCACTAAAAAGCATAGGCCATGATTAAAAATAGTTTCTGTGGTCAGACATGTGAGACCACAAAGCGGAAGAAGGCTAATCTTGAGCCACATGTATATTTTAGAAACATCCTTAGTCCCTGTTTATTTACAGCAACAAGCTTGGCCATTCACTAGTAACCAAGGCAGAAAGAACTCATCTGATATTAATGCAACATTTTAGCTATTTCAAGTTGAATGACTGTAGTTTCAAAAGATTCAGTTTTTAGATGGTTATGTTTATTCTTAAAGCAAAAAATAAATTTTATATAAAACGTTATTTGTGTAGCATTTAAATATTGGGTTGGCCAGAAAGTTCGTTTGGGTTCTTTTTGGCCAACCCAGTATGTTATATGTTTTTCATAATGTTGTCTTGAAGAAGAAAGTGTAATTATTTTTATTACCACTATGTTACAAATGAGGGAATAAGGTCAGAGAGGTTAAGTGACTTGTTCTAGGTATATAGCTATTTATTGGCCCAATCCAGTCTCTAATCACAAAGACTGTAGCCTTGGAATAAAGTTGGAAACCATAAAAAAAAGCACTATCCAGGTCCATATCTTTGCATACGGTCCACATATTATTGGAACGAAAGTTATCTCAAGAATCTGTTGGCAACAGATGATTTAGTATTTCATTGAATGCTATAATTGTAAAATGAGATAGATCCTAGAGATCTAGCTGGTCATCTCATTTTATTTTGTGTTGTAGTAATATTTCCTTTCTGTTAATCCATCAAAACCAAATTTTAACTGTTCATGTGTGTCAAAAAATACCAAATAAATGTAGCAAGTTTGGTCACATGATGCTAAATACTTCTTTTTAATGTACAAGAAAGTCACAACAACATATATTGGAACAATTATTATAATCTCTCAAGAGAGAATATAACCTAAAGCAGTTCATCTAAAATCTGTTTACATTATATGGTTTATATTTTCCTCTTCCCTTTGTCTTTAATCTACTTAATATACATTCTTTAGATAAACACCAACAGTGGAATAGAATTTATGCTGGAATATAATTGAAAGCTTGAGGCTAAAATTTTTCCACAGCTTTGATGTCACGTAAATGATCTATTTATCTTCCTATCTATCTTCCCATCTGTATATATGGGTTAAATTTATAGTCCAATACTTTGTACTTTATATTTTATAAAAACTCTACACAACTCTCCTATTTTGAAATATTCTGAATAATGAAATGCAGTTAATGCTGACATGAAATATTTGTTATGTAATTGCAATGTTATTAACAACAATTGTGTTTTATACTTGGGGGAATAGAGAAAGATAAGACTTTTTTAGGGACTTCCCTGGTGGCGCAGTGGTTAAGAATCCACCGCCAATGCAGGGGACACAGGTTCAGGCCCTGGTCTGGGAAGATCCCACATGCCGCAGAGCAACTAAGGCCATGCGCCATAAGCCTGCGCTCTAGAGCCCGTGAGCCTAGAACCTGTGATCCGCGACAAGAGAAGCCACCACAATGAGAAGCCCACGCACCACAATGAAGAGTAGCCCCCACTCACTGCAACTACAGAAAGCCCGCGTGCAGTAACGAAGGCCCAACGCAGCCAAAAATAAATAGATAAATAAATTTTTTTTTAAAAAAAGACTTTTTTATGTAGTACGGATTATAATTACTATAAAGTTCAGAAGTGGTATACTAGTGAAATGCTAGAATATTCTTGTTGAAGTAGGACTTGAAGTGGGCTTTGAAGGATAGATTTGACTTTGCAGAACAGAGGTATAATGTCCTAAAAATGGGGGACAGCAAAAAAATATGGGACTCATAGAAGCAGAGAGCAGAATAGTGGTTACATGGGCTGAGTGGTGGGGAAAATGGGGAGATGTTGATCAAAAGGCTCATAGTTTCAGTTACGCAGAATAAATAAGGTCTGGAGAGCTAATGTACAACGTGCTGCCTATAGTTAATAATATTCTATTGTATACTGAAATTTGCTAAGAGAGTAGATCATAATTGTTCTCACCAAAAAAAGAATAACTATGTGAAGTGATGGATATGTTAACTAGTTTGACTGTGGAAATTATTTCATGATGTATATGTATATCAAAACATCACATTGTACACCTTAAATATATGCAACTTTCAGTTTTCATCTATACCTCAGTATAAGCTGGAAGAAAAAGAAACAAATAAAAATACATGGGAGTAGAATAAATACTGTGGGAACCCTATAAGGAGGAGGTTTAGTTCATTCATTTACAGGACAGGCCAGGAGTTAGAATCGGTGGACTCAAGTCTGATCCTCAAGTCTGATCCGGCTCTAGAACATGCAATCATGGTCATCTGAGAAGTGATCAGTGTGTGAAATCAGGACATTTGACTGGAGAAAGGAAAGTGGGTAACACTAATCAAGGGTCCAAAACAAGTACAAGTCAAGTAGGAGAGAAGCTAACTCTCAACAGAGGGTGAAGCAGCAGTCAACAATGAGAAACCCAAGAAGGCAGGAAGTTAGAGGAGATCCCTTAGTGGAGGTCTAGTGTTAGTGCCTGGGTGCATGGGGTTAGTCAAAAGTAAACTGAGTCAGCATGAGGTACTAGTGATCAGAAGAAAAGATGAAAAGTACTCATGTCAGAGTAGACGTAAGCAGCAGGCCCAGGCCAACATACCACCACTCAGTTCTTAACAATGGGATTTTCATGTTCCCTTGTTTTAAGTGTAGGGTTGCTTAGAGCCTGGAGACAAGGTTGAACCTGTGAGTAGGGCTCCTTTCATGGGATCCTTCAAGGGTGGGAGGGATATAGGGGGTTAGGGGCCGAACATGCCATTTTTCTTTATTGGATTTGAGAGCGTGAGCTCGAGCGTGGGAGATAAAGCTGGATGTGAACACCTTAGAAACTGGGAGAAGAGTTCGGGTTTGATGTGGTTGGTCCTCAGTAGGTTCTTCTGGGGAGCAGCCGCATCAAGGTGGCTCTCCACGTGAACTCCTCTGGCTGGAGCATCAAGGCGATGTGAAAAGGGAGCTTGAGCAGGTGTAAGTGTGAAGTCACAGGATACGTTAACTTTATTTGTCAGGCAGTTTCAGGGAAGTCATAAGGATAGACGTTTCAATGCAGTGGGTTGAAAGTGAACAGGAAGTGAGTCAAGAGAAAGCCTGGGTGAAAAGAAAATAGGAAAGTCGTTGGAGAGGAGCTCACAGTATCATTTTCTTTTTTCAAAGAGGGGGGACACCTGATCATTTCTATTTCCGTGTGGACACTTGAAGAAAAACACTTTTCTGCTTTCAGGACCAAGAAGAATGGTCCTTCTGAGCAATTCTGGTTTTTTATGTTAGAGATACCTTTGATTATGAAATTGATCAGGTTTTTCCATTTTGCCTTGACTAAAAAAATTCAAGTTAACTCTGATCCACCCATAGGAAATTTATAGATCTTCATGGGATGGATTTTAAACCTAATTCCTGATTCCATTTTATGGGCTTGATCTTAATTTTCTCCCATTTGCTCCTTTTTTTTTTTTTTTTTTTTTTTTTGGCGGTACACGGGCCTCTCACTGTTGTGGCCTCTCCTGTTGCGGAGCACAGGCTCCGGACGCGCAGGCTCAGCGGCCATAGCTCACGGGCCCAGCCGCAGAGCATGTGGGATCTTCCCGGACCGGGGCCCGAACCCGTGTCCCCTGCCTTGGCAGGCGGACTCAACCACTGCGCCACCAGGGAAGCCCCATTTGCTCCTATTTTTAATGTCATGTTTCCCTCCCTCCCTTCCTTCCTTCCTTCTTTCCGTTCTCTCTCTCTTTCTTTGTAAACTTACAAATCATTTATATTACTTTCTGGAATGAGATGAGGATATAAATAAATTAATTATATTTCTAACACCTATAAATGTATTGCCCGGCACAGGGTAAGAATTTCATCAGTGTTTGTTAAGTAAAGTAAATAAATTGAGCCTAGAATATAAATAAAAAGAAAACTCTTGCTGACACTTTGAAGGATGACATGTCAGGGTTGAGTAACAGATTGGATAAAGGCAGTGAGCACAGGAAACAGTGAAAAATAAATATCAGTTCTGATCTGGAATTTTGATGGGGAAACCTGGAACACAAGTGGGTATTTAAAAGTAATGCAGATTTATAGAAAAACGATTAGCTTAGATTTGAAAAATATCTACTTGGCTATCATGTATAAATAGTTTCAACTTCTTGACAATCAGGTAATGGCTCTTGTATTCCTCATTCATTAGTTTATCTACGAGGGGGGAGGGGCATCCTTTTTTCTTTTAAAGATTTTTTTGATGTGGAGCATTTTTTTTTAAAGTCTTTATTGAGTTTGTTACAATATTGCTTCTGTTTTTATGTTTTGGTTTTTTGGCAGCAAGACACTTGGGATCTTAGTTCCCCAGCCAGGGATTGAACCTGCACCCCCTGCATTGGAAGGGCAGAGTCTTAACTACTGGACCACCAGGGAAGTCCCAGGGAGGGGCATTCTGAGTGGAAGGATGGGCTCCTGGAGGGGAAGAGGATGGTCATGCATCATGCCCGTGGGCATTACATAGGAATGTGCTCATACTCATGCTGGGCATAGTTAAGGACTGCTTCCTCTGAAGTTAGAGATAAGTTTTAAGAAGTCTGGTTCTCTATTGTCAGCATGATCACTTGCTTCAATTCTAGTAATTTTCAGGGTGCACATGACACTAACACTGTTGACAGTGCAGGGAGGACAGGGGCATCTCAGGGGTGAAATGAGAGAATCAAGAGTGAACAGTGTTCTTAATAACATGGAATATGAACTGGAAAAAATTAGCAGGCATACATTTAAAGCTTGTATTTAGGTTCAAACAATAGGATGCGCTTCCTTCAAAAAAATTTACTCGACAATGAATAGAAACTTAATGCAACATAGTCCAAAAACGTTATGTGACTAAATAAGGAAGGGATACAAGCACAGACTGTGTTGACAGAGGTTAAGTGGGCTCAAGGGAGATAGCAGTTTCGTTGTGTTCTGCTGGAATCCTCTGCTCTCAGCCTTTGTAACATTTCCTAGGGGATTTTGACCACTGAGACACATTCCGGGGACTGTGACTCCAGTGGAATAGGTTCTGGCACCAGTCAGGTCACGAATTGCCACAGGATATAGGGTTGTTAATTCTGGAGAACAGAAGCTCTGTGAAGTATCTTACAATATGTAAAGGGTGTCGTGTGAAAAATAACTTGATTTACTCTGCAAATCTCTAGGGAATATGCCACAATCGTTAAGCATGAGATCATGAAAGCTTTATTGGGCATCTATTGCTAGATGCTGGGGGAAGGGAGGAATAAGACCAGCACAGCCCCTGCGTGGAAAACCTATTGTAACACCTGAAGTGAGGTGTGTGCCAGGAGGAGGTACGCGACACTGCGGGTGCGTATGGCAGTGGGACCAATTGGGGGAAGATGCGCGGAGTCAGATATTTAAATAATTGTTATTCTACATAAATGAAGCGGAATTCCCAACCCTCGTCCCCATCCTCCAGTGAGGAGTGCTCGTTACTCGATCGGTTCTAGGAGCCGCCAGGTGGCTTTCTGTGCAGGATCTCACAGGGAGAATCATTTCTTCAGGTGCAAGATTCAAGGAGAGAAACTCTTAATGTATCTTCCAACTCCAAGAATTTATGTACAATATTAAAATTTTCAGTTGCAAATTTGTGTGTCTGTTGAAGTCACTTGAAGCTTTTTAACATATGAGATAATTAAGCAACCGCCAGTCTTGGTTACTTCCTTTTCTTCTGTGACTAAGTGGTCTTTAACGTATAAAAAGTGTTAAGTGGGTGGGTGTAAAATAGTGTTAGAGAAGGAAAGAGGGTGGTTAATACCCTTCAAAAGCTGATCGCCATCTTTCGGTTTTAAATAAACTTGAGGGGAAAAAATGCCTCATCTAGTCTTCTTTTTTTTTTCCAGAAGTGTCCCAAGGGCTGGTGCTTTCTCACCTCTCGAATAACTGTAGTGAGAAGGAGAAGAGTCACAGTGTTTGTGGTTATATCATTTAGCGACCAGAGTGTTGCTTGTCATCTTAGGGTGATGATTCGCGAGCTCTTGTCTCATGGCTGCACCGCTGTAATTTTCTTCTCCTCTGGATTTTCCTTTGAGGCTTTCAGAAGGTGCTCTCTGGCCACTAGAGGCCACAGAGTTAATCGTGCAAAT
Organism: Stenella coeruleoalba; assembly: GCF_951394435.1. Taxonomy (NCBI): domain Eukaryota; kingdom Metazoa; phylum Chordata; class Mammalia; order Artiodactyla; family Delphinidae; genus Stenella; species Stenella coeruleoalba. The sequence continues at coordinate 132,948,981 of NC_137169.1, forward strand.
TTCTCTGTTTGGATTATGTTCAAATAAAATTAGATTTTAATAATCTCAATTCAGAAGAGAGTTAAACGACATTGAAAGAGCACCTGACTGAAATCCCTGAAAGCTGAGTTCCAGTCCCCTTTTGTTTTGGGTGAGCCAGGTGGGCTTGAGCAAACCCTGTGTCCCTCCAAGCCTTTGGTTCCCCAGGTGTGTAATCAGAGGGTCTGGATGATTATCTCTCAAAATCCCTCCCAGCTCTGCTGGAGTTGGTGACCTGTTCTGGACAGGAGGGCTTCCCCTTGGCACTGGTGACAAGAGTGTCCTCGGTGGGTGGTACATATCATTCCCATCTAATGCAGGACTGATACCTCTCTGCCTCAGTGGACGTCCTAGGATAAGCATTTCATGAACAACCTCCCAAAGCCTTCATTTCAAATACTACTGATTACTAGCAACAGTATCAGATATTTGTGTAGCACTTTATGTTTTTCACATCCACGTCTAAAGCATTCTCATTTGATGAGCATAATAAACACATTAAGTAAATAAAAGTAAATGAAACCAGTTCCATTATATAAAAGATACTGAAGTTCTCTGGGGTCACTGACAAGCCCTAGTTATATGGCTAATGTGAGGTAGACGCAAGTTTCTGATTTCAGTTCAATGCAATTTCTGTATTCTTTGTCAAATGAACAGCTCTATAAAAGTGTTAATCATTGGAGTTGTGTTACCTGCATGTAAGGAAGAGATCCTGCCTGATTCTCTTCCTGCACTACCACAGAGGGCATCAGTGTACTCTGCTGTAACTTTGAAGGAGAGAAGACCACTTATCACACTCTGCACCACATTTTTAATTTAGCATACCAGATTAGCAAAGAGAACTGCAAAAGGCAGTGGCCTTTTAAAGATATTTAGGTAATGCCATTTCCGTAGCGATTTGAAAAGCCATCTGGGAAAATTTTGATTCTGTTCGGGTCCAGTGGGCACTGGGCGCTCCCTTTGGGTGGCCCTGCTCACACCCCAACCAGCTGCCCTTCTGTGTCATCACCTGCAGGACAAAAGACCAGACTGACCCACCCCACTCCCTGCCACCTGAGCACGAAACCCGGGGCTGGATTTTCCTGACTTATGTGACTGAGACCTCCAGTCAGCCAGGTGGAGATATAGTGTAACCATCACATGTTGAGGATTTTCCTTTGGGTAAGCTAATGTTTGGAATTCATTCTGAAAATCTTCCTGAAAGAAGGGAAGTTCCTCTGACCTTTTAGAGGTACGCTTTTGTAAGTATGAGGAAGTATTATTTAGCATAATGGTTATTTTGCTTAAGGAACTTGTCACCTCAGACATTGTGTAGTTTTAAAATGTCAGATATATCAAGTTCAGCCACCACGTATTGCTAATTTTCCATAAAACACTGAACTGCAAGCTTTATTAACAGTACTTTATCCTACACAGACACACAGACACACACACACACACACACACACACACACACACACACGCACGCACGCACCTTGTCAGTGAGGTATCGTTCTCGTTTTATAGTTGGGAACCCTGAGGCTTGGAGGTGTTGAGTAACTTGTCCAAGGTCATATAGGAGGTAATGATGCTGGGATCTAGGCTTGGATCTGGTGACTCCGGCCTTGTTCTTAACTTCCATATTGTCACCAGAAAGTGGTCTAAGTGTGTAATGATTAAGAAGCCAAACTAAACGTTCTGGGGAACAACTGCTAACTCTGTCCCAGGCAAACCTTGATTTTGCTCGTAAGGCCTTTCAGCTGATTGGATGAGTCCCACCCACACTATCAAAGATAATCGCCTTTACTTAAGAGTCAACTGACTGTAAATGTTAACCATATCTACCAAATACCTTTCACAGCAGCACCTAGATTAGTATTTTATTGAGTAACTGGATGCTGTAGCCTAGCCAAGTAGGCACAGAAAACTAATCATCACAGACAACTTTGTGATATGAAGAAAATTGCTGAAATAATAACATAAGCAGTTTTCCTTCCTACCTTCCTCTCTCTCTCTCTCAAAGTGTAAAGAAGGACTCCTTTCGTGGATTGTTACATTAAATCTCCACAGTAAATTTTGCGGGTCTGAAATTTTCAAGAGGAACCCATAGAATTCTGAAAGATTAAAAGTAATGTTTTGAGTCCAACAAAAAATAAAAAAATATATCCTTTCAAGTAATATTATGGCAAATACTTCTAAGAAATCTATACTTCATAATACACAGTTGAAAAATACACTGTTTTTGTTAAGATTTCATTTTCATTTCTTCCTACCACTTCACGATCACTCATTGAAGCAGAAACCTCTTGTACCAAATAAAGTTAAGTCTGGCCTCTGTAGCTCATCGTTTGAAACAGTTTCCTGTAAACCAACCAGAAGCTTCAACTTTTCGCAGACACATTTTCTGATTGCCTTGCAATGTGAGGATGAATACAGGTTCAAAGTCAAGACTAGTTCCAAGTCTAGTTTAGCAAAATTCTATGCATCCACCAATATATTTCTCTGAAACCGTTTCTTAATAATTGATTTCAGTTCACGTTAGAGTTCATTCTCAGAATCCACGAGCACATACACCTCTTTGGAGGCTTTCTTTTCCCCCTCTGAGTTCTTGGTAAAAACTGTCCCTGAAACTCAAATTTCAGGATTAACTCAAAAACCATACCACATTTTCTGGGACATCTGGAAAATGAGGAAGAGTTGGAGAGCTGATTGTGCATGATTTCCACTGCTTCCTAAGTTTCTTTTGTCTGTTTCTTTGGAGGCTTTGCTTCTTCTTTAGCCCCTCAATGCCGACAAACTTAGACTCCTCACTTGATCAGCAGCAATGAGAAAATATTGTCTCCATCCACACAAAGCATTTATTAGGCAAGTAAGCAGACGTTACAATGGAGAAAATGTTTAAAAACAACAACTCTGTGTGTGTGTGTGTGTGTGTGTGTGTGTGTCTGGAAAACTGGATGGAATAAAGGGATGCACGTCATGACAAGTCAGACAGCCTCAGATGGAACAGCAGACAGTCAGCAGGCCTCGCTGCCTCACCACCTTCTCCCTGCCCCGGGTGCTTTTCCAGCCCTTCTCTCCTTGCTCCTGTTTCTCTGCAGCATGTACAGCCATCACTTCCTTTCAAGAGCTGTTATAGTAAGTTTCTCCCATTTCCTCTGTGGAACATTTTCTTTCCTCTCTCATATTCCTTCTTTTTATAACTTCTTTTGCATATTTTAGATTTAGTTTTTTATTGAGGTAACATTATAGCATCATATGCATTTTATGTGGATAGCATTATATTTCTGCTTCGGTATACCCTACAGCACGCTCCCCAAAGAAACTTTAGTTTCTATCCCTCACCATACAGTCGATCCCATTTCACCCTCCTTCCCCTTCCCCTCTGGTAACTACTGCTTTGTCCTCTGTATCTATGTGTTTGTTTGGTTTGTTCATTTACCTTGTTTGTTTGTTTGTTTTTTATATTCCACAGATGAGTGAACTCATATGGTATTTGTCTTTCTACTCTGACTTATTTCACTTAGCACAGTACCCTCAAGGGGTCCATCCATGTTGTCACAACTGGCAAGATTTCATCTTTTTAATGGCTGAGTAGTATTCCAGTGTTTGTATATATGTGTGTGTGTGTGTGTGTGTGTGTGTGTGTGTGTATACAGGCACACACACACACACATATATATCGTATCTTCTTTATCCAATCATCCATTGAAGGGCATTTAGGTTTCAATATCTTGGCTATTGTAAATGGTGCTGCAATGAACATAGAGGTATAGATATCTTTTCAAAATTATATTTTCATATTCTTTGGGTAAGCACCCAGATGTGAGATAGCTGGGTCATCCCACATTCCTTCTGACACCTATGTCCTTAGATTCTAATTTACCCTAAGGAAAATACTGACTTTTTATCAGATATTAAGCCCAAAGGCTACCTAATGAAAAGGGTACATATGTGTTGCAAGGGATGAAAATAATGGAACCTAAAACAATACTTTCATCCAGAAAAACAGATAAAATCCAGGTAAAGAGTGGATCATTTCCTGTTCTATGGAAAGCTGCTCCCAAACTGAAGTAGAAGCTCTTGTCCTTTCTCCACTCTTTCAGCCACCCAGGGGGAACATTGAGTGTTTTCCTTCTGAACTCCTACGTTCCCTACACAGAGTATAATACTGAATACTGTTGTTTGAGCTTATAGATAGATTGCTGTTTTCATTCATTCAGCAAACATGCATATAGTTATCAGGAGTAATAGGGAATGGAGATGCAAAAAATATTACAAAGATATCAATATTACAATCCAATGATTAACATTTAAATAAAGTATACAAATACATGTTATCGGTGCTATGATAAGCCTGTGTTTTGGGTAAATCAGGGCCACAAAAGAAGGTCTGGACAGTTTTTCACTGAAAACGTTTGGGTGTGGGTGACACAAGTCATTTTGAAAAAGAGGTAACTATTAAATGCTCTGAAGGTAGACAATTCAACGCTGGAGAAATGGAAAATGCTTTTCTAATGAATCAGGGTAGGTGTTCGTTAAGGGTAAGGGAAGGTGTAGAGAAAGGTGAGAGATGGTAGAAAGGTGAAGTGGAGATGAAGGGAAAGTGAAAGGCAAGAGAAATGGTTCTCAGTTTATTCAGTCTACTGCAGCACAGTCCAATGACTGGCAGCAATTTTCTGGAAGTATCTAGTGGAATTTTGCTGTTTTCCAGCTTTGAGGAGAATAGCTCACCAAATTTTTACTAACAGAGCACGAGATGCGGGGAGTATGTCAGTGGTGGATCAGCGGATTGGCTGTGATGTGGGTCAGGTTCGGGTAATTCACCTGGTGCTGGTGAGCGGAGGAGCCATTGGCTGGACACACACTAGAGGCTGCATAAGTTATAATTTAACAAAATATTCATACACTGTTATTGGCACTTCCTGTTTCATCTTGAGAAGCTTTGTAAACCGTAGATTTGCTACTGATGTATAATTGTGTGCATGGTAAACTGCTGTTCTAATGCTTCTAACGAAAACAGAGAACAGCCGGTAGCACTGTATTGGGGCATTGTCTTACTGCAGTGTTACTGAAGTCTTACCAAGTTACACTTGTATGCACCAGCTTTAGTTTATAGAACTCTCAGATCTGAGGCAGGCTCCAGTGCATAAACAAAGTTAAAAATCTTAAAAATCCTAATCTTTCTGCACCAGGCCTTCATAATCTACAAGTAGGAAGAGGAAATCAGACAACACTACATCTGACGTTCTCTGAGTCCAGACAGTGGCGCAGTAGTGTGGGATTCTGTTTCCCTCCCGTACAGCAGATGAGGGAGCATTTAGCTAGACGGAAAGCCCCCTCGCATTGCTTTCCCATCTCATGACTTCCTCCCAGACACTATTGGAGTGAGACAGACATTTAAGGGTCCTTGTTTGACAGAGTACTGTTCTTTCAGGATGTTCAGGAGCCCTCGGAGATTTTTGCAAATATTCTCCATATTTGGGATCCAGTGTATTGAAGGAAGATGCCCTATTTTGTCAATGACGTTCCTTTTAGAATACAAGTAAAAGCATGGATTTAGCTTTAGGGGCATGTTAAAGTTGTTGTAGTCAGGCATTTTTCTGGAATACATTTGAGCTTCATTTATAATTGGAAATTTTTTCTCATAATTACGTTATAAAGGCTAAGTACATGGGTTGATTATGATCAATGGAAAAGTAAAAGTAATCCAGGCCAAGGAGATTCATGTTTGAAAGAGAACCCAGTGGGAATACAGCCCCATCCCACCTCAGAAACCTGATGAACAGACACCCAGGGAAACAGAAACCACAGGTGACGGGAAAAGCTTCTGCACCATGAGAAGCAGGAAGAACGTGAAAGGAAGGGCCTGAGTTCTGACCGCAGGAGGAGTCGCAGAACTCCCTCTGGGTCTCCAAGGAGCTTGTCTGAGTGGGAGACGAGTCTGGAGGGTCTTTCAGTTTCCAAGTTTAGTCAAAAGGAAAATCCGGGCTTCCCTGGTGGCACAGTGGTTAAGAATCTGCCTGCCAATGTAGGGGACATGGGTTTGAGCCCTGGTCCAGAAGATCCCACATGACGTGGAGAAAGTAAGCCCACATGCCACAACTGCTGAGCCCACGTGCCACAACTGCTGAGCCCATGTGCCACAACTACTGAGCCTGTGCTCTGGAGCCTGCATGCCACAACTACTGAAGCCCGTGTGCCTAGAGCCCATGCTCCGCAGCAAGAGAAGCCACTGCAATGAGAAGCCCACTCACCACAACAAAGAGTAGCCCCCGCTCACCGCAACTAGAGAAAGCCCGCACACAGCAACAAAGACTCAACACGGCCAAAAATAAATAAATAAATAAATAAAATAAATTTCTTAAAAAAAAGGAAAATCTGTCCTGCTGCATCTGGCTCATGCAGAAAAGAGGGAAGATCCAAGAAAGGACGAGGAAGCCATTTAAAAGGGGGAAGTAGCTTTCACCTAGTGTTTTGTCTGTTTTAACATCCAACATCTGGTACGAGGCCATATGCGTGTTGCTGAGGATGGCGGCTGATGTAAGAATATGAAGTGTAAAAATGGAAATAGTCATTTTAAAGAAGAAGTTTAAGAACTGGGGAGACGTGTTTAGAAAACTCTAATACCCTCCTAATCTTTCCACATCATGGCACACCTTTTAGAAAATGATAAAATGTGTCCCTGTCACTGTGATAAGTGCTTGAAGACATCCATTGTTGAGGGTGACAGGCCAGCTCTGGGACTTTGGCCATCCCAGGCCCAACCTGAGGACCAAGGAATTGAATATCCTTGTCACCTGAAATTTAGGTACAATGATAATACACATATTGGTGTGTTAGCTAGGGTAACAGTCATAAACAGAGACTCCAAAGGCAATGGTGAAATGTCTCCCTCAAGAATTAGGGCAGGTGGGCCTCCCCTACCCCTAGCGTCATCCAGGGACCCAGCTGGAGGGCACTCTGGGCTCTGCTGGGACACTGGGACCATCTGCAGACTGAAAGCTGGGTGCGGGTTCCAGCGGCAGGGAACGGAATGAAGCGTGTGGGGAATGCGCATGACTGCCTTGTGGCCTGGGCATCAGTGGCTCATGTTCCACCCACTCCCACTCCCCGCTCCAGAGAACAGAGCTCAGCCACACTGCCCGCACCGGAGGAGGAGAGAACAGATGGTTCTCCACCATGAGCATCATTTTATCCTGGCCTTAGAAAAAACACCTAGAGTTTGCAAAGCACTTTTATACATGTTTCCTTCTTTTTCCCCTGCAAGGGTGGGCATACCAATTAAACAACTAGAATTCCTCACAAAAATTTTCAAAGTAAAATATATTTATAAGCAGTTCGTAGTGAAAACTCTATGCTACATGCTTAAAAGATTAAAAAACATAATTTAATACATGGACCCTTCTTCCTGGGAACTTCCATAGGTGACAGAAACTTAGAAAAAACACCAGTTTAAGCTAACCATAGAAGGGACACTAAGTCCCTGTTGCCTAGGGAAGAATGGAGATAGAAAGTAGTACAGAAATTAAGAAGACGACACATTAGCGGCAATTTTGTTTGTTCCAAGAGGACTTGATGGAAAGAATGAAATGAGCTGGATTTTTAAGATATGGTGAGATTTGGATGGCAAAAAGAAGCGTGAAGTTATTCTATAAAAGGCAAAGGCTACTCCCAAGTCCCCCTACAATACATGGAATCTGGCACATTAATAAGGTTTACTAAAGGAATAGAAGCACATGGGTAAGAAATTACTAGGTTTATAGATGAGATATTTAGTTATCTTCTTGGACTGGAATGAAATGTTCAGGTACTTAGGTGACTGGCAGATGAGCCATTCGGGGTATGTTGCAAATACGAATGGCTTTTATAAGAAAAATATTGGGTAAACCGAGTCAGACAGACAGTTGCTGTTATTAGCAACAGTTATTGCAAATAGTGGCACTATTTGCAATAAGTTAAGTACATTTTCTTTTTCTTACACGGAAAGGTCTCTTGAAGACTTTGCCCATAGGAGGGATCCTGTATTGAAATTATCTGTTTATGGGTCACTTGCCTCTCCATACTGTAAACATTTCGAGGCAGAAACAGCAGGCTGTCTGCTATATATTCATGTTTCACTTTTAATAGTATACATTTATTGCTAGGGAGTGGCTGTTCTACTAGGGACTGAATTTCCTAAACCCCCCTGAGGACGTTGGAGGTCATGTGATTAGCTATGGTCAATAGAATCTGGACTAAAATTATCATTACTGCTTCTAGGCCCTGCCCTAAACAAACAAAAAATGGACTTTACGTGGTTGAGAAGTAAACTTCTATAATGTTAAAGCCCTGAGATTTTATCCTTTTCCTCTGTTAATGCGGGTAGAATTTACCTTAACTAAAGATACTTTCGATTCCAGAAACGTTTGTTCTATGATTTTCTTTTAATATGCTTAGTAAATTGCCCTGCTTATCATATGCATTTAATAAATTCTTGTGGAAAGACTGCATTAGGTCATTTTTAAAAGAAAATGTCAAGAATCCATTTTGAGGTTTTCTTATTATTTTAGCTAAAATAAGATTTTTTTGTGATAAATACAAATATATTGAGTTAATTAATAAATGGAAATAACAAGAAAATCAAGTTATTTCAAACATACACCCACCTCAAAGTGGTTTATAAGTCTGGGGACCTAAGCACTCAGAGAAATAGAAGAAAGTAGAGAAAAAGGAAAATGATCGTCTGTACGTGCTGTTTGGTCCACCTTGGTCCATCTTTTGTCCATTCATGGTGCGGGGGAGGGGAGGGCAGGTTACTGGATTTTCCTCTTTTCTTCCGTTTTTGGTCTCCGTCTTCCTCCCTTCCTTGATTCCCTTGGTCAGTTCCTAACCTCTTCCCTGGCTGCTAGATAGTAACCAGAAGCTTCCCATCAGCTCTGAGATCAGGCACTTTTAGAATTCGGCAACTTCACCACAAAACTTTGACCTCCAAGTGCTGTGTCTGCAGCTTTACATCTTAGGATGGCTCCTCCCTGGGAGAGTGCACTTCACTAAATTCATTGCATGTCCCCTCTCCAGTGTTTGTCACCATCCTGCCCAGTTCTCTGTCCTGTTCAGCAGTTGTTTCAACAGCCTCTATTTTTTGCCTCTTTGCACTGTCTCTCCCAGCCCTGATCCTTAGCCTGTTTTCCAGGCGAGTGCCGTCAGTTATTCAAGGGAAGGGGCGTCACCTCCAACAAGGACCCTCTGGTCAGCTGCTGTCTGTCCGGCCTCTGTTATACTTCTCGGTGGCCCAACTCCAGAGTAAGCCAGCCTCCTGCTGTTCCTTTTCTTCTCTTCTTTTTCTACTCTATTCCCTCCTCTTAGGGAGTCAAGTCAGCCTTTCCTATTTGATGATTCACCTGCCACCACAGGATCCCTAGAATCTAATCTTTTGAAAATAGAATTCTGCATTCTTTATTTTTACCATTTCTATTACTGTTAAGCAAACATCCTTCTGTGAAGTAGTGATTTCATAATAGTGGAAATACCTAGGGTGTGAGTCAGCAGATAGCCAAGTCGTCATTCTAATCTTATGAAGCTTGAGAGATTCACTTAGCAGATAGTATCCAGTGTCAACCAGAGCCATTGAGTTCATTTTTAAAATATTTTAAAAAAATGCAGGATATTAAGCAAGATGAAGCAAATTCTCAAAATGGTTAAATGATGGAAAGTGGATGTCTTTTTGAGGCTTTTTGATGATGACTGAGAAGACGTGTTATCTTTTTGCATAATACCATCACCCACATAAACATTTATCGTAATGTGGTTTGGTGAAGAACAATTGGATTCTGTCACTGCTTGGGTAAATCACTTTCCCTTGCTAACCTTTGGTTTACTATCTATAAAGTAGGAATAGTAACAGCTCTATCTCATCGTGCTGTTCTAGAATCAAAGAAATGATGTATGTTAGAGCTGTGAATACCGAGAGGTTCCTATTTTCCTACCTGTACTTATTTATGCAGATGCCATCTCTAGATCAAAATGGAAACATACTGATGGCACCACAAGCACCTGGTTGGTCACAGCACCTACCCCAGTACCTTATTTGCAGAGTAGCCTTAATAAATATTTGTTGTAAACAATGAACAGATATTCCCTTTAAATAGTTTTGACTTACTTCATTTTAATTTATTCTGTTACATAACATGCTAATTTTATAACCTGATACAGTTCCTTTTTTGAAGGAGATAGATTATAAATGTTAAACAAATATATGATGTAGTGGTAACAGAGGACTCAGATGATCCTTGCAGGAGTTTCAGAGATGGAATAGCCCTTCCTATGTGACCCAATTGAAGCAAGGGGGGCAGGTATTTGGATCCTGCACTGACCCGTCATTGACCGCAGGCTGCTTCCAAAGAGGGGATGGGAACCTGGTGAGGCAGCTTCCGTAGGATGAGGGCAGTTCCTGGAGAGGAAGCATCAGTGAGCGGTCAGCAGCCCAGACTCCCGGCTGCTGGGGAGAGTGCCTCGGGTCTGAGGCGGACTGTGCTCCCACAGTATCCACTAACCATCCGCCCCTTGCACCACCTATGTACAATTGCTTCACGTAGTGTTCACTGGCATCCAGAAACAGCTGCTCCAGGTTCTGGAAGGACTTTTCCTGGGGAGAACTTATCAGAGGCAAAACAATGGGATGAAGTACTCCACCATGGCTGCGTTTTGTCTAGAGACCACACTTGGTCCTTTCTCTTCTATTACTCCTTCTAGATTCCTCTCACCCTGGGTCAGCACTTCTGCTGGTGTTGGTGGCTTATGTGGTAAGGTGACCCAGACCCTTGTTGTCCAGGGGTCTGATTCCCATGGCACCATACCCCTCCCAGGTCTGGCTGCTGCACTAATAGCAAATGTGGACACTCCTATTCTGACCCTTTGGTTCCCAGACCCATGTATTCCACATATTGGGGGAACAGAACCATGTCATGGTCACGGATTAAGGGTATATTCTTTATTCTAGGGGATGATGCACCTTCGTTGAAGGTTATCATCTCGAGGTGGTGCCTCCACTGTGCCATCACAAGACTGTTCCATTACTCCATCAGGCTGGCAGCATCTGGGTCTTACAGCATGTGATGTAACCCAAGGATCCCAGGGCCATGTGGCCACTGCTGTGAAGTGGGCCCCTTTTGTCTGATGTGATACATGGGATCCCCTACTGGTGGCTCAAAAGCTGCAAGCCGTCTTACAGTGGAGCTGGCTAAGGCCCTTCTGGCAGGAAAGGCAAATCTCTACCCCAGATATATGTTGATTCAAGTCAAGATGAGTCACTGCCTCTTTCAGGGTGGAAGGAGTCCAATTAGTCAGCTTGCCATGAAATGGTTGGTTGTTCTCTTTGCGATTTCATTTGTTCAGCATCGGTTTCTTTTTCTTGATGGTTGGACTTTGGCAAGGGCAGTAACTAGATCGGCTTTCATGGGTGCAAGTCCATTCTGTTGGGCCACTGCATATCCATCTCTGCTACCATGGCTATCCTGTTCATGAACACTGATGGGCCGGCTGAGTGACAGGGGCTGGCTGAGGTCAGCTGGCACAGTCGCTCTGTCTGCTTGGTTGTTCATGTCTTTTGTGTGGTCTGTTGGATGTTGCCATGTGATAGAGACCTTCATACTTTTGAATACTCTGATAGGTCCACCCACATGCATCTTCCTGAGACCTTCTTATTCCCAATTATCCAATCATTCTCCTTCCAGGCCCCAATTCACCAGCCACGCCATCCTCCACTGCCCATGAGTCAATATCTATTCTAACCTTAGGTCACTTTCCTTTCATACGAGGTAGATGAGCAGGTGCATTGTCCCCAGTTCTGCGCACGGGGAGGGTTTCTGCTTGCTGCACTCTTTTAAGTCTGCCCCTTAGTAGAATCGGTCCATTTTCGGCTTGTGCCTGCAGACTATCCCAACAGAGACAATGATCTTCTTACTCCATCGTTAGTCACGAGGGAGTCCTGAGCTCCCACAGGACACCGGTAAGCCCTGCTCATGTTTGATTCTGGCTTTACCATTTCCATCTCTCAGTGGGTTGCTGCTGGGCCCACCTGATCTTATGGCCTGGTGGTCTGATAGAACCCAGCTCATCATGGAAAGACATTCCATCTCGATTAGGCCCCGTCGCCAGGAGCTCTGAGCTGGGCTGATTCTTCACATTTGTTCTAATTGAGACAAGACACCTGGGCATTTGTTCCCCGCATTGGCCATCCATTGTGTAGAGATTGTGCCACCGTCCGACACTACCTGTAACGGGGAAGCAAGTTGGTTGAGTTCCGGGGTGAAGTTAGCAGGCCCATTTGACTTTCTCCCAATGCTCTGTTCTCCGGCCTGACTGTATCGCTAATACCTTCGCCTCCACCCTGCTCTTATTTTTCTATTTCTCAAATACCCAGAACCTGGGTGGGGAAGAAGGACGTTATTCCCCTTCAAGAGCGCCTTCAAGACCACCACATCCTAAGATATTAGGCTGCTGTAAATGTCTGCTGATAGGGTGGCGGCATCTGCTGAAGCACCGCCCCCTTTTCCAGTTCTTCTCCTTCCCAGGCATTCCGGGTCTGGGGGCTGGTTTTCAGTCAGTGTGCTCTGTCCTGTCAGCGCTCTGCTCCTAACTCCAGTGAGGAGCGTGCTTTAGCATCCCTTGAGCAATCCCCTGTTCTCGCGTATGTTCTCAAAGGTTTCCAGGGCGTTTGCCCTTTTAGTGTCGTCACTCTTTTATTGCTCTCTCCTCTCCCTCGGATTTTGGACCCGCATCAAAGGGCAATCTGAGCGTCAGGCACCTGGTATAGTTAAAGTACTCGTTTCCTCCAGCTCTGACCCACCGTTTTTAGGCCAAATTTGTGCATCCTGAAACTCTCTTCTTGTAGGATGAATTGTTTCCTACGTGGTTCTTTGGCCTTTCAGGGAAATCGGCCCCGGTGAGTTCACCCCTCTAGTTTTCCCGGTATGCACTGAATTCACAACTTCCTGTCTGAATCCCAGCTTAACCACAGGTCTGCTTTCCAGAGCCGCATACTACATTTGTTTGGAATCCTGACTTTTACTTGGTGATTGGCCAGTTTAAACCTCAGAGGATTTATATCAATATCTGTCGTACGTAGCCCTAAATGGAGTCAAAGCAAATGAGTTTGAAAATACACGCAGCCTGGCCAACTCGTTTTCACTTAATGTTTTTATCAGTTGCAGAATTTTCCATCACTTATTCTTTTCCTGCTTCTTAGTCCTCGCCTCCCTTTTTTGTGTTGTTTTTGGCATTTTCTATTCTCAGTTGCATCTGAAATAAGCTTTTCACATATTGTTTCATCCGTAGCTTACATCCTCTTTTCCAGGCAGCTGTATCTTGAAGAACATCACAAGGTCAGAGAGATAACCTTTGCCTCACATGGGAGCTGAATAACGCTGCACTCTGATGGAGATGTTGCCCTGGTTTTTCCAGGATGGCTCCATATAACTCTCTAAATGAAAAAGGAATTGTTTCTTTCTTTCTTTTTTTCCTTAATAAATTTATTTATTTATTTTTGGCTGCGTTGGGTCTTCGCTGCTGCGCGCGGGCTTTCTCTAGTTGCGGTGAGCGGGGTCTACTCTTCGTTCCGGTGCGCGGGCTTCTCATTGCGGTGGCTTCTCTTATTGTGGAGCACAGGCTCTAGGTGCGTGGGCTTCAGTAGTTGTGGCACGTGAGCTCAGCAGTTGTGGCTCGCGGGCTCTAGAGCTCAGACTCAGCAGCTGTGGCGCACGGGCTTAGCTGCTCCGTGGCATGTGGGATCTTCCGGGACCAGGGCTCGAACCTGTGTCCCCTGTATTGGCAGGCAGATTCTTAACCACTGTGCTACCAGGGAAGCCTGGAATTGTTTCTTTTTGAAGGAAACTTAAACATTTATCTGTGTCTTTGGATGTATCAGAATAAAACTGTCTAATCACGCTAACAAATCATTGCTAGACCTTCAGAGGCATTTAGCTGTCACTTACACGAGTGCCAGTGCGGGTTGCACGACTGTTTGGAGTTTGACAGTTCCTCCATGTGGCTTTGCAACCTCAGAGCCCTTTGCTTCTGGCAGTGCACCTGCGGAAGCGAGAGACAACCTGGGGGTCTTCTAGGTAGTCCTGGAACTGGTGCCCATCCCTTTGCTCTCCACACGGAGCTCAGTTTTGTGGCCCTAATAATTCAAGGGAAAATACCAAATTGCAATTCAAGAAAAAAGACCAAATCCAAGTAAAAGAGCTACTGAGTATATACCCAAATACTGACTATGTAGAAACGTTCACATTGGGTTGGCCAAAAAGTTCGGGATGTTTTGTTGGAAAAAGCAGCTTATGGAAAAACCCGAACGAACTTTTTGACCAACCCAATAGAAGGTTCTATATTTGCCGTTCACCTTAAGAGGGTCTGGGAAATATGCTTTGTCCAGGGAGGGCCTGAGATTGGTGAGCATCTAAGCAGTCTCTGTCACACCCTCCTATAAAGAAAGAGAAAAAGAAATCATTATTTTGGGACAATAATAATGGCTAAAGCAAAAAGATATCGATGTGAGCAAGGTAATACTAGTAAGTAGAGGACAGACTTATTCCAGCCCTTTCCTAGCCCAGTAGTGCCAGAATTTACACTTGTTTGTGAGTTTCAGAGGTTGCAATTAATCCAATAATAGTTTACAGAGTAACTTGGGTTACTTTGAGTTTAATCCGCACTTTGCTGTGCATCTGCCCCTTCTCTGAAGCCATACCCTTCCTCCAGGACAGAATTACTAGTCCTTCCTTTGAGTTCACTTGGCACATTTTCCTGTCTGCTGAGAGGAGGCTGGGACAGACCCCAGGAATTCCACAGGAGCAGAAGGGCAGGAGGTCCGTGGTTCCTTAGCCTCCCAGCATCCCATGGAGAGAAGGTCTAGGCTGCTTTCACTGCTCGCTCTTTAATAGGCACTCTGGAAGGGAACACGTAGCATCCAACCGAGTTCATGACCATTGAAAGAGAGAACTTGCTAAAGGAGATGTACTTGATGTGAGTCGATGCCCATGGAAGCTGCATACGGAGCTGGGGGCACCTGGAGACCTTTTGGCAAATTGGCACCGCACAGCCTTTCCCATTAGGGGAGGAGGGGGGCGCCAGTCCCATTTGGCGTTTCACCAGGGACCTGGAGAGAGCCACCGGGGAGGTCTTCTCTCAGACAGCCTTACTTGACTGTCTTCCTCACCTCTCTCCAAATGCTTAGTCTATTTGCCTGCAGTTCTTCCCGCGCTTTTCTTCCCGAGAGCACTGTGAGCCTCTCACTCGTCGGGGGCTGTATCTTAATCATCTCTGTTTCCCTGGCACTGCGCATAGCTTTTGGCACATAGCAGGTCACTAACTGGGGAGTCTATCAAGGAAGCAAGCGTCTAGACTCGATGCTAGAAGTGTAAAGTGGAGCCTAGCATTCTGAAGATGAATTAAGAAACCTCTGAACAAGGAATATTTTGTGCTTTCTTCCCCTCAACTTTGGCACTTCCTAATTACCCCCATAGCTAGTATGAATTATGATCATTCTAGTCAAAATCATGCCAAATAAACATTCTAGGAAGTATCTTATTCAGTTCTTCATATGGGAACATGTTCTACCCTTTACTTGTTCACAGTGGGTCATTTGTAAACCCTGAATTAACTGACAGATTTAAGGAAAAAAGCACAAGACTAGGGATACAATCTGTTTTTATAGCTAATTCAAGCTGAGGGTTTCAGGGCAGAGTATGAAAGCTAAGACCAGGGGTGAGCATGTCAGTTTTACTGATTTAAAACAAGCCCACTGAACTTTCACCTTCTAGGTTTGACTAGAATAGCAACAGACAGTTTGGGGGGCGAGGATAGGACAATACCTGAAACCTACTATATTCCTGCCTTTTTTTTTTTCTCTCTCTCTATCCAGAAATAAAGGGTAGACTCCTCACCTATTTTGAGGATTTAAGGTAAGAATGACTGAAGGAAAAAATGTGCCAAGAGAGTGGCTACCTTTGGGTTTCCCATCCTCTGTCTTGTCTCTGTTAACAAGAAGTGAGCACTAGAACATTCCACCAGTCACATGACCCACTGTCAAACTAAGGGCCAGGCCTGCCATCTAAGGACACAAGATTCCTCCCCGAGCGTCGTCGCTGTCATCACACTCCTTCCCGCTGGGGTGCCACTTATCCCCAGGGCAGTTTCTGTTTCTGTCTGACAGCTGCTCTGCCCCTCTCTTTCACCTGGATCCTACACGTCAGTTTTGTCTTCTGTCCTTAAAAGGTGCCCTCAAACTTAGAGCAGTTTATTCCTGCAAATCTGTTGAGTGTCTTGGTCCTTGGTTTTGGTTCTCAGCCTGGATGAGAGCTTGCAAGCTTCTAGTTTTGTCCAAGAAGAAGGTGAGCTTTGAGGAAAAACATGTGGAATGCTTCATATGTAGGTTCATTGTGAATAAACTGTTAACGTGTTGAAAGCGCTGCATAATTTATTTTGCACGTGGAGCCTTTTAGAAGCGTATGCCTTAATCTTCCTCCAGGGCTCTCCTCTTCTGTTTCCAAGTTGTTCAATGCACATTTGCAGCTGAAGGACCTCAAAGGTGATATGTTTAAAATTGAGCCGGAAAGGGCTTTGCTGTGATTTTGAGGCCCCAGGCTAGACATCCCGGAGGTATCCTGTGTTCCCCTCCCTCAATTACTCCTCACAGCAAATCGTTCACCAAGTATTATCTATTTGCCCTTTCTCTCCCATTGCCTTGATTTCTGCCCTGATTCTCTCCTGCTGGGCTACAGAACTGGTTTCACGTTTGGCTTTCCTTCCTCAGTTATGCCTTCCATTGTAACTGTCTTCCACACAAAATCCAGAAATAGCTTTCTACAACACAAAGTAATCATGTCACTTTCAGGAAGAAGCATGAGATAAGGCAAAGTCCTTGGAAACATACATACCTGGTCTCAAACCCTGGGTCTGCTACTTCCTGGTTCTGTGTCCTTAGATAACTTTTTTCACCTTTTTGGTTGGACATTTGTTGATCAATAAAATGAGGTTAAGAGTGCTTATCTCAGAGAGTCCTGGTGTAGACTCAACAAGTAACTTGTGTATCAGCACAAGCAGTTATGCCTTTTGCTCATTTGCTTGAAACTTCAGTGACCTGTGATATAAAAGATGAAACTCACGCTCTTTGGAATGAACTGTGTCTCTTCTCAGAATCTGCCCTAAACTACCTTTTGAGCTTTCCCTCCAACCCTCTCGCTTCCACACTAAATAAATCACCATTGCTGAACACAGAGTACTTTTTTCCTGATTTCCTGACTTTTTCACAGACTGTTTCCTGAAATGTTCTCACCCTCTTTCTTCCCTGGTTGGGGTTTATTTATTCTTCAAGATCCACGCCAATTATCCCTTTCCTGTGGAAAAGATGGAGAAATCATCCAGCTAATATTATAATAAGTAAAAGTGCACATTAAATATAGAACAAAAGCAAATATTCTTCCTGGATGAACAAATCTAGTGTCTATTATAATGCATTATTATTTAAGTAACTATTTTTTTGCTAAGAAAGCTTGCAGTTAAAGAACTTTTTAGAAGGCTTGCATTTTTCTCTTGAGAAGTGGGAAGTTGGTGTTTCTCTTGAGTGACATGAGAGCGTCTATTTGGAATGTCCCTAAACTCTTTGGAATTTTTGTACATACTCAGCCACATGGATCCTAGACCTCTGACTCTGCTTGGAGTTGGACAGGAGAGAGAGGAAGGACGATGAGAACATTTAATTCTGAATTGTGATTGACATGGCCAACGCAGTTTTCTAAATCTAAAACGTGCTTACAGTGCACCGTTTCTTAACTAATCAGCTCCCTAATCCCAGGAGCTTGACTTCTCTTTCAATCATCAAGCCTACTGCAATAGATCTTCCCCAAATGGCAACATTCCAAGTCGAGGCAAGGTCCCCATGGATTTAATAAATTTGGTTCTTTTGGGTTTGGATTCGAATTCCTAGCCTAATCTTCCATCAATTATGGGAGTTTCAAAGTAACGTAGACAATTCTAAACTATAGCACAATCCCTTTTGGCTTAAAATTTCAATTTGAGAAGATAAAATATAAGTATGACATTTGGGGGCACTCAGGTTTTCAAATGAGACATAAGGTAATACAAACATTTAAGACACTCAGTTTGTTTCCCTTCTCTCTCTCTCTCTCTCTCTCTCTCTCTCTCTCTGCCTTCCTCCCTCGCTCCCTCCTTCCCTTTCATTTCCCTTTGGTCTGTTTACAAATTCAAGTGAAAGGAGCCACCAGGAGGTAAATACCCAGTCAAATATTTATATAGAAACATCCATAGAAAGTTCTATATTTTGCCATGGACTTACTTGTAGAAAAGTTTCATTTAGGTTAGGCACAGAGTAAGACACAAAATTTTGCCATTAGAATGATACATTTTTAGCTTTTCAAACTGAGCAGGACCTTGCAGGGCCTTCCCAAGGCAGACCCCCGCTTCTCCCCAATGTCCTCAGCCTCTTGTTTGTAGAAAAGCTTTAGCCTCCTAGGCCTTCCCTTTGTTCCAAAGAGCAAATTTAATCAGAGAAGTGAGAAAATACAGAAACAAAGGAAAACAGTCAAGCAAGATAAAATAATAGTAGTTTGGCTGTAAACTAAAGAGTCAAGGACCTTTAGTTCCTCCTCAAGGGCTATAGATAATACCCTGAGCCATATCCTTCAGTCGTTTTGCAGATACTGACACCCCCACCAGGTAGAAGAAGTTACATGCCTGCTGACCACAAGCATATAGACCCAAGACTGGTTGGAACCAGAAGGTTGGTGATGTTAACTCCCAATTACCTCACCATCAACCAATCAGAAGAATGTCCATGAGCGGATCAGATACCCTACAATCCTCACTCCTAACACTGACTTTAAAAACCCTTCCCTGAAAGCCACTGGGCAGTTTGGGTCTTTTGAGCCTCAGCTTCCTGTTCTCCTTGTTTGGCCCCATGTTGGGTGCCTTGCAGTAAACACTGTACTTTCCTTCACCACAAGCTGGTGTCATTAGATTGGCTTTGTTGTGCATTGGGCACGCGGATCCAAGTTTGGTCAGTAACACTTTTAAGATACTGGTCTCAACAAAACAGATGGTGGTATTTCTGCAGTTGATGAGTATTTTTTTGGTTCTATAGATAGGGTTTTATGCAGTCTTGACAAAATTCTACAATTCTGTGTATAATAGCAATTATTTATATCTATGGTAGTTTAAATCACCATTTACTCTATTTTCCCTTCACGTATTTCAGAATTTCTTTTCTCAGTAATAAATCATCAAAGATTCCTCCTAATATAAAACAGCCTGTGTTTGCACACAGAATGAAAGAAACTTGAAATTTAGTTTATCCCACATGAGCTAAATGTGTAAATATGTACTTTTTATTAGACATCAGGAGGTCTAATTTCTACCTTCACGGATTCCTACTTTTCTACAATATATATATCATATTAGAAATAGTATAAAATACATCTGAGCAAAGTAAATTTATTTTTACTTTTTAAATGAATTAGTTTTAAATTATACATATTGTTGATTGCCACTGCTTTAGTATCACAGTAGAACATAGCATATGAGTTGAGGATCTTAGATGGAGCAGTTGGACCAGATTTCTCTAAACAGTAGAGCTATTCATATTTCTGTAAATGATCTAATAAAACATCCACACCATAGTAAACAATGCCAATGAAACGAAATTTATCTTTTCAAGTTTTTTGCAATATCTTGAATCTATGTGGCCATGGTGACAATTTTTTTTTTCATTTTGAAAATGAAGAGATGTCTTAGATGTTTGTTTTGACCATCTGTCCAAAACTTGGATGCCTTTTTTTAAAATAGGTTTTATTTATTTATTTATTTATTGGCTGCGTTGGGTCTTTGTTGCTGCGTGCAGGCTTTCTCTAGTTGGGACAAGTGGCGGCTACTCTTCATTGCGGTGCACGGGCTTCTCATTGTGGTGGCTTCTCTTGTTAAGCAGCACAGGCTCTAGGCACGTGGGCTTCAGTAGTTGTGGCACATGGGCTCAGTAGTTGTGGCTCACAGGCTCTAGAGCACAGGCTCAGTAGTTGTGGCGCACAGGCTTAATTGCTCCCCGGCATGTGGGATCTTCCTGGATCAGGGCTTGAGCCTGTGTCAGCAGGTGGGTTCTTAATCACTGCGCCACCAGGGAAGCCCCTGCATGGCTTTTTAATATGGCATCTTATCAAGACAAAAACCAGAAGCATTCATTTTATGACCAGTATGTGTGTTGGACAGTTGCACTTCTACTGCCTCTGAGTTTGAAGGGCCTAGACTATTTAATGTGACAGTGGTGCTAGAAATAGGAGCAGAGTGTCCTGTGTTTATATGGACTTGGTTCCCCTCCGGTTTTTATTGAAAGTAACCACATAGCGGTGTAAGGTGTTAGAAAGCTTTTATAGAAGAGTAATTCTACCTGGGCCTTGAGGAATTGGTTGGACTTTGAAAACTGGAAGGAGGTAGGAAGAGGCATTTTAGAGAGATAGTAGATTAACCAAAGGGTAGTGAAGACCAGGACTCCTTCAAGAAAAGACAGTTGATCCAGAGTGATGTCAAGGTCGGAAGGATGCCGAGAGGGGAGTAAGACGAATTATACCCTGAAGGTCTCACTGGGAGTGTTTTGAATTCCAGAAAGGAAATTTGAACTTCATGTTTTATGTCACAGGAAATGGCAGGGCCAAATCTGTGTCTCAGAAGGTGATGTTTGTGGCTATTTAGAGGATGGATTGAAGATGGATTGAAGAGAAGAGGCTGGAAAGAAAGAAAACAAGTTGCATGAATGAGCAATCAATGAGAGACTACACTAGCGCGGGGGGGGGGCAGAAAAAGAGCAAGTGACATACCAACTGCACACATTAATTGTAGAAGGAGGATTGAGGGAATTTGGTGATGGCATGCGTAAGGGAGAGAATGATGAGAATGATGATGGTGATTAAACTGGATTCCCTTCCTAAGCCTCGTACAGTATTTTGACCTGCTAAATCATAGAATTAAGCTTATGGTAGAGACAGTTTGGACTTTGTTCCATGGCAATTCAAGAATAGTACTTTTTAAACCTCTCTACGTATTGCCCCATGTCATTGCTGTGTGCCTGATGATAGGCAAGCCTGTACTGAGAATATCCAGGGTATTACACTGCGGTGGCTGATTATTCAATTATATATGGGACACGGGAGCACGGGAAGATACAGCTCTATGGGCTATGCTGGAATGTGCGTCGTCCTGATTGTCCTTTTGTAGACGATCCTCCAGAGCAGTCTTGTGTTCCTGCTTAGGTAATGCCTAGGACTGCTGAAGGCTTGAGGATTTAGGAAATGTCTTCTGGTCATTGGGGGGCAGTGTTGCACAGTAGAGGGAACACAGATTGTGTGGTGAGAAAATTTACGTGTAAATCCCTGGCAGTGGGACTGTCTCTTAACCCCAGGATTCCCAACCCTGCATAACGAGGGCATCTTCAGAATCGCCTGGAATTTACTCTTAAAATATAGATTCTCATACTTTATCCCTTGGGGATTCTGATTCAGTCAGTCTGGGATAGGGCCCCAAAATTGGTGTTTTGTTTTTTAGCATTCTAGGTAGTTTTGATAGCTAAATTTGGGAAGTAGTGATTGCTATGAACATTAAATGAGAAAATACACCTGGCTTTTATAAACTTCAAATCACAATAAATTATTAGTTGTTAATTAGATGACTTCTTGAAATAAAATTTCTATCCCTCTTTAAAAGACTTCTTCAATTTCTCATCAGTTTGAAGCCTGACTATATGAGAGCATATTATATTTGTTTGATCTTTATACATCATGATAGCAGAGAGAAAACTAATGAATTCTGTCCAATACATACACGTAATACACAAAATATAAGATTAACTGGATGATAGTTTTAGATGTTGAAGAGGTGATAGAAAGTAGAAGACCCTTGCTTAAATTTTTGTTAAATCTGAAAAATAAATGCCAGTTTTTAAAGATGGCAAGGAAATGTAAACAGAAATTGCTTCTATGTTTTTAAGACAAAACTCACATTTATTATTGACACTGTGATAATTTAATTTACAAATATATTCTGACTTCCCAACTTTAAGGCAATAGCTTAAGTTAAATACATTGTTCTCCTCTTCATCTCTTTCAATCCCCAAACACTCCAACAAACCAACCAACACTGAAAAACTTTGTGTCAATAACAGAAATGGTGATTTTGAAACACATACTTCTCAAATAGTCATCCAAGTAAAAGAGATTTCAGCAGCTCAATACAATCTCTGTATAACAATATGCAGCATAAATGTCACTTGACCTTGAAGCTTATAGCATGTTTTCACCAGTTTCAAAACCCTTATTCACAGTTTCTGCGTAGCAAGCATTACCCGGCCTTCTCAGTTCTGAGGGATGTTCTAATACGTAGGTCCACTGTATTTTATGACAGTACCACAGTATCTCCTTCCTTCTACCATCGCTAAATTTTCTTCTCACGCTTCTTCAGCCCTGAGCCTGGATAACTTCCATGTTAATCTGTCCTGAGTCATGGGTTCTTCCCCTGGATCTGTGAGTCATCCAAAAAGGCCAAGGTGTTCCCCCAGGGAGCCATCCTGGTACATTCCTTCTGTACTTGATATCATCTTTAATTCCCTCCAGCCGGCACTAGTCACTTTAGACTATTAGCCTGAAGGTCATTCAGAAGATTTAAGTATATATTTGATTTGAGGAACCTGGGATAGGAGTCCTTTTCCATAAGAGTATATACGGTTCTTTGGGCTTCATCGAAACACGTGGGTGTTGGTGCTTTAATCTTCTTGGCTGTAGATTCTCGAGTGTGAAAGTCAATATTGATCTAAAAAGAAATCCTCATCAGTTCATATGCACTTCCAATTTATTGCATATTTTATGATGTCACTGTTGTTTTTGAAGCACCTCAAGACAGTGGCTTTAAAACCTCATTTAAATCAGCTCAAATATCTCTTGAATGCCTATTCTAAGCATACCTTATCCTAGGTGTGGAAGAGTTAAAAAGAAGTAGCACAAAAAAAGCAGAAATATCTTTGCTCCAAGTTAGCTCATAATATCTTTGGGAGGTGCAAAAGAGGCAGACATTATTTTTTAAATATCTGTATAAGGTGATATGTGCATCGAGAAAAGTGATGTGCACATTTAAGGTTTACAGGAGGAGAGGACACTTCATGCAGATGTTTGCTGCTTGAACCAGGAATATTTAACTGGAAGTGGGCATTACTACTAACTGGAAATATTTCTGCTGCTGCAATCCATGTATTGCACTAATCTCTACTTTATCCTAATCCAAAACGAGCTAGCTCATTAAGGACCCCCTGACATGCAGTTCTGGTCGGTATCACCAGTACTCCTTACCCCACCCCATCACATTAACTTGTTTTACAAAATCAACCTTTCATCCAATCTTTTCACAAGTGTAGAAAATTAGATTATCATTGCACTGAACTATATGAATACACTTAAATATATAGCAGTGAAAATCATAATACTCAAAAAGGATTTCATCTTGCTAGTATGTTGAATCTTATTCTATATCTAAGTTTCTTTACATATAAACCGATGGTAATGAACTAAATACTCACTTGTTTGGCGGCATCTGACTGCACAAATGCTTTATAGATTTTCTCCGCTTTGCAATGCAAAAGATCAGACTCTGTTTTTTTATAGTCTTCACAAGCCAGCCAGAATTCAATATTCTCCTCACTGAACTCAGACTTTAGGAAATTCCCAAAGACGTCTTGACCAGCTAAAAAGAAAGGGTGAGGGGTGAGATAAATTAATTTATCACAGCCAATAAATGAATAACTGGAAGAAACTTACAAGAAAAGTACGGTGGCATATTCTCTGTGTACAAAGGGAAGAGGTGGATGCTGCTGAAATGGCTGTGTCACCGTTTGTAGAGGTGGGAAGGCCTTAGGGACCCCTTCGTTTATAGTCTGTCTGGGGTCAGACACGCTTGTCACAGGTACACAGCTGCTTAGTGGTGGCTGAGAGACTGCTTCACTTCCATCTGCTATTACATTACAATTCTGCTCTGCAGGTTACAGAGCAATCTCTTTTCTTACACTACCAGCTCAGCCACAGTGCAGAGTATTTTAGGGAATCAAATATTGACAGGAGGCATGAACATCATGTTAATCATTAGCAAATATAATTTCTCTGTCCAACTCATATAAGTCAAAAGACGTGAGGCCTGTATATTACCTATGTGCGCTATACTGCTTGGATTTACTAGTGTTATTCAGGCTTTTCAATGGGCCATCTCTATAGCCTTGTTTGGCTGAATCATAACCTAAGTCAGATAACAAGCAGATGAACCAGGTTGAACTACTTGATCCCCACGTGAGGCTCTGTAGGATGTTGCGGGGGAGGGAGAAGGGGATCAGCTCACCCCGGATAGGGATAAGCTGCCCATCTATGCCCTTGAGCGAGGTCCTAATCCCAACAGGATCCCAATGCCCATGATGAGGGCTAAGACAAGCTGATCTCATTTCCCTTCTCTCATCAGAAAGTCCCCGTGAGACTCTGTGTTTAAAAAGTCTTTTTATCATATCTGTTATAACGTGCCATGTTATATATAATGCAGTTTTATGCTGTGTGTCTCAACTGCCTTCAAGGCAGCAAGGCACTGTTTCTTTACTCTTGAGTCCTTGGTGCTTCTAAAATGCCTGCACATAAATGCCTGGGCTGAATGAGTGACAACGCATGTATGAATGGAAAAAGTTATTAATTGACTGAGTGAATCCTACCCCTTACATCCAGTGGTACAAAAATACATCCTTTAGGTAGCTTTCAGAATAGCAGTTCACATGTTGAGATGTTTGGTTTACTTTTTAAAACTTTAAACTTCAGAACCCCAGCATAATTTAAAATTTTGCTCCTATAATGATCCATGGAAACAGCTAGTTGCCTTGGCAAATTTTTCTAAAGGACAGTAGCAGAACTGAGTGCCGAGTCAACATTATGCCACGACGAGGCATAATACGCTGAAGCTGTCAGTGCTACAGAACAGCTAGAGTACAACTTTTCACACACCCTCCCATCCAGAATACTATATTTTAATGAAGCCATTCAATCTCTTAGCATACTGAGATAAACCCAGAAACATTCAGTAGTTCATCTATACTTACTCTGGTTGGCAAGAAGTTTTTCCAGAGATTCGGACCACTGCTTCACTTCATCAGCAGAGAGTCTACAGGGGACGACATTTACGTAAATTAGTGTTTTTGTGTGTGTAAGCGCAAATGAAATCAGAATGGCTGCTGCATTTTGATAACTTCACAAACTGAGACTCTACTTCTAATAAATTTTATTAAAATTTATCTATAAGAAAACAAAAATTTGCTTAGAATTACTATCGTTATGAAAATATCTGCCAGTAAAATGTGAAAAAATCCAAATGTACTCCAACAGTATAATAAGTAGCAAATATATGCATGCACATCTGTATTTAAATTACATTGGTACTAATGCAGCTTAATCTTATTAGTCTTGTTACTTAAAAAAAACGAAGTCCAGTATGTGTAGTATTACCGCCTTGCTAGAATACAGAGCTAAGGCACAGGCCGCTTATATAGTGATAGTTCCCTGTATTAGTGTACATACAGGTCCTTGGACTTGGAAGGTTTCATTCCAGATTCCAGGTGTGGGATCATAGATCTCAGGTATGCTTTCACATCCATTCCACTACAAAAGACACAAAAGTAAATATTCATATTTCTTCAGAAGAATACATTTTATTTGTAAAAAGAAAAGAGCATGAAGCAAACTTCTCCAAGGAATAAGGCCATAATAAAAATAGCTGATACAACATATTGCTATATCAAGAGTGAGCCAATTTTTATGAGCCAAAGTCTAGAAAAATTCCCACCTCATTTAATGCCCTGTCATGATTCATTTTTAAATACAACTGAATATACTTGTAACTCACAGCAGGTCATTGCCCTGATCTAGGTAAACTAAAGGCTCGTATTTTCTTCCATTCATTCATTTTCAATTGTTCTGCCATTAAGGATCATCTAAGTCAAAATTCGCACAGTTAATGAACTTACAAGGTCTTTGGCCTCCTTTTCTGCGTCTTGTCGTCTAGAAGCGAATGATCAGTTCCTTTCAGTTCCTTTGGATTAGCAGAGAGGAACACGCCTGGCATTTTGTCTCTCCTTGGCGTGGAGATGGCCGCTGCTCACATGGTCCTCAGCAGGCAAGTATCTGCTAATCCACGCCTCTGCTGCTTTATATAGTGACGGCTAACAGGCCCTTGCTGTTCAAACGAGTCTGTTTATCAAGTGATGTTACCACAGACACTGGAAGTTCCCCCTTTCTTGGTGTGTTGTGACGTGTATCTTGAAAAAAACAAAAAGCACACAGTGATGTTTTGTGGTTGAAACTTAACCCAATGAGACTAGGTCACTTGATTATATAGAAAGAAAGAAAATTAGACCTACAGAGGTGCACACACATATACCACATGTCTAAAGCCTCAGCAGGATCAGTCTTTGGTTCTAGGGGGTGCTTGTTTCTTCATAAAAACTGCATATTTCAATGAAATGTTTCATTTGGTGGGTTTATTGTATCACACAGACTAGAGATGGGTCCCCTCAGGACTTTGCATAGTCCTTGACTATAAAATTCATTTGATTACAGTATTTTAAAAAGGATTTGATTTTTCTTTCAGAAAGCAATGTAAAATAAACAAATACTTTTTTTTTTCATTCGTGCAGTGCACACATCTGGTAGGAAGGAGAGTCATGAGAAGTTATCTTAACTTTTCCCTACTCCAAACCTCATCCCTTATTTCCATGGCAAGAAATTTTCATGTTACTGTTTTCCAGGGTGTGTGCTAAACACTCTACTGGTGATATACAAGATGATTTTAAGGGGTGCATGAGTTTTAGTATTTATTAGAAATATAATGTATCAAACTTTTTTTTTGTATATTACTGCTTAGGAAAGGAATAAAGTAAAATTAAAAACAAAACTATAAACACATAAAAGTATAGTTAACACAAAAATATGACATAATGTGTAAATACACTGATACAAAATAATTACACAGTATCAGGAGAAAAACTACTCATGGTAAAAATAAGAATATATTTGGCCAGGCCAGTAGTGTACTTCTTAGGTGATGATCTTCCAAATTTCGGTAGTATCTCTGAAGGGATATAGTCTAGCTTTAATTAAAATTAAGAATTAAAATAAAAACCCAAGGAAATAGATGACTAATCACTGATCAGGGTAGAGGGGCTAGTGCAATATAAGCTCGTACAGAGTTTGTATATAGAATGTGGTTTATTTATAGAGTGTCCAGTTTAATTTAAACCTCCGTTAGTTTTTACCCCTGAAAAGACAAAACAAATTTTACTCAGAGAAGCTTCTGAAGGTATTAGGTAAACCTAACAAAAGGGAATTTTCCTGTCTTAGTTCCATCTTCAGGATAAAAAGTATTTGAAGGAATCACATTTATACTTACTACACAGGCATGTACTTACCACACAGGCATGCCCAAATATTATGCTGTATGTAGTAAGCGTCAGTTGATGTTCGAAAGATAATGTGATACATTTAGAAAGAGAACTAGTGAGATAAGTTGGCCACTTTGGAAGTTACCCAGACAAAAATGATGGGGTTCAGAGACGGATGAATAAAGGCTTTTGTTCGTGTGTTTCTTGTGGTTCAGTCCATACTTACTTTTCAGTTAAAATCTTCAGCATTGCTCATGTTTATTTATTTAGTAACCTCTCATTCCTCTGGATAACTGTGGGTAAGTTATGTTAGGGAAAAATGATTTAAAGTTTATTTGTAAAGGCCACTATTATTACTATCCAGATATACTGATAATTTCCAAAGCATGTTTCAGCAACAGTAGTTCCTTTGGATGTTAATAAGCATGATAAGGACTATGACACCAGCAGCAGCAAAGGCTCTGGGGCCACATAAGTTTGGGAAATGTTGGGTTAAAGTTGAATAATTGATCAATGCCGATCTTCTGAGAACCTTGACTATGTTAGTGCATGTTTGTCAGTCTGTAAAAGGAGGGTGGAATGTGCAGCAGTGTCTTAACATTTCTGAGAACTGAACTCTCAGTAAGTAGGGAAAATAGTTGGCAGAAATAATGTTCTCTTGACACCACGTTAGGAAGCTGTGGTCTGACAATGAAATAAATATTTGCCTCTTACATATTAATAATTCCTTAAACCTCCAACCTTTTGCTACCTCAATATAGACTTTCAAGCCCAAGCATTTGCAAGCAATTACGATTGTGTGCTTCAAAGCCCAAATGGAGAATTAAGCTCCTGGTAGAGGGGGTCCATCTGAAATTCACAGTGGCACAATAATGTAGCTGCTGTTTCAAGGGCTGCTTGGAAGCACCTGCAAAGCCTGTATGTACCAGAGCTGGGCAAATCTGGAGAAGCTGTAGCAGTAAGGTTGATGAGTCCATGGCAGGGCACTGAAGTTTCCTGTCAATCACACGGAGTGTCACTGTCTGGTTCCTTTTTGTGAAAATCATTAAGAAAAGACAAGTGATCAAATAGTATCTTTACTGAAGCAATGGCTTTGGTTGAAATTGTAGAGGACTTGACAAAAGTCAATAGAATAAATAGTGGCTCTTACAAACATAATCTGGTTTGTACATTTCTTCTGTGAAATTGTGTGTTTTTTTAAAATAAATTTACTTTATTTTTATTTATTTTTGGCTGCGTTGGGTCTTCGTTGCTGTGTGCGGTCTTACTCTAGTTGCGGTGAGTGGGGCTACTCTCTATTGCGGTGCGTGGGCTTCTCATTGCGGTGGCTTCTCTTGTTGAGGAGCATGGGCTCTGGGTGAGTGGGCTTCAGTAGTTGTGGCACGTGGGCTCAGTAGTTGCGGCACGTGGGCTCAGTAGACGTGGCTCATGGGCTCTAGAGCGCAGGCTCAGTAGTTGTGGCGCACAGGACTTAGTTGCTCCGCGGCATGTGGGATCTTCCCAGACCAGGGCTCGAACCCGTGTCCCCTGCATTGGCAGGTGGATTCTTAACCACTGCGCCACCAGGGAAGCCCTGTGAAACTGTGTTTAAGTAACCAGATTGCAGTGCTAAGGAAAGGAATACTTCATATGGTCATGTTCTTTTTTAAAATATTAGTACTTTATTTTTAGAGCTCTACAGCAAAATGGAGCTGAAAGTGCAGAGTTCCCACATACTCCCTCCACCTCCACAGCCTTCCCTACCATCCGCATCTCGCATCAGTGTGGTATATTTGTTACACAATCAGTGATGGACCTACATTGACATGTCATTATTACCCAGAGTACTTCGTTTACATTGAAGTTCACTTTTGGTGTTGTACATTCTTTGGGTTTTGACAGATGTATAATGATATATATCTACGATTATAGTGTCATAAGAAGAGTTTCCCTGCATTAAAAATTCCAGTGTTACAATTTAAAATGTCTAGAAGATTGGTTTAATAAAACATTTCAGATTATGGCTATCAACTTCAATGGGGGTAAATTTTAATCTTTGCTGAGTTGATTTTACATTTAGTTTCCACTCACTCCAACTGCCTGAATCCTTGTGGGGAATTCTTTGCTGAATGACTTTTTCAGTCTTGATATTGATTAAACTGATGTTGGGCCTTTATAATATTGCTGACATTTTATTGTGGACGTTAGGAATTATGGGGAAAAGTATGAGATTGTATTTTAAAAGTAGAAATATATGTGGTAAGACTCGGTGACATGAACAGAAATTTTGATCCATTGAAACAAAATATCTTGACTTAACAAACTTTAATTGTGGTCCTACAATGTATCAGACCTAAGTACTGCAAATAGAAAGATGAATGAATGTCCAGAGAGGGTCACAGTATAGTTGGGCAGAGAGATACTTAAGCAAGTCATCAGGGTGAAAAGTGCCATCAGAGGGGAATGAACTGAGGAGGGAATAGCTCTGAAAGTGTGGGACAGAAGGAAAGTGTTGTTAATAGAGAGCCCAGAAATCAACCCACATACCTAGGTCAGTCAGTCTTCTATAAAGGAGGCAAGACTATATAATGGAGCAAAGACGGTGTCTTTGGCAAGCGGTGCTGGGAAAGCTGTACGGCGCATGTAAATCAATGAAGTTAGAACACACCCTCACACCCTACACAAAAATAAACTCAAAAAGGCTTAAAGACTTAAATATAAGACAGGACACCATGAAACTCCTAGAAGAGAACATAGGCAAAAAACTCTCTGACATAAATCATAGCAATACTTTCTAAGGTCAGTCTCCCAAGGCAAAAGAAATGAAAGCAAAAATAAACAATTGAGACCTCATCAAACTTATAAGCTTTTGCACAGCAAAGGAAACCATAAACAACATGAAAAGACAGCCTATGAACTGGGAGAAAATATTTGCAAATCATGCAACTGACAAAGGCTTAATTTCAAAAATATAGGGACTTCCTTGGTGGCACAGTGGTTAAGAAACCACCTGCTAATGCAGGGGACATGGGTTTGAGCCCTGGTCTGGGAAGATGCCACATGCCACAGCAACTAATCCCACATGCCACAACTACCAAGCCTGTGCTCTAGAGCCCCTGAGCCACAACTACTGAGCCCATGTGCCACAACTACTGAAGCCCACGCGCCTAGAGCCCATGCTCCGCAACAAGAGAAGCCACCGCAATGAGAAGCCTGCGCACCGCAACGAAGAGTAGCCCCCGCTCGCCGCAACTAGAGAAAGCCCACGTGCAGCAACGAAGACCCAACACAGTCAAAAAATAATAATAAATCAATTAATTAATTTCAAAAAATATATACAAACAGCTCATCAATTCAATATCAAAAAACCCAAACAACTCAATCAAAAAATGGGCAGAAGACTTAACTAGATATTTTTCCAAAGAAGACATACACATGGCCAACAGGAGTGTGAAAAGATGCTCAATATCACTAATCATTAGAGAAATGCAAATCAAAACTACAATGAGGCATTACCTCACACCAATCAGAATGGCCATCATTAAAAAGTCTATAAACAATAAATGCTGGAGAGGGTGTGGAGAAAAGGGAACCCTCTTGCACTGTTGGTGGGAATGTAAATTGGTGCGGCCACTATGGAGAACAGTATGGAGGTTCCTCAAAAAACTAAAAATAGAGTTAACCGCATGATCCAGCAATCCCGCTCCTGGGCATATATCCAGAAATGACAGAAACTCCATTCAAAAAGACACATGCACCCCAATGTTCATAGCAGCACTATTTACAATAGCCAGGACATGGAAGCAACCTAAGTGTCCATTGACCGATGAATGGATAAAGAAGATGTGGCACATATATACAATGGAATATCACTCATCCATAAAAAGCGAAATATTACCATTTGCAGCAACATTATTGGACCTAGAGATTATCATACTAAATGAAGTATATTGGACCTAGAGATTATCATATTAAATGAATTAAGTCAGACAGAGAAAGACAAATACCATATTAAATATATCACATGTGGGATCTAAAAATAGTACAAATGAACTTATTTACAGAACAGAAACAGACTCACAGACATAGAAAACTAACTTATGGTTACCAAAGGGGAAAGGGGGTGGAGGGATAAATTAAGAGTATAGGATTAACAGATACCCACTATCATGTATAAAATAGATAAACCACAAGGATTTACTGTAGAGCACAGAGAACTATATTCAATATCTTGTAATAGTCTATAATGAAAAGAATGGAAATAAAAGAATATATGTGTGTGTATATGTATACATATACACACACATACATAACCGAAACTCTTTGCTGTACACCTGAAATTAGCACAATATTGTGAATCAATTACACTTCAAGTAAATTTAAAAAAGCGCTGTTGCCATTTACTACAAAATCAACATGAACTATTCTGCCTGTTTCTGCATTCAAGATCAACACCTCTTGGAGAGTACAAAAAACTGCAGTGG
Organism: Stenella coeruleoalba; assembly: GCF_951394435.1. NCBI lineage: Eukaryota > Metazoa > Chordata > Mammalia > Artiodactyla > Delphinidae > Stenella > Stenella coeruleoalba. The sequence goes on from NC_137169.1 coordinate 132,980,925, forward strand.
AGAAACTGGTCTCCAGCAAGTAGACACCTCTTACATGCATGAAGACCACGGAAGAATGGATCTGAAGATGCAAAGCTTTGCAGAGTTTAAAAGAGGCTCTGAAAGACTTTGCTGAATTGGCATAATCTCTCACTGGTTAAGGAAGTAAGACAAAGGGTCACTACCTGGGTCTGTTTTGGCTCCTTCACTCTCCAGGCTTGTGGGTAGGGCTACTGACAGTGTTACAGCTACATTTCATAGAGTTTATTTGAAAAGCTTCAACAAATGTGAATTTGGAAGGATTTTTCTCTGTATCCAGGTAAAACGTTGGTGGGGACATTGATACCTACGTTATATCATTTGTGAATAAAAGGATTAAACATTTTAGACTTGTTTCCAATTTTATTTTCTAAATGAAGAAATCAACTGATAGGTTTTAGTAAGAGAAGATCTTTGCAACTTGGGGAAATTCAGTGATCTTCAGTAATTGCAAACTGAGCAAGATAAGAATCTAGTTTCTTTTTCTCACCCTGTTCTAATCTACTTATAGTAAACACCGAACACCTCCTTTCTATAAATTAAGAGGTTATAAGAAAATTGAATGTGGGACCTTCAGTGAACTGGGCTCATGTGATTCTGTAAACTTCACTCACCCTAGATCTTATCTTACCAATAACATTCTCATTAATAGGCCCATCTTTCCAGTTATTCTTGATGAATGTTATCTCTGATATACTTCCTGCATATTGGATTCATTTTCATTTATTTTCACCCCACGATTTATAATCATTTCAACAAGGGAGAGTAGTCATTGTCAGACTCTGTTTGATTAAGCTTTGCCAGTAAAATTGGGCAAGTACTAAAGCAAGTGTCTTATTCACAAGTTCAGATAAATGGAAACTGTGCTATAAGAACATCGATACATTATTTGCGGTTGGACTGGAACGTTCTGTTACATGACACAGGACATAAATGCAAAAGCGAAGATGCTCAAAGTCAGCCTGGAGAGGCCATTTGTAAAGGAAGTTTTTCAAATTTCTAATATGATTCCAGTGATTTGCCTTTGCCTTTACTACACATTAAAATGGTTAAAATAGTGATTTATATCCTTTGTTTTTCTCCATTAACTACGTGATTTTCCTAAAAGAATCTATCTTGCCTGACATGTTCTGTCCTTTCCAAAGCCATGTCACTCATTTCTTGTGACTATCCTAACTGCATTTTTTCCATGTCTTTTCTAATGTTTTGCTTTTGTGTTTATTTACATTTTTTTTTTACCATGTATGGAGGTCAGACCCACTGGACATTTATTTCATCATAAATGTCATACACTCAAAATAAGTCATAATCTTCCTTCTTAGGTGAATAGCTTTAAGTCAGTGGTGACCACTCTAGCATGATTCTACTACTTTTGTGGGTCAAGTGGTCTGTGGTCCTCCACAGTTTCCTGTGCCTGTACTTTTCAAGTAAGCTTGATTCATTATCCCATTTTTCCTTTTTTTAAAAAAAAATTAACCGAAAGCTTTTGTGCCCGTTAAATCCTAGTGAAGTGCTAATCTTGCTGCATTTCAAAGGGCTGTGGGTTCAATACCAAGCTCTAATTTTGGCCTGATTTGTGAGGTTGATTGTATCAGCTCACTTTTTGCCAGTTTCCTCTGTGTAGAAGTCAAAGGGGATCCTTAAGCAGCTTGTTGCTATGACAGTGGCATAGGGAGATTTTTCTCCCTTTGAGATTCTACAATGATCAAGATTAGACACAGAAAAATTAGGATTTAGTTGGAATTTGTTATAGGTAATATGTTTTCCACTTTTATTTCCAGGTTAGAGCCTCTTTGCCTAGAGTTCTTCTTAAAACACAGTGAATTTGGCAACCCAACTGCTCCAAAGGCAGGGCTCCTGGCATTCACTGGGCCAGTCTTCCACACTGTTCCTTTCTCTATCAATATTTATTTGTCATGGGCCTCCATTGCTTTTAGGTAGTGTATTTTTGCAAACTAATATATTAGACAAATGTACAAATGTTCAGATGTTAATGATGTGGAAATATCACAGACTATTTCTGCCAACCCCAATCTAATTTTCTCGCCATCTGCTTTTTAGAGATACTCATAGCTGGAAATACTGATCATTCCCAATTTCAGACCTTATCCATCTCCGGTTTCTAAGCCAACCCATGATGAGGCTGGAAAGCACTAAGTTATTTCCGTTTGAATTAGGGGTGGTGGAAAGCTTCTGTTGTGGAGTCTGTTGTTAAGATGAGATTTTCATGATTGCAAGTGTCAGGAACCCCATTTTGACTATTCAATAGCTCAGGCAAACAGGAAGACACTTGAAGTATCCTGAGAGTACCTCGGGTAATAAAAGGAAATGCTGAACAAACTAACCCTTTGAAGGTCAGCTAAGCTTAAGCTAGGCCTCAGAACGTTTGTAAATTATGAATTTGCTCGAGAACAGGAATACCTACAGATTGAGGAAACATGGCTGCCACCAACTGGGAAAGTTATATTCAAAAATTCCAAAGGTAGCCGACTCCTAAAGTGTAAATAGCCCCTCTTGTAGTCTCTTCCTATCTCTGTTTTCTTCTCCTATGTATTTTGTTTTGTTTTCAGTTGGATTTATAGAAGCAGAAAACCAGGACAGTATATTTGGTGGGAACTCAAAGTTAGAACAAGCACATAATCTTATTTTATCGTTTGTCTCAGATGATACGGAAGATCAGGCTTCATAAACTTACAAACTGCTCTACACTTCTGTTATTTTCTTTGGGAAAATCAGGTAATTTTGACTGTGAGAAATTTTTGTCTTTTTTTTTTTTTTTTATTTTTACCATTGTGAGGTTTTAAATTCTACCTCGTCTTGATTTGGTGTCTTCTTTGTGACTCTCTGGCTTTTTCCCCTTGTGATTCTGTTTTGCCCAGGCTCTCAGTTGAGACAGGGAGATCTTAACATACGGAAGACAGTGCACAGAACTATTAAAGCAGCCTGGCTTGTGTGGGAGTTTGTTCTATTCTCCTAGCCTGGGGTTTCTTTTCTCACATTTTGTTTGAGCAAGGTATATTTGCCTCCCCACATGAAAGGGTGAGGGGGCAATGCAGGCAAAGTGAGGTGACGAGTACAGCTTACACTGAATTACAGCAGGAGGGTGGCCATGTGCAAGAAGGCAGGGAAGCTGGGTCAGAATGGGACAAGGATTCAAATGTCCCAGTGGGGCTGGCGGTGTCCATGATGATCTCTGGAACTGATCTGTCCCTCTCCTGACTGCACTGTTCACCATGGGACAGCAGTTGATTCCTGAGGAAATTGAAACCTCTTTACAGCATGGTGGATGCATCATAAATTATATGAGCCTGTCCAATTCTAGAAGGCACTTTCTTTAAAACAGCTGTCTTATAGATGGTTACATTTATAATTCATCCTTTACATCTTTCAATGAATCCTTACGTTGCATAGACAATGAAACGCTTCTGAGAATATCTAAAAGTGAGATTTTCCCCCTTTGTACAGAATTCTCTCTGATTTGGGACAGTTTCAAAGACAGTGGAGTAATGCCAGGAATACCAGGGAGAATGTCTTCCTTTCCCTTCTCTTTTTATGAGCAGAGTTGTTTACACAGTATATCACTTCAGAACTAACGATGAAAGAGGTTTGCAATGTTGAGGTTGTTTTGTTTTGTTTTGTTTCCTGGAAGAAACCACACCCAAGTATCAAATCAAACCTCTGTCAGTCCACTGGTAGAAGGTCTGGGCAGCTGAGGGTGTCTCTAAAACCAGAGGGGCATTTGACTGCAGAGCTGCTGGAAGATGAGGATACTGTTACAGGTGTCTGTGATCTCATAGAAAACATAAAGTACCTGTGATTACATCAAACTAAAGTCTATTTTAACCACAGCCCAACCCAGTGGCAGTAATTGATATTAGCCAACGATTAACCTGTACCAAATATTACATAGCAAGCAGGCCATTATCCACATTTGTTTATTCTTTCGCAGAAACACTGTTCAGTCCCCCTTTCCTAATTTGCTTTTTTGTCCTAAAACCCTTGTATTTTTGTACCCAAACACTCTTTCCTTCCCTTTTCTCCCCTCCCTTCCCCTCTTTATCTTCCCTAATTTCATTGGCTTCCGAATGTGCAGATGGACTATGGCTACCTGGTTTCACTGTGAAACCTTGACCTTTATTCACCTTCTTTGTGAAATTAGAAGAAAGAACAGAGCAAGTCATCGGTTAGTTGAAAGCTGAGGGTTTCTGAGGGCTCTGTCTCCCAAGCTCCAATAGAATCTATAGTCTTTCAGTCATATAATCCACAAGCAACGCAAATTTCTTCTAAACCAACTTTTTTTTTTTACATGATTATAGCGTGTTTTGCTCAAATGTCCAGAACAATGCCTGACACATATGAGGTACCAAAAAAAGCTCGTTGAATAAGGGGTCAAGGGCTGAGGCTTACACTAATTTCTTCAACTATTCAACAAAGATTTATTGAGTGCTTAGTGCATACTAGTTGCTCTGGTAAGTATTGGGGAATCTAGGGGCAAATCTTATTCTGGAGAGAGACATATAAATGAGAAATTTCAAAACTTGTGTACAATGTAGGGTTAAGCACAGGATATTCTGGGGACGGATGTAAAGTGTCACCTAACCCAGTATCAGCAGGGTCATGAAACATGTATTCATTCAACAGATAATACTTAGTACGTGCTGGTTACTGTTCCAGGCACGTTGAAAGAGGCCAGACTCAACTGGCATAGGTCTTTGTCCTTTGCCCCTGCCCTTTCTGTCATCTGCCAGCTGCAATCTTGCTACCATGAGCTTTCAAAGGATGAAAGCCAGAGGCTCAGGATGGCAAAGCAGAAATACAGAGGGGCCTGGGGCTCCGATGTAGCCACAGAGCAACAGCGGCAGCCTGGTCAGCAGCCCCTACGGATCTCTTGTACAAGAGAAGAAAATGACCAAACTCGGTTGTCTCACCACGTTATGTTACTCTTTCTGTTCTTATCGTTTAAAAATATATAGTCTGTGTGATTTTTTGCTATTGCTGTTTTAGTTTGTTTTTGTATTCCTCCTGATTAGTTTGAAGGTTTGTTTTTTTGTTCCAGTGGTTATCTTTATGACTTTATGCACTTTAACCTTTACGGCTTTAAATGGGGTCTGTTACTGACTGTGAATTATCATCCCATTAGTATACTCTGCTTTCCCTAATTCTCTCCTTTCCCTTCACAATACAGCATTGTTAGATGATGTTTTCTCAGCTTCTCTTGTAATACTTGCAAATAGTTCTGCCAGTATAACTTATCTTTGAGTTATCATTTGCCACACAGGAGTGAAAGAGAAGAAAATCAGCTTATCTCCCATTACCTCCGCCCTTCTTTCCCTTGCCAGCTTTTGCTAGTTGGAGCATCAGTCCCTGGGTGATTGGGACATGAGGGAAGGGTAAAAGGTTATGGGCTCCCACCTTTCTGGAGGGAGTTCATGCTCCAGAGAGAGATGAAGCAGTGAAAACCATTTTGTCTCATTGCTTTCAGCAACAGTCGTGCACTGTAGGCTTCTTTTCACAAAGCCATATGGGCAGCTTCACACAGCGGAGTGCTGGAGATGTCATTCAGCTTTTCAAGACCAGGTGCCCAACCCCTGTGCAGCAAAAGCACAAAGCAGGTGTCCTATGTGGAAAACCTGTGTGCTGGGGACTCCTTTACATTCTAATCCATTATGTCAGCCCACGTGGAAGCACTGCTAATATCTTCTCCACTCCTGGGTTTTCTCTGCCTGGTCCAAAACCCTCTGTTCCGCCTGGGCCTGGCTGTGGCAAAGAAGATGGCTGGTGATCTCAGCCCACCTATGAAGGGCTCTTCCCTTGCTGAATTTTCATTCATCTGGTCCTCTTTGCTTCTATAATCATCTGTTATCTTTAAAAATATGACGGGCAATGACCTGGCGGTCCAGTGGTTAGGACTCCGCACTTCTGCTGCAGGGGGCCCAGGTTCGATCCCTGGTTGGGGAACTAAGATCCTGCAAGCCTCGCGGTGTGGCTAAAATAAAAATATGATGTGTTTTTGAAATTACTATCTTGAAAAGATATCTGCACCCCCATGTTCATAGTAGCATTGTTTACAATAGCCAAGACACAGGAACAACCTAAGTGTCCGTTGATGGATGACTAGATGAAGAAAATGTTATCTATCTATTGGTAGATAATGGAATATCATTCAGCCATGAAAAAGAAGATCCTGCCGTTTGCGACAACATGCGTGAAACTTGAAGACATTATGCTGAATGAAATAAGTCAAACAGAGAAAGACAACACTGTATGATCTCACTTATAAATGGAATCTAAAAAAAACACAACTCATAGATACGGAGGACAGGTTGGTGGTTGCCAGAGGTGGGGGGAGGGTGAGGTGTGGAGGAAATGGGTGAAGGAGGTCAAAGGTACAAACTCCCAGTCACGAGATAAATAAGTCCTTGGTATGTAAGGTACAGCATGGTGACTATAGTTAACAGTACTGTATTGTATATTTGAAAGTCGCTAAGAGAGTAAACCGTAAAAGTTCTCATCACAAGAAAAAATTATATAACTGTGTGAGGTGATGGATGTTGACTAAGCTTGTTGTGGTGACCATTTTGCAATATATGCATGTATTGAATCACTATGTTGCACACCTACGACTAATTCAGTCTTACATGTCAGTTATATTTCAGTAAACCTCAGGGCGGGGAGAAACTAAACATTTAAATAGTAAAACTTTTAAGAAGTCCTTACTGAAAAAAATGGTGTTTTTGGTATTTTTCTTTTTGTATTTTCCTAGTTGTTGCATCAGGAGCCGTGTCCTACCACTCCCCGTTATACTCTACAGAAACAGCATTCTGAACCCTTAAAGATTTAGTGAAATTCATACTGGGATTCCCAGCTGAATTGGCCTTTGTCTGGAGCCTCAGGAAGAAGCACTGCTGCCTCACAGCTTTGCGAGGCCAGAGCACTTCTCCTATCATGTTATTTCAAAAGAGCCTCTGCTCACTGCTATCATACCACTTTCAGTTTCTTTAAAAATGTGAACAAAACAGCTTGTCAAGATTAACTAGAACATGTGCAAAAAAAGGAGGCAAGCAAAGATTATAGGAAGGTCAATGGAGCATCGCACCGAGCTTACTGTTCTGTCCGCACGCTCAGGACACAAGTCTGTGTGTCTGGTTATCGCAGCTCACTTTTACTTATACGCCTCCCCATCCCAGCCCCAGCTCCCGAGGACATAGGTGCTATTGAGCAGTCTGATTAGGAAAAGTGTATCATTTAATCTTCAAAGCAATTCATGCAGTCTATATAATTATCAATACTTCCATTTTAGATAAGGAGATGGAGGCCCAGGGGGATTAAATAACATGCCCACTGTCACCCAGCTGAGCCATGTAGTTAAGACCATGAGAAGGAAGAGACTCCCTCCCCACCCCTGCGCAGGCCCTGCCTGTTCCTGTCCTCCGAGCCAAGGACCAGCTGGCTCTTGAGAACCGATCTTGCTTCACACTGCTGGTGGTCTGTTTACTGGTGTCCGCTCCCAGCCCTCACTCCATCCCCCAGATCTCTGGAGGCCTGGCGGTGCCCTCCTCCTGCAGGCCTTCACGTACTGGGGAAAACCTCCTTGTTCCCTTCACTCTACTTTCATTTCTACTCCTTCCCCTTTTGAAGGGAAAGAAACACACACACACACACACACACACACACACACACACACACACACACCCTTAATGCTTCTAGAAAAGAAAATCAAAATCTCCCATCTAAAGTGATTTTTTCCGCTTTTGTTTTTTTCATTTTTGGTCTCAGTGACAGGATATTTTACATCCCAGTTAAGGTTCCTCTGTTGATCTATGAAATTTTAAGTTTTTATATCTTGAGGCTCTGCCTATAATTTTCTTTTCAGGAATTGTGATGAATGGGACACACACACACACACACACACACACACACACACGCATACGCTATTTTCTCCCTTGAGGTTTAGTCTTAATTGTGTAATCTGACATTATCCCATCCAGTTGCATTTTTCATTTTGGATACTGTAGTTTCCATCAAAAATTAAAAATTAAAAAATTTTAATTTGTGCCTCTTTATATCTTCTGTATCTTTCCTTAACATCTTCAATCTTCTAACTTCTTAACTTTATAGGTTGCAGTTATAATGACTGTTTCCATGTTCTTGTATATTGGTTGTGTTATTTGTATCATTTCTGGAGAAGTTGCAACTGATTGGGTTTTATCATTATGGCTTGTATTTTCCAGGCTTCTTGCATACCTGGTAGTTTTTGATAGGATGCCAGAAGTTATGATTTTACCTTTTTGGGTGCCACATATTTTTTCATTCTTATAAATATTCTTAGACACGGTTAAGTTACTTGAAAGCATTTTGATTTTTTCCAGGTTAGGCTTTTTTTTTTTTTTTTTTTTTTGCGGTACGCGGGCCTCTCACTGTTGCGGCCTCTCCCGTTGTGGAGCACAGGCTCCAGACGCGCAGGCTCAGCGGCCATGGCTCACTGGCTTAGTTGCTCCGCGGCATGTGGGATCCTCCTGGACCGGGGCACGAACCTGTGTCCCCTGCATCGGCAGGTGGACTCTCAACCACTGCGCCACCAGGGAAGCCCTTTTTTTTTTTTAATAAATTTATTTAATTTTGGCTGCGTTGGGTCTCCGTTGCTGCACGCGGGCTTTCCCTAGTTGCGGCGAGCGGGGGCTACTCTTCAGTGCAGTGCGAGGACTTCTCATTGCGGTGGCTTCTCTTGTTGCAGAGCACGGGCTCTAGGCACGGGGACTTCAGTGGTTGTGGTTCATGGGCTAGGTTGCTCCGCGGCATGTGTGATCTTCCCAGACCAGGGCTCAAACCCGTGTCCCCTGCATTGGCCGGCGGATTCTTAACCACTGTGCCACCAGGGAAGTCCCCAGGTTAGGCTTTCTTAGGTGGGAGCAAAGTAGTGTTTTGTCACAGGTTAATTTTTTCCTGCTTCTGAGGCAAGAAGTAGTAGCGCTCCCTTTGTAGTACTCTACCGAATATCCTTTGAGTTTTTAGGTCTTCCACTCTGGCTCTTGGGACTAATTCTGTCCCTGTGTGATGTCTGAGTATTGTTACCTATTGTGCTTTCAAGTGACCTCCTTCCTTGGCCTCTGGTAGTTTCATTACAGACAAGCGCTTATCAATAATCAACTGACGCAGAACCCTCCGCAACCTAGAGAGTCATTTCTCTGTGTAGCTGGTTCTTTTCTGGGTTTTCCCTGCTGACCCTAACTGCTCTGCTCTCCCTGTGCCTCCACTGTTCCCTCCTGGACTCGGGGAGACTGCCCAGCTCTGCCGGGGGCCTCCAGCATGGCCGCTTGCCCCAGCAGCCAGCTGTGCCCTCACGAGGTACCTCATTCCCCATCTCCAGGTGTCGCCATTCTTTCTTGTCTGATGTCTTGAGAGCCCTAGAATAGCAGGTCTTTGGATAAAGAAATTCCCAGCTTGGTGACATCCTTAAATCCACTGACAATAGTTTTTGTGTCATTTTTATGTGGATAGAAGTGTTACCTAGTCCTGACTCCTTCTTGCTATGACATTGCATGTTGACAATAATCCACTCATGTCAAAATTTTATTCTTCATTCATACATTCATTTGATTACTATTTTGACCTTTAGAGCACTACCATGCTGATCTTATTGCACTTATTGATGAATATAATACAATGTCTTATTTATAATGTAATATAATATAATGAATGTACTGATTATCAAGTGACCTGGATTTACACAGTTTTTAAAGTGGAAGTGTTGGGCTTTGTCTCTGGCATGATGCATTTGAGGTCTAAAAGAAGTAGTATAAGTGAACAAATTGGCCCACACCGGTCAAATGACTAGTCTGCAGTCAGCCAGCGCGTCACTGTCAGAGGCAGGTGGCTCCCGGGAGCATGATTTCCAATCACTTGTCCTAACCTCCAGACCACACGTTCCATCATTTAAAACCCTGCTCACGGTTAAGCAAGAACTGTTCGCTTTGTTTGCGTACTTATGGCAAACGGTAACTCCCAAGTCTGGGTGTGTCACAGGTAGATCTAGAAATTCATTCATAGAATAACGTACACCAGTTTCCTCTTCTTATCACTGCAGGAAATAACAATTATATTTGCAGTATTTCGACCATAAAAGAAACCTTGCCCATGGTACAGGCATTTGAAAATGAAAATCGCATTCAAGACTGATTTGAGGTAGTGGATCCTTCAGTATTGTGATCTGGAAAGGGATAAACTCAGGGACGTAAAGTGACCTGGAAGAGGCTGGGTATCAGGAGACTTCAGCTATGCTCTCAGTGGCACAACTCTCTGTGTCAGTTTTTTGTTTGTTTATATACACCTGTGATTCCAAAGAAATATTACCCTAGGCCACACATGCCGATGTTTTTCTCTTCAGTTTTGGTGTAGAAGTCATTTTATACCAGTCATAAAAGTAACAATGATAGCTGATAATAAAGTGAGATAACAGATGTAAAATCATCTCAGACATTTTAGATCACTTGGTGTAATCTTTAACATTATCCTTTGAGACAGATGTCATTATCCCCATTTAACAAATTAGACAGCTGAGTTTCAAAGAGATTAATTTTCTAACCGGAAGGGTCAAAACTTGGCATAGAACTGAAGTCTGGCTTCAGAGTTTGTGCTTGTTCCATGGTTTTCAGCTGATTCTCAAAATCCCTGCTTTGTGACCAAAGTCGCCAGCACTGCAAGGTGCCACTTCCCTTAGTGTGTGAGCCCAGTGCCCCCTGAAGGCTTTCTCAGCACCCCAAAGAGAATATCTTTCCCATTCGGACCAAGTTTTTCCCTACCTTGGGTACTCCTGAGGGCTCCCCTTGTAGCTTCCTTTTTGCATCTCTGTCTTTTCCCAAGTTGGAATCTGGTTTGGGGATTCTCTCACTTGTGTGGAGCCCACAGTGCAGAATTAAAACTCTTTCCTGGCAACTTTTCTTCCTTAGCTGAAAGGTACCCCTTGCCCCATCACCTGCATCACTTGCTTTCCTGTCCTAGGCAGCTCTCCTCTCAGAAATTTTCATCAGTGTATAAAGACTGTAGCTTTTAACAGTGTATTAGGACCTTTACCTAATTTTCAAGTATGATTTAGAAGCTTTAGCTCTTTCAGTTCAAGATTAGAATGATAATGTATCATCTTATGCAATTTTTAGGACACGGCTTGTGAGTTGCATGCCTCATTGAACATCCCTGATCAAAACTCACTCTTGTTTTGGGTTTCAAATTTATCGATTGCATACTGATTTTGAGTGTATTTTGTAAATTTTAGTGTAGGGGAGTTCTTTACAGAGTGTGTTGTCCTTAAAGTTAGTGTTTTAAGATCACTCAGTGAGACAACATTTTGTGCCAAATATGATAAAACATTTTGATGGCAGTCAGCTCAGAAAGAAGTATGAGACCGACTTTAATAATAGGATTCCAAGGTACGTTATGAGAACCCTGCAAACCATGGGGGTTTCCACTAGAAAAACATTAAAATTTAGTTCTGTGAAATCTAGGGGCTTTCTGATGTTAAGCTGTAACACATCTGGACTGAACATTTAAATCTCGTTTCATAAGCATTCTGTGTCAGTTTCTTTGCAGTGCAGGAAATAGGTTCAAAAAAAGATGAGAAAGATATACAATAGCTATGCAGGATGCCCTGCATACTGGTTCATACTAATGTGGCCATTTCCGGGAATCAGTGGTTGATTATTATTCACGTGATGTACTTAAAGTACAGTGATGGGAGAATATCCACAATCAAATTCTCAAGCATCTTTGCACATGCAATCACCTGCTTTTATACTTACCATTGATACTAACATGTAGACACATGCATATGAATCGTATATATGCTTTCTCATGTTTCTATTTTTATGTCTTATTCAAGAAACATTTTAAGATAATTCACTTCACTTCTGAAATATTATGCTTCTTCTAAAGAATCTCAAAAGAGCTTTACTAAAAGAGCACGCTGGTTTAAAAACGTAACGATTAACTCAGATTTTTAGAGCCTAAGTACCATTTTTCCCTATATATCAGCTTGTCTTTACTACAATACTATGAGATAGATCTTATTATTCTTATATCTTACGGTGGAAAATCCAAGCTCAGAGATTTTTTTTTTTAAACCTGCTTAAGGTCACAGATGGAATAAGAAATACATATATTGAGAACTCACTATGCCCTACGTTTTACGTGTATTCATCAGTCCTCCAAGGAGCCAGGAAACAAGGACAACTTTATCTCCATTTGACGATGAGGCACCACAGCTTTGAGAGGTTAATTAACAAATCTGAGTTAAAATAATTAGCACAATTTAGGGCCAGAGTTCTTAGTGCTGGGAGTCTGATTTGATACCCAGTGACTGTCCACTCCACCATATTTTCTTTCCCTGGTCCATTGAGGTAGACAGAGCTAGGACACACACCCAGGGCCTCCGACTCCATTGACCATAGAGTATCTACTTGAAGATGGGTCAGTTTTATAAATACAGGAAATAATTGGTGCGGAAGTTTCAACAAATTGATGGTTTACGTGATGTATTACTCATGAGAGTACAGCTGCAGACTCATCTGCCCAGGAGACATCCTTGGCCAGGAGTGACAGAAGATGCTTTAGTGGCTCAGCAGCGAATGTCTGGAATAGCCTCTTATCTAAAACGGTGCCCTTGGGAGTGACTGGTTGCCATTATGATCATAAATACAGATAAAACATAATCAAAAGAAAATATCAAAAGCCTTGACTTTGATTCAGCCCCTGACCATCCTGTCCTGTAAACTGAGATCAAATTCCCCGGCGATCAACTTCAAAGCTGCCCATAGAACACGTGTATTCATCACCCCCCTGCCCTGTCCTCAGAGATCCATTCTCCTTCTCGATTTCAGTCTCACTCTTGAACTTCCCCCGGGACATCTCATGTGACGGAAGTGTTCCAGCTGACAGTGGGTCAAGTTCTCTTCCAAGATGGTGGCAGCATAGGGCATTCTATATCTGACTAGATAAATGGCTCCAAACCTTCGGAAAATGCCAGTGTGAGAGCTAGTGGCCACACTTAGTCACAAGTTGCATCAACCAGGAGAGACCCTGGCTGGAAGCTCAAGCAGGAAACCTCACGCAAGGCACACGCAACTCCTGAAAATGAAGATGTGGCTGCAGACAGATGCCTTGTGTGAGTGACACCTGGGAGTTACATCTGTAGCTGGGGAGGAAGTGTGACTCACCACCTTAAACTTGGAAGATTCTGGTTGACAAATCCAACATAAGTCACAGATACAGTCATGAGTCTTTTTCTGGACTGCACTTTCCAGTGCTCTTCACAGTCGTGTTCAGGAAGTGCCTGGGTCATTTCACCACGAAGGCATTTATTCCCAGTGTATTTTAATCAGTTCCTGTGATGATTAAAGGGAAGGGACCGTAGCTCAGGGCTGTCACTTGACAAGCTACGTTAGCCCCACAGAATGCTTACTCTGAATAGTCCTCAGTTTTTGGACCTTCGAAGCTCATCTTAAAAGGAGATTGCTTAGCTATTCATTATCAAAGTGAGTTCTAATTGAGTATTTTTTAAGCGGAGGCCAGATCATCCTAGGAACTGTACATACGGGTTCAAGGCTGGCTAGAGGGCCGGGAAAGCCTGAGGGGAAAACAGCTTTCTGTGCCTTGAGGGTGATGCTCAGGTCTGAAAGTGGCACAGATGCGGGATCCAGGCCCAGAGAGCTCGAGAAAAAACCACTACTTCCTCACGGAAACTCATAGCCTCATGCAGTGGCTCGCGGGAGGCTCACAGTTTCTGAATAACTTTAAGTAGGGCAGCAGAAGGCCGCAGTTTAAGAGCTTTTTACTTATTTCAGTGTTTTTGTTTTTTTGTCTTTTTGGTTAAAATATTTACGTACTAGGAGGCAGTTTTGAAGACTTCTGAGGAATACTGTGGAGGAAAGACCGCATTTATGATTAAAGATAAGTTCTAGTGAAAGGAGTGGTATTTTAACTTCTAACTTATTTTCAGGGTTGGAATGTTACTGCCATCCTCTCTTCAAGTGAAGACATTTAATTAGTGCGTACTGCACACGATTCAAAGGAATACAATATTCAAAGAGTTTTTGTTGTTTTGGTTTACCCAGTGGAGAAAGTGCTGCTTGCTAATTGCCCAATTGTGTTTGATACGTGGCGGAATAAAATCAATGTTATTAGGGAAGTGCAGCAGAGTGGCATGAGACTGGAAGGTGCAAGAGTCGCTGTAGAGGCATCAAGTTCAGTTCCCAGAGGTTGTCCCTTCCTTTCGGACCTTGCCTCTTCTGTCCACAGACCTCCGATGGTCTGGCCCATCTTAACTATAGATGGAGTGACCTGAGAGTGGGATCGTCAACTCTTTCATCTACTATTGTAGCTAAATAAAAAACACTTTCAGTTATCATATCAAAACCTTTGGAAGGCTTGATTAAATCGTATACCTGGTGATCTGTAGGAAAAAAATTCAAACTCACTTAAGGAGTGGTTTTTAAAAACTTTCTATTCTGATATAAATTTAGACTTAAGGCTTAGAAACATACTACGGAGTTCATGTATAATTTTTACCCACTTCCCTTAATTTTAACATCTTATGTAATCTCTTTACAATGAGTAAAACTAGGAAATTAACGTTGGCACAATACTATTAACTAAACTACAGACTTCTAAATCAGGTTTCCCCAGTTTTCCACTTTCTGCTTACCCTTCAGATTGGCCAAAAATTAAAAAATTAGATAATAACATCTGTTGATAAGGATGCACAATAATGGAACTCTCATATATTGGTACCAATACTTGGGCAAGTAATACAGTGATGTCTAGAACTGCGCTGTCCCAGAGAAGAGCCATAGCCACTTGCGGCTGTTGAAATGTGGTTAGCATAGAATACACATGTCAAAGGATGAGTTCCACAAAAGAATGTTAGATATATTATTGATATTTTTTATATTAGTTATATTTTGAAATGATAATATTTTGGAGATATTGTATTAAATGAAATATATTATTATTAAATATTAAATTATTAACTATGTATTAAATAAAATATATTGTTGATATTGTTTCTTTTAACACGGGAACTAGAAAATTTAAAATTGCCTTTGGGGGGATTTCCCTGGTGTTCCAGTGGTTAAGATGCCACGCTTCCACTGCAGGGAGCGCGTGTTTGATCCCTGGTCAGGGAACTGAGATCCCACATGCCACATAGCGTGGCCAAAAAATAGAAAAAATAAAATAAAATAACCTATGGGGATCACTTTATATTTCTATTGGACACACTGATCTTGAATGTAAATGGAGCATTAACCCTACAACTCATATTTTAGATACATTCTAAAGAAGTCTTCATACTTTTGCATGAAGAGACATATGCAGGACTTTCATTATATTAATTTTTGTAATAACAAAATTACAAGCAACTTGTGTGTTTATCAAATAGAAGAATACATAAATAAGGTATAATATATTTATATAATGGAAACAATTCAGTAGTAAAAGATGATCTACATGTACTGATCAGTATAGATAATATTGCAAAAAAATGATTAGAAAAAGCAAACTACATGGTTCAGTAAAATATTATATCACTTTAATGTAAATTTTAAAAATTAAAACTACTCAAGCCACTAATTCATTGTTTATGGATATAGACATAAATGATGAAGTATAAAAGTATGGAGATAGGAGTTGAATTGATTGCATTTTGGCCCCAATTTTTCACCCCTCAATATACATAGCCCATTAGACCTGTATCCTCCCATGCCCTCTCCTTATGTGTGAGCTCACTTTCCCCCTTTTGACTTTGGGTTTGGCCACGTGTCTTGCTTTGGCCAAAGTGTATGGTAGAATTCTGTCTAGAATGAACAAACCCTTTGAAGCTTTCAGACAATACAGTGGAAAGGGAAATGCCTCTATTTCAGATATTACATGGGAAAGGGTGATATTCTGCTCAATATAGCATATAGGGACTTGGGTTGTCTTTAATTTAAATTAGAGAATAAGAGATAGACTGCATTTTTTTGTGGGGGGGTCACCTCTCCCGTTGCGGAGCACAGGCTCCGGACGCGCAGGCTCAGCGGCCATGGCTCACGGGCCCAGCCGCTCCGCGGCATGTGGGATCTTCCCGGACCGGGGCACAAACCCATGTCCCCTGCATCGGCAGGCGGATTCTCAACCACTGCACCACCAGGGAAGCCCTAGATTGCATTTTTACTTTGAGTTTTATGAAGCGGATCACACCAGTTGTATAATGTATGTCAAAGATTTAACACAGGGTCTAGCCCACTGCAATTAATCAATAAATGGTAGTCATTGTGGTTGCTATTATTTAAAAAAAAATAAAAACAAAAAAACAAAACAAAAACAAAGTATGTGGTGGAAGTGATGCTATGACAGTTCCCAGCCTAGGCTGCAAGGGGCGTGGCATTTCTCCTTGCTTTCTTGTGCCCCTGCATTGCTAGAAAAAGAGCACGCTGCCATCCCCGAGGGCAGACACATGGAGGAGAGCCAGAAGGCCACAGATGAGTCCAAACTTCTTCAGCTGTCCCCCAACTAACTCTCACAGGTATGAATGGCTTCCCTGGAGCTCTGCAGAGCCAGCCACCAGAGCCCAGCCTGGATTAGCTGAATCCTCAGCTCTTCCTCAGACCCATGAGAATAAAAGATTATAGTTTTAAGCCACTGAGTTTGGGGGTAGTTTGTGACACAGTATTTTTCATGGCAATAGCTAACTGATAGAGCGCACAGCACAGTGTAATATTTCTATCTGAGCTAGAGGAAAGTAAGTGTTTTGTATTCAAATTTTTTTTTTTCTTTAAAAAATTTCTCCTATAAATGGGGAAAAAAAACCCATTAACATTGGGTAAGTTGGGATGGTAAATACATGGCTGTTTGTTGTAATTCAAAAATTTCTATATGTTTGAAATATCTTAGTTTTTTTTTTTTTTTTTTTTTTTTTTTGCGGTATGCCGGCCTCTCACTGCTGTGGCCTCTCCCGTTGCGGAGCACAGGCTCCGGACGCGCAGGCTCAGCGGCCATGGCTCACGGGCGCAGCCGCTTCGTGGCATGTGGGATCTTCCCGGACCGGGGCATGAACCCATGTCCCCTGCATCGGCAGGCAGACTCTCAACCACTGCGCCACCAGGGAAACCCCCTCTTAGTATTTTTTAAACGGTAAAATATTTTAAAAAGTAAAACTGAACTGTGGTATGCCCAGACGTGGATATTATTCAACACTAAAAAGAAATGAGCTATCAACAAGAAGGTCCTACTGTATAGCACAGGGAACTATATCCAATCTCCTGGGATAAACCATAATGGAAAAGAATATAAAAAAGAATGTATATATGTGTATAACTGAGTCACTTTGTTGTACAGCAGAAATTAGCACAACATTGTAGATCAACTTGCTTCAATTAAAAAAAAAGAAATGAACTATCAAATCATGAAAAGACATGGAAGAAAATTAAATGCATATTACTAAGTGAAAGAAACCAATCTGAAAAGAAAGAAGCCAGTCTCACATCCTGTATGATTCCAACTACATGACATTCTGGAAAAAGCAAAACTATGGAGACAGTGTAAAGATCAGTGGTTGCCACAGGTTAGTGGGGAGCAAAATGTGAATAGTTGGAGCACAGAGCACTTTTAGGGCCGTGAAACTACTCTGTATGATACTATAATGGTGGATACATGTCATTATAGATTTGTCCAAAACCACAGAAGGTAGAACACCAAGAGTGAACCACAATGTAAACTGTGGACTCTGGGGAATTATGACATGTCAGTGTAGATTCATCAGTTGTTAACAAATGTACCATCTGATGGGGGATGTTGATAATGGAGGAGGGGGAGGGGGTGTATGGGAAATCCCTGTTCCTTCCCCTCAATGTTGCTGTGAACCTAAAACTGCTCTAAAAAAATAAAGTATATTACAAAGAAAAAGAAAAACAGGGCTTCCCTGGTGGCACAGTGGTTGAGAGTCCGCCTGCCGAGGCAGGGGACGCGGGTTCGTGGCCCGGTCCGGGAAGATCCCACATGCCGCAGAGCGGCTGGGCCCGTGAGCCATGGCCGCTGAGCCTGCGAGTCCGGAGCCTGTGCTCCGCAAAGGGAGAGGCCACAGCAGTGAGAGGCCCGCGTACCGCAAAAAAAAAAAAAAAAAAAAAAAAAAAGAGAAAGAAAGACAGTGAAATTAGAGTACTAATTGCCCACGTTTATTTTACTTCACTTGTGATTTTATGCCCATATTAATTCTCTGATATTTTTTACACGTTCATTACCTATTTACTTAAATAGCTCTGGTTTATGCTTCACATTTATATTTATGTCCAAATTTGTCCCAGATTTTTCATGCTTTAATGAAATACTCTTATGAATTGCTGTGTTAAAATACAGTAAAATGGACTCTGTGATCTTTCAATTTATATTTCCAGCTTGGTCATGGTCTTATCTAATAGTTTGTGAATCATTTCAATGCATGGTTAAATCTGAAAAGCAGTGAATGCTAACCCACCTCTCATTTTGCTACACCTTTTCAGAAGTGAGACCACCACAGCAGCTAGAGACAGCTAATTTCCTCTGGTTTTGGATAGCGATAGGAGAAGCATCTGAAGCTTTTTTCCCAGCTGGTGTCTTTTTGCACCAGCCATCTGTGCTCTGCTCTAGCCTCTAGCATGATTGCGAGATAAACGGAGCTGTAAAAACTCCCGTAGGTGGGATCATTGAGAAACACAGACAGTGGAAAGTTGATGTATGTAACGCATGGCCAGGAAATAGAAGCTGAGCACTCCTGCCGAAGAGTGTGTAGGTAATTGTCTGAATGCTTTTGCAAGAGTGTTTTATTTTTTACTTATCATATAGTACAAACATACATCTATTCATTTATTTATTTTTTTATTTTGCAACAGAAGCTATAAGTTCATGTTTAATTAAAAAGTGCATTATTTCTGTTACTCAAGAAAATTGATGGTGGACGTGCACCTTGTACAAAACATTTGGAAACATTTTCCATCCACGATGGGGGCTGTAGTGTTATCACTGATCACATGAAAAGCAGAACATGCAAATGTACTAAAGAAGCATCAGCATCTACTTCATAAGTGGGCAGTTGTGTTATGCAAAGTCTGCACAGAGATTATGGCTCTCTCAGCATTTCAGATGATAATTAGTGACATTAGTGATCGTAGTTAAATGGAGCCTGGCAATCATAAACCGCTAGGTCTGTCAGGAGCCACCTTGAAGTATTACTGGAGGACGGTTCAAAGTTCCTCTAATGGACTTCCTCAATAACCCAGCAACTCAGCCCTTCAGGCAGTCCTGGGATCCAGGTCCTTCCTCAGTCTGCCGTCTGCCCCTGTATGTTCATGGTTTTGCCTTAGCTACCATCTCAGGTTGGGATTTTGATGGAAACCTAAGATATGGTTTTCAATTAGAATTGCATCCAGAAGGGCATCCACTTCAGCTCACCCCATCTTCTGTGCCTTCCTAGTGTTGACTGTCATGTATTTTTTTGTAAATGCATGTTTTCTCCAATTGCTATTAATTTATAACAAGGAAGTGATGGGGGTGAAACAGAGTTAGTATTCTCAGTGAACTGTTCTTAAAAAGTGGGGACATGCCACCTGTCATTTTAGCTAAATTTCTTGGTACAGAAAATTTCCTCAGTAACAGAGATTCTAATGACAAAGATACTTGGCTTGACCAAACTTTAGTCAGCTTCTGAACTTTCTTTTAGGCCCACCTGTGCACTTTCTTAAGAAAATCCGATTTTAACAAGACTTCTGCTAAGTTGGTTTAGCAAGAGTCCCCCATCCTCCAAATCTAGTCACTCTCAGTGTCTGATTGGTTTCCTCGTCCTCCACCATCCCCAGGTGATGTGTGATTACCTGGCGTCTTCGGCGCCAATCCTGTTATGTCATTTTAGCCAGCATACTCCCTTACCCCTGATGTTTCCTCGTAGTAATTTTCCATCCACTGACCCCCACTCTGCTCCTTGGCTATAAATTCCCAAGTGCTGCATGCTGTATTCAGAGTTGAGCCCAGATCCCTTTTCTCCTCTTGCAATACTCCTGATTGATATCTGTTTTTACTGCTTTAACTACTATCCAGCTCTTTTTAAAAAAAAAAAAAAACAAAACACTAACTTGATATCACATAGAAATGCAAGAATACTTATGTCAAGAAAGAGTTTACATAATTGGAAATAATATTTATAGTTCCAAAAGGTTACTTTCCTTCCTCTATTATGAAAATTATAAAGTTTTTATGATATTATTATTCTAAAGAATTACCACTGTAATCCCAATATTGTAGCCACAAACACTAATCTCTCTTAAAGACTTCACATAGTTTGGTACAGGTTCTTTTTTCCTTTTTAAATCTTTGTGGTATTCTTATGAGGTTAGAAGTGGGAAAAAGTAGTTTTCTTTTAGAAACGGAGAAATTTTCCAGACTTCACTGGGAGTTAATGAGGTGGGGATTAATTGAGGCCTGCTGATTCTCAGGCCACAGCTCATAGGTCGTTCACATTTTTCATGGGTTCCTCGTTAGAAATGACTAGGAATAATGAGAAAAAATTGTAATAAGGTTATTACTACTGGAAACTTTCAAGTTGTCCATGGAGGTGCTTTCTTTTTAGGAAAGAGTATTCAATGAATCACAGTTCCTTGCATGAACCCCTTTGAAGGAAAAAAAGTTCAAAGGGGATGTCCAGAGAGAGGCTAACTCTCTGGGACTACAGTGAATTGATTCTTAGTCAACGGGGGGATTTCTCAAACATTCTTAAAAACCTAACCCAGAACCCAGAACTGCACCTGTCAGCAGTGTCGGTCTTCCAGGTCAGAAACATTAACCGAGTGTAACTTAAAATGCTAAGTATCTACAACTCCCTCTTAAACAACTGTCTTCATCCTCTCAAGAGAACAGAAAATAATGGGACTCTGCTTGTTTGACTAATTACTCATTTCCTGCAGATGCAAAACCTAACAGTTACGTGAAATGAGCATAGCAGCAAGTTGTGTCTTATAAATGTGCATTAGAAATTACAAAGAATTCAGGCTCCTCTGAAGTATTTCCGTTTAATCAAGGGCCAAAGAAAGAGTGGACCTCTGTCTCTACTCCAGAAAATTTCCCTTTTAAACCACCAACGGGAATTTCTTTTTGCTGCCAGTTGGCAGAAGTAACTCTATGAGTGTGAGTTTATTTCGTATAGCTCCTACACTGAATCAAAGTCGTGCAGGTGAAATTGCAAGGGAGACTGATCGTTAGTATCTAAGTGGACTAGAAATTTCTAATATTTATTGTTTGGTTTGTAATCCCGAGTGGTACTTGAGGTATTTACCGAGCCTGTCAGACTTTAGGTAAAAATCACAGGAAAAAATATTCATCTGGAATTCTGGAAAACGTCTCCCCTGTTAAAAGATAAATAGAAAATGTGCTTGTATAGCCACCCATAGCAAATCGTTATGGCATTTCATAATCTTTATAATTTCTAGTAAACCAGTATACCATTTTATAGAAACAATAAATTATATTCTTATGATTTCATTGGATAGCAAGTGGATCTAACAAGAGGAGAAGAAAAAGAAAGGGTAAGGCTTTCTCCTGTCAAAGAAGTAAACAAAACTGGACATTAGTTAAAGTGGTGAAAACAGATTTTCTTCAGTAACTACTGAAGTGGGAAAAACACTGAACTCCATTCAGATTTGCACAGAGGGGCGGGGGCATTTTAAAAGCAGAATGCAGGAGTCAGGAGGGGAGAGAATGGGGGCTCCAGTAGAGTCAGGGAAGTGAAAATTATAAGGGTTTGGTCGGTGCAGAAGATTCCATTTTGGTGTCTGCTAGCTGGCAGGTACGCAAGTTAGGACTCTGTCCTCAGAAAGAGCCTGGGAAACAGAGGTTACAAATACATCTGAAAGGGACAGAAGAAAGATTCACAGTTGTAAATCTTTTTTAGTAAATGCTGTAAGAAAGGGAGGTCAGAGGCCTATCATCAGGTGTTGCCTAGAATAAAGAATAAACTCTTTTGACAGCCCTGAGCTTTTCCAGACAGGAACACCCCCTCTCTCCCTTTTCCATCTCCCCACCCCCTCTCCCCCATCCTCTTATTCCCTCTTGCCGTGTCTGACAGGATGAATAGAAACAGAAACTATCACTCTAGGTACTTCAAGCAATAAGGGTTTTTTTTTGTTTGTTTGTTTTTAATAAATTTATTTAGGCTGCGTTGGGTCTTCGTTGCTGCGCGCGGCCTTTCTCTAGTTGCAGCGAGCGGGGGCTGCTCTTTGTTGCGGTGCGCGGGCTTCTCATTGCAGTGGCTTCTCTTGTTGTGGAGCACGGGCTCTAGGCATGAGGGCTTCAGTAGTTGTGGCTCGCGGGCTTCAGTAGCTGTGGCGCAGGGGCTTAGTTGCTCCGCGGCAGGTGGGATCTTCCCGGACCAGGGCTCGAACCCGTGTCCCCTTCATTGGCAGGCGGATTCTCAACCACTGTGCCACCAGGGAAGCCCAGCAATAAGGGTTTTAATACAGGAAATTATGTGCTTACACAAATATTAGAAGTGACAGGTGAGGAGTCTAGGCAGGGCCCCCAGTACCCCCACCTCTGAGGTCTTTACTAGAGCTGTAAATTCTAGAACAATTCCCTGGGGCTGTAATGCAGGTGTTTGTGTGTGGGAATTAAGCTGTCGCTGCTGCCATTTGTGACTGTCTTCCAACACTAGGGACGCTGAAAAGTGGACTCCCATAGCTATAAGCTGGGCACTGACTCTTGACACCCAAGAAGCTGTAGACTAAGGGTCTGGAAATTTGTTGTGGGAACACCTCCGTTTTCCACAACCTCGCTCGCAAGTAGAAGTAAGAAGATGGGTTTGACTTTGCTGTACTTCCAAATGTTTTAATCAACAGAAACGAATTTGCACCCAGAAAGATGGCTACAAAGGTGTCTTTGTGTCTTTCTACTTTCCTCAGGCTTTTCTCCCCTCCCCCGTCTTTTAAGTGTATTAGTATATACTTGTTCTCCGACAAGGGCTAAACATTGCTGAGCTGTGAAAACTATACATGAAATAGGTGAATCGCATGCTTTTGTGTAGTTCATGGTCTGGCAGGGAGGTGGGCGCAGAGTCACAGTCCGCAGGTTAGATGCTTAAATAGCATTATGCATGCAGGGTTTTGGAAACTAAAGAAGTTAACTCAACATGGAAGCAGAGCAGCTGTCACAAAAAAACAACCGTAATGCAGTGTATGGAAAGACGACTACAAGGCTGTCCACTGGGGAGTAGGTGGCACGTCTTCTTAGAACAAGCAAGTGAAAAATGTAGGTTTCAGAAAGTCTGGCGAGCTAAGGAAGAGCCAGTTGAATCCAGTCGTGATGTGAGGGTAGTGGCTGTAACTCTAGAAAAGTGTAGTTGGAGATGAGAGCTTACCTCTAAACAGGAGGCTCCGACTCCTGAAAGAACAATGATATCTCAACATGTACACACTGCTATATTTAAAGTAGATAACCAAGAAAGACCTACTGCAGAGCAGAGAACTCTGCTTAGTATTCTGTACCTAATTAGGAATCGAATTTGAAGAAGAACAGATAACATGTATATGTATAACTGAATCACTTTGTTGTACGCTTAAAACTAACACAATCAACTATATTCCAATGTAAAATAAAAAGTTAAAAAAAAAGAAGATGCCTCTTGGTCTTTCTCCACCCTGGCTTTTTAGTTGCTGGAGGATTTAGGCCCAGGCCTCTGATACCCAAGACCTGCTTCCCTGATGAGCATTTCCCCTCTAAGCTTGTAACGCTGCATTTATTTCTTAAGCTTAATAGAGCACAGAATGTCTTCATTTGTATGGGCATGCGTATTTAACTTTTTTATTCATTTAGCATACATTAAGCTCCAGTTGTGTGCCGGGCCCTGTACTCAGTGCAGAGGAAAAGCAGATGGTTATATCTGTGATGAGGAATCCTCAGTGAGGAAACAGACATTCAGGCACTAGCAGTAAAATCACACAGTTGACCTGAGGGAGCCTCGTACAGAATGTGCTTGGCACCCCGAAGAAGGCTCACCAGCGTCACCTGGAGACATCCGCAGGGGCTTCGTGGAAGAAGCAGTGTTTTAACCGACAAGTAAAGGCTAAGCAGGAATTTTCTAGATGGTTTAATATGTGAGATTGGAAGGGTGTTCCAGGGAGAAGAAATAGCTTTTCATGGATCAACAGTCCTCGGTGAGAAGAATCCTCAAGTGTTGGGGAAAGGGTGACATGGGACCCAGATGGTACCCAGAGGATGTACAGGACACAGGACAGGTCCTCAAGGAGAGGCCTGGTATGAGATTGCATGGTAGGCCCTGCAGGTGCTCTGAGGACCTAGAGAAGAGAGGTTTCCTGAGGTCCCGGGATGGCAGTGAGGGCTTATGGAGGGGATAGAATCTGATTAAGGCTTGGATTTGGAAAGGTGGCAGGCTGGGACCTGGGCCCCTTTGCTGCAGTGCTGGCACCTGGACACACCTCTCCTCGAGCCACACAATACAGAGAAACTGTATGGGACTAAAAATAACTGTGCGCACGCACAGTTGGGGCAAATTCTGGACAGAAGACACAAAGAGACCAAAAAAAAAACCCCAAGTGCTGCTTTTGAAGAGCCTGGAGCAAAAACAGGGTGTTGGGAGCAAAAGCCGGGTACTGCGCATGCCCCCTGCACACAACACCACCTAAGGGGTGGGCAGAGCACCTAAGCTACCCCTCCAGCCAGACCCCTGGACACACCTCTACCCTCACCCTGTATAAGGAACGAGCTCGCCACCCCCCCCCCCCACTCAGGGAGCAGGCAAGCAAGGGAACCTGTTGTTTGTTCTCACTCCCCTCTGCTGCAGCAGGGGCCCCAGTAAGGCCTTGCCTGAATCTCTTGTCTGGCCTCTGATGGGTTTTTATTGATTAAGGAGGACAAGAACACTGGTTGGTAACGTGGGCACCTTGCTGCAGGTCTGGTGAGCAATGGGAATGCTGTCCAGAAGCGATATGAGTGCGGCCCAGCTGTTGCAGAGAGCAAGACAGAGCCCATCTTTGGCAAGAGGCACATCTCTGAGCCCGGCAGAAACTGGACAGGTCACTGGCATGTATCATGGAAAGCTCACAATGCCAGGGGGCTTTTTTTTTTTTTTGCGGTACACGGGCCTCTCACTGTTGTGGCCTCTCCCGTTGCAGAGCACAGGCTCCGGACGCGCAGGCTCAGCAGCCATGGCTCACGGGCCCAGCTGCTCCGCGGCATGTGGGATCTTCCCAGACCGGGGCACGAACCCGTGTCCCCTGCTTCGGCAGGCGGACTCTCAACCACTGCGCTACCAGGGAAGCCCCGCCAGGGGGCTTTTAAGGGAGTGAGATGGAAAAGTAGCAGAAGATGCTGACCTGGAAGTCAGGAGATTCAAGTACTGGCTGAGTCTATAATTAGTTCTGTAGTGTTGGACACATTACGTAGTCCCTGAGTTCCTGCAGCTACAGTGTATAAAGTGAGGACTACTAAATTTCATAATCCGTTAGGCCATTTCCAGTTCTTAATTGCTACATGTCTTTTAAGAGGTGTTGAAATTTTTAGTGGGTTTTATTGTGGTGTTATTGTTAAGTTTGGGGAACTGGGATTTAGACCCAGAGTTTCAACTCTGCACCTTGGTAGCTTCATGACCTTGAGAAAGTAATTTACTCTTCCTGAGCTTGTGTCCATATTTGCAAAGCTGGGATAATGTTTGCCTGGCCTCCCACACGGGTTGTTTTGAGAGTCAGATGTGATGCCTATATAAAATATTGTGCATTCTATAAAATACTACAGGAAACAATTGAAAATAAGTAAAGTAACAGGTTGTTATGCTAACCCCCTGTGAGAAATAATCTGGATATAATAGTGCCTTTGCAAATAGAGAGTAACATTTAGGAAGATATTTTCAACAACGTGCAGATAGGAAATAGTGACTAACCCCATAAGGTTGATGGAGAATAGGATGAAGAGGAGAGGCGAGTGCTTGATGCAGGAGCTCAGGCTCATCCCAGAACTAAGGAATTAGAATCTGCATCTTAACAAGAGGCCTAAGTGATTTTTGTACACATTTGTGCCCGCCTCCTAGAAAATACCAGAATTGAATGTTCTGTTTCTGTGTTCCATCAGAACTGGCTCTGCCCAGCTGACACTGATAGCAGCCCAGGGGCTTTGAGGGGTCCCTGTGCCCCAGCCTGACAACTGGGCCTGATTCAGGGCTCTTTCCTGTTCAGTGAAACATGGGAATTATTTCAACCAACAGCCCTGCTTCCTGGGGAGAGCAGATGAAGACAAAATACTCCAGCCAGACGGATGTTGATGATACCTTAATGATAAAGGGCACAGAGAATTTAAACTCAAAAAGAAGAAGAGAGGAGAGAGAGGATCTGTTGAACATTATGTAACAAAGCCAAGAATATAAAAAATGATGAATGTAGCCCCAGCAAACAGCTTGACCACAACCTCATGAGAGACCCTGAGACAGAATCACCAGCTAAGCTACTTCTGGAGAAACTCTGAGAAAAGAAACGTTTGTTGTTATAAGCTGCTAAACATAAAATAGAAAACCTCTGTGCTGGACACTGTAGAAAACCTATTTTAATGCAAATGGATAGCATAATAAAGTAAATTTTTGTTATCTGGGTCAAGAGCAAGCCACAATGAGAAATTTACTTCCAAATTTCAAGAAGCATATGGAAAGAGAACCAGGTCTTAGAAAGATATTTGCATCTCTGTCATCTCCACTAATACTTTTATACAAAACATTTTAGATAATAAAAAGACGATAATCTATTTTTCTAGTGTGGAAAGAGAAAGAAGATTAACTATAAAGTAGTCAAATTTTATTAGTTCTTTCCAGAACTGAATAAGAGGATTTCTTGATGCCTTATAAATAAAGCCAGAAAACTATAAGAACAGGGGGACATTTCTAGAATTGAATATAAAATCCTAGGATGTGTTTCTGCTCCAGGTTTCTGCAATTCCTACCATAAAGGGAGCAATTCAGATGCAGTGCTCTGTAGTCTGGCTGCTTTTCTCAGAAACTTCTCTAATCCTTCACACAGGGCTGGAGGAGTGCAGACCTCTGGAGGTCGTATTTTATGTGTTGCTATGGAACTGTCTAAATATTATGAACAGAGCAGTGGTATGGGAAATACAGCGGTCTAATGCCATGGAATTATGGCAGCTAGAAACCATCTTCATAGTTCTGAAATGTAAGCTTCTAGTGTAAAAGAATGGCATGGGTGTCTTTAATAAGTGAATATTCTTTATTGCACTAAATTAGATCCTAGGTGGAGATACGAGGTCTCACTTCAAAGCAACTTCAGTCCAGGGAGAGTCTTGTAGACCCTAACAAGGAAACGCACAGCAGGCGGGACAGGGCCTAGTGCGGGGCAGGCCTGAGGAAAGAACTTGGTAGCCTTGGGATCTCAACTATGATATTGATGTTACAGAGTTGCTTTCAGGCTCAGCCCAGAGGTGTGGTTGGAGATAAACAACTTCGGGAAGTCCCCAAAGCAAAGCAAGCCTCCCTCTTCCAACTCCCCTGTTTTGAACAGGGAGACCCCAAACCCTCAGCTACTTGGGCTTCAAGGTTTGATTCTTTCTCAGATTCCAATAATTGTTTATGAAACTTTGTTTAAATTTTTATGTCAGAAGCTACCCACCACAAAATACACCTATTTTTCCTCCCTGTTATAGCTAGCTAAGGTTAGTTACATTTAAACGAGAAGTACAGCTCTGTGCTTCTTTTTGAATAACAGTTCTGTGAATGCTATTTTCTTCTGTAGATTATGCCAAAGCCAGTTTCCTCTCTGAATGACTTCTAATATGTGAATTCAAAATACAGCAAACCTACGTCATGAGCTGCCCTGAATGAACAGGAACTAAGCACAGCTGGGGCTTTGTGGCTTCTCTTGTTTTCTTTCCTTTTTTCTCTCCTCTTCTTCAGTCAGTTGCTATTGAATATTATTTTTTAAATTAAAGAGGGAAAAACATTTCTCAATAATCTTTTCACCTGCACCGAGAAATTCAAATTAAAAAATTGAAAACTTTCAAAAGAATGAAGTTTTACTTTGCAAAATGCAGGGAAATGTGTCTGTGTCATTATCTGGATAAGTTTCCCTACCAGTAGAAAGTTTCCACTTCACTCTGCTTTTCTGTTTTCTCGTCTTCCCTGCCGAGGAGGAGAGGAAGAATGTGTTCCCTCTTTTCTTGTTGGTTCCTCACTAGAACAGCATGGGAACACATTTTAAAAAGATTTTTCCTCTTTTCTTTTCAGTGTTTTTAGACGTGGCACCACCTGGATATTCTTGTCTGGAAGCTCCTTTAAAAGTGTGGGAGGTCTAGAAAAAAGTAAAATAAGTAGAAGAAGTGTAGAAATATCTGTTGAATGAAACGTCACAGAATTTTTTTCAAACATCAAACTGCTCAGTTTTCCTTTCTTCTTCTTAAGGCCTTTGATACACAATGGAAGAAAGTCAGCAAAACAGGATCAAAGGTCAACCTCAATCAAGAATAAACATAATAAACTGTAAGAACTAATCAAGTTCCGTGACATCGCTGGTATTATCTTGCACCAAATATTGCTTGAAATAAGTGGCTCGTTCATCCAGTCTTGAAAATAGGCTTTGCTACAGAGATTCTCACTATATTCCTCATAAGAAACGGTGTACACGTGAACGCTGTACAACTTTAGCTTTTCATCAAAGAGCAAACAAGAATAATAGATAAATATGAAAAAACATGGCCTAGATTTATTTATAATGCAGTCATTTCAAAGTTTCTAACCATTGCCTCTCCCCCATGCAATGGAAATCTAAGCAGTTATTGTACAGCTTCTTAAATGTCAGACATGAAAAGTAATTGTTTTAAAAGATACCCGTGGTAAAGTGTACTTCAAGTCAAGCCGTTATCAGTAAGCAGATTAAAACCCAACAGGCTTCTCCAGCACGGTTCTGTGGCCTTCCTGCCTATTGCCCAACTTAGTGAGACATAGATCCTACTAGGTGGACAAAAAACAACTGATACTTGCTGTTTCTAGGCTGTTGCATTTTTGAAGAAGGAAGTAGATTAGTCAACTGTGTCATCTGTGAACAGCAGGACTATGGCACAGAGATAACCGATCGTTTGTGTGCTTCAGCAAGTGACGGTGTCATTTGATGGTTTGGGAAGAGATGATGTTTTACATTATCCTTTTGGCAAAGCTTTGCCATCTTCGCTTGGTTGATGACTTCAAAATGCTTGCTCAGAATGAAAGAATTACAAACTATATTATGAAAATGAATTTGTCTCTATTCTAGTTGTATAGTAATAGATTCTGTGTCAGTGGTTCTCAGCCAGGGGTGATTTTGCCACCCAGGGGACATTTAGCCACTTTTAGAGATACTTTTGATCGTCATGACTGGGCTGAGGGGGGGTGCGCAGGTGCCAAAGTCTTGTCATGGTTGGTTAGAGGCCAGGGATGGCGGTCCACGTGCTCTACCGCATAGGATGGCCTCCCTCGGTGAAATAGCATCCAGCCCCGGTGTCTGTAGTGCCCAGGGTGAGAAACGCTATTTTATGTGACTTACCAGAATGACAAAATTACCTAACATACATGATCTAATCCTAAAATATTTTTGCTCTTTTCGGATTACAAAGCTAAATGTTTTTTTTACATATATTTTTAGAGTTTTGTTGTCAGATAAAGTAATTTGTCATGTTGTATCCAGTTTGAAACTGCAGGACATACTTATATGTTTAAAGATAGGAAAAGGAGACATATTTCCTCTTCTCTTTGTGTGTTAGGGTCAATTCACCTTTTCCTACCCCTTCATATAACCCCCAGTAGAGGCTATCTTCAAATCTGAGAACACGCTGAATGTAAACTGCAGGGGGAGAAAAGCTCTATTTCATATTGAACTTATAAGCACTACAAACATTATTATAACCCATATTATACCAAGTTACTGAATAGTAACATCTCTAGGTTTTCCTCATCTAGTTGAAGTAAGAAAGTGGAGTGAGGGATATTGCACAGTAAGGATCATTGCATTTCTATTTATAATAAGCAATGGGAAACTGTATTCAGGTTTTCAAATTTAATTTAATTTTTATTTTATGTTGGAGTGTAGTTGATTTATGGTGTGTGTTAGTTTCAGGTGTACAGCAAAGTGGTTCAGTTATACATATACAGATACCTATTCCTTTTCAGATTCTTTTCCCATATAGGTTATTACAGAATATTGGGTAGAGTTCCCTGGGCTACACAGTAGGTCCTTGTCGATCGTCTATTTTATATATAGTGGTGTGTATATCTTAATCCCAACCTCCTAATTTAGGATTCCACTTCCTACTCCTCTCTCCCACTGAGACAGAGGGAAGGAAAAAGGAAATCAGGGAGAAGATTGGAAAGAATACGGGTACCCCTCACTCAGCTTAGAGAAATGAAGCGGGCCTGCATGACTTCGCTGTGGCTAGCAGACCTCATTGGAGGAGAACTCATTTCAGGGAAGCCAGCACCTAATGCCCTGTTTGGAACTAGAATATATATCTGTACACGCATCTTTTATCAGGCTGGGGGTAAAAATGGTGTCAGTAAACAGTGAGCTCAATCACAGGGACCCTGACTGTCTTTTGCTGTAATGACTGAATATCCCTCCTCTTCTGTAAGACATTTCCAAATTATTTCTGCACTCCTGAAAGGGGTGCCTCACGTAAATTGCCACGTGTCCCCTCCTCTCCTTCTCTGCCTTGCACTGCCCCACCTGCCTGGTTTCCTGTCTTTACACCCCCTTCCCCAGGCCCCTCTCTTGAGGGCGCCTCTCCGGAGGTGACAGGCGTCCTGCTAAGGGAGACACGTCCAGATTCTCTTAAAACTGCTGCGCCCCGTCTTCCTGGGAAGACACGCTGGAGCTGTGGATTTGGTTCAGAACAGGTTCTCTCCAATTTCTTGCCTCCTTTGAACCACCCCTACCCCCATGCCACAGCGTTGCTTGAAAGCAGAGATTCATAGTGTCTCCGTAACGGCTGCCCCTTCTGTTCCGTATTTCCTACAAGCAATTCCTAAAACTAACAAAAAACCTAACTCTCTCACCAGGTACAAGCAAAAGTCCAGACGCAGTCCACTACTGGTCCTTTACATCCCTGGACAGTTCTTTTCTCCATTGACAAGCGTAAGTAATATGCAACCTCTGCTCAACCTACTGGTCAACTTTCCCAAATATTTATTGTATTTATTCCAGAAAATTTATTATCTACATTAGATTAATGATGACATCGCAGATGTAACAGATGAATATTTCTTTACGTTGATGTAACAGAAGGGTCATTCTGGAGGTTAAAAAATAGTCTGTTCCAGAATCAAAGTCTACTGCTGGTACACAGAACTAATTGTGGTATTTAGAAACAGTGTTCCCCCAACTTCTTAGTCACATTTCAAACTCCTTGGTGTTCAGTTTTAGCTGTTAAATGAGAAAAAAAAAAAAAAAAAAAGAAAGACTTTAATCAAAGGAGAATGGAGTAAAAAGTAAATATTACAGTGCAAGTGTCATTAGCCAAGATCAGTGTGGCACACTAATCAAGAATTTTGATTAGTCTAGAACTTTTGGAGACTCTAGATCCATTGAGACCTGCACTTTTAGTTGCCCTGCAGAATTACAGCTTTTCTGATCACTTTCACGTTTATACCTCCAGGCTGACCTCTCTCCCGAGCCTCACACTCATGAAGCCACCTGCCAGCTCCGCGTCTCCACTACCTGAGCGCCTAAGAGGCAACTCAGACGCCTGGGTGAGAACTGGCCTCCTGGTTGGCCCCTCTCCACCACCTCCGCGTCTGCCTAGTCTTCCTTGTCTAAACTCAGGGCAACTCCCAGTTTTCTGTTCCTCAGGGCAAAAACCTTGGGGTCATTCTTCATTCTTCTTGAAATTTTTCTCTTTCCCTACATAAAACCCATCACTAATCTATGAGTTTCATCTTCAGGATGTATCCAGAGTCCGGTACTTCTTATTACTTCTGCAAATATTATCTTTGGACCAAGCCGCTGTCATCTCTCACCTGGAGTATTGCAGCAGTCTCTTGTCTAATCTCCTGTTTCTTCTTTGGGCCCCTCTGACTAATTTCAACGCAGATGCTGTAAGTTTGATTGGTTAAAACCCTCCAATGATGCATCATTTCGCTCAGAGTAAAAGTCAAAGTTCTTACAAGGGCCTGCAAGGCCCTTCAGATATGTTCCCTCACTTTCTTACCTGTTTGATCTGACCTCATCTCCTGCCAAAGCTGGCTTTATGGATGTGTGACCCGTGCTCATAGGGTCCCAGTGCATGGTTGAAGGATCTGCCAGAGCCATCTTGAAATTTTGAACAAGGGACCCCCGATTTTCATGTTATACTGGGCCCTACAAATTATGCAGCCAGTTCTATCTTCTGCTGTTCCTCTGGTCACCCACCACCCTCACTTTGACCCCTCACACTTCTGTAAACTCGCCTGCACCCTCTCCCTTCCAGGCCTTTGTACTTGCTGTTCCCTCTGCCTGACTCTTTGCCCCAGTGAGCTGATGTGACTCACGCCCTCAGTTTTTTCTAGTCTCTGTCCTGGTGTTAACTTTCAATGAGACTTGCTTTGACTGCACCATTTATATTGCAAACGAGCTCCCCTTCTACCTGACTCTGCTGTTTTTTTTTTTCCGCATTTGTACTTATGACCTTCTTACATATGAATTTTTTTCTTATTTATTAAGTTAATTGTCTATTATCTGTATTTCTCCCTCTTGAACATAATAAGCTTCATGAAGGCAAGGATCTTTATCTTTTCTTTTTCACTGCTGTATACTGCATGCCTGACACATAGTAGGTACTTAAAAAACGTTTGTTGAATAAATGAATAAGCATTGGGAATTGATGACAGAGTCCCAGATATAACCTCTGTAGTTAATTATATATAACATGGAATGATAAGCTATATATAGTTTTCACTGAATCTTGTGACTCATTTCATTCAGAGCAAATCTTTGTGTTGTGTTCATATACTACTTCTTTCACTCTAATTCGAAAAATAATGTATCAAGGCTTAAATTCCACTAAAATATAAGAGAATTCCAGTCTGTATAAAAATAGTCACCTTTAGGTCAATTTTGAAATAGAAAAAATTTTGTGGAAAAGGGCACTGATGACTTTGCAACAGAAATATAAATACCTAGAAAACTGGGATTTCTCCCAATTTAATACAAACAAACAAAATACATACCTCTCCACTCCTCATGTCCCCTGCTTCTACCTGTCCTTCCCCCGCTCCCCCCCCCCCCATCTCCACCAAATAACCAAGTGTAAGTGCATGAAGAACTTTTTGGTGTGTAAAACTGAAACCGATTGGCAGCAATGGCCGAGTCTGGCCAAAACTGGAGGCAGAAGTAACAGCCAGATCTGACTTGACTGAGTTTCACTTCCTTTAAGTGCATCTGTAAGTGCATGGCTCTCCCCACCCCTACGTGGCGTGTGCCCGGTCGAGACTCCGCGTACGTCAGCACATTCTTGTCCTGTCCTGAACCCTGTGCAGATGTTTGTGTGTAAAGAGATGGCAGGATACCAGCACGTCTCGGCCCTTTCTCTCTGGACGGTATTTTTGTTTTTTCACTTGAATTATGTTATGAGTTTTGTTCTTTCAATCTTTACTATCAGGCGAAGATCTTGTCTCCCATTTTACTGAGAAAATAGAGGCAACTAGAGGAGAATTTCTGCAAACTCATTCCCTCACATACCCGACTTCTGTGCCCACTACATATTCTACTTTGTCTCCTGTTACCACAGAGGAATGGTCCATGTTCAAGTCCAGGGTCAACTCCTCCCCTTGCAGAAAGACATTGCTCCCGTGATTCTCCCCTCTCTGGAATTTTCCCCTTGCTAGCATGATCTTTTCCATCAGCATGTAAATAGGATCAAGTCCTTACTGTTCCTTTCCCATTAAAAAAAATGAGATCTCTTGATCTCACTACCCCTCTTCAACTACTGCCCCATTTCCCCCCCTTTTTTTTAAGTGGTAAATCTCCAAGGAATAGTCAACTGTGCTTGCTGTCTTCAGTTTCCCATTTCATCCTGTATCAAGCTCGTGCTTTCGGTACTTCAGAGACTGCTCTTGTCTACGTCACTAAGATCTGGTGTCATTACAACCAAGATCTGTGCCCTATCCCCCTCTTAGCCGAAGTATGAGGAAAGTCAGACACAGTTGATTATCGCTTCCTTCTTGGTGTATTTTTCGCTTGTCTTCCAGAATAAGCCTGATTTTCCTTTTACTTTACTGGCCATTTCTTTTCATTTTCCATCACTTGTTCCTCTTCATTGCCTGACTTCTTAATTTTGAAGTGGCCCAAGGCCACTTCTCTCTTCTGTTCTCACTAATTCCTGAGTGATCTCATTCATTCTTGTCATTTTAATACCATCCATATGCTGAAAAGCACCTGAATTTATATATCTCTCTGGATCTCTCCTTCTTTTTTTTTTTCTATTTTGCGGTACGTGGGCTTCTCACGTGGGCCTCTCCCGTTGCGGAGCACAGACTCCGGACACGCAGGCTCAGCGGCCATGGCTCACGGGCCCAGCCGCTCCGCGGCACGTGGGATCTTCCTGGACCAGGGCACAAACCCATGTCCCCTGCATCGGCAGGCGGACTCTCAACCACTGCGCCACCAGGGAAGCCCTGGATCTCTCCTTTTAACTAGAGATTGAAGTATCTCAACTTGAATGTTTAATTGTTCTCTCAAAATTAAGATGTCTGTATTTCCCATCACTTTTTAAAAAATTAATTAATTAATTTTTGGCTGCATTGGGTCTTCGTTGCTGCACGCGGGCTTTCTCTAGTTGCAGCAAGCGGGGGCTACTCTTCGTTGTGGTGCGCGGGCTTCTCATGGCGGTGGCTTCTCTTGTTGCAGAGCATGGGCTCTAGGTGCGCGGGCCTCAGTAGTTGTGGCACGCTGGCTTAGTAGTTGCGGCGCACAGGCTTAGTTGCTCCGTGGCATGTGGGATCTTCCTGGACCAGGGCTCGAACCCGTGTCCCCTGCATTGGCAGGCAGATTCTTAACCACTGTGCCACCAGGGAAGTCCCTGTATTTCCCATCACTCTTAACTTGCTCTTGCCAGTTTTTTTCTGATCTCCATGGACATATGGAAACTCCATTTTCTAGGTGCTCAGGCCACAGTCTTTAGAGTCAATCTCGATGCCTCTCACATCTTGTCTATAGTACATACTGTTACCTTTGTCTTCAAAATATTCAGAATCTGATTCCTTCTTATCTCACTGCCACTGCCACTAACCTAGTCTAAGACATCTTTATCCTTTGCTTCGATCACAGCAGTAACCTCCTGTCTAGTTTTCCTTGTTATCTTCCACTCCATCTCTCACCTTTAGTCTGTTCTCAAAATAGCAGCCAGGATGATCCATTTTTAAAAAGCTGACTATTCACTCCTCTGTTCAGAATCCTCCACTGACTTTTCATTTTACTCAGAGCAAACCCAAAGTCACTACCGGGCTCTCAGCAGTCTGACCTTCTGTAATCTAACTTCATCTCCTCATTGAGTGCTTTGTTCCACCGACCATGGTCGACCATGCCAGGCACATTCCCTTTGCACCAATTGTCACTCCCGCTTAGAAGAATATCCCTTCAGTATCTGGATGACTTGCTCACTTAATTCTTTCAGATTTTGCGGCAGTCTTTGCTTCTCAATGAAGTCTGCCATGACTACCATATTCGTACTGCAACCCTTCAAAACACTTTATCCTTCCTCCCTGATTGTCATCCACAAGTTATAATCATGTCACATTCTGTGTATTTACTTGTGACTTTTTTTTTATCGTCTGTCTCCTTGTGCTAGAATATAACTCCCACAAGGGCAGATATTTTTGTCTCTTTGTCCACTGCTATTCCCCTGGCATCTGAGCAGTGCTCGTCACAGAGTAGGTGCTCAGTACATATTTGTTGAATAAGTAAATGAATATATTTTGTGCCTACTTGATTCTGTACATATATAAACACACACACACACATATATATATTTGCTTATTTACATATACAGTATTTGATGAGTAAAGGGGAAAAGTTACAGATCTTACTTTAGACCACTGAGAGAAGCTAGATCAGAACAAAGTGAGATAGAATTATTTTTAGTTTTTTTTTCATGAGAGACTATTTTGGAATGTAAGTCAACCACCTATTCAGTCCTGCATAGCATTCACCTACTACTGTCCTATCTGACTTCATTCCTGTCTTTTCCTAGTTTCCCCTTGGATTAGAAGGCATGTTCCATAACCGCATCCAGTGCCATCTTTCATAGTTATTTCATGATAGTTATTTTCGGTTCAAGAGTGTTAATGGGCCAGCAGCAGGTCTTTGATACTGGCTGCTCCTCAGGCCTGTGCCGAAGAGGAGGCCGTTCTGACTCTGCTCCCACTCAGCATGTGGGCTATGAATGAAAAATTAAAAAACAGGTGGAAAATACTTGATGTTACCTAACAACTTGCTTTTCCATGATTGAATCTTCCCCAAATGTGCAAATACCATAATTCTCAGATACATTAGTCTAATTATCCTTTCCAAAACATGAAAATGATAAATTAGAAAAAGCAAAACTAAAAGGAACTTGTGAATGATCCATGTCTTTCCTGTAATCTCTTGTGATATATCTGAGTTAGCACGCGTCTGTATATTTGTGTGTGTGTGTGTGTGTGTGTGTATCTCTGTGCATGACCCTAGTTTTTGGATGCACTTGAAGCTGCTCAGGAGAAGGGGACTGTCCATGAGAAATCCCCAGGATTTTGTCATGAAAGCTGAGCATCTGGTTTCCCTCATGACTGTCCTGATCCTTGGCCAGAAGTAAATGGCATAGAGCCCTTGTGAAAGTGACTAATAGTGAAAGTCTTTTAGTTCCTGGAATCACTAAGAAGGCTTAACTTGATATTCATGAGTAACTCCCCTTGGGACACCTGCACTCCATTTAAGGTGTGTGTGGAGGCCTGGATTCATTATGTCATCATTCAGTGGGTCCCCCAAGATGTTTCTTCTTGGACCTATTCACTGAAGGATTTCGTGGGTAGACCTCATACTGTCTTCTGAAAACTCTAGAGAACAGACAATAGTAAATGGCCCTAGAAGGTTCTCCGTTTTCTGTGGAAACTCTGTAGGTTGATCATGTGGAGGTGAGTTAAATGATTTGGCCTTGATCTTTTCCTCCCATGGTTTTGTGATCTCAGGTTGACTGCCGCATGTGTGAAGACTCATCACTTGCTTTTTTGCGTGGTTTCTTTGTATATGTTTGGTGCCTTAAGCTCCTTGACTCTATGTGCCTTCAGACTTATCGATAATATTATATTACTTTTTGGTTCACTGGGAACTGGTTAGTGTCCAGGTTTGGTTGCTGTTAATGTAAGTAACACTTGCATTTGTGTATAAGTGACATCTCGCTCATACAAACAGAAAAGGATGCCGAACTTTGTCCATTATTGCCAGCCGGGCTCATAGGGATTCAACTGGGGACTTGATAAAATCAAGAGAATTCGTTAAGATTGACTACACCCATCATATGAGCCACTTGTGGCTTACTAAATAAATAGCTTACATATATTCAATTAGTAATTCATTTTATTTAAAAACAACTTAGTAGTTCCCATTATGTTTTGGGAATTGTTCTAGACACTGGAAGTAGAGCAGAGATCAAAACAGATACAGCCCTGCCCTCCTGGGACTTACATTCTAAGGTAGTGATGGGGCAGACAGTAAGCAAATAGATGAATAAATGATGTCATGCCTGGTAGTGATACATGAGCCATGAGAGAAAAAGAAGTAGAGGATAATATAGAGAGTAAGGAACAGGTGTCAGGGAGAGTCTTTAGGGGAATGTTGTGGTTGAACAGAGACCTGAAAGACGTCAGGATACAAGTCATGGGACTCTCTTGGGGAAGTGCATCTGGACAGAAAGAACAGCAGGTCCAAGGTTCTGTGGTGGGAGACTATGACGTCATGGGTGGTGATGGAGGTAGTGGTAGGGTTAAAGTGTTACTGCTCCTAGATAATGGAAGACCTTGTAGACCAACCTAAAGAGTTTGGGTTTTATCCTTAGTGATATGGGAAGTCACTAGATGTTTCCAAGGAAGAAAACGATGGGATTTTATTTACATTAAAAAAAAATCCCTGTTTGCTCTAGAAAATAGACTTAGGTGAGAAAGGCATATAAAAATGGAAGCAGAGAGATCAGATAGGAGACTGATCAATATAGGAATAGGAATAGGATCAGTATAGGAATCTAGGGAAAATCTGATGGTGCTTGGTCCAGAACTAGGGCGCTAGACAAAGCGGAGGTCATAGGAAGAGTCCAGATTCACAATAAAATCTGGACAAAGAGTGGCCAGGATCTGCTGAAGGAGTTGACGTAGGATGTGAGAGAAAGAGAGGATCAAAGATGCTTTCAGGCTTTGGAGCTGAGCGACAGATGAATGATAACGGCGCTAAGTGACATGGGGGAGACTTGGGAAGA
The DNA here is from genome assembly GCF_951394435.1 of Stenella coeruleoalba. Lineage (NCBI taxonomy): Eukaryota > Metazoa > Chordata > Mammalia > Artiodactyla > Delphinidae > Stenella > Stenella coeruleoalba. Next base: position 133,019,439 of record NC_137169.1, read on the forward strand.
GGAACAGCATTGCATAGGTGGGTGGGTGGGAAGCAGGAGTTCAGTTTGATAAGTGTTACATCTGCAAAGCCCATTAGGAGATGTTGAACACAGCTGGATACAGTAGCCTGGCTTTTAGGAGAGAGGAGAGGGCTGGAGCTAGAAACCTGGAGGACACCAGCGCACAGATGGGATGTGGTGAGAGCACCTGTGCTGTAAGTGCAGCCAGAGAAGAACCGCGATATCGAGGAACTGAGAAGGAGAAGGAAGAAGGGGATGGTCCAGTGAAGAATCAGGGAATAGGAGTGGGGAGAAGGACTGAAGAGGGATAGCTCTTTGAACAAGTGAAGAAAGAAAATGCTTTTCAAAGGTGGAGGCCTGTATGTGTTAAATGCAGCTGATAGAACAAGAGACTTCCCTGGTGGCGCAGTGGTTAAGAATCCGCCTGCCAATGCAGGCGACATGGGTTTGAGCCCTGGTCCAGGAAGATCCCACATGTCGTGGAGCAGCTAAGCCCGTGTGCCGCAACTACTGAGCCTGGGCTGTAGAGCCCGGGAGCCACAACTATTGAGCCAGCATGCCACTACTACTGAAGCCTGAGCACGTAGAGCCTGTGCTCCGCAACAAGAGAAGCCACCACAATGAGAAGCCTGCGCACTGCAACGAAGAGTATCCCCTGCTCGCCACAACTAGAGAAAAACCCGTGCACAGCAACGAAGACCCAACACAGCCAAAAGTTTATAAACAAAATAATAATAAAATAAATAAAAGTTTTTTTTTTTTTAAAAAAAGAACAAGTAAGAGGGGAATGATAACCCCTGGAATTTGAAATATGAAGGTGCTTAGACGATCATTAACAAGATGTGGTGATATGTTTAAGTTACTAAAAGATCCTTTTCTTTTTTCATTCCAGTTCTCCATTGTATGCTAATACTTTCCTGTCTTTCTCAGTAGTCAAAATCCTAGGTCACCTAAGTGGCAATGATGAATTCTTCAGAGGAAGCCCTTTTTTTTCTTTCTTAACTAAACCTGAGGGCTTCTTGCTCTCACACCATTGCTCAAAATTCAGATTTTAGAGTGTTTATCCACGGTCACACTTTCAAACATATTTTACTGCCCACTCTCTGGGGGTCTATGTGTTAGAAATTGTAAGGTAACTTTTGAAAAGCAAATTCAACTTATCTGTCCCTACTAATGTCCGAACAGTGTTCTATTTCCAATTTCCTATTATGACCACTTGCCAATATTCATCCAACTGTGTGCTTACTCCTTGGTATCTTAATGTTTCAGGAGTACCAATTTCTCCAGTAGGGATAGATTAGTCTCTAAGTGTATCAGAAGTGTTCGGGGTAGGTTGGTGATGTAAGTAGTAGTTCCCAGGGAAGGTTCATTTACCCTTCTCTTCTTTCCCAGTATTTCAGTCAGTAGCTTGCTTATGTAGTCACTGGTTACTCAGTGGAAAAATGAAACATTATAGTTCTTCAAATGTTGAAGAGGGAAACACCTTTAGAAAGGGCAAAAGGTCAATGAGTTTGTTTTAAGGGAAAGCACTGTTTTTACCAGCACCTTCTCAATAATTGCGTGGAACACCGAATGAGGAGGAATTGGGAAAATTCTGTGTTTTAGGTGGTAGTTGGTAGAACTTTGTGGATTTTGGGGTTTATATAGTTCATGTTATATTTCTGTCGGGGAACTTTCAGGGCCCTGAAGGCAGAACAAAACTATTCCTTTTTTTCTTGACTGGAATTTTTGAGAAATGAAAACTCTTTTCAGTATGTGACAAAAGAAACCAGCCACCGCTGTGGGCACAAGCACACTGGTCGCTCTGATTTAATCAACTCAGCTGACATTTTGAGCACTTAATCTGTACTCAGCACTGTGAGACCTCTTTATTAATTTTCTCACTTAACTTTCCCAACTATCCTATTACATAGATATTACTGATGACATTATATAGAAGAAAATTCCAATACCAAGCATGTTTAAGTTATTTTATTAAAGGCCCACAGGAAGTAAATGATAGAGCCCTGACACTCTGAATCCAAAGCCCATGTCTGACATGCTGACCACCTAGGAGCTAGATAGACACATATACAGCCAAGTAGCGTATAGTCCGATAAGCGTGGCTCTGAACACACTGTTATGAACCAGAGGCAGAGGCAGGTAGTGACCCTTTGAAAAGATCAGAAAGGTAGGTTTTCTGCGGGGCCTTAACAGATTAGGATGAAGGATCACGACATTCCTGACTTTTGGAGATGCATAAGCAAAGGCCTAAAATCATTAAAGCTGATATTTCCCTTGATCTCCAACACCTGAACTCCTTCCTCAGCCACTGGTGGGTTACATCCTGTATCCTGACAAGATACCGTGTTAAGTATATTTTCAGGTACATGTGCCCTGTTGCCTAGACTGTATTGTGAGGTGCTTGTGGTCAGGGAACACGAGCATGTGTTCTGATGTTGTATGCAACACCTAGCTTAGTGCCCAGCCCACCGAGGTCACCTGACATGGTTGTTACAGATGCGTATTTCGGGGCCTCTCCCCCAGATACTGCAGTTTAGTCATTCCAGGGTGGAGCCCCAGAACGTACTTTTTCTAAGCCAGTTCTCTCTGGGGATCATGATTATACTTTGAAGAACACTTGAGTCAGTAGTAAGAGCTCAAATAACACACATGGAGGGATTATTGATGCACAGGGAATAAGTGGTGGAAAAAGCAAAGAAAATTGAGAGGCGTGATGTAATGTTTTCTGTAATACGTACTGGCTGTCTTGGTTGGCGTGCTGTTGAGTGTTGCTACTTTGGTGGTAAAGTTCGAAACGTTCCTTCGTGCAAAGTCACCCTTTCACAGTTCACTCACCTCCCTACTCCACCTCTACTTGCTTGATTCACTCTTTCCTATCTTTCAAATTGTGACTTAAACGTCACTTCCTCAGAGCCTCTCCCTAACTTCTTGAAGCACTTGGAGTAGACCTTTCCCCCACGCAGCCCTTATTCTGTTGTAGCGCCTATTTCAGTTGTCATTGTTTTGTAAAGACCCATCTACAAGTCACCCTTAATGTGCAGATGGGAAAGCTGAGATCTAGAAAACTGTCTATTTCAGGCTGCCATAGGTGATCAGTGGCAGTGTCTGCCCATCTTCTCACCCCGGGTCTAGCATGTGTTCTTCTACAGGACATTGTATGCACGAGGTAATCAAACCGCTACAGCAGCTTTGTCTGTCTTTAGAAGTAAGGATAGGATCCCATGGTTAGTAACTCACAAACTCCACATTTCCGGAACTATGTCTTGGAAAAGTGCATAATGTATACCTTTTTCTTGTTGATTTCAGACTGTATTTTGGTTCTGCTGACAGCGGGCTGCATAGTGTTGTGCTCTGTCGACCCTCAGATAGCAGCTGTTAAGGAAGGCTCTTTTTAGGGAGAAATGGCTTCCCTTCTCCTATATAGGATTATGTGGGCAGAGTCAAAGCTTTGGATTGAAACATATAGCAGGATGACAGGGCATGTTCAGAGAGAATTCATATTTCTCTTGGCGAGGTCTATACTCTCAGTGGTGGTGTGAGGTTTCTTACACTCATCTTTGGTGTGTGTATGAACAAAACCACCAGTTCATTCTCCACAACTGACAGAACCTCACTCAGATGGAATGGTTAACAACTGTCAACTTGCTTATCACAATATTCTACTCATGCAGTATGATCAGTTTTGAAACTTAGAGTACTGTTATTGATTACTTGTGAAGGCCTCTTAGAGATCTAAAGTTTCTAATTACGGTAATTTCTGTATATTTTTTGGTCTCAAGAATTCCCGATTAAAAGATTTAATAAAACACAGTGTTACCAAAGCCTGTATTCATCTTTCTGTTTAGAGTTTTGTTCCGTAAATTTTGGGGGGGGATGGAATATTTTATTTGGCATGAGGAGATGAGTAGCGGTCTTTCAGTGTCTGATCTACTAAAGCAGGCTACATTAAAAAAGAGACTACAGGTCGATGCTATGAATTATGGTGCCTCATTACTTATGGATTTCATTTCTCTCAGTTGGTTCAGTGTTAAAGAATTGTACAGTCCAAAAAGGTTATATGGTAGAGAAAGTCATGTGATTTACTGCCGGATCCAAGAAAGGCTATTCTGCTGCCCACCTGCGTTTTTCTAGCAGATATGAGTAAAAGCTGAAGAGGTAACCCCAGAGCCACCTTACCAAGTTCAGGACCAGATCGGGGAAGGTGAGATACAGTCAAATTTAACATTACCCTTGGGTGACCTGGGCTCTGTGATCATGCAAATCTGAACCTTAGTGCACGGCTCCACCTGGTTTCTGCCCAAGTGGGGGCAGCCATCCTAGAGCTGTCAGACTGACTTTATTGAACTGAATAGTGAAGAGGGAAAGCTCAATTGGTCCTAATCACTTTCAGGGAATGAGGTGTGCTAGCCCGGCAGCCGTCTGGGCCCCCTGTCTATGTGATGTTATAATATCTATATGATACGTCAGAATGAATGCCATGTCGCTCAGTTCTCCAAGTATGTCACTTTCATAATTGGCCAGATGAATCTTGGTCTTACTCCTGCCAGAAGACGCAATGCCCAAGAATGAAACTGGAACAAACTCATCCTCACTGACACTGACCCACCTGGGTTTAGTATTTTGATGACACGTACATAGGAAGTTGCACAGTGAGAAAAAGGCCACACCATCAAGCTTGAAACCAGTCAGCTGAGAGTTCCTCTGTTTAGGTAGTTCAATGCCCTGAAATTCTGAAAATGAATAATGCACTGTATAGCACTCTTTTCTGGGGTACAGGGTGGGCTTCATGATCTACATTTTAAACCCATGCCAAGAATTTGAATGTTACAAGGAATCACATGGCGGGGGCGGGGAAGAGGGAAAGCCTGAATTCTGAAAAGTGGGAAAGAATTTTTAACTTGAAAACCAGAAAGTTCCAAAAGAGTGACAATGTTGTATTCAGTGACCATAATACAACTATTTTAAATATAAAGTGGCATATAATCTAGGCTTAGAGAACATTCCTTCACACCTTACTAAATAGATATTGAACAAGCTAGTTAGAGACTATATTCATCTGAAGAAATGCCAAATGATTAGCATCATGGGAACCTCTCATCTCTCCCCACATACTTGGTCCTACCTCTAACTCCTGCTCTCTCTCCTGCACCCAGTCTCCAGGTTTATCACATCATTCTGCCGATGAAAAGTATTCAGTGGCTCAGCATTACCTGTGGAAGGAAGTCTGAACTCCTTGGCTTTGCATTCATGTTCTCGCTAGTCTGATATCCTCCTGATTCTCAGCCCTAGTTCTTATTCTTCTGCTTCAGCCAAGTCCAATCCTTGTTTCCTAAACTTCCCTAAAGCTTTCCCACTTTCCCACTCCTGTGCCTTTGCTCCACTCTCCTTTCCTCCCTGTTCTTATTCCTCTTTCTCTTATTCTTCTGTTTTATCCGACTGGTTCTCTTTTCCAAAGCTCACATCAAGTACGATTTCTTTCTACATTGCTCTAACTCATAATTATGGTTATTGAACTCTATACCCATCTCTGATTATCAGCATCAGTCATCTGGAAATGTATTGTGTGTGCCTGGTTTTGCTACTTCTTTTTTTCACGTGCCTAAAACTTCCTCCCCCAACTGGATTGCAAATTCCTTGAGAATCAGAAGCATATTTTGTATATCTTCTTCTCTCTGCAGTATCTATAAGAGTACTACGCAAATAATAGGTATGCAGAATATAATTTCATCTAGAATAGTTTGGGGTAGCTTAATTTAAATAAAAATTGCTGAATCGTTTACCCCCAAACTGTCATATGATTATAAGTTGCGATCTGAGATTCTCAGAGATGCTGTTTGTTCAAGCCCAGCATCTTTTGGCTTTGTTATACATTTTAACAGATAGTGTCCCCACAGCTTGTCAATAGAAACATGTCCTGCATTAATGTGGGTGACCTAACTAAGTTCCTTTGCTGTGCCTTGTACGAGTTTTATGTGTTGCATCGGGAAAAGCAAATGATTGCTGAGATGAGTAATACAGAACTTCACAGGTTAATCAGTCTTCCTATTCCGGAAGCAAAGCCTTCCACGCATGGCTCACTGACACCACAGGCTGCAAAAGGAAGTGTGGAGCTAGGTGTCTGCAATCTCTGTTCAACATGCGTGCCCCGCACAATCACGTGGTCCTTATAAAACCACCCATATCCGTTCTTATACACCACGTCTCGCCGTTGTGTGTTGATCGTTACTGACAGCTGCTCTTTTTTTTTAAGCTTCTGAGCTCTTCTGTGGCCATGTGAGACGTGGTGGGAAGTAAAGTAAATGCCACTTGAAAGGGAATCATCCCCGATATAACTTTTATATATCATCAAAAAGAGTTACTCGATTCCGTATCCATGACCTCCTCTAGACTTGGAGTTCTTTGAAGGTAGAGCTGTTTCTTATCTATTTCTTTGTCATCTCCAGCACAGGGCCTGAGAGGTTGTGGGTGCTCAGCGAATGTTTATTGGATGAATGTTTGGAGAAAGAATGAAGCAATCAAGGAAGTGTATATGGGAGGTGAAGGAAATTAGTACCAGTCCCACAACCAGTGAATCACTTGACAACTGTTTGCTAAGGGCTTATTTGTGAGCTGTGGTCTTCAAAGAATGCAGAGGAAATATGATAGAACAAGCTCGCAAAAGCTCACTTTTTACCCAGTTTAAAATGAAAGCCAGTGGAAACAGAAAGTAGGAGGAAAAGAGTTGTCTATTCTCCCCGAATTCCTTTACCGAGTGCTGACCTTGTATGGATGGTCTTAGATCGTTGAATCCTTGTTTCTTCACTTTATCTATTATTCTAGAAGGCAAAACTGGTGGTTTGTTTGGCCTTCTTAATGCTTAAAAAAATAGAAAAAAATTCTGTTGGTGCATCAATATTCAGATGTCTGTGTATTCTTGAAAAGTGTCCAGCAACAGTGGGTCAGCATTTCTGCATAGCAATGATTATCTGAACAGGAGCTGCAACTGTTAAGTAGGGCATGTGGATAATATTTGCAGGCTGTCACTATATACATTTTGAGGCGCATAGAACTATACATTCACAGTTTGCATTACACACAGAGGTTTAAGAATTCTTTTTTTAAAATTTATTTTATTGAAGTATAGTTGATTTACAATGTTGTGTTAACTTCTACTATACAACAAAGTGATTCAGTTATACATATATATGTTATTTTTCATATTCTTTTCCATTATGGTTTATCACAGGATATTGAGTATATTTCCCTGTGCTATACAGTAGGACCTTGTTGTTTATCTACCCTGTATATAATAGTTTCCATCTGCTAATCCCAAACTCCTGGTCTTTCCTTCCTCCATACCCCTCCCCCCTTGGCAACCACAAGTCTGTTCTCTGTCTGTGAGTCTGTTTCTGTTTCATAAATAAGTTCATTTGTATCATATTTTAGATTCTACGTCTAAGTGATATAATATGTTATTTGTCTTTCTCTGTCTGACTTACTTCACTTAGTATGATGATCTCTAGGTCCATCCATGTTACTGCAAATGGCATTATTTCATTCTTTTTTTATGTTGTTTCCATGTCTTGGCTATTGTGAACAGTGTTGCTATGAACATAAGGGTGTGTGTATCATTTTGAATTATAGTTTTGTCCAGTTATATGACCAGGAAAGGGATTGCTGGATCATATGGTAGCTCTATTTTTAGATTTTGAGGAAGCTCCATACTGTTTTCCGTAGTGGCTGCATCAATTTACATTCCCACTAACAGTGTAGGAGGGTTAAGAATTCTTAATTAAGTTTAGAATGAGAGGGGGTGTGGAGGGTGAGTAACACATGACTAATCTTTAATTTAGCTACGTACCTTAGCTAGGTATAACAGAAACGGCATCAAATTTGGGTGTTTTTTGGTTTTGTTTGTTTGTTTTACTAAGTTTGCCACCACTTAGCTGTGTCAACGTCTCTAAACACTTTGGACCTTATTCTGTTCATTTGTTGAATGAGGTCCCTTGATGGTCACTGAGACTGCTTTCAGTTTTGCCATTTCCTGATTTTTTTAGCTGACAAGCCAACAGAAGTGGAGTATGAGACAGGAGAGAAACCTGTAGAGAGAGGAAGGAGAGGAAGAAGAAGCAAACCGACACTGAGGTCCTACTTTCCAGCTGCTTTTTTGCATTGTCTCCTTTAATCTTGACAAACACATCCTGAGGTAGTTTTATTATCCCCAGTTTATAATAAAAAAACAAGGATTTGACGTTCAAGAACACATAGTAGAGGCAGAATGTGTGTCCTGGTCTCTTCGATCCTGAATTTAAATGCTTCCAACCATCCCTGTTGATTGGAGTGCCTTTCCTCCATGAAAACTGTATTGGTGGTACATCAGCTCTGAATTATAGGGTGAGATTTAGAAGGCTGTGAAATTTTAAATGATAGAACAAATATGAAACACCTGGCATGAAACCAAGCACATAATAGGTGCTTAATAAATAGAAATCCCATTCCCTTTTGACCGCCTTAAAGAAAGAAAACCATTATGTTTGCAAATTTGACTGGGTGAATTCACAACCTTAGCTACTTAATGATTGAAAGAGTTGATAACAACAAAATCTGAGTTCTTTCCATGACAGAGGCAAATACTATATATCTGTATGTATGTATGTATCTATAAGTATCTACCTATGTATTTGTCTATCTAAGGACATATACCCCTTTGAGTTTCAAGAGTTGAGCTGGGGGCACAGCTTATTTGTCAAGTAATACAGTCGCTATTTTATAGTCATTGAGCGGAATCAACCTAACTCACTGTGTGTCAGCAGAAGTCACCATAAAAAAGAGAATGCAGCGTGAATCTTGGCATGGTGGTTACTAACCGACTATAAAAAGCAATATAATAGATCTCTTTGGTCTCCAAGTACTAACACAGACTGAAATAATAAACTGTTCTGTTCTTTGAAACCAGGAATGTCTTTGGGAATCCTGGAGCAGAAAAGAAAACATCTCTGTAAGCTGATCAAGCCCAAAGTGTTGCCAGATAGAATTAACTCAAGTAACATTGGCCACAACTGTACCATTTAGCCTGTTTTTGCTATCACAAAACATATATTTTGCTTTGCCCTGGTAAGCTTGTGGCCTAAGAGAATTCATTTTTAGTGGTTAAGAAAAATTCTCAGAAACAAAAACGATCTCCTGTTGAATGATAATGAATAAACTTGAATTGATGGCAGGTTGTAGGATGAAATGAGGCAAGGGCCAAGTAGAGATGTTGTTAATTGGTTTGATGTGACGGGTGGTCCTGCTTCCATACGGAGAAGGGCGTGCGGAGAGAGAGCTCCCTGCCACCTGCAGGTAGGCAGGGTGTCAGGAAAGCGGCGGCCAGACCACACACTTGTAGTGTGTTTGACCTCGCCCCGCACGCAGCCTGGGCAGAGGAAATTCGGAACCAAAGGCCTGTCATTTTCATTGCCTGTTTCTATTTTTTTGGTCCTATGATGCGGAAAGAATCCTTAAGATTTAGAAGGGATAAACATCAAGAATTTAGAATTTTTCTGTAACTTTAAATAATTTACAGTCAGAGCACATCTAATTTGATAATACTCTACCGATGAGCCTGTGATGCCAAAGGAGAAATGCATGTGGTTTTATTTTTGTATTTCATTTAGCTTAAACCTAAAATGAAATGCGCTATTGTTTTTTAGCCCACGGAGGCCTCATAATCAATGCAAAATCCTACATCGCTCCCCCCTCATCGCCGTGCCCATCCCCTCCCCCATCACACTCCTCTTTCTCTTTTTGCAAAGATATGTGTTAACTGAACTAAAGATCTAAAGTACTTTACTATTCAGACAAGAGTATTTCTCACATGGTATGGCTATCACAAGGCTTTTGAACTAATTATTTTTATGCCTATAATTTCTATAATTCATGACTTTACAAGCCTGACATAGGCACAAAGTGGAGAACTTTAATGTAAACAGTGCCAAAGAGACAAAAGACGATAGAACTTCAGCGGCTAACTGTTCATCCTCCTATACACTGGCAGGTTTGTCATCAGGAATGCCACTCCCAAGTGTTCTGAGATAGAGCCACCAAAAGACAGATTTCTCAGGTTCAGGTGAGAAAGTGGATCCTGACCCAAGATAGCACATGGATGAGTTCTGTTTGGAGTGAATGTTATTGTAAGTGGCTCTTTGTTGACTAACTAGTAAGAAGTAGAGTTGTTCCCTGTGTCTCCTCTGTTATCATTCAGACAAAATGGAAGCTGAGAAAGTAGGAATGTGGAATGTTGAAGATGATTGTTCTTTACTTTGTAAAAGATAAGATTTTACTTACAGTAAAGTGGTAGGTTAGGACAAGTAATAGGGAGTGAGGCCAAAGGCCTGTCATGCTGACGGGGCTATTAAATGCCCTCTTGGTAGCCAAGAGCCTCCAAGGCTGACAGTCTTCCTCTGGGAACTGTGATCATTCTTCTGTAGCATTGGAAATGAGGAAAGCCCTGCTGTGGGAAGGGGTTTCTCTTCCTTTTCCCTGTGGGTAGTTGTGGGGTCAGAGCATCTGGAAATCAGCATTAGAGATACTTGTGCACACACTTCCCCAAATCATATTTCCTCAGTGCATCCCATTGGGGTTGGGGTGGAGGGGAGCTTATTCTCTATGTCAGTTCTAGGGTTTGGGAAAGGGGTCTGGAAATAAAAATTATGGACAAATTAGAAGTGGAAGAAGGGGATGCAAATATGTTTTGAACTTCGCCTGTGTCAAACACTGTGCTGTTCTCACAGTGTCTTATTTAATTTCCAGATGAGGACTGGGGCTCAGAGAGATTAGGGAACTTGTCTGAGGTTGCATAGCTAAAACAAGCAGAAGCAAGTTAGGAACCAATATCTGTCAGCTCTCAAAGCTTACACTCTCTCTACTTCATTATGCTGAACAGCAGGATACAGAAAGAGCTGAGAGGTAAAACCATTCGAAATGATCGTCTTTCCCGGTTGGAAAATCAAGCAAGCAAGCAAACAAACTTGTTTGTGTCATTTCCTTTTGTATAACGGCTTTTGCTTAGACAGAGCTGATGAGCACGGCCTTCCCGATAAAGCTACCTCTGTCTTTGGCTTCTTGGAGACATTCTTATAGTAAAGGGTGTCTGGGAAGATATGGAAGCCCCTGGAATAACTATTATCACAGGTATAGCTTTGCTTCCTGGGGCTGTGAGGTGACTTCTAGTTTGGAAGAGTGCCTGGGGTGATCATATACACGCGTACGCATTCAGCTATGTCTTTGTGTCACGTGATCATATTATAGGTAAGTTATTTAGTAACCTTTGTATTTTAAAATATCTTAATCAAAAACTCCGGTTCTAAGCCTAGGATCCCATTCTGGGCCATAACTAAATAAACAGATTTTGAGGGTAGTTTAGAGCAGTTCTTCTCAAACTTCAGTGTTCCTAAGAATCACCTGTGAGGTTGTTAACAACACAGACTCTTGGGCCACCTCTGAGTTTCTGGGTAAGGACGTCTGCAGTGGCAACCGAGATTTGCATGGACAGCAAGCCCTCACATGTGGTGATGCTCTGGTCCAGGGACCACGCGCGGAACAGGCCTGGCTGAGAAAGTGAGCAGGGCAGGAAAGAATAGTGACAAGTTCTGAACATTTTCTTTTTTGTATTCAGGCTTTGTCAGTTATGGGCATGAGATTAGAATTCATACTTTTTCTTTGATGATTTCTTGATTCAATTCACTTCGATTCAGGAAATGATTTCGAGCATCTTCTCTGTTCCAAACATGGTACCATGCACTGTGGGTGAAATTTAACCTTAATGCCTTTAAAGAAATAAATGCTAAAGCCTCTCACATTGTTCTACGCTGGAGCTTAAAAACAGGTAAACAAATCTTCATCATAGTAATGTAGAGAAGGAAGAAAAATTAGAGATAATCTACTCTAACTTCGCTTATGGATGAAGACATGTTCCAGATAAGTAACTTGTCCAGGTTCATACAACTAATTGTGGACCTGGCTTGGGGTCTAAATTCTATATTTTTTATAAACAACTCAGAACCAAATTCTATGTTGGATTTTGAAAAAAAAACAAAAGTTCTTTCTGAGAAATGTTGCTGAGATGTATCTTTTCCTTTCCATTCCTATTTTATCAACTCTTATTACCTCATATGAATGATCACATTTGTTTCTTGCTATTCTGCTTGCCAGATCTCTACTGCCTCTAACTCATCCTGCACCCAGTAAATTACTCCTTTCTGCCATGTTCATCGTAGATCCTCATTCTCTTGTCAATGGAACTGCAGGTTTTCTGCACAGCTCTCAAGGACTTCTTCTACAGTCTCCACTTTACTCTTACTGTTCCCCACCATGAACTTTCTGCCCGAGAGGAGTCATTCTCCCCCAGGCATCATCAAACGCTGCGAATTCCTAACCTTCGCTCACATGGATTCACCAGTTTAGAAGGTCCTTCCCATCCCTCCCTTATATAGGGAATCAGAATAGTGTTGGCTTAGAGCGTGGTCTCTGGTAAGAGACAGATCGTAATGAAATCGCAGCTGTGGCCCTTGGACAACTTAACCTTTCCAGACTTTCTTTGGTTTCTTCATATAGGGTTGGGGCAGTAGCAGCCACTTACTCATCGGTTTGTGGTGGAGATGAAGGGGGTGGAGATGATGCATGCAGAGGACTTTACCTGGTCCCTGGCATGAAGTGAACACAATGAATATCAGCAGTTATTTTTAGTTAAGCACTATTAGTCATTCACATGTGTCTCGCTTTGTTTAATTTAACTTTTTTCCCAAATCTGTCTTAAATTTATAACTTCATTAATACCACTTTGCTCCTAATGATCTATTTCCCTCTTTTTAAGAAAATAGTATTAAAATTGTCTGGACTTTTTCTTGTAGGTGGACAGTGAACAATTTGATGATAGGGTCAAGAATCCAAACACTTCTCACTTACCTTCACTGCTACCACCCAGGCCAAGCCACCATGGCCTCTCACCTGCTGCAATTATAGCTTCCTAACTGATCTCTCCCCTTCAACAGTGACCCTGAGACACACCATCTGGAATAATCATCCACCATAAACAGATAATTTCACTTCTCTGGTCACACTCCTCCAACGGCTTCTCACCTTACTAAGAGTAAGACAGTGTTGTTCAAGGCTTTGCCAGACCCTCACCCCTGTGCCCTCCTTCCCTCTGTGACTGTGTCTCTTGTTACTCTCCTCTCACTCTCTTTCCCAGGCACACTGCTCACATGGCTTTTTCTCAAACCCACTAGGCATCTCCCCGCTCAGAGCTGCCACTCATGCTGTCCCTCCTCCCGGAATGCTGTTCCTCCAGATACCTACAAGGCTTCCTTCATCATCTCTCAGAGCTTTGCTCACACACCACCTTTTCAGTGAAGCTCTCCCTGGCCACCTAATTTAAAGCGATGACTCTCCCACTCATAATTTCTAGCGACCTTCCCTGCCTTAGTATTTTTCAACATATAGCATATTATATATTTTTATATATTTTATATATTTTATTTATTGTCTGTCTCCATATAATATATATATTTTTACATATTTTTTAACTGCTAGGACAGATAGGACAATCAATAAATATTTTTTCAATGTTTATATAATATTTAAGAAAAAAAATCTTACATCAGTAAGCACAGGACTAGAGACCTACAGATACTCATCATGGTGATAGTGCCTCTTTGCCTCTTTGTGTGTAAATCCATATTGAGTTTTTTTACTTCTATAAACGTGTCCTCATCTGGCCCATATTCATTTCCCATACATATACTGGGTGCTTAAATCTTTTATGTATACTGATATTATTTCATTTGATCTTCAAATGTATGCAAGAATGATATGTGTACTTACGTTATAGGAATTTACTCAATATATGGAATGGCCTCTTGGATTGAGGATGAAATAGTACTTTAAAAATTGTAATCTGTACCTTTCTTTAGAAACTGAAAACAGAAATCTCAATTAGGAGTAATTATTAACACATAGAATCAATATTATATAGAGTAATGATTTATCCTAATTTTTAAAGTCAGAGAGATACACGTTTATGCCTAAGAATTTAGAGGATAAAACTGAAGTATCTTTTTAATTCCTGATTTTGTGTACTTGCCATTTCTACATTTCTTCTTCCTTCTTCTTGTACTTTCTGCTTTTTTCTCTTCATTTTCCTCTTCTTCCTCCTTTACCATCTCCCTGTTTTCCTCCTGTTCTACAGATTAGTTTATTTTACTTTTTCTTTTGGCCATGCTGTGTGGCTTGCAGGATCTTAGCTCCTGGACCAGGGATCAAACCCGCGCTCCCTGCAGTGGAAGCGCAGAGTCTTGAACCACTGGATCACCAGAGAAGTCCCTATTTTATTTTACTTTTTAAGATAAATACTTATTCTCTCCCCAGGAAAAAGTTTTCACAATGAATTAAATGTCTCTAGAGATCTGAGATCAAACTGATGGATCTATTCAGTGGTAAAGGATGGGATAACCCTGGGTGGATTGAGGGAATTAACTTTCTTCCTGGGCAAGACCAAAACAAAACAGCTGATTATTCCTCAATCCAATTACCAAATGTATATATTCAGGCTGTCTTAAGTCTTTTGGGAGACACCAAAAAATATTAAAACTTGATCTTAGCCTGTAAGGAATTAATAACATATGGATATAATTAATATGTTAAACTTTAACCACAATTGATATTAAAACAACAAGATTAATTATAACTTTCACTGAAGTGCAAGTTCACTGCTTGATGCAAGTATTGACTTCAGTGAACCTGCTCAGGCTGCAGTGATCACAGTGCTGAAGTTGGGTGTCTAAGTGCAGTATCACCTTGCATTTGTGACCTGAGGGGTCCCCCAAATGGTTAAACAATTCCCCGAAGCTCAAGTGGGGCTTCTTAAGAACAGAAGTAGGGACTCCTCTGGCACTCCTCTGACCTTACTAGTCCCATGTCCTCTATGGACCTAGATAAATGACTGTTTAAAGTTTTATAACCAGTAGGTCCTGTGTCCTTCACACTCCTTTTGAGCTTCTGTCTACAGGTGTATTGAGTGTTGACTCAAGAACACATATGGGCAAGTCTTACTCTCAGTTGAGCAGGGGTATCAGTTAACGCAAAGGAGTCAGGTCCCTATATCTGTATGGACAGGCAGTGGTGAGCTTCCAGTAGACAGAGTGAGCAAATGTCTATGTGATGGGATTTCAGGGCTGCCATGGAAAATATGCTACCCAGGAGAGTTCCATTGTGCTTTAAGTTCCATTGTTCACATCAATGTCCTTGCCATAAGTCCTTGCCTTGTTAAATTGCACACTTTTTGTGGGAATACTAGCATCCTCGCATCTCACCTATCACAGGAGGTTATGGTACCAAAACAGAAATTTCTATCTTGCCCAAAATATCTCATGGAAATATAATCAAATGAACAAGTTTTGGAGAGCCTAAGAAAAGGAAGTGGATTATCTTTTTTACTTTTCACCTCAAATCATTCATCCCTTTTTAAAATTTTTTTATTGGAGTCTAGTTGATTTACAGTGCTGTGTTAGTTTCAGGTGTACAGCAAAGTGAACCAGTTATACGTATACATGTATCCACTCTTTGTTTGCTCTTCTCTCCTTCTGACAGTGTGGCATCACTATTTGCAGTTACTCTTGTTCTTCCTCCAGAGTGACCTCAAAATTTGCCCCCTTATATCATAGCCAAAGAGTCAATAAGCTGTGAAAGAAACAGCCCTGAGGAAAACTGATTGCCTTTAGGTACAGAAAAGGGAGTTCATTTTGATGGTAAAACTCAGTGTCCAGAGGGATCTGCATTAACAGTCCTCGGGTGGTAGTTAAGGAAGGACGGTCCAAGATGCGGTGTGCGTGTGTGTGTGTGTGTGTTAGGTGTGTGTGTGGGGAGGAAATGTGTGGGATCTAAAAGGATAAGAGTTAGGAAATAGTGGAGCTTGATTTGTGGAACCTCAGGAAGGCTGCCAAAGACATTTATGTTGTTAGAGAGAAAGTCTGGGACAGAATTGGTCCTGGAATTTGGGGCTACAGGTATTTCAGCTCTGGTCAGGAAAAGAAATGCTAACACTGGAACACTGGTTTGGATATTACAGCTGGTGCTAAGTCAATAATGGACATATTTAGCTACAAAGATTCAATGACTTGTTTTTGAAAATTCATATTTGAAATAAATGTTTGCATATATACATAGTTGAAATTTGATGCAATATGTAATTTTTCACGTGCTGGTTTTTTTTTTTTTTTCTTTTACGGTACGCGGGCCTCTCACTGTTGCGGCCTCTCCCGTTGCACAGGCTCCGGATGCGCAGGCTCAGCGGCCATGTCTCACGGGCCCAGCCGCTCCGCAGCATGTGGGATCTTCCCGGACCGGGGCACGAACCCATGTCCCTTGCATCGGCAGGCGGACTCTCAACCACTGCGCCACCAGGGAAGCCCTCACATGCTGTTTTTTAAAGGTATAATTTACACAGGATGAAATGCATGGATCTTGACCATTCAGTTCTCTGAGTTTTGACAAAGGTACACACCCATGTAACACCACCCAAAACAAGACGTGGCACAGTTCCGTCACTCCAGAAAGTTGGCTCCTGTCTATTTCCAGCCAATACACATCTACACCCACCTTCCCCAGACAACGATTTACTTATTTCTATCATCATAGGTTAGTTTTATCTGTTCTTGGACTTCATATAAATGAAATGATAGAATATGTATTATTTTGTATCTGGCTTTTTAAACTCAACACAGTGTTTATGAGATTTATGCATGTTGATTGTATGAGTAGTCTGTTCCTTTTTATGACTGAGTAGTTTTCCATTGCATGACTGTATCAGTCATAGAAATAAATAGAATACGTATCTATGTATCTCTCTCTATGTATCTCAGAGTTCTCCAGAGAATAGAATCAATATATATAAAGAGATTTATTTTAAAGAAGTGGCTCATGCGATTGTGGGGAACTAGGCTATCACCCAGATTTTTCTTGAAATGCCCAATAAATGTTTATTGTGTGCAGTACATTATGGACAAAATGTTGTAGAGATGGTACGTTCCTATCTTCTTCTAAAGAGCATTAATTATTGTTTTAGCAGGCAGTTCAGTTACTCACTGAGAAGTTTGAACTTATGGAGGCTTGATTTTAGGCTTCATTAGGGCAAGTACATTTTGGTTTTTCCCTATTTCTGGGACAAGTTTCTTGGTCTTGGGATATTGTCTTTACTCCTAAGACGTGGCACTTTGTGATGCCAGTGAAAACTCTGAGGTGGTTACAAGCCCTTCTTCTGATGAATTAAAACTCCAAACTCTGTCTCCTGTTCTGTGGGCAGCAGTTAAAATCTCCGGTCCACCATTTGAGCTGCCCTACTTTCGATTTCCACTGTGCTTCTGGGGCAAGCCCCCTATACCACAGATCAGGGCCCAGCCAAGGGTCTGAGTGAAGTTTTAGTCATCTTTTGAGGCTATTTCCTCTGTGGCTCCCTCCTTTCTGGTATTTCTCTCCTTCATTTCTAGCTACTTCGGCAGATCTGAATTACATTCCCTGACATCTCAACCTAATGAGACCGTAGCTTTCTTTCTCCATATAATGTTTCTGAGATGCATCCAGGCTGTGTGTATGAGTAGTCTGCTCCTTTTTATGACTGAGTAGTTTTCCATTGTACGACTATATCTGTATCTGTATCTATACTGATGTCACCTATTTATTTTAAGGAATTGGCCTTCTGCTTGAGTTCTACCCACCCTGCCGTAAACATTCCAGGAAGTGCCCTAATGCAGAGAGCCCGTAAGCATGGATGGCACCCAGTGCGCTTCCTTTTTCTCAAAGGTAGACTCCTCACCTGTTTTCTGCCTGCTATTTTTCGTTGTTGTACACTGATGCCTTCACATTTTTGTTTATAAAAATGTCTGTTTTGAGTTTATGATTGTTATCTGTAGGAGGATCAGTCCCACGCAGGTCACTCCACCATTAGGTTTCCAGAACTGGAACTTTTCTCTGTGTGCTTTTAAGGTATACTCTTTTTCTCTGGTCTTCAACAGTTTGACTAAGACATGAGTAGGTGTGAGTTTTCAGAATTACTCTGCTTAGGGTTTGCTAAGATGTTTAGTCTGTGGGTCAGTCTTTCATCAATTTTTGAAAAATTTTGGCCATCATCTCTTCTTGATGAATTACTTCTCTGTTTGTTTGTTTGTTTTGTTGTTGTTGTGTTTTTCAATTTTCTCTCTTCTCTCCTTGTGAAACTTCAATTATATGTATGTCAGAAAGTTTGGTGTCACCACATAGATCTTGGATATTCTGTTCTTTTTCTTTTCCTTTTTGTGCATCAGTTTGGATAATTTTAATTGATCTGTATTCAAGCAAATGGCTTTTTAAAATCTGCTGTGTCCAGTTTTCTGATTAGCCATTGGATAGACTTTTTGTCTGACATTACATTTTTTTATTTCTAGCATTTATATGTGTTTCTTTTTCAATAGTTTCCATCTTTTTGCTGTAATTCATCATCTGTTTTCATACGTTGAATGTCATTTCTGTTAGATTCTTTATAATATTTATTGTAAATATTTTAAAGTCCCTGTGATAACTCCAACATGCCATCTGTGGGCTTCTTTCTCTTGACTATGTATTGTTTCAAACAGATCATTTCTTCTCACTTAGGTTGTCTCAAAATTCTGGATTTTATGATGGGATTGTGAGTAAAAGAACAGTAAAGACTGAAGTAATATTATTTACTACACCCCTCCCCCAAATCAAGCGTCTTTTTTTCTGTCAAGCCTCTAGACTGGGCGGCTAAGTTGCTATAATCTGGTTAAAGTCAGCTGTCTCTACTCTGCCATAGCTTCAGTAAGTTTTAGGTCACCACTGGCTTCAAATGTTTTGAAGGTTGGATCGGGACTTTCCCTTTGATAGCACTTGGATCTGAGCCAGATCTCAAGGCTCTCGTATGCTTTATAGCCAAGTTACTTTCTGCACTCCGGCTGCTAGATTTTTTTTTTTTTTTTTAATTTTTTGTGGTAAGCGGGCCTCTCACTGTTGCGGCCTCTCCTGTTGCGGAGCACAGGCTCCGGACGCGCAGGCTCAGCGGCCATGGCTCACGGGTCCAGCCGCTCCGCGGCATGTGGGATCTTCCCAGACTGGGGCACGAACCCGTGTCCCGTGCATCGGCAGGCGGTCTCTCAACCACTACGCCACCAGGGAAGCCCTAGCTGCTAGATTTTTAATTGCTCAGAGTGCTCTTTATTTATTTATTCGCTAGTTTTCTGACCCTTGGGAGATCTCTCTTCCTCTTCCTGCCTCACCATCAAACTTCAATAGTGATTGCTTGCATCCATTGAGAGCCTGAAGTGCCTCAGATGGACTTTTCTTGCCATGTCCCCAGTCCTCAGCAGGCTGCTTCTCTTAGGAAGGCCCTATGTGCCTTGCCCTGTCCACAGGTGTACGTCCATGTGCAGAAAGGTCTGTGGGGAAATGGCGGGTGGGAGCAGACTTGCTCTGAGGCTGGGGCTCCTGGGGATGCTAATTCATCACGCCAGCCCTCACACGGTCACTGAGAGGTAATTAAGAGTTTGGGTAGTTGCTTCTTACTCTATGGTAGTTTCCTCCTTTTTCTACACCATTCCTACATGGAGGAAAGCAGTGTGGCTCACTTCTCTACCAGGAAAGGCTCAACATTTTTTGGAATTTGTTCCTTTAAGTTTCTTTCCTCAACTCTCTGATTATTTTTAACTATGTTTTTGTAGCTTATGCAATGTATTCTCATTAGGGCTGGTCTCCTGTGACTTTTTACACGCTTCCTTATAGCACAAGGCCCAGTTCAATTTAATGTCCCCTACAAAATAATTTAATAAATGCTCTTACTTGAGTGAAGTTAAGGTAAAGATCGTTTTAAATCCATAAAAGATGAAGGTTAATTTTACTGAAGTTCTTTATGGTCAGGGAACATAATTTTGAAAAATCCATGGCCTAGTAGAGAATTAAAAATTTGTTTTGATAGAGAGAAAAGGATGATAGGAACAGATTACTGGAACTTGTAAAACCAACAATGGTATTCTTTTTTCTTAAAGAAATATTTATACTTAATCTCATTAAATAAGAATATATATTAAAACATACATATATATGCATATGTATACATATACACTTATATATATACCTATACATTAAATTCCTTAAAAAGGAATATTTATACTTCATCCCACTTAACATTAATACACACTCAGTATAAAAAATCAAAAGGCATAGAAATATGTAAAATAGAGTTAGTATTTCTTTACTCTTACTCTTTAAAGGTGATCACTGTGGACTTTTTGTATATATATTTCCAAACTTTTAAATTATCTATATACAGAACTATCTAGATTTTAAAAAAACAAAGTAGAAATCACATTAAGAATTGTGCAACACGATGTATTTTAGTTGACGTATACGGACAGATATCATTCCATTATGCATTTTCCTAACCAGTTATTTTCTCCAGAAAGCATCCCTGAGTATGGTGTGTTAAGCAAAATTTAAAAGAAATTCTCAGTTATTTTATTTTTGCAGAGTATCACTTAAGCTCACCCAATTCTGTTCCTTATTGTTCCCATTTCCCCCATTTCTCAAATGTCTGACACCCTGCACCAGCTAATGCATTTCCTTCCACCAGTATGCCAGACTGGTGAAAATATTAGCAATTACACTGCCACCTTGTGCCAGAGTCCATCTGAGCGCCACTTGCCATCCATGAAGGGGTTCTCATTGCCAACTGAGGAACAAGAGATTCAGCTCTAAAATCCTATCTTAGTATGTACTTTCTTAGACAACACATGGCAGTGATCGCTTGCAATAGGTTGGGTCTCTTGGGAAGCAAACCCTGTGATGGAGATTAGCATCCACGGTATTTATTAAGTAGTGCTCTTGGGAGAAGAAGGACCAGGGGTGAAGAGGCAGAAGCTGACCTGTGATCAGTCTCAACAGTGCCTTCAACAATGGCTTTATTTCCACGATGGGCTTTGGCAGCCTGGTGACCTTATGAATTGTCCTAAGTTGAAGCAGCGGACACCCTTGCAAAACAGCATGAAATAAACTCTACACAGAAACAACAGAATACATCACGCATAATCCTTTCCCTTTTTTAAATCAATTTTTTGAACCTTCTGGTAACTATCAAAGGTAACCAATGAGCACGTGCAATTTTTTTTGTATAATTACTAACTCATGATTTTACATATGTATAAGATCTGTTTCAGGCCTTTCCAGTCATTTCCATCGATGCTCAAACTATTCCACAAATTAACCAGTGGGAGCTGCTCTAATTGTTTCCTCTGTCTCTTTTCTTTGACATCTATAATCGTTGATAGCTTTCTTGCTTTTCAGCACAAGATGCCAAAGATCTATTCAACGTATTTTCCACTCAGACCTGGAATCAGTCAGTTTCACAAGGAGGAAAATTAAGTTCTGAGACCAGAATCGAAGCCCCAGAAGTGGTCATTGCTA
Source organism: Stenella coeruleoalba (assembly GCF_951394435.1). Lineage (NCBI taxonomy): Eukaryota > Metazoa > Chordata > Mammalia > Artiodactyla > Delphinidae > Stenella > Stenella coeruleoalba. Next base: position 133,040,904 of record NC_137169.1, read on the forward strand.
TCGATTTGTTTTTGCTTCTGGAGCTGCTCAGTGAACAGGTATTTACATAATATGTATTTTTAAAAAAGATAAATAAATGAAGGTAGGTTTCTTTGTCAGCTCAGGCTGCTATAACAAATACCATAGACTGAATGGCTTAAACAACAACATTTATTTCTCATAGTCCTGGAGACTGGGAAGTCCAAGATCAAGGTGCCAGCAGATTTGGTGTCTGGTGCGAGCCCGCCTCCTGGCTTGTAGCTAGCCACCATCTTGCTGTAACCTCACGTGAAAGAGAAGAGGTCATTTCTCTCCTGTCTCTTCTTTTGAGGGCTCTCTCTTGTGACCTAATGACCTCCCAAAAGCTCTGCCTCTAAATATATCACACTGGAAATTAGAGCTTCAACAAATGAGTTTTGGGGGGAAACAAACATTCAGTCCATAACAATGAGAATGTGTATTTTTTAGAATAAGAAAAAAATTGTGTATCCAAAATGATATTTCTATTTCAAATGTATGATTACTGTGTATTAATTTATTTGGTTTTATGCTTTTCTTTCCATATTTTCTTATATTGAAAATCTTGGTGACATGACATACACCTAATTACTCGTTTGATTTATCCTAAACCATACACATATAATAATTTCAAAATAACAATACCAATGTCTTTAATAATAAACCTACTGAATGCAGCCTGTGATTTATTTGTGGTAATTTTTATCCTTAGGATATATCTCACTAGCGATGGACTGTAAAAAGATTGCATTTTAATTATTCTTTTCCGTGTGTTTATGTCAACAATTTGTTATGCAATTAGATTCTTTTTTTTTTTCATTTTTAGGAATTGCTTAGCTTTTTATTTCTGAAATAACTATACTTTTTGATTACATAAGGCTTTTCCAGGGTTCCCAAGTAAATATATATTTGGACATTCAGTTCCTTTTTCTGTTTCTTGCCCCATAGTAACCATTTTTAAATAGTTTTTGGTTTATCTTTCTACTGCTTCAAAACACAAGTAAATTTATACTTCTATTCCCTATTTGAAAACATTTTTTTAATTTGAAAATTAGAAGGACTTTAAAACATAGTCATATGTTTGCATGACCTGATCCTATAGTTAGACAACTATATCAGATAGAAGATTGATTTTTTTTTTTTTTTGCGGTACGCGGGCCTCTCACTGTTGTGGCCTCTCCCGTTGCGGAGCACAGGCTCCGGACACGCAGGCTCAGCGTCCATGGCTTACGGGCCCAGCCGCTCCGCGGCACGTGGGATCTTCCCGGACCGGGGCATGAACCCATGTCCCCTGCATCGGCAGGCGGACTCTCAACCACTGCGCCACCAGGGAAGCCCAGAAAATTGCTTTATTTTGTACTAATATAGACTCAGAGAATAGGACTTCTAATTAGAAAAAGCAAGTATTATGAATCTGTAAGGAAATGTATTGGAATATTATAATACAAATAGAATATGTACTCATATTCATGTAGTGCTTTTCAGTTTATATAGCACTTTCACTATGAATTTATTAATTTGATTTTCACAATAATCTTACGACTTTATCTCCACTTTACAAATCGGAAACTAAGGCCTGGGGACAAAAATGCTTTGTCCAAGGCCTTGCCAGTTACTTGTCAGCTAATTACTGACCGAGGTAGGGGAAGAATTCAGCCTGTCTGCCTCCAATCCCTATTGTAATGATGCTGCCTCTCAAATCACTTGCAAATATATATGGAACACTTGTGTCTCAGGCTGTGTCTTCTGTAGTTGTCGTAAGTTACTCCAAGTAAGTTTTCGAAGTAGGAAACCCTCTATTCCCTTTTTGAAGATTCACAATACAAAGTAACATTGTCAAGTCTCTGGAAATGTCTGTATTTTTTGAAATCTGTGTTATGGTGCATTTTTAAATGTTTCCTGATTTCACAAGACCACAGAACACCCTCCTTGGGCACTGTCCCCCACCCTGAACTAGGCCTGAAAAGGTGTCAAAACAGTAAGACTTGTTATTGTTAAAAGCGTGGGTGAATGCACTTCATGGCAGCTTCAATAAGCAGTTATTTTCTTGACATAAACCACGCTTGAGAATTACATTTGGTTTAGATGGACATCTGTGATGTGTGGGAAGCCAAACTTTGAAGATCAATTGTGTTGTAATTTGATTCACTCAGTCCTTTAGCAACTTAACCAGGCCCTAATTAAAACAAAAACATTTACTGGTAATATTTTCCTCATAGAAAATTCACCCCTATTTAGTTAACAGACTAACAGGAGAATCCACAGCAGTTTAGAGTTGCTTCCATGTGTTCCTAGGAACGAGAAACCATGACAGAGCACGGCCTCAGCCGGAGTCTTCTGCATTTTCTCATCTGAAATGAGGTAAGTTGATGTGGAGATAAATGAGTCTGAGATACAAAGAAGTATTTACCCCTGGAAAATATGCTCTGCACTAAAACAGAAGTGAGTACCAATGCAAGCAGAACAGAACATGTGGAGCTATAAAGCCTTGAGTTTTCAGGAAATTTATGTACAAAGTAATAAAGAATGAATACTACAGTCACTTGATATAACAGGATATTCTTTAGTATCTCAATTTTTTGTTATTTTTATTATGATTATTTCAGGTCAAGTGACCTGTTTTTTTAAGAATAGAGAAAATGCTGTTTTGAAAAAAGAGGAGGCGCTTTAAAACTTGGAGTTTTTTCTCCATCCCTTTTTTTTTTTCCCCAGTATCCCAATGTTTATTGATAGATATAAGTATATAAAATCAGGGCATGAACGTGACTTGATAAATTAAGTAGACTTAATTTCAATACTATAATAAGAGGGACCAATTCAAATTCTCACCATTTGTTTCACACCCACAAAGACCACTTTAAGGGCATTTACGATCTCTCAGAACTGGTCAATTTTGTACAAGTAAACCCTGTTTCTTTTTAAAAGACTTGTACACTTGCCCAGGCTCAAGGATATTAAAATCTAGCACATAAAGCCCAGTGTAGAAACACAGGCAATATACTATTACGGCAACAACCATCAATTACAGTTAAAAAATTTTCTGTAACAACCAAATGGATAATCAAATATTGCAACAACTCAGGTATTACTGAGCAAAGTGCATTTCTACAGTATTCAGTGTTGCTATTCAGTTTTCTAACTTAAAACAGCCTATGATAACTGGCAGCAAAGAAGGTCCTTGCAATAGACTACCTCTGCTTGAGAACTTATGATGTAATTATTGCATGCTGCTAATATACTATCTAAACATTAAAGATACTCCTAAAATATTTGATGGTAGACTATGATTAAGACTTTACACTACAAAAAAGCCTTATGCAGAAGGAAATCCTAACTGACGTGCTTCTGCTTTAAATATTGTGAAAACGTTACAGCGAGATGAATTTTCGCAGTGGTTAGGTCAAATGCAGTAGCATCATAGCAAAAGTACGCTTTGCACAATTTAAGGCTTCGGCTGGTTTCTTTTCGCCAGCTTCTTCTTCTGATTCTTCTTCTTCAGCAGTTTCTAGCCAGGTTAGCCACTGATTCATGTGGAACAAAGCCTTGCCTTTCCCTGGAAACTCTTGGGTTATATCTTCTTTCCAAGCCAAGAAAGCTTCTCCTTCAATAACCTCCATGTCATGGAAGTGAACAAAAAAGCAGAGTAACATGCCTTTAGGGAAGTTGCTATTGTAGCAGTGCACCTGAAGCGCATAGAGGGCACTGACTTGTAGATCAACGTGAACATGAAGAGATTTCTGCATTACTGGCTTGAAGGAAAGAAGCAGTTGTTTTTCCTGCTCTAACTGTTCTGTGGAAGGAGCAGAGGAAGAATCTGTTTCATCACTGGGTGGGTTTACTTCACTAGAAATGTACTGTAAGAAGCTAGTCATTAAGATGTTCACAAATCCTTTATCTGCATGAAGTTTGGGAGAGCTGTTATCTTTAATCCACTTATATATGGTTAGAGGAGATGAACCCAACTTTATTTGCTTTAACAGTTCCTTCTCCAATTTGAGGAGTGGGAATAAGAAACTCAGTCCCTTTCCTTCCAAGATCTCCAACATGCAGTCCTTATTCCGATCAATTTCTGGGAGCATTTTCTGCATATTGACCTTGCTTTGTTGGAAAAGCTCTGTTAACCATTCTCAATCTTGTAATTTAGCTAATTGCTGAAGACAGAGTAAGAAGAGAGGAAAATGGGTGCCACTTTCCAGTGGTTGAGCTAGTTCTGAAATGCTCAGCAGCTCCGAAATGATAGCACGAGCTGCAAACTGTGCTAAATATGATTTCACCAAGGGGATGTCAACCTCCAGTTTGGGGCACTGGTCCAATACATTCAGGAGAGACTGCATGAAGTTGTCACTTGTGGCCATCCCTTCCTGTTTGAGGAAACTGATCAGAGAACTTGCTTTTTCTTTATCTTCATCACTTCTGTCGAGTGACAGGATGATTACTTAGCTTAACATCTTGGGGAGAAAGTGTTTAGGAGACCTCATCTCTCTTACACCACTGACAGCTTCGTTTGCATTTCCACTATTCAGATATTCGGTTACAACAGTTTTGGTTAATTTAAGCAGCTCTTCCTTTGATGGTGGTGGCTTTTTACTGGTCTTGGTAGGCTTTTCCTGAATAAGTGGTGGATTACTTTTGAGCCCAAGCTGAGGTGTCTGTCCCAGAGGTGGTGTCTGAGTGCGTGGTGGTGGTGCACTAGAAGGAATCACAGTTATCTGGCACTTGACTTTTATTCATTAGGAAAGACTGAGCAGGCCTCAGGCTAATCTCATCTGCATTAAGCTGTCCTTTCTTAGAAAACCGAGGTGGCATATCCTTCGACTGTCCTTGCAGCTGGGATAAGAGTCCCTGACTCTCATTATGGTAGAGCTGGCTTAGCCCCTGGTTTTCATAAACTTGCCTCCCATCTCCCCAAACTGCGATTGTGTGGGAGGTATGATGTGTCCCCCATGGCCATTGAAGAGTTGATTTGAACGATGACGCCCCATGGTGCGTGAAAATCTATCCTGGATAACTCCTGGACCAGTACCGATTCCGCTACCTGGCATTTGTCCAAACATATCAGCGAGTCCTCCAAGTGGGTCCCTATCCATTTTCATCCTGGGTGGCATGAAAGGTCCCTCCAGAAAGAAGTCACTTCTCATCCCTTGAGCCACGGGAGCAGGAATAAACACTCCTAGATCTTTTACTGCATCTTGACGGATTTGATTGATCGTCTTTGGTCCACTGTCAAGAAAAGCCTTGCGAGGAACCCAATGGTGTTCTCTCAACTCTACGGTATCCTGCAGCAGGAAACGAATCCTCGCCGGCAATTCCTTACTTAACATCAAGGAGCACATTCGGGCAAAGTACTGATCCATTAAGGACTTGGCTCTTTCTTGGTCTAACCTAGGTCCCACTCTCCTCACTAACTGACAGAGGCACTCCAAATCCTCTCCCATATCTTTGAGTTGGACTCTCTTCTTTTTTTCCAAAAGTGTTTTGATGCACTTACGAAGGATAGATTCATGAATAAGATCAAGCTTTCCAGGTTATCCAGTGAATTTGATGTTCCCCAGCATCTTGGTCTTAGCAATGGCTCTCTGTTCCTTCTCCTTGGGGAGGAGGGGATTTTCACACTTATCACAGACATCAACATTTCTGGTTCGGTTTTCAAATTCCTCTTGTAATTTGGAAATTAGGAGGCGTCTGAATGTTGTGCTTTGCTTCTGTCCTGGCTGACCCTCTGCTGCTGGGCCATCGAAGTTTGGTGCATCTTCTGCCAATCGCAGACATAGCTGAGCATACAGTGAGCTATACTTTGGCTCTTCTAGGGCTTTGTCCACCGTCAGCAGTATGACCCCTTTAAGGATGAGTTTACACTCTACACCCACATTGAGGAGCTCAAGGCATAGCTTGTCAAACTTCTCAGGAGTGAGCTTCCTGAGTATGCCTCTTACTTTCCTGAAGATTGCATCATGTCGTTCTTTTTCATTTGCGGAGTTGTTTGCTGCGGAGTCGTCATCTCGTCTAGTGCTTCCTGCAGGAATGCGCGTTTTGCCCTGGCGTTCTCCCCAGGAACTCGCTGTTGCCAGCAGTCTTGGGATAATGCTGAGGTGCCCCCCCTACTTCCTCCTCCGCCCGAAGAAGCACTGGAACGAGAAGCAGCCTCTTCTGCAATCGCACTCTCCACTTTGGCGGCTTGACAACCAAGACTCTTCAAAAGAATAATATTAATGGATGGGGTGGGGAGGGAAGGGGTGGAACAAATGAAAAACCTTCACCGAGAACTCAGCAGCTGCCACTGCAGCTGCCGCCTCAGGATCCGGTTGTGGGGACAGGGAAGGGAGGGGGAGGGGAACGGAAAACAAAAGAAGGGGGGGGAAGGGGGAGGAAGGAGTCGGGACTGGCCTGAAACTCTCAGCTCAGAGGAGTCGCTGCTGCAGCCGCCACCTCCATAGAGCTCCGGCTCGCTGCTGGCCTCCATTCTTAATTTCTGAGAAATTTCCTTGAGAATTTAAACTTTTTTTTTAATTTTTTTTTTTTTTTTTAAGTACAGTTACATATAGACGTAGAAAAAAATCTCTGGGGATTTGTATGGCCCTCGGGGGGCTAAATTGAAAACAGTTTTCTTGGATGAGTTCTTAAATACAAAGGGGAATTAACTGCAGTATGGGTTTTTTCCTTTACCATTAAGGTAATGTTAATTCACTCATTCATCAAAGACCACAAAATTACTGTTTACCAAGTGCTCTGGATTCTGATAGGCTCTTTGGGAGATACAGTCCAAATGTAGAGAATTCAAGGTTCATGGTCGCTGCTGTCAATTCGGTGGCATTCCAGTGGGATGACAAGGTACACAACTGTGATAAGATTAGTATTAATACAAGGGGAGCAATGAAGTTACTCGTTGTGATGAAGTACTGGGTGGATTTTAGACAACTATAGGAACTTTGGAGAGAGATATATATGCCTGGAGGAGTCTAGTAGAGACAGTTTTTGTGGTAAGTGTGATACTTGAGTTGAGCAGTGAACAAAGGAACCCTTGGGTAGCAGGCGAAGAACAGAGAGAACGTCCTGTGCAGGTGGGCTGTGTTAGCAGCGGCAGGAGAAAGTAACCCTCCACCCCCACCCCGCGTTAGAGTCTGGGGATGAGTAATAGCAGAGTTTGTGTGTAGGCTGCATGGAGAGAAAGTTCTAAGGGAGAAACACATGATTGTTGATGCACCAAGAAGGACACATTTCATCTGCGTAGTATTAATGCTCAGAATGTTGAAACTGAGTCTAACTATCCAAATTGTAGCACATTCTGGAAAACCACTGTCCTGGACCTTTAAAAATGTCAACATCGTGAATGACAAACAAGGATGGGAGACTGTCCCAGATTAAAGGAGGTTGAAGAGACATGCCATGTGTGACCCTAGATTGTAGCCCAGAGAGGAAAAGTAAAGTAAAAAAACCAAGGACGTTATTGGTATAGTTGGGCAAATTTGAAAATGGACGTGTATTAGAAAATGGCATCGTATTACTGTTATATTTCCTGAGTGACATAATTGTATTATTATATAGGAGAATGCCTTCATTCATAGGAGATTTGCATTTAGGGATGAAGTGTTATGATATCTGCAAGTAATTCTCAAATGGTCAAGAATATATTCGTGCACACACACACACACACACACACACGCACACACAGGCGAGAAACAAGTTCAGCAAAAGCTTAACATTGAGGAATCCAGACAAAGGGCCTATGGGTGTTTCTCTTACTATTTTTGCAACTTTTCTGTAGATTTCAAAATTTTCAAAATAAAAAGGAAGGGGAAAATAACTTTTCTGTGAACATTTGGATGTTCATAATTTTTTTGTTTTACAACTTCTTTTATTTACTTGATACTCATTGAACATGTTAGTAAATGCCCTCAGGGCTATATCACTCAGTTTGTGCTGGTTATTTTTGTGGAAACATTTGCTTTATGATCATCATTAACACATTTTAATGTAGTGTGAGCGCATTGTATTCCTGAAAATGACTGGATAACTATGTACCATCTTTTCCCCCTTGAGTGATAGACTCATGTGACACAGCAGGCTTTTCAAAGGGTCCTAATCCTCACCACCATTATAGGACAACTTTTTATAAGCATTTTACTTTTTTTAGGTGTTCATGAAATAGTGTGGACTGATTCTCTAAGAAATAAATAATCAATACCTTTTTTTTTTTTTTTTCCGGTACGCGGGCCTCTCACTGTTGTGGCCTCTCCCGTTGCGGAGCACAGGCTCCGGACGCGCAGGCCCAGCGGCCATGGCTCACGGGCCCAGCCGCTCCCCGGCATGTGGGATCTTCCCGAACCGGGGCACGAACCTGCGTCCCCTGCATCGGCAGGCGGACTCTCAACCACTGCGCCACCAGGGAAGCCCCCCTATTTTTTATATATGTATTGTATGCCTATAACTTGGCCAAGTGCAATTCTTGGCTTCAGGGAATGTGTACAATTACTGATAATATATGCCTGGCCAGTTTACTCCAGGGCATGTCAGGCAATAGGGGATGATGATTTTTATGTGCCTCAGGAGTGATGAGAAAAGAGGTGTGATTTTTCTGATAACAGTGAGATTTTGGAGAAACACACCATACCAGTTCTTTGGTAACGTGGTCTCTGCTGGCATCTGGAAGGAGTCACTTTTTAACAGGCTTTCCATCTGCTAAGATGATTAATGATACCTGCTCAAACGGCTAGAGCTGTTTTTCCTCGCGGAGTGTGTGGGCGTGTGCTGACTCATGCACCCGCTGACCCCATGTCCCCACTGTGATCTGGAGCATGTGCTTCCAAGAGGACTGGTCAGGTGACTGCCAAGCTATACCCATGGAACAAAACCAAGTTAAATGTTGCACAACCTAAACACTTGGCTGTGGAAGTGCCACACTCCAAATTATAAATCCATCCCTTTTTTTTTTTTTTTAATGAGAATTATCAGTTCGTTTCATCTGGTTTTACCTTCCATGGGGGGAAGTTAAGCAAATTCATCTCCCCATTCAACAGGGTCCAAATAATGCAGCCACAAAATTAAAGCAACATGGGCACTATTGTAAACTGAAATCACGGTTCACTTTACAATGTAAACCTGATAACCAAAAAGAATTGATCAGAAGGTGGATATGGGGTTCATTTATTTAAAACATTCAGAACCCTGATATCCCCTAAATTAGGATACAGAGAAATACAAAACAAAATAGTAAAACAACAACCACAAAACACAATCGTGAGGAAAGGTTTCACAGGACGAGATTTCAGGAGCTGACTGACTAACAGGTGGATCCAGTGTTCTGTTGACTGCAGAGCGTGTGGTGGACTAGACACGGCCAGGCTGTGGGGTGCCAAAGCTAGAATTGTAGCGAGTGCATTCTAGTGTGATCTGAGATGGAGTAGCACACACCAAAGAAGAGAATAAACATGGAAGGTTAGGAAAGGCAAGGTCTAATGATGTAGAAGAATGATTTTAATCCACACAATATTATAAAAAATTATTAAAGGATTTAATTTCAGAATGAAGTTACTGGGAACTTCAGGTTGAATAATTAAAACTGATTATTTCCAACTTGCTTTCCATACTTATTGGAAGTTTATAATGAAAGGTATACACATATATTTTAAAAGAAATTCTACAAACCAAGTCTCCATTTCAATGTTAGATATTGGAAAAAGAACAGCAAATTAAATCCAAAGAATATAAAGGGAAGAAAATGATAGCATAAAAGATTAATGGAACAGAAGAAACACACAATAAAAGAGATTAATAAAGTCAAACTTGCTAAATTGAAAAGATTAGTAAAATTGCTGAACCCTTAGCAAATGTGTTTGATGGTGAAAGATTGAAGACCTCCATCATATCAGAAACAACGCTAGGATGTGCTGTCACTACTTTGTGTCCTAGTATACTGGAGGCCCCAAGCAACGCGGTAAGAAAAAGACAACACTTTAATGTTAGCACAGTAGGAAATAGGCATTATTTGCATAAGATATAATCAAAAAGTTGAGATTTTATACATAAATAGTATCAACTAATGAGAGAATTTAGCAAGTGTGCTGATTTTAGCCAGTGTACAGAAATCATTGCATTTGCATATACCAGTAACACAGGTAGAAATTAAACTTGAAGAACAAGATACTATTTAAGGCAATATAAATAATCCAAATACTTAACTCTAGGTGCAAGAACTCTGTGTAGAACATTGTAAAATATTCTTTAGAGGAATTAAATACGATCTAAATACTATTGAATTCATGAATTGTAAGACTCAATCTTGTAAAGGTGGTAATTTTAAGAAAATTGATTAATACAATTCCATCAGAACCCCAGCAGATGTTTGTTGTTTTGGGGGTCTGGTTTGTTAGCTTCAGAGTGTGTGTGTGTGTGTGTGTGTGTGTAAATTGAAAAACCAGTTTTCATTTTGAAGTTGGGAGTCGATTTTTCTACAAGTCTCACACTTTTTCCTAGTGTCTTGAACAATGTGTAAACCCCAAGCACTGCACCAACAGCACCTAATGGTAAAATGGGCCCATTTGTGTATCCCCAGGTCTCCATATGCCCAGGTGCATGGTATGCTCACTATGATACCACAGTATGCCTCTGCTTCTATTCTAATGAGTCATTCACTGCTTAATTCTCTTCTAAGTTAAGAAATCCATGCATGTGTCGTTGAGTGGTTTTGCTTTAAAGTTTATATAGGTCTGTGGTGGAAAATTGTGCTTATTAATTTTATGAAACTATTAAGTTCAAACAAATACATGATACTTTAACTGAAATTTGTGTTCTTACATATGAAGCATCATCATTCTACTTTCTTCATTGGTTGCTGCGACAGGAGAAACTGAAAAATATGGCTTCTACCCACATTCAAAAAGCAGATCAAGACTCTACTGCTTTGTCTGGTAAGTACTGATTTTCCACCGTGTTTGTCTGCCCTCTAGTGGTCACAGAGCAAAGTCCAAAGAAAAATTCTACAGGTCAGAATCAGATGATTTAGTTTTGAGAAAATATTATTATTATTTTAGTTCAGCCTGGCTCTCTGTGTAACGTATTACTACATTTAGAAATCTGGCACAGGTCAATAGCCTAGACATTGGCATACACTTGTACAGTGCTGTTATATATGGTGTTATCAAGTATGCAAGATTTTTAGTTCAATACTAAAAGACTAGTATCAAAATAATTTATACGTTGGTAAAAAAATAACAATGGAACCCAGTCAAAATGATAATTATAGATAAAAGTTTTGAACCCTCACACCTGGTGCTAAGCACTTTCCATACGTTATCTGATTTTATCTACACAGCAATTATGGAAGCAGGTCACCATTTTACAGATAAGGAAACGGGCTTAATGTGGCTAAGGTCAAATATATGACATCACTTATATGTGGAATCTAAAAAATAAAACCAACTAGTGAATATAACAAAAAGGAAACAGACTCACAGGTATAGAGAACAAACTAGTGGTTACCAGTGGGGAGGGGGAAGATACAGGTAGGAGGTTAAGAGGTACAACTACTAGGTATAAAATGAATAAGCTACAAGGATATATTGTACAACACAGGGAGTGTAGCCAGTATTTTATAATAACTATACATGGCATATACCCTTTAAAAATTGTGAATCACTATGTTGTACAACTATAATTTATAATATCGTACATCAACTATATATCAATTTTAAATGTTTTAAAAAGGTCAAATATAAACCATAATACTAGCTAACATTTTTAAAGCAACTTTTAAGTGCCAGAAACTCTACTAAGCACTTTGTATGTCTGTATTAGGCAAGGTTCAGGGTAGGAAACAGAAGCCTCTCCAGAGATTTAAAGTGGAAGTGGGTAGAGACAGTGCAGCCCTTACAGTCAGGGAAGGGCCAGGGAAGCAGGTTATCGGGTGGCTGGGATGCCCGCCGGGACGACACAGGCCCAAGGAGCTCCCACCTCTGAGGTTGGCCCCGACATAAGGCCACAGGTCTCACAAGACTGAAAAATCCAGACAGTGGACTGGAACTCTGCTGCAGGAAACCTCCGAGTTCTGACACCTTGCTTGCCAGCACAGACGGCTGAGCTGCAGGGACATGGCCTCTCGCTCCTGTCCAGCATCTGCCTCTGGTGGACAGAACACAGCTCACACCCAGACCCCCTGCTGCCAGGGAGTGGGCCTCCCTCTTCTGGCCGCGGCGGACCAGGAAGTAGCATGGGAAGGGGTGGGGGTGGACATGGGGGCAACTGGCCACATCACACACAACGTCTTGTCCGTCCAGTCCCCACAGAGGCACATATTTTCGTTTCTGCATCTTGGAGATGGGGAGTAGAGGCACCAGCAGGTGACATCATACGCTGGAGCATCAGGGTAGGAGGCTGTGCCTCTTTCCTCCCGAAGTATAGCACGTCCCACTCTCTTGATGTGACCGCACGACGTCAGCGTTCATTCCAGGTTAGAATAACGTGGAAACGGCGCGCCCTACACAACACGTCTTTCTTCATGTTTCATCAGGATGAGACCCAGATTCAAAGAGAAGTGAAGTGAAGATGGTGCTCTCCTGCTGTCTCCTGAGTGAGTTGACTGCCTGGGCTTGGGATAAAAAGACGTAAAATCAAAACGCAGCTCTCGGGGGCTTCCCTGGTGGCGCAGTGGTTGAGAGTCCGCCTGCCGATGCAGGGGACGCAGGTTCGTGCCCCGGTTCGGGAAGATCCCACATGCCGCAGGAGCGGCTGGGCCCGTGAGCCATGGCCGCTGAGCCTGCACGTCCGGAGCCTGCGCTCCGCAATGGGAGAGGCCACAACAGTGAGAGGCATGAGTACTGAAAAAAAACCCCAAAAAACCCGCAGCTCTCCTGCTCACGTTCTTGCGGGAAAACAAATGTGTTCACTAATGCTTGTAAGACTGCCAGGCACAGGGAGCTCGTGGCGTTGCTGGCGCTGGAATGTGGGTGCAGTTGGCATATTTGGAGGAATCGAGGGGCGGTACACGTACTCGGCGCAGAGGACATGGGGTGCTGTTCTTGACTGTCCAGCCGGGCTCGCCGGGCTGTGCCTTCCCTCCGCGTGCTCTCCAGACGCGTCCTCAGCTCCAGAGGCGGATGTGGAGCCACATCAGGCCAGTCTGACGACTCACGTCAAAAATGAGCGCATTGGTAGAGGACCCGTGGGGACTGAAAACAGAACTGCAACGTTGTGTGGTAACCGTCTTCGAGGCAGTCATTTCCTGACCGCTTTAGGTAATGCCCGTGACTCCTGTGGAGATTCCTGCGGGGGCGGGGGGTCCTAATTCTTGTCTCTTCCGAGGCACAGTTGTTCATATATATATGTGGGTATATATGTATATATACGTGTGTGTATATATGTGTGTGTATATATGTATGTGTGTATACATGTATGTGTATATGTGTGTGTGTACATGTATATACACATATTTTTGCAAGGCTGGTTGAAAACAGTGGCCTTTGTCCTCATCCAAGAGTGTATTAAAAGCACTTGGGGAGGGCTTCCCTGGTGGCGCAGTAGTTGAGAGTCCGCCTGCCGATGCAGGGGACACGGGTTCGTGCCCCGGTCCGGGAAGATCCCACATGCCGCGGAGCGGCTGGGCCCGTGAGCCATGGCCGCTGGGCCTGCGCGTCCGGAGCCTGTGCTGCGCAACGCGAGAGGCCACAACAGTGAGAGGGCCGCGTACCGCAAAAAAAAAAAAAAGCACTTGGGGAACTTCTAAAAACCTCCTAAGCTAATGCTGTGCCCCGGCGGTTGTAATTTAATGCATCTGAATGAACAGAGTGGGGCTCAGAAGTGCACGTTTCGAAAATTCTCTGGCGTGAGTCTAAGCTCACCTTCGTTGTGAATCATTAACCTAAAATGGATAGCGCTGTGATCTCTTCAGGAGAAACTGAAGACAGAGGCTCGGTGTTGTAATGACAACTTGAATAAGATTAAGTCATGAGCCAAAGATGTCACAGTTTCCTGGATTAGAAATAGCTTGTTTGAATTTTAGGAGCTAGAGATTTAATAGAGATTTAAAAGTGTCAGAATCAAGGATGTAATATTTGTAGGGAAATTAATTCTGGCCTTTTTGAAAGGTGCCTGGCATTTTTTTAAAAGGGAGTGCATATAAAAGATCTAAAGCGCCCTCAAGTGGCTAAACTCTAAATTACATTTTAGTGAAAAGATTTGAAAAAGGTGAGTAGAGAGGAAAGAATTCTTTGGAGTCCAGGATTTTCTTTCCTTTTTTTAAATTAATTAATTAATTTATTTTTGGCTGTGTTGGGTCTTCGTTTCTGTGCAAGGGCTTTCTCTAATTGCGGCAAGCGGGGGCCACTCTTCATCGCGGTACGCGGGCCTCTCACTGTCGCTGCCTCTCTTGTTGCAGAGCACAGGCTCCAGACGCGCAGGCTCAGTAGCTCTGGCGCACGGGCTTAGTTGCTCTGCGGCATGTGGGATCTTCCCAGACCAGGGCTCGAACCCGTGTCCCCTGCATTGGCAGGCAGATTCTCAACCACTGCGCCACCAGGGAAGCCCCAGGATTTTCAATTCACAATATTAGAAGCTGCGATGTGAAAAGGAGATGTGGATGCCATGAGATGTGTCATTTAGCTGAAATTTCCTCCCAAAATTGGTGGTGAATTATTTCCATCCCTAAACCTCAGGTGCACTAGGGATGTATATCACCTTAGGAAGTCCATATTTCACTTGCAGTTTTGTTTTCTTATTGTAACCTGGACTGGCCTCCTTAGACTCACTTCCCATTGAAATTCACCAGGATTATATCATCTGAGTTGACACAGAGGAATAATCACATATTTTTGTAAGCCTTTGTTTATAATGAGGATTATGGATTTATTTATCCAACAAATATTAATTTAGGAGCTATTCTGTGCCAGCATTACTCTGGACATTGGGATTACAGTGGTCAACTAGACAGAAAAGATCTCCATGCTCAGGGATGTGTGTGAGATGTGTGCAGAGAAGACAAACAAAGACCCAAATCGCACCCAGCCCAACTCACCATCACCCCTTCATAGGAAACGCCATCCATGCAGATCATCTGACGTGCTTTGAGGGGACTAAACATGGAGGTGGGACGGAATCTCATGGGTGTGCTGGCAGCTTTAGGTAGGATGGTCAGGGATGGACTGAGGTGAGATATGAAAGAAGTCAGCTGTATGCAAAAGAGGGGAAGAACAATCAGGTAGAGAAAGAACAGGAGGGGAAGAGCCAAGCGTGTTTAGGGGAAGAGTACAGAAAGCAGAAAAGCCAATGCGCAGGGAGGAAAGTAGCAACTGGACCAAGAGGAAGCAGCTGCTAACCAGACCTTGACCGCTGTGCTGTATCCGAGCTAGTGAGCCAGCCACTGGAGGCTTTTAACAAGCGGGATGCGGAGTGAGTCAGCTGGATTTGCACTTTTGTAAGTCACTCACGTGCCATGGGGAGTACTGACTGGAGAGAGGCAAGGGGAGAAACAGATCAGCTAGGAAGCAATAGCAATAGTCCAGGCAAGAGAAGATGGTTGAACTCAGATGTTAGAAATGGAGATGCAGAGAAGTAGACAGGTTCAAGTGCACAGGTTTGCGAGGGGAAAATTGGCAGGTCTTGTTAATGGCTTAGATGTGAGGGATAAGGGAAGGAGGACAGAGGATGACTCCGGAGTGTTTGTCCAGTGTTACAGGGTGGAAGGAAGTGCAGTTTATCATGATATGTAACACAGAAGCAGAAGTTGGGTTAAGGTGGGAAAGCACCTTTTGGAATTGCTACCTTTGAGATGCACGTGGCATATATGCTAACATGTCAATAGGCAGCTGGCTCTAAGAATTTAGAGCTCAGGGCAGAATTAGGAACTGGGCCTGTGCATTTGGCACTCATAATCTAGTCATATGCGTTATTTAAAGCCATGGAAATGAATGAAATTATCTAGTAAGAGGTTAGAAAAACACAAGTAAGCTGAACTGAACCTGGGGAATTCTTACTTTTTGAGGTCAGGTGGCAGCAGTGAAGTCATCAGAGGTGGCTGAGGTGAGACATGGAGAAAAGCAGAAGAGCATGAGGTCGCAGAAATAAAGGTGGTATTTCAAGGAATGAGTGGCCAAGTACGTGAAATGCTGTTGAGTGTAAATTAAAATAAGAATTTACAAATGTCTACAGAATTTGGCAACATGGAATTTTTTGAGACCTTGACAACAATTCAGTGCAGCGGTGTGGAAGAAAGCCAGATTAGAACAGACTAAAGAATGATTATGTAACATCATCGAGAAGAGATGTCAAGTAGAAACTTCCAGGAATTGTGCTGTAACAGGGGAGCAAAGAAATGGGTGGCAACTTGACATTTTTCAAGTAACATCTGTTTCCAAGTTGGGTTACAAAGAAATGTTTTCATACTTACTGGATCAGCATCTTAATAGAGAAAAACATCAATAGAAAATTGATGATGTAGGAATGAAGTCCTTGAGAAAGTAACAGGGGTTGGCAACCAGAGTGCACTTGGAGGAGCTGGTCCTTAAACGGGAAAGGGGCACCTTTACACCAGCAGGAGATGACAGAGACCATGGCCATAGACAATGGATCATGTTCATCTCCAGGTAAGGTCACTTGACCATCTTAAGAATCTTGTGTTTTTGAGTTACAACATCACTTTTTTTTTTTTGCCAGAATTTCTTTGTGCTTTCCAAAATTTGGGAAACATCGGGCTAAATAAACTTCCTTTACTCTGGGACTTTTCAGACTCTTTTTTAAATTAAAAAAAAAAAAGTTAAGTTTTTTATTGGAGTATAGTTGATTTACATTTACAATGTTGTGTTAGTTTCAGGTGTACAGCAAAGTGAGTCAGTTATACATATACATATATCCACTCTTTCTTTTTTTTTTAGATTCTTTTCCCATATAGGCCATTACAGAGTATTGAGTAGAGTCCCCTGTGCTATACAGCAGGTTCTTACTGGTTATCTATTTTATATATAGTAGTGTGTACATGTCAATCCCAATCTCCCAATTTATCCCTCCCCCCCACCTTATCCCCTGGTAACCATAAGTTTTCTACATCCATGACTCTACTTCTGTTTTGTACATAAGTTCATTTGTACCCTTTTTTTTTTAGATTCCACATATAAGCAATATCATATGACATTTGTCTTTCTGTGTCTGACTTCACTCGGTATGACAATCTCTAGGTCCATCCATGTTGCTGTGAATGGCATTATTTTGTTCTTTTTTATGGTTGAGTAATATTCCATTGTATATATGTACCACATCTTCCTTATCCTTTCAGACTCTTTGATTTACTTATGTGTATTGTAAATTTCCAGAAGGGAATTTATAGAATGCAACATTCTCCAAACCCATTTGACCACATAAATCTTTTCTCCTGAAGTATTCTTTGTACTTTGGAAGAAGATTTCCGAGGAACATACCTTAGGAGATCCTGAATAATCAAAAGGACTAGAGTTTCTTTTATTAAAATTGATTTCTAAAAGGCATTTTTCTTTATATCATTTCTCATAAACCCCATTTTTTTTTCTAGCCCTCATATGAATTGAAAAGAAATGAGATTATATGGTAAATATGTGGGCATATGCTATTTTTAGCCAGTTCCTGACTTTTCCTTGATAAACTGAACAGTAATAATGTAAGCACTACTTTGTATCTGATATTGATATAGTTGGATTCATCGCTACCATATTTGTTACTGTTTTCTATTTGCTGCCCTTGTTCTTTGTTCCTGTTTTTGTCTTCCACTCTTTTTCTGCCTTTTGTGGTTTTAATTGAACATTCCATGAGATTCCATTTTCTCTTTTATTAGCATATCAGTTATACTTCTTTCTTTAACTTTGTAGTGGTTGCCCTAGAATTCTCAAGATATGTTTATAATTAATCCAAGTCCATGTTGGAAGAGCACCACACCACAGACAGTGTGAGTACCTTCTGGTAACAAAATAATCCTAATTCCTCCCTCCTGTCCTTTGTAGCATTCCTTACTTTCATTTTGTTTATACATAAACATCCTTAAGCACATGTGTACTTAATATACATACATCAGCATATGTAACCAAATACATTGTTGCTGTTATTTTCAACATACTGTTATCCGAAAGATCAATTAAGAATCAGAAATAAAATAAAAGTTTTTATTTTACCTTCACTAATTCTTTCTCTGATGCTCTTCCTTTCTTTATGTAGATCCCAGTTTCTGACCTGTGTTAATTTCCTTCCCTGTAAGACTTTTTTTTGACATTTCTTGCAAGGAGGGTCTACTGGCAAGAAATTCCCTCAATTTTGGTTTGTCTGAGAAAGTATTTCTCCTTCACTTTTGAAGGATAACTTCCCAGGGAACAGAATTCTAGGTTGGAGGCTTTTTTCTCTCAATACTTTCAGTATTTCACTCCACTTTCTTCCTGCTCACATGGTTTCTGAGAAGGTGTTGGATGTAATCTGTATCTTTGTTCCTCTGTAGGTAAAGTGTTATATTCCTCTGGCTTCTTTCAAGATTTTTTCTTTATCTTTGATTTTCGATAGTTTGAAGATGATACGCCTACATACAGATTGTGTTGGTGTTTATCCTGGTGTTCTCTGAGCTTCCTGGATCTGTGTTTTGGTGTCTGACTTTAATTTGGGGAAATTCTTAGTCACTATTTTTTCCACTATTTCTTCTGCTCCTTTCTCTCTTCCGTCTCCATCTGGTATTCCCATTACATACATGTTACATGTTTGGTGGTTGTCCCACAGTCCTTGGGTAGTCTGTTCTGTTTTCTTCAGTCTCTTTTCTCTTTTTGGAGGTTTCTATTGACATATATGCAAGCTCAGAGAGTCTTTCCTCACCTGTGTCTAGTCTACTAACAAGCCTATGTAAGGCGTCCTTCATTTCTGTTACAGTGCTTTTGATCTCTAGCATTTCTTTTCCTTTCTTTCTTATGATTTCCATCTCTCTGCTGACATTGCCCATCTGATCTTGCATGCTGTCTGCTTTACCCGTCAGAGCCCTCAGCGTATTAATCACAGTTGTTTTAAATCCCCTGTCTGATAATTCTAACCTCCCTGCCATGTCTGGCTCTGATGCTGGCTCCTTCCCTTCAGATTATGTTTTTTGCCTTTTGGTAGGCATTGTAATTTTTCTTGATAGCGGGACGTGATGTACCAGGTGAAAGAACTGCTGTAAATTGGCCTTAGTACCTTGGTGGTGAGTGGGAGGGGAAGCGTTCTATAGTCCTGTGATTAGGTCTCAGAATTTAGGGAGTGGAGGCCTCTGGGCTATGAGCTTCACAAGTGTTTCTCAGTTTTCTCTCCCCTCTTAGGTGGGGCAGGATGGCTAGAGCGGGCTGCAGTTGGGTATTTCCCTTTCCCCCAGTCAGTTAGGCTCTGATAATCTCCCAGCAGGCTAGGCTCTGGTTAACTAGTTTCACCTGAGGGCAGCCTTTTTAAGAAGAGAGTGCTCTGGTGCATTTCAGATGGTTCCTTTTCCCCTCCCACTGCCGGAGCCCAAGGAGATTTTTCTCAGATACTCACCGTAGAAGCCTTGTCAAGATCCTGGAGGTAAGTGTTACAAAACTGTGGGGGACCTCCTATGACTGTGTTTACCTGCAGCGTTTACCTCTCAGCGTTGTCGGCACTGAGTCTCCAGCAATTCATTAATTACAGTGCAGGGTTCCCCCCCAGCATTAGTTCCCATAGCTGTTTCGGCTCCAGTAAACCCCAGCTCCCTGTATTTGACTGTCTGTCTCTCCAGTCTTGGGGACAGCAGTTGGCCTGTGTCCTCATGTCTCTCATGGATCCAAGAAAAGCTATTGATTCTTCCGTCTGTTTCTGTTCAGCTTTTTTTTTTTTTTTTTTTTGCCGTACGCGGGCCTCTCACTGTTGTGGCCTCTCCCGTTGCGGAGCACAGGCTCCGGACGCGCAGGCTCAGCAGCCATGGCTCACGGGCCCAGCCGCTCCGCGGCATGTGGGATCTTCCCGGACGGGGGCACGAGCCCGTGTCCCCTGCGTCAGCAGGCGGACTCCCAACCACTGCGCCACCAGGGAAGCCCAGTTCAGCTTTTTACTTGTTGTTGGGAGGGAGTGGCAACTTCCAGACTCCTTACGTGCGGAACCAGAAACCCAAAATCTCCCCTTTCTCTAATATTAAACTCTGAATAAAAATCCATTCGTTTACAAACAAAAATTTAAAATGTATCACAGTCATATATCACCTATACTTTGAGTATCAGATTTAGGAACTCCCAAACTGCCTAATATAATATAGCATCTTCCAAATAGAAGGCATTTTACAAATACTTGTTGAATGAGTACATAAATGTATGAACTTCATTTACCATGACCATTTATTATTTATTTATCTTGAAATGAGGAATTAAGTATCTTTTAAGAATTTTTTAATTGAAATATAGTTGACATACAATATTGTATTGGTTTCAGGTGTGCTGCATAATGATTTGACATTTGCATACATTATGAAGTTACCACCACAGTAATTTGCATCTGTCTCCATGCAAACTTATTACAATATTCATTTATTATTAAATTTAAAAGAAATCCAGTTCATTTGCACTATTTAAAAGAGTTTGAATCATCTACCTATTCTGTCTATTGTTATATTGGAATAGTAGCAATGGTTTTACTGTTAGAATAGATTCTGGTGGTCAGGAAACACCATTTGCCCTTCCCCAGACTAATTAAGAAACGTTTTAAAATTAAAAATGTAATTAATTAAATAGTGAATATTCAACCCCTCGAGGTCTTGTTTATCTATATATAGGTATATTTTTTTATTAAAGTATAGTTGATTTACAGTGTTGTGTTAGTTTCTCATGTACAGCAAAGTGATTCAGTTATACATATATATATTCTTTTCTATTATGGCTTGTTATAGGATATTGAATATAGTTCCCTGTACTATACAGTAGGACCTAGTTATTTATTTTACAGCAGTTTGTATCTGCTAATCCCAAACTCCTAATTTATCCCTTCCCCACCCCCTTTCCCCTTTGGTAACCATAAGTTTGTTTTCTATATCTGTGAGTCTGTTTCTGTTTTGTAAATGAGTTCACTTGTATCATATTTTAGATTCCACATAGAAGTGTTATCATATGGTATTTGTCTTTCTCTGTCTGACATACTTCACTTAGTAGGATAATCTCTAGGTCCATCCATGTTGCTGCAAATGGCATTATTTCGTTCTTTTTATGGCTGAGGAATATTCCATTGTATATATGTACCACATCTTCTTTATCCATTCATCTGTCGATGGACACTTAGATTGCTTCCATGTCTTGACTATTGTAAATAGTGCTGCTATGAACATTGGGGTGCACGTATCTTTTCAAATTAGAATCAGATCTTGTTTTTAAATCCATGGTAGAACCCAGCAGAGTAATCTGCACATAGTACGGACTCAATGAATATTTGTTGAATTTAATTAGACTTTCAAAACAACCTGTCTTCATTAAACTTAGCAAAGAAAGCTACACATATTTGTTTCATTTCAGGAAATCCAGGAGGGCCCAATCACCCCAAATCATTTTCAGAAGGAGACCAATAATATCTGAAATGCCACTTTAGAAAGTCACTTCTTTACTCATCAAATCTAGATGAAATATTTAGTATGTACCAGCCACACTGCTAGGTGCTGGGAACACTAGGCCACAGTCTGGTGCAGAGAGTCAGGCGTGCAAATAACATCACCTATTTTGTTGTCTTTACTTTTTGACAAAGGATCTTCATCTGCCTTTTGTGTAGTGTGCTCCTCTCTGCGTCCTGCTCCTTTTCTAAGTGTTTTCTTATTATTCTTAGTATTGTTCATCTTGGAAAGGTGAGCAGTTCTGAAAGAGAGCTGGGTGAGGTATCAGAGGAAAGGGTGGGCCTGCAGGTTTTGAAGATCAGCCAATTTCCTCACACCCTCGGGGTTACAAGAAGGTCCCCCCGGGGCTCTGTGAAGTCTAGAACGTGGTACGAGGTGGGGGATGTGCCTACATCCACACATGCGCACACAGGCGTGCTGAGATCTTTTTTCCTTCTCCAGTGGGCAGGATTAGCACCTGCAGGGCTGCTTGCTACCGTATTTTATTCTCTGTGCTGTCATGGCCATGGCAGACAGCTTTTTTTTTTTTTTTTGCGGTACGCGGGCCTCTCACTGTTGTGGCCTCTCCCGTCGCCGAGCACAGGCTCCGGACGCGCAGGCTCAGCGGCCATGGCTCACGGGCGCAGCCGCTCCGAGGCATGTGAGATCCTCCCAGACCGGGGCACGAACCTGCGTCCCCAGCATCGGCAGGCGGACCCTCAACCAGTGCGCCACCAGGGAAGCCCGACAGCTTTTTTATATATTTCCTCTTTCAGTTCCACCTTCCTGGGGCCACTTCTTTGCAACACAAAGGCATCTTGGAGGCTCCCGCTGCCCGTCCCACATGGGAATCTTGCTATTCTAACCAGAGACCACTGTTTGCCCCTGAACGTGGGATGTAGCTACGGTGAACTCAGCACGCTGCATACACTGCCTGGGTTCTGCTGAGATCCTGGTCACACTTTCAAGGCCCTGGTCTAATCATCATTGCCCTTTGGAACTCTTTTCTATGTATTTTCATCCAGAGTTACGGACTTTCATCAGTTTTTATTGAAGATGAGGTGGTCTTTTCTGGTTTTCTCCTGATTATTGTTGGATAGTTTCTAAGAAAGAGGGACAGAGAATCTTTTGCTCTGCCTTCTTTTCCCAGAATTCTCTCAAAAGGCTTAAAAAAGTAGTTGTAGTGGGAGTGAGGAAGAGAAAGGTGGAAGGCTAAAAATTGTTGGTGATAGAAAATCAGAGTTGAAGATTTAAGAAGTGAAGTGTTAGATGGTGACATGTTCAGATACACTCTTAAGTATCCGAGGTCGAGCGGAGATGAAAAAGTATGGAGGTGAGGTAAGACACTGTCAGGCCGGGGTCTTGATTCCAACATCCATGTGAAATCTGATGGATAATTGCAGTAACTGGCAGTGAAGAGAAGGCTGTGGATCCCATAGCAGGGCTCTCAGAGCACGTGCGTTCATTGAAAGCTACGGGTAAGAGAGTAAGAAGGCAAACCTTTTATGCTGTGTCTTAAATGAGAGAAGTTGCATCCCATGACAGTTGAAGAGAAAAATCATAAAGTGCAGGAAGTAGGGGCAGGCCTGGTAGGCAGTCTGCAGGCATCAGCCGGAGCTGGGTGTGTGGACTTGCGGGGGCGGGGCGTGGCGGATCACCGGAGGTGGAACTCTGTGTCAGGAGAGATGGCTTCTGCTTTCACATAAATCACAGCGCCTTTGCCAGCATCGGGTCTCATGCCTTCCTAGGCACTTTTCATGATACACAGAAACTCTGCTAAAATCTGTGCTGGAATTTCTGATTTCATTAAATTTTCACAGGTGTATTTTCCTGACTTCTTAATTAATATAGAGTAGAAAGAAAAATACTATGAAAAAATGTATGGTAGCTGCTTTTTCCTTCTGATGGAATTGCTTACATTATCTCTGGGGTAGATGGTTCTTTTGTTGGTGAAAACACTGAGATGGGCTCTGATGGCATTTTTCCTTGAGAAACACAATGCTGTCGGTCTCATTTGGATGGAGTCAGTGGGAGAAGGACAGGCGTGGACTGTTTGACAAGATAGAGTGAGAGGAATTTCGAGTTATGGTGAGTCAACCAGAGATCATCTAAGTGACAATCAAACGAGGAGGAAGGAGAGCCTCATGAATGTGATGGAAGGCAGGGGACTTGTGGGTGAGTATGGACATTGAAGAATATTTCCACAGCAGGGGAGTGATAACAAGTATCTAGAAACAGGGATGTCCTCCACTGGATTTGCAGTCATTCCTTTCCATTTTATACCTTTATATGGTTACTGTCAAGTTTCCATTGAATGCTTTTTTGGCTCAGAATAGCCTAGTGTTATTTATAATTTGGGGAAAGAAAGAAAGAGTTTCGGTTAGGACTGGTCATTACTCTGTGTGGCAGAAAACTTGAAAGGGCATGGCTTAAATATGATGGGAGACTTATTTCTCCTGTAAAGAATTCTAGGGGAGGGCCATCCAGGGCAGCAGTGCCAGCCCCAGGGTCATCAGGAACCCACAGCCCTTCCTGTTCTCCATTCAGCCACCTGAGGGTACGGTTCTCATCCAGCAGTTCCCTGTGGTCACTACAGCAGGCATCAGACCCCATCCTACCAGAGGTAGGATGGGGAAAGGGAGGAAGAAGGGCATGTTTCCTCTTTTCCAAAGAGGCTTCCTGGAAGTTGCACAGAACTCCATTTCCACAGACCTTTTTACACATCTCACTCACCAGTACTTAGAGACAAGGGAGGCTGGGAAACCAAGACTCCTAGCTGACTGCAAGCTGTCTAGCTGAAAATTAGTATTCTTTATTTTAAGAGACAAGGTGAGCACATGTATTTGGAAGGAGACAGGTACTGGTGTTTCTGCTGCAGAAACATGAAATCCAGCAGAGGGGCAGGAGGGGCAAGCTGGCCAGCTGGGGACCGCAGCTGGGTGAGCTCGCAGCATGGAGATCCAAGCTGTGGCGTGGGCTGACTCAGAAAAGTAGTGCCTCTCCATCCCCATCCCCTCAACCCAGCTCTCAAGAATGCTCAGGAATTTACTGGAGGGGACCGGTAGAGCTGCTGCTGCAGGTGAGGAGGACTCGAGCTATCCGTTAATACTCTATTTGATCTCAGTAGGAACAATCTACGCCCAAGGGGCGGACACATGAATTATGGTGCAGGAGGCCCCGTCGCCCACTTGTTAGGGTGGGACAGCTCCAATCTGACTTCGCTCTCCAGCTCTCCTCTTTACCCACCCCACACGTTTATACCTTTATATTCCCTGTGTTGGTAAAAATATTTATTGAATAGTTAAATACCTTTTAAAAGTATTTCTAACAAACATCATCTCTCTCTATCTCTTTTTATAAAACAAATACATCTTGTATGAATTCAGGATGCTTGTCAAGACCTTGGATAGTTATATAAATCTTGACCTATGGACCAAAAGTCTGATTTTCATTGTATATGTCCTATTGCCGGCTGTCTTGGGAAAATATGGAGGGAGCTTCAGGGTCTGTGATCAGCTGTCCATAGGATTAAGATTCCCCAAAGCAGGAGGAAAGCAGGAGACTATTATCCTAGCCACTTGGCCTGGAAGCCAAAAAACTCTCTCTGGGGAGGAAGAAAGTTTTCTAGCCCTCGGTGGAATAAAAATTGTTGTATGTGGGCTGCCAGGGCAATATTGGTGTCACTGCAAAAGTTCCTTACTCCTGCGTCCAGAAGACTTGATTTACAGAGTCTTGAAAAAAGTCCTGGGAAAGGAGAGGGGCAGATGGATTTATAATTTTATTATAATCAGATATGTTTCCAGTCTTTTAAAATAAAACCTGAGCCCTGGGTATTTTTTCTTTGACCGGTGTATCTTATGAACTAAGGTCAACATAACATTTAAAATTCAATAATTTAATTTGTGGATATAATAGAAATCACAGTTACAGGTGAATTTTGCTCCTTTAAAGCAAGAATTCTCAAAACGTTTGGTTTTAGAGACCCTATACACACTGAAACGCTATTAAGACACTAAGGAAATTTTGTTTATATATATTTATAATAGAAATTAAAACAGAATTTTAAATGTTTATATGGATTCATTTGAAAACCCATACTAATCTCATCACATGTTAACATAATTTTAATGAAATAACTAGATTTTCCAAATAAAAGTTGAGTGAGAGAAGTGGCAGTGTTTTACCCTTCTGCAAATCTTTCTACTACCTGTCCTAATAGTGGATTGCTGGATTAACCTATCTGCCTCTGCATTCAGTCTTTGGTGATATGTTTCTTTGGTTGAAGTAAATGAAGAAAATTCAGCATTGTACGCACATATGTAGTTGAAAAAGGGAGGAGCGTTTTAATAGCCTTTATAAATAATTGTGAAGAACCTTCTTCGATACCACACCCAAACTCAGCAAGTGGTAGTTTCTTAAAAGTTAATGGTAATGTGGAATCAATAAACATGTCATTACATTAAAATCCATTGGTCTATCACGTTATTTGAATGCAGTTTTTACCCATGCATATTTCTGTAATATGACACATTGAACATTTGGAAAATATTATGTTGAATTTTGTAGTCTTCCAAATGTTGATGAATTTCGTTATACAATATCCAGAAATTTCATTAATATCACCACCAAATTTACCAGAAAAGTCTGGAAGTGTTGGAAAGCTGTCAAGCTAATGGAAGCTTTTACTTGAAGCTTAAACAGTGTTATTTGCAGTAAATACTGTTAGTTGTTATCCTTAAGTGACAGGCTCACTTTGTTCATGTTTGAGAAAATGTATGACAAGATTCAAGTCTGAATAATATTTGTTTTCCAGCTGTTCTTTTCAGTAAAAGTGATGTTTCATGAAAATAGTAGAAGGTTCGGCTCACAACTTAAAACAATTGCACGAATGTTTTTCCTCATGACAACCGTCAGATTTTGACACGCCACAGAAGTGCCTTATGTGTACTTCCCATCTTGTCACACAGAATATTAAAAAGACATGTACTCAAGGGTCCAGATTTAATAATATTAATATATCTGTGCTTCGTCAAGGACATCCTTAAGTGGAAGTGGATGTGTTGGCCTGAAGAAAATAATGACCACTCTGCCGTTTGGTGCCACTGCCTCCATTCATTCTAAAGTGCCAGCTGTTTAATCCATCACCATTTTGCACATTCAGTGCAGATGTCAACACAGTGAAAAGGACAAAGTCTTAGTCTTCTTATTAAAATGGCTCTAACCTTTTGGGGACCCTCAGGGGGCTGAAGACCACATTTTGAGAGCTGCTAAACTAAATTATTCAGTAATATGTTTCAACATAACTTAGCACAAATCCACTAGATTTTAGTGTTCAGTTCTATTTTTGAACTCCTTGAAAATTAATACATTTGTATTCTTAACCTCATTTAAGTTTATTGGACAAAATTTTATTTTGACGATTAAAAGATGTCTACTAGCGATTAAAGTGGTTGAATATTTTCCCTTGCCTGTTAATCCCCTTCCTTGGAGAATATAATTTATGAAGCAGCAGACAGAAGGTGACACTGTCTCCGAGTTCCATCTTAGTGAAGGTTGATGGGATCAAAAAAAAACCCTGTTAATTTAACATGCTATTTTAAAGTAGAGCTTAATATTTATCATATTTTCTTCAGTGATACTGACCTCTCACTCTTTTTAAAACTGTCTTTCAGTCATTCACTGAAATTGTTAAACCTCATTATCTGGTGAGATAGATTACTTCCAAACAGTGAGTGTATCTTACACATAGTAGGGATTGTATTCCTCTTTCCGTAGTCACCTGTTTTTCTCCTCTACTAGGCACAGGGCACGGTTTTACTGGCGTGCCCACGGAGATCTCCTTCAGCTCCCTTTGTTCACCTTTTCTTCTCTTCGGGAAACTCCATGTGCCATTCATTCTTCTTCAAAGCTGCCAGCTTCTTTCTGAACCCGAGTTTTCTTTCTCCACAACTGTGTTTGCAGAGCACACTCCAAACTTATTTGTTCCTTTGTGCCTGTAGAAAATAGGCATATAGACCCTTATTTGTTTTTAGATAGTAACTAAAAACCAATATGGGAAATATTAAAAATTAAAAAGTCAATTCAGTCATCCCATCTTCCATCTGTTTTATTTGCGCTGAGTCGCTCCCATTTCAATATTCTGTCACATCATCTGGCCTCCACCACTTTCTCCTTTGCAATAAGCCCCCTGGTCTTCACTTCCTTTCCCATTCATCATAGATTTTCATGGTCCAGCTCTTGAACAGTTCTTAATCACATATTTAATTATCTTTCCTTTTTTTATCTACTGTGTACTGAATTGTATCACCCCCAAATGCATGGGTTGATGCATTCCTAATTCCCAATGTGATGGTATTTGGAGACGGGGCATTTGGGCTATAAGGAGAACTAGATGAGGTCGTAAGGGTAAGGCACATGATGGCATGTGTCCTTACTAGAAGAGGAAGAGAGACCCCGTGTGCTCTGTCTCTCTCTCTTTGCCGTATAAGGACACAGTGAGGAGGTGGCCATCTGCAGTGCAAGAAGAGAGCTCTCACTGGGGAGCTGAATAGGCCAGCCCCTGGATCTTGGATTTCCCAGCCTCTAGCACTCTGAGAAATATTTATATTCTATTGTTTAAGCCACTTAGTCTACAGTATTTTGCTATGGCAGCCTGAGCTAAGACACCATCTATCTGGAAGAATTTCTATCTTAGATCAGTTCAACTGCCTACTTTTTCCATGTCCACGCTTGATCGAGCTGTTGATCAAATCTTGAGATTTCCAAATAATTTTTGACAGTCTGTTACTATTCATTACCCTATCTAGGAGGCCTTGTAGTTAGAATGGGAGAAATTAGTGAGAATTTTGATCCTTTTCTACTCTCTTCAAACTTGTCTCCATTTCCCTCTCACTCTCACAATGGAGAACTGCTTC
Source organism: Stenella coeruleoalba (assembly GCF_951394435.1). Lineage (NCBI taxonomy): Eukaryota > Metazoa > Chordata > Mammalia > Artiodactyla > Delphinidae > Stenella > Stenella coeruleoalba. Next base: position 133,069,347 of record NC_137169.1, read on the forward strand.
TACTTCGTTGGAGGAACTGGAAAGAAACATGTAGTTTAGAGAATCTGAATTCATATCTTTGACACATTCTGGTTGTGTGATATTGGACAAACTATCTTCTCTGAGGTGTTCTTTTTCATTTGCAAACTGGGAAGAAATTATCAATGTTACAGAAAGTTCTGAGTATTAGATGAACTCTAATCACCCTGATTGAGACATAAAATGTAATCAGTGAATATTGATTACTATATTTGTTCATATTAAGAAATTGAAACCATGCTATGGGAATTCTCTCAACTTCCTGCCACTGCACCTTTAAATTTCTTTATATTCTTGTTTATTCTTTCCTTCCATTGCAGTGTAATGATCCTTCTTCAAACCCATTCCTCGGCTGTGCTATGCCTTCATTATACCTTCATGAGGTCTTTGTTCTGTCATTTATTCCCGCTGCCCCCTCTAGCGTCACCTTCTTCCTCCATACTGGATCCTTCTCATTAACCTTTAGACTGAGACAGGATTCTGTGATGTTTTAAAGTAAAGCTGTTGATATTTGCTTCTATCTCATTATTGCCCTATCTTGCTCCTTTTCTCAAACCATCACCTTCTTGAATCTGGTTAAAGGCTCACCACTTGGGCTTCCCTGGTGGCACAATGGTTAAGAATCTGCCTGCCAATGCAGGGGACATGGGTTCGAGCCCTGGTCCGGGAAGATCCCACATACCGCAGAGCAACTAAGCCCGTGTGCCACAACTACTCCCACAAGCCACAACTACTGAGCCCACGTGCTACAGCTACTGAAGCCCGCGCACCTAGAGCCCATGCTCTGCAACAAGAGAAGACACTGCAATGAGAAGCCAGCGCACCGCAATGAAGAGTAGCCCCTGCTCGCCGCAACTAGAGAGAACCTGTGCAGCAACGAAGACCCAACGCAGCCAAAAATAAACAAATAAATAAATTTATATATTAAAAAAAAAGGCTCACCACTCAGGATCCAACTTAGATGGCACTTTATCTAGAAGTCTGCCCATAATTCCTGCAGTCTTGTCTAGACGCCCTTTTCAATGTCATATCTTAGCAAACTGCTCGTCCCTGTCAAAGCACATATCATGCTAGACTTGCCTCATTGCTTTCATCATCTCCCCAAATATTGCAAGGTCTCTAAGGGCAAGAAACCTGTATTTATCTTATTTACTATCATATCTTCAATACTTTGCACGGTGCTTGGGGTATAGTAGGCATTCAATAACCATTTATTAACTGAATAAGGGGAAACGGATAAAACTTAAGGAAAACTAACAAGAGAAGTTGCAAATGTTTGAGATATTTTAAAATCATTGTCTCGAGTACTCACTGATTTATATATTATCCTGAAGCGCTGTTACAGGTTTAAATATACTGTTTAAAATATATCTTACAAGTTTTAAGATATATTTAAACAGTTAACAAAGTAGAGACTTGATGCTACAGAGGCCTAATATTAATCCTTATGTAGAATATAATTTAAGAATAATTAAATGGTCAGTGCACTTTTGAACTTGCTGAATTGCTTTCCCATTTGCTTTCTGCAGTCAAACTTAACTTCTGCCAGAGGTAATAATGGTGGAAGGCCACAAATTTGTGAAAAGACTTTCCTTTTCTTTCTTTTTTTAACTCACAAATAATATTCTGTTTTTTAAAAATTTATTTATTTATTTATTTATGGCTGTGTTGGGTCTTCGTTTCTGTGCGAGGGCTTTCTCTAGTTGTGGCAAGTGGGGGCCACTCTTCATCACGGTGCGCGGGCCTCTCACTGTCGCGGCCTCTCTTGTTGTGGGGCACAGGCTCCAGACGTGCAGGCTCAGTAGTTGTGGCTCACGGGCCCAGTTGCTCCGCGGCATGTGGGATCTTCCCAGACCAGGGCTCGAACCCGTGTCCTCTGCCTTGGCAGGCAGATCCTCAACCACTGCACCACCAGGGAAGCCCACAAATAATATTCTTGAAATCTCCCATATTCTGAATGGAACCAGCCTTACTTAAAAGGGCACTTGGGATGTTCTGAGCATGACACAGAATATATTGAGGATTATAAATCTTAGACCATTGAATGAGGCGATGGTTCCTAGATGAGATGCCAAACTCTCTCCCTCCTTTTGTTTTGTTCTGGAAATGAGAAGGGCTGCCATCCAGGAGCACCCCAGGGAAGAGAAGTAGACTATTTTGGCTCATACGATTCTATGAAATCTGTGCTCTCTGAGTTAAATTATATTGCCTGACTCCTAGGGCACGGAGAATACCCTGTGGCCAATAAAATATTTTGACATTCTTTCATTCATGGTCTCTGCTTCCTTTTGGAAATTATGCCAGTCACAATGGGCTGTGATGGCTACAATAAAAAAAAATGGTGGGGTCGTTAGGTATATGTAGCCACAAACAAATAGCTCTCCCTGTTTTTATTCCTGGGGCTGGACCTTAATTATTAAGACTTTTTCATCATATAAATCTTCAACAACCTCAAGCTCAAGGAAGGCCCCTCTTCCCAGGAAGTAGTATTGAAGTACACATTAGAAAACACAGAAATGCTACATAGCTTGATCAATGCCCATAAAATGCTTTCTTACTCAAGAAGTGGGTAATTTGCAATTCAGTGACCCAGATGCTGGTGTCATCCTAACCTCCACGCCTACCAGATACCCTGGTAATACCACAGTCCATCTCCAGGACCATAGGGCCTTTCTCCCTCTCCTCTTGAGAGCAGCCAAAGGAAGAGAGAGATGTGATTCCCTTTACTGTGCTGTATATGAAAGTTGCCGAGGCAAAACAACAAAGCAAAACAAAAAACAATGAACAGGCTGGGCTTTTTGCCTGGGCCCATTGTCTTAAGGCACTTCCTCTGGCCTGACTTGAAAATAAAATCAGAGGAATATTAATGTTTCTTGTCCTATTTATTATAATATAGAAAATGGTATAATAATTCCCTAATATTTTTCTAAACTGAACATTTTTGCTGACCAGTGTAAGGGTTACCCAGGGTTCCTAATTAGTGACCCATGGACTTGGAGGTGAATGCATACCTTGCTGGTAACATTGGTTTTGATAGCTGTACACAGGTGCATTTTCCTTAGGAGATCTTATCAGATTACCCAAGAAATTCAAGACCTGGAAAGGATTAAGTTTTGTTTACCTATCTATATAAAAATATATAGATATAGTTACAGTTAACGATACAGGTATAGACCCCATCAAATAACATATTATATATATAACTATATATGCATGCATACCTGTGTGAATCCACGTAAATACACATGCTTATGTTACTTACACATATGCACATAATACCTACCAACATGTAAAGTTGTTGACATTTTAAAACAACCAAAGGTTTTACAAAAAGAAATATGCTTGATTGCATTGAACATTTTTCTCGTAAGGAGACAGATCATAGTATGTTTATGCAGAGGTCACTAGGATGATAAATTGCTTGGGGAAAGAAAAAGATACAGAGATGGTTTGTAGTAAGGTCAAAGCACAAATCGAGACTCTGTGTAATTTCATCTTTCTTATTCTTTTTATTTTCTTGATTTTCCTTCTTGGCTTGCTTTTACCCAAATGAGTATCAATAAATGGCCATGTCAGTATTAACAATGAATGAACTAAGCCTAAGTAATTAATTTCATTAATGTCTTCCCATCACTCACCAGGGGCACATGTATCACTTTAGAATTGTCAGGGCTAAAACAAGTCATGTAATGTCCTTTCTAGATTTAATGCTTTCTACCTCTCACGATACATAAGAGAAAACACTGAGATTATATTCTCTGTTCAAAGGGCCAGAGAAAAATCCAGCATTTTTATCATGGAAACTTTACTGATGAGTTCCACAGACACAGTTTGAGGGTCTGAAATGTGACATCGGAGTTCTCCAAGTCTCTCAGAGATGCCTCAAATTCCTTCTGACCATGCTTTGGATTTATCATCTCTGTGGCCAGCGGCACAGACATGTCCTGGGCATTCACCCGTTTTGCCATGTGTTTAGCTGGACAAAAGTAGTGCTGAGCAATGCAGAGAATATATACTTTGAAAAGGTCTCTAAGCACCGTTTTGTTCATAGTCAGTGATGCAGTTGAGCCAGCAAGTGTTTAATTTCTAACTTAATAAAATTACCAAAATGTGGATCTTAAAATAGGTATTTAAGAAGTGTCTCTTTGGGGAGTGACTGCCGTCAGCAGCATGGAAAGCTTGCTTGGAGATTGCAGTAGTACTTACTGTAAAAGAGCATCTGCCCCTGGGCCTCTTAATCCTCTTGCTCATAAAAAGTATCCAGCCCTAAGAACAAACAGGAAAGGAAGGGGGTGGAGAGGACTGCTGAGTCCGCGGCTGGAGGCCTCCGATGGGGAGGGCCCGGCCAGTGAGCGCATCTCTGAAAGCCACTTTCAGGCACTCATGTCCCGCATCTGCTGGCTCCTTTTGTTTTATCGCTCTGCAAGGCCATGTCCAGTTTATTCAATCTAATGTAGTTAATGAACATGAACTCTTCAGGGTCGCTAAGGACCTTTCCTAATGAATATCAGAACCTTAGAAAGGGAAATGATAAGGGATGCAACAGTGTTCTTTGAATCACTAGACCAAATAAATTGGACAGGACATAATAGCTTCTTGTTTTTGCCAGAGACTCACTCCGGTTCTTTGGAGAGGAATTCAATCATTTTTGTCTCGGTCAACTCTTTATCAGCTGTTTGAATTATTTGATGAATAGCTCCAGTGAATATCCTGGGGCCAGGAATTTTTATGAATAGCTTAGCGTGCTTGTCTGTATAATAGAAGAATTCAGAATATTTCGGTTAAGCATATTTTTCTTGCCAAATCTTGTATCTGAAGTTCAGTGTAATGAAGCAACGTGCTCACTTGGTATCTTTTGAGAGTTGCTTTCATTTTCACCTTTATATTTCAGTAGAATAATACGAATGAAAGCATTCTGAGGATGAAGGATGCCACCAGCTTCCACTAAGATTAATCACCCTTTTAAAAGTAGATGATGCTGTTTTAGAATTAAAATACAGTCTTCTAGTGTTTAAATGATTTTCTCAATAATAATAATATCTTAATAACTCATAATAGTGCTTCTTATCAGCTTTACCTGTGTAATTCATTTAATTTTCACAAAGACTGTATGAGGTAGATACAATTAATATATCTGTTTTACGGAGGAGGAGACTGAGGTTCAGAGAAATTTAGAAGTGTACTCAAGGTCACAGAGCTGTTAGGTAGCAGAGTTGAGATTGAACCAATGCCCCAGAGACTGTGTTCTTCACCACTGAAGAACTTCACCACCATACTACCTTTTAAAAATTTATAACACAAGTTAGGATTATTGAGTGTTGTTGATCAACTATGTGGTAGTATAGAGGAAAATTTGAAAACTAGTCATGACATTACAAAAAAAAGCAATTAGCCCTGAAATCCATAGGTTTTTTTTTTTTTTTTAACCTTATTGATCATGCTCAATTAAAGGTATTTAAGGCACATGGCCTTATGGATTTTTGAGGCTGCAAGGAACAGAGATGTGTTTGGTTACGGTATATAATAGGACTTCTGATTGAGGAAGAGCAGGAAGTAGCCTGAAAAGCTACATTTCCAGCCCCACTTTCAGAATAAAACTGTAATTCTGTAGTCGTGCCTTAGGGAGAAGTGGAACTTCAGTGTTCGACATTGCTCTGGTCATAACCTGGTTCTCTGGTGCTGCCTCCAGAAATGTGGGTCCGTCTTTCCTGTTGACCTTGGCTGTTTTATACCCCAGCTCATCTTTGTTTCACCTGCTTTTACTTCTGCTGCTGCTAAGTGACTCTGTCTTTGCAAGTTTCCCCAAGAGAGAGTATTCATTTTGGTTGAGTTGTCATCATCCAGTATAAGGGCATTTCTTATGGACAGAATCCTGTGACAGTCACCTGTGGATGGCTGCCTTAGGGTATGACAACCACCCCTGTTCCAAGAAGCTGTGCCCAGTATTGACAACCTACGCATATGAAATTCCTAGGTCAGTTCCCTCAGAAGAAAGCTAAGGACATTCAGCACATTATGTCCAAATCATACCTCCATGTATGTCCCCCTAAACTATATAAATGCTGGTCAACCTAAACACTTGCCTCAGTTAAGCTAGATATCAGTTACAGTCAATGAATTTCTTATTTAAAATGAATGAAACAATGTTTTCTAAACACACAAGGTAAAAGTATTAGCTAAATATTAGATTAGAACATATATTATACAATATGTATAAATTTAAATATACATGGCCAACTTCCAGATCTGCTCTCAATTCTTAAATCTTTGTATTTTCTTACAAAGATTTAAGAATTGAGAGCGGATGTGTCTTTAATTGAAGAACTCCAAGTTTAATACTGAACTAAATTCTTTTAAATAGGACTTAAGTTATTCAGTTCTGTTGCTATTGGTTTCTTTTTATTTGGCTGTTAATTAAAAAAAAGCAATGACTCTGTAATTTCTAGGGCATGATGTGCCTTTCAAGATTGTTGGCACAAGTAATAAGATATATTAAACTGAAAGGATTCAGTCCCTGTGGATGGACGTGTGTCCCCCTGAGTATATTACTACCTTGACTGAGTGGTGGCGCATCCTGATGGATTACTCATCGAAGCTTCCCTCACTATTGCGAATCTTGATCCCCTGTATTCTTGTGACAGTTTAATTTGGCAGACCTCTGCACGGATCCTCATATAGTAAGGAAAACAATCTGATGGGGGAAGAGGAAAAGTAAAATGGGAATAAAAATGAGCTGTGGTGAGCAGAGCTTTCTCAGAAAACTGAGACACCCATGCCCAGAATATTTTTAAAATGTTCTTCCTTTTGTTACAATTTGACCTGTTTTGAAATAACAGGTTTTCTTCATTGATTTATTTCTTCTTTAATCTTTCCTTGATAGTTGTGGAATGCAAGCTTGATATGCCACTTTTTTTTTTGTTACAAAGAATTTTACTTTGTATTTGTCATTGAGAAAAAAAATGTCTCCAGTGCCTTTTACCTTACGTGAATGCAAAACTGAATTGTGTTTTTCCCCTGCCCCCCGCTGATCTCTGGAAATGTCTTGTGAATTGTGTATTATACTAAATTCCAGCTGAACTTTGGTTCCAAGTAGCTTAGAGACGGCTCTGTGCTACTCGTTAGTGGAAATGTTTTTATGCCCATGGTGGCAGGTAAAGGAGAGGCTCATAAAATATTTATAAAAAATAGAATAAACTGGATTAGGAGTGGGGAGTTTGGCACTAAATTGTACCACATTTCGAGGTGGGTCACTTAACCCCTCAACCCTCAATTTCTTCACTGGCGTTTGTCCTCAGAGGTGGTGTGAGTTTGAAATATTAATATCAGCTGTTTGGTACACAGTGCCATTCCTAGGTCATTTGAAAATACTATTATTTTTTATTAGATAAATCTGATTCCCTAAGAAATGGACACTCTGTCAGCTAAATGACACATTGTTGAAAGAGAAATAGTCTGATAATAGGACTAACACGTAGATAATTCATCTTTTGTTTAGCCATAATACCATAGACTGTCAGACTCTTACAGACAGAAAGGACTGATGTAATGCAGCATATTCAGGGTTTGATCTTCGGTGCCCTAGAGGTTGATGTAGTTCCTTCAGGGACCCCAGAGTTGTAATGAGGGAAAAAGGCAAATTAGTGGGATCTGACATTTCCCCCCTCCATTTCCATGAAAGAAGTTCAACTTTCTTTTTTACATAATTTCGTTGTGTCTCTGAATAATTTCAAAGTCTTTTGCCAAAGATTTTTGAATATTACTCATCATATTCAACATTCTCATTTACAGATAAAATAGCTGATCTCCAAATCTGTCTCGAAATCATGCTAGTCTGTGATTCTAGTTGCCAAAAGAGCTGTGGAGTCCAAAAAAGCGTTAAGATCTTGTAGCCGTTTTTCATCCCCGGCTGTACATTGGAATCACCTTGAGAGACTGACAAATCGTGATGCCCAGGTGCTCCCCAACCAATTATACCAAGTCTCCACAGGTGATTCCGACCGTGCAGCCAAAGGTGGGAACCACTGGCTTGGCGGGAGGGGGAGCTGACTGACTTAAGTTGATGTGGGAGGGGGGTGTTTATGGAGAAAGTGGGCTCTGAGGATCTGACAGATGGGCTGAATTCCGACGGGACAAAATGGAGGCATTTTAGGTCATGTATTAAAATTTGTTTCAGAAAATAGAGAGGGGTGAATAGACGTAGAGAAAAAGAGAGAATGAGAGAGAGAGAGGAGAAAATCGGAAGTATAGCATGGCATTAAGAATCAGAAATAACTTCATATGTCAAATTCCGGCTCTATCCTTTACTACAAGTGAAAAAAATGTGGCCAAGTTACCTAACCTCTAAACCTCTGTTTCTTCATCTGCAAAATGGGAACTAAAAGGGGTAATAAATAAGTGAGGTAGTCAAGGCTAAATGAGAAAATTTACATAAAGCCCTTCTCTGAGTGTCGAGGTATAGAAAGCTCTCAGAATTTCTTGACTGTTGCACTCGTCATTACTACCAGTTCCCGACACTGAAAGTCAAGGACCGTCCCTAGATGGATTAAGGAGTTAGCTGGGGTCCAGATTGCGGGGGACCTGAAACGCCAGCATAAGCACAGTTCTCTTTTCTTCCGTCACTGGCCCTTACGTTTTTGAGCATGAGACCAAAGCCACTAAAGTCAAATGTCAGATGTGTGTGATGTCAAAGGGCATGGGTGACGGCAGAGGGTGGAGAGCAGGGGCTCAGGGGCCGGACGGGGGAGGCGAAGAGGAGCCCAGGAATGACGTTCCTGCATTATAGCACTTGGAGTTTACAAGAAAAAATTTATAAAAAATACATTGTTCCAGAAAACTAGAGCAGAGAATAGCAACTGACTTGATTTCTATGGCAGCAGGGAAATCTCAAAGAAAGAAAACGAAGTGACTTTGAGGTTAAAATAGTGACCGGAGGAGGCGACAGTTGGGAAGGAGAGACCAGAAGCTCGCTTGTAGACCTTTCAAGTCTGAGGTTCCGGCAGAACGCTTCGAAAGGAGGGAGCAGAGATCTGAAATGTAACACGGAGGCCGGGAGGGGGTTCGACGTGGTAACAGGGCCAGATGGCGCCTCACAGCGAGTCATGGCTGATGGTGTGAGAGTAACTCAGACCCCAAGGCAGGATTACAGAGTCGGAAGAGCAGAACACCGTTCAGATTCCGCACGCAGGTGGTTCAAAAGTCACCTTTCCCCCGGCCCCGCCCCTTCGGCTCAGGAAACAATTTCAAATTGTTTCCACCACTGCAGTGTCTCCCCGCCCTTTCCTGGGCTGCCCCACGCTTCCTTCGAAACCGAGATACATTTTTTTCCTGCACTTTATAGCTATCTCTATTCTCCCAGTCATTTTTTTTCCTTTTGTTTTCTTAGTATCACCTCGTATATATTTTTACAACAACATGAATTGTGATTTTATGTTTATTTTGTCTCTCCAATCAGTGAGTTCCCTGTATATGTTATTTGTCTCATAATTATAGATGCTTAATAAATTGTTGAATAAATGAATAAGTATTTTTCTTGTGTGTACTTCATTGCTCACCTATATGCTCTAAACCTCTAGGGAGCATCTGAAAATGTTTGGAAGCATTATATTTTGTTTGAAAGGCTGATGAGGGCTGCAGGTATTTGGATGCCTAAATTCCAAGAATGCCAAATACACTGCAATGTGTGGGACACTGTCTAGAGTGAATAATTGTTTCTTCCCAAACATGAAAAGGGCTATTGAAAACACCGGTCTAAACAGTGCTAAGCAGATAGCAGCTGCTATCAAAGACAACTGTTGAGGTGGGTAAAGGGTTTCTCAGCTAACAACAGGCATAGTATAGCCCTACTTGAGGAGCAGATTCGGGCTGGAAGCAGTTTTCAGGTGCCTTGGGGCAGGAGAGGAAACGATGGGGGAGTGGTGGAAAAGGGAATGCCAAGTGATTTGAGTTCTGCTGTTGACACTATTACTTATTAAATGAAACCAGGATGCTCTTTCTTCCCCCAAAATGTAAATTACACAATTTGACAGATTTTAATATAATCAGCTACTTTTTAGATTCTTAATCTCTTGTTAGTTGCATGAAGAGTAGTCAACATAGATATACCTCTCTAGCTTTCCTAAGCAGAGGAAATCGTTCAGCACAGGAATTTTTTTTTTTTAGTCTGACACAAATGATGATAAAGATACAGACATGGTTTCCGGGTCTATTACAGGTGCTGTTACAGTGTGTTATCTTTGTATCTCCTCTCCAGTCCCTCCCTCAAAACACACACCAGAAAATACATCCCTTGAGAAAATGTCCATTTATTATTTATCTTTGTGAACCTAATGACTAACAATATTTCGGATCCCAACATAACGCTTAATAAATAGTTGTTGAGCAGATGCTTGAGTATAGTATTTTAAAAGTTTTCTGTAACAAAATTAAAAAGTGATCAATTTATCAGTAGGCTGTCATATGGAAACAAACCGCCAGGTGGCACCAGAGTATTTGAAGTAAGTGCATGTAGCTCTACTTGCTCTAAAACAATGATGGGATAGTATTTTTTTTGTTTTGTTTTGTTTTTAATGCATATTATTGATTGACTAATGATGTGGACCACCATTTTATGTGACCAGGTTATTTGGATATCTTCTAGTCTCTTGCCTATTTCTTACTGGGTCGATCTAGCTAGCTGGCTATGTATTTGTATTTGAAAGAACTAGAGTCTTTTGTTGGTTCTATAGGTTGCAAGTATATTCTCCCACTGTGTGGCTTGCCTCTTTATTAACGATGTCTTTTGAAAATCAGAACATCTTGATTTGATTTTATTGAAGTTTAGTGTATTAAGTTATTCCTTTTTGATTATTGCTTTTTATCAGCGGTTAGTTTTTTAAAAATCTTTTTAACATCTCTTGTGTTATTTTGAAGAAGCTTTATTTGTTTGACTTTTAAATGAAATTGATTTTTGTGCATGGTTTAAGATTGAAGTCAGGAATAATTTCTTCTTGCATATCATTATTCAATTTACATAGCACTATTTGTTGAAAAGGCTCCTACCCCATTGCTAGGTGGTAACACAATCTTGATTCCAAGTTCCATTTACGTATTGATTTATTTCTGGACTGTGTATTCTACACTAAAAATAGGCAAACTTCTCTAGTGTCAGATAGTAAATATTTTAAATTTTTGGATCATATGCACTCTGTCACACCTACTCAACTCTATCACAGTAGCGCAGAAGCAGTCAAAACAATGATGAGATAGTGTTCTTCTAAAAAATATTTTTAGATTTATACATAAACGACTTAATAAAATTATGATTAATAATTTAAATTTCAGGTATTTTCTGGGTGCTGTTTTGCTCCCAAATGTGAGAGCGCACAGAGTAAGCATTTTAAAAAACAAAACTGTGGATCAAGTGAGAAATGGAGGGCCAGAGAAGGAATGTGTAGGAAAGGCTGGTGGAAATGGCTACTTTGCTCGAAAGAATGCAAAATACATATATATATATACGTGTATCTATACACGTAGTGTATCTGTACACACATATTCATTTATTATATATATTCATATATATAATATTTACATATATTTTATATAATGTATATAACATATACATTATATAGAATATACCTATTCTGTTCTTTTTTTTATATCGATTCTTTTTTACCTATCCATCTATCAAAGCAGAACATTTTCTTCAAAGGAAGCAGCCTGGGCTGTTTTGTGCCTTCAAGCCTCTTCTGGAATGGGCCCCTGTCTCATATTCCTTTCTAGACTCCACTCAGAAACCCCTTTCTTTGTGAAGCCCTTCCTGATATCTCTCCCAAGGAAAAACTTTATTATTGTCTGTGGAGCATTGTTTCCTTATGCACATTTCTATCAGTATCTAGGCCTCGTAAGTGCACATAGTATTTACTTTGCTACCCACCCTCTTTTATTTAATTGTGAATCCTCTGAGAAAGGAATTGTATCTTATTTGGTTTTGTCTCCCAGAGCCTGGCACATAATAGAAACCTAAGAAATGCTCTGTGAATGAATATCAGGCCTTCCATGCTGAGAGAACACTATGGAAAAAAATGCACAAGACAGAGAATATACTTATTTTTTAATTTATTTTTTTATTTACTTATTTTTTAACATCTTTATTGGAGTATAATTGCTTTACAATGGTGTGTTAGTTGCTGCTGTATAACCAAGTGAATCAGCTATATGTATACATATATCCCCATATCCCCTCCCTCTTGCATCTCCCTCCCACCCTCCCTATCTACCCCTTTAGGTGGTCACAAAGCACCGAGCTGATCTCCCTGTGCTATGCGGCTGCTTCCCACTAGCTAGCTATTTTACGTTTGGTAGTGTATATATGTCCATGCCACTCTCTCACTTCATCCCAGCTTCCCCTTCCCCTTCCCCATGTCCTCTAGTCCATCGGAGAATGTACTTAAATTGTGGTCCAAAATGTCAACATTTTCTGGCTAATGTTGATCTCCATCACATTTGATCAATAATGGTGATCATGAATTTATGAATTCATTATGGTTTTTACTAATGTTAATAATAGGAAAATTGTCATTAAATGGTTACTATTCTTCCTATTTCTTGTGGTGTGGGGTGGAAGAAACTAATCTTAACCGATATGAAGATTAGATAGATAACCCTTGTCTTAGCCATTTTGCACATGAATTTGTACAACTCTCTCATGTCCCCATTTACTGCATCTATAAACCAGATCAATTAATACTAGACTCAACACTGATCCTTCCATATGCTGGTTGCTACTCCTTCATCAGTTAGGAGCTTAGACCTCTAGTTTTTTTAAAACCCCTGTTTACAAACCTTCTGCTTATTTTCAAATAATGCAGCAATGTTAGAATACCGAGCCAACAAGACTTAATTTTTCAAGAACCAAATGCTCATCTAAATAAACATACAGTATCTTGGAGATGTGAACTAATGAATACCTTTGTGAGTAGTTTAGTTTCTTTGAAGTAAGGTTTTTAAAGTAATTAACTTTGCATTATATAAAATTGGAATTGTATTTTAGTGGCAGTATTGTAACAAACATAGCATTTTTTACACAATTTTTAAAGGTTACACTCCATTTACAGTTGTTATAAAATATTGGCCATGTTCCCCATGTTGTAAAATACATCCTTATAGCTTATCTTGCACCCAATACAATCACAGTATGTTAATTTCCATTTTAAAGGTGGAAAATGGAATTGACCAAGATCTCATTTCTGCTTCTGCTACAAACCATTACATTAGAGAAACCAAACACACACACACACACACACACACACACACACACACACACACACACACACTCTCTCTCTCTCTCTCTCTCTCTCTCTCTCTCTCTCTCTCTCTCTCTCTCTCTCCCCCCCTCTCCCTCTCTCCCTCTCTCCCTCTCTCCCTCTCTCCCTCTCTCCCTCTCTCCCTCTCTCCCTCTCTCTCTCTCTCTCTCTCTCTCTCTCTCTCTCTCCCCTCTCTCTCTCCAGTAATTAAGACCTTTAGTGACTTGAGCTTAAAGGCAGGTGATGATAATGCATTCTGACCAAACACAAAAAGTCTCCCTGGGCAAACTGAGAGGCAGTGTAGAATCTGTCCTAGTGCACTACCCTTTCATTTTCTTAGATTTTTCTTAAGTTTTCTCCAATTAAAAAATTATATGAGCTACTTGACATAGGAAATCTAGAAGAGATAGAAACATTGTCTATCTCTTAAAGAGCCATCCTTGGTTTCCCAGGCACTATGGAAAAAACTCCTTTTTATTCCTCAGAACATCTTATTTGGAATTTGTAAATAAAATTTGAAAAATATACAGCAGAATCTTAAAACTGTGTATGTAAATCATTCCCCTAAATGTGAATAACTTTGAATGCCACATATTTCACATTGATTTCAATTTATTCTTCCCAGAAACAATCCTGTGCAGGCTCCCTCCTCCTCGTATCTCTCCCCCTTTCCTCTCCCCCCCGGGAACACACGTACCTATTTTAGTCATTTCTTCCATGCTTTATGTAATCTTTTAGAATCTGTTTCTCTGTGCATGAGTCATGTATCACTTTGATGAACCATTTTCTCAACCTTCAGTCCTACTGTTTTTTCTTTTATTAGCAAGGTGTTTTGGAAATCTCACTCCTAGAACACACATGGTTGAGTTATAAAGGCGCCCTCTCCTTCATGTCACTACATTTTGTTCTCTGCCTATCCCGTTAGCTGGTTTCCTGATTAATACCATGTTAGCCCCCAGTGGCCACTTATTGAATGCTTGATTAATGAGTGAATGCACCATTTGCCATGTTGTTGAATTAAAGACTTTGAGAAGAGAGTAATTGCCACCTATACATGTCTTGACTCCTTATTTTGCCTACATAAGTATCAAAAAAACAACAACGGGTTATTTCATGTATTTATTTCATATTTTCTCAGTACCTAGCAGAGTTTCTTGCCCACACTATGTGTGATAATGTTCTTTACCATCTCTGGTTCTGTAACTGTGTTTGAATCTTGGTTCTACCATTTATTAGCTGCATTAACCCTTCTTAAGGCTCAGTCCGCATTGTGAAACGCAGAGAATAATAATACCCAGCTAATAGATTTCTTCTGAAGATTAAATGAGTTAAATGACAGGAACATAATTGGTCCTGTCATCTGTTGCTGCTTAATAAACCACCCCTAAATCTTAGTGGTACAAAATGGAAACTATTGTGTTATACCCAGAAATTTAGATAGGGATCATTGAATTCTGGGGCCTCGGCTTGGAAGACACAGGTATCCAGGTGTGTGTCAAATGCTGGGGCGGAATCGTAAGGAGGACTCTTTACTTAATGCCTGATTGGTGATGCCTTAGGGGGCAGGCTCCCCTGTGGTCGTCCACTGCAGCCTCTCCATCTTGTCTGTGCCTCTGACAGGGTTCCAAGAGGTCCTGTCCAAAGAGTGGTGTCTGGAAAGCAAGTGTTTCAGGAGAACCGGGTGGAAGATACGTAGCTTTTCTGACCTAGCCTCAGCTGTCAGATAGAGTCACTTCCTTTATGTTCTTCTGCCTGCACGCTGGTCCCTAAGTCCAACCTAGATCCTAGTTAAGAGGGATCAGACTCCACCTAGGAGTGGACGAGGTCACATTGCAGGGCAACCCGCAGGGGAGGATATTATTGCTGTCATCTTTGCTTAATGCACTCTGTCTACACAATGCTTGGTAATACTGACTGATCAAAAAACATTTTCCCATTATCGTAAATGGTGATATATCATCAAAGTGTATATTTGTGCATATTTTTGCATTTATAGGATTAGCAATGGGCTCTAAATTTATCGTGCATTCAGAGTTCAGCACCTGGGATGGTGACTCACACAGTTGGCTCTCGATCACTGTCAGTTGAATGAATGTCAGTGATTTGGTGACTGAGCTGGTTCTATGTCCTGATCATACTTTTGGCTTCTTGATCTCCAGTACTACTGATACCTTATCCTGGAATGAGCTACAGGTTTGGCCACTGTAGATTCATGAGTCTATGTGACGGTGAATGGTACCCAGTTCTAGACTGCGTATTCCCTTCCGCACATGGCAACATTGTGTGTAGGCTTCAGCCTTTTGGATCCGAGAAGGAAAAAATGTGCTGGTTTAGACAAGTTTTTAATATACATGTGTGGCAAATCTGTCCTGGTCTCCTTTGCTAGTTCCTTGTCTTCTTAACTTCTAACTGGAGTGCCCCAGGACTGAGTCCTTGCACCTGTTTTGTTCTATACCTAAACTCCCTGACTTAGTGATCTCGTCCAGTGCCATGGCCTTAAAAACCAACTGTCTATCTATCATCTATCTATCTATCTATCTATCTATCTATCTATCTATCTATCTATCTATCTCTATCTATCTATCTATTTCTATCTATCTATCTATGTCTATCTATCTATCTGTCTTCTAGGCTATTTTCAACAGAGCAGTCAGAATAATTTTTAAAAATATAAACTAGCTCATGTTACTTTTTTGTCCAAAACTTTGTTATCTTACTCAGTATCTTCCTATCTTACTTGGACAAAAGTCAAAGTTCTTATAATGGCCTAAAAGGCCCTACAAACACACATACACACACAAACACGCAAACACATACACATCCCCATCTGGCCTCCTTTCTAGTTTTCTCCCCTGTACTCTTCACCATATCTATACTGTCCTCCTACCAAGCATGCCTACATCAGGGCCTTTGCAATTATTGTTCTTTTTCCTGGATTTCTCTTCTTCCAGAAAACCACGAGACTGGCTCACTCATCTCCAAGCCATTGTACAAATGTCACCTTTTCATTGAGATCTTCCAGACCATCCTATTTACATCACAACACTCCATCAGTCCCCATCATTCTGCTCTATTTTTCCCCACAGCACTTTTCCCCCATCTGACATAGTATTTATTCATTTATTTTCTTTATTGTTAATTCCTTCACTGGAAAGCAAGTGCTATGAGGGCAAGGATTTTATCTGATTTGTTTACCTTATTGTCTCCCAGCTCCAATCACAGTGCCTCTCCTAGACACTCAGGAAATGTTGGTTCGATCAGTCAATAAGTTAATAATGTATAAAATATTATAATATCTTTTATTTAAATGAAGTAAAATAATTTACCATCTATCAGATATTTATCAAAAATAATACCCATCAAAAACACTCAATATGTATTTTTATTTATCAGCTGGATTTTCTGAGTATCCTAAGTTTATTTCAGGTTATTTTGCTTCCCTAAGAGCCTCAACAGGTCGCAAGTCCTTTATTAACAGCTTTGTGCACCCTGATGAAGCTTCTCTAGTGAAATAACTTAAACATTAGGAGTCATTTTAGATCCTAGGAGAATCTGGCTCAATTTGTATCTTCATTTTAAATATATTATTATTAAAAATAAAAATTCCCCATATCACTTTGGGAGATATGACCATGTACTTTTTTTTTTTTTTTGACCATGTACTTTTAAAATACTGTCTTGTAAATTATTTTTAACAAGTACAGGGAAATGTAGGGACTTCAACTGTAGGCCAAATGCAGAACAAGTCAGGTCGAAGTTGTAGTCAATATTATCAAATTACAAATGTTCTGGTCTTACAAATAGGATTCATGCAAGACAACATAGCCAAGTGTAAATTGGTGTTTCTTGCATACACATAAGATCAAGAATATAACTTAACAATCTTCTAAACCTAGGCTAGTAACAATTGTGAATTATGGGCATCATAAAATTTAGATGCATAATCTGGCCATGTGCTTGGTTTTTCCAAATTTTATATGAAGAACTGTGTAAATACTGCTGTTGTTTACTGAGCTCTCCTACAGATGACTTACTTTATCTCTGTAGATTTCTCTTCACAGTCAGAGAAAAAAAAAAAAAAAAAAAAACCCAAACCCGTATGTCTTCTTTTAAAGGTAAACTGTTTTGCTATCTTTAAAAGATATTTATTTCCTTAACTTTCAATTCAGTTGTCAGTTTTGTGATACATTACTTGAAAAAGCTGAATTTAAATTCGAGTTGTTAGACATGATTGGTTAAAAAATTAGGAATATTGAGAATTGAGTAGACATTTATGGACGGGTTTATTTATAATCACAAAACTCGCATTATAGAATACATTTGCATGTATATTTGTATAGTGTAAGTAATTTTCTGCGACGTTAGGAAAGCTTCTTAGCGAGATATATTTAATGGGGTGAATGTAGGGTGAACAAATCCTAATTCAGAAGGGATTATGCCCTGTGGCAGTGGTGTCCTCTGGCAGATGATGGGCTCATAACAGAACCCCTCATGCTGTAGGACTCACATAATCTAAACTGGGTTCAGATTGTATAAATGCACTTGGAAAAGTGATGGGGCTCAATGGCTCACTAGGGGTTTCCCTGAGCAGGGACTGGGAAGGCTCCTGAGACATGGCCCATAATAAGCAAACGTGAAGCCTGACATGGTGAGCTGCACTCAGCAACAAAGCCTTGATGATCTTAGGGGAGCAGTGGTCCTGAGTTCAGAGTGGTGGCTGGCACATGCATCCAGTGCAGGTCGATGGCCTGTGTCTGGGACTAGGAGAAGAGTAAGCAAAGACTGAACCGTCTGTACTAAAAATATTTTAAAATTTGAATGGACAGACAGTATTCCCTTGGGATTCCTAAGTCACAAGAAGATGAGAGGCATTGAGCCCTTTACCAGAGAACACTGCCCATTTCTGAAAGACGTCTGGAGAACCCAGAGGAGACACTGCTGTCCCATGAGGATGTGCAAAGCAGCATCTCACAGCCGCTCCTTGAGCAAAATCCTTGGGATTCTCAGAAATATTTTGAATAGGTGGCCTTTGCAAGTGTTTGGAGTCCTACGAGGGAAGTATAGCAAGAGCTGGGAGAATTCGGGTTGATGTTGTTCACAGGACCCTATGTGTCCTCGTGGGTTGGTCAGGCCTAAGGAGACTCGCATGACACTAAAATCACAATGGCAATTTCTCATCAGGGGATTACACATGAGAGTTCAGCGGTTGGCCATGTCTGGCATGTAAGAGTTGCTCAACAGGGACTTCTGTGGTGGTGCAGTGGTTAAGAATCCGCCTGCCAATGCAGGGGAAACGGGTTCAAGCCTTGGTCGGGGAAGATCCCACATGCTGCGGAGCAACTAAGCCCACGTGCCACAACTATTGAAGCCTGTGCACCTATAGTCCACAACAAGAAAAGCCACCGCAACAAGAAGTCCATACACTGCAACGAAGAGTAGCCCCCGCTCAGCACAACTAGAGAAAGCTTGCACACAGCAATGAAGACCCAATGCAGCCAAAAATAAATAAATAAAAAATTTATATATTAAAAAAAGAGTTGCTCCACAAAAGTTCATTGGATGGATGAATATTTAGATATAATGGGAGTGCTCCAGACAAATCTAAGTACTTTGGAATGCAAGGTTTCTATTCTAGGGGCTCAGTAGGAAATGAGCTCTGAGACTAGTTCTGTCGTCTTGGTGGAATCACCTCCCCTCTCTATGATTACTTTTCCTCAGGGGAATATTAAATGGAGGCTTTGTGACGATCCCACTGGATAGTCATTTTGCCTGGTGCAGTGCAATGGGAAAAGCGCTCCAGAAGGGTCTGTGCTTTTATCACTCCCCTTTCTGTTCTTTCTTTAGGTCCTAAAGAAAGAACATTAGATCCCTCATTCCCTTAAATCCAAGTACTCAGTGACTCTGTATTCTCCTTTCCTTCAAATCCAATATTAATTAATTTATATTAACATATTCATGCTGTTCATATTTAACAGTAATATACATTCCCCCATTCTTTCTTACCCTTTAAAAAATAGCTTTATTGAGATATAATTTACATACCATGAAATTCACATCATAAGTGTGCAATCCAATAATTTTAGTAAATTTACAGAGTTGTTCAACTTTGACCAAAATCCAGTTTTAAAACCTTTCCATTTCTCCCAAAAGTTCCCTTGTACCTGTTTACAGTAAATTCTTGTTTCCACTCAGCAATATACATTTAAGCACATATATTACATCCTTCACAGGTAATTACATTTATCCTCTGTTTTAATAAAGTTTCAGCTATTAAAGAAGAGATGTTGAGAGAACGAATCGTTATTAACCAAAGAGGCTGAAATCAGATAGCATGGTGACTACTTATACTTTTTAAGTGTTCCCTTAGTACTTCAGTTGTAAGTGTCTGAAATCTATCCTTTTCTGATGACATCTGACAGGTATCTTTAGCTGTCTGCCTGGGGTCATATTCCGAGGCACCTGTGGTGCCGGGGAGGATGCAACCTACCCAGTAATAATACCATGGTGGGTTGCTGAGAAAGCCTCGTGGCTCTGTAGAGTAGAAAGAAGTGGGTTTATCCCTGTCTTTGCCATTTAGTGACTCTGTGATATTGGATAAACTTATGGTGTCACTGAACCTGTTTTCTCTTTTGTAAAGTGGGAAATAATATTTATTTTTCTTTTATTGCTGCATAGGATCGTTATACCAGTGAAGGGAATGTCTCTGAAAGCACCTTATAAATAAAAATCCCTACACATAAGTTAGTTTTTTCCTTGTCATCGTTAAGGTTAAGACCAACTGTGTCTTCAGTTAACTCCTTTTACCAAAGCTCTAAAGCTGAGTTGATAAATAAATAAGGGAAAGTATTTTTCATCTGCTTAACCTCTGAGGTTCATTGGGTACATGGCTCAAAAGTAATTAGTACCCATTCGAATTACATTTTTGCGTCACTTGAATGACCAAAATCTTAATGATAGTAGTGCATGTAGAGAATTTATTGAAAGTTTAACATAATTCTACCTTTAAGTCCCAGATATCTAACATTTGACTCTCCCTGATGAAATTTGCCAAGAACGTTCATCCTTTCACTTGAGAAAGAATTTTAAGTTGCCGGTGGCGCTCAGCAGGCAGCCTCCTACACAATGATATTGCAGTTTTACTCTCTGTCAAGGTTAAAAGCTTAATGCTATCTTGTCTTACAGGGTAGAAGCAAGCTATTCGAATTGTCTTTAAGTGCAAAGAAATAGAAAGAGGAATTTATGAAATGCTTCAAATCCCACTTCTCAAACATCTTTTCTATCAGATTCTTCTGCTTTTGAATGGAACCCGTTGTTGTTAAACCACCTGAGCCTGTATCCCTAAGCGCTCTTCCTCGCAGGCTTGGTAGAGAAAAGACTGATTCTTTGCAGGAATGCATCGCACAGCTTGAAAGGATGGAACACTGTAGGTTTTATGTTCTATGTAAGTATTAGTTCCTGTTAGGATGCCATATTTAGCGGGTCAGCCGTCTTGGTATTGTTTGCAAAGGATAGGCTCATTCAAAAGAGCTGAATTTAAAAGTAGGTGGAGACATCAATAAGAATTTCTCAAATACAGGTTTATCACAATCATGGGCTCCATTGTTCTTTATTAAAACTAAATCAGAGATGAATAATGGATAATAAATAACTTAATTCTCCCTTTTGCTTGTCCATTGAATTGGTAAGAGAAACTTGCATCTTTTCCCTTTCTAGGGTTTCATCTGTTATCAAATGTATCTATTTATCTATTCTCTTACTATTTGCACATTTTTGTCTTGACATTGAATTGGTTTTTATTGATTAAAAAAAATTTTAATTTAGAAGTACAATGTAGGGACTTCCCTGGTGGCACAGGGAATCTGGTTAAGAATCTGCCTGCCAATGCAGGGGACACGGGTTCGAGCCCTGGTCCGGGAAGATCCCACATGCTATGGAGCACCTAAGCCCGTGCGCCACAACTACTGAGCCTGCTCTCTAGAGCCCGTGAGTCACAACTACTGAGCCCACGTGCCAGAACTACTGAAGCCTGAGCACCTAGAGCCCGTGCTCCACAACAAGAGAAGCCACCGCAATGAGAAGCCTGCACGCCGCAACGAACAGTAGCCCCTGCTCGCCGCAACTAGAGAAAGCCCGCGTGCAACAAGGAAGACCCAACGCAGCCAAAAATAAATAAATAAATTTATTTTTAAAAATAAATAAATTTATTTTTAAAAATAAATAAATTTATTTTTAAAAATAAAATAAAAGTACAGTGTAAATGGTTTTCCATCACGCTGAAAAATCAAACCTTCTTATTCTGGCTTACACAGTCCTACATGATCTAACACTAGCCTAATTTTCTGACCTTAAGTTGAGCCATTCTTTTGAACAGTTAAACTCTAACCTCAATCATTTTTTCTTTTTTGCCTGTCCTTCCTAATTGAAAAATTTAGCACAAGCAGTTGCCTCTTTCTGGAATGTTCATCACTCTAATCATGCCATTGCTACTGCTGCAGGTTCAGTTTCCCAGGAAACAGGCTCTGAAGTGGTAATTAGGATGTGGGGAGTTTGTTAGGGAATGCTCTTGGGATCAACATTGTGCAAGGGAGGAAAGCAAAAGCGGGGGCAGAGAGAAAGTAGGCTGCATCACAGCCTCAGTAAAGGCATCAGGTGACCCCAGGAGGAACTTGGAGGCTGGGTTGGCCCCTCAGAATTGTCTAGAGTTGGGCTGAGGGGCCAGGCCTTTACTCTCCATCTTTTTTTTTTTCACCTGTTTATTGGAGTATAATTGCTTTACAGTGTTGTGTTAGTTTCTGTAGTATAACAAAGTGAATCAGCTATACATATATCCCCATATCTCTTCCCTCTTGCATCACCCTCCCACCTTCCCTATCCCACCCCTCTAAGTGGTCACAAAGCACAGAGCTGATCTCCCTGTGTGATGCGGCTGCTTCCCACTAGCTATCTATTTTACATTTGGTTGTTACATATGTCAATGCTACTCTCTCACTTCAACTGTTTCCCCTTCCCCCTCCCCGTGTCCTCAAGTCCATTCTCTAAGTTTGAGTCTTTATTCCTGCCCTGCCTCTAGGTTCATCAGTACTGTATTTTTAGCTTCCATATATATGTGTTAGCATACTGTATTTGTTTTTCTCTTTCTGACTTACTTCACTCTGTATGGCAGTCTCTAGGTCCATCCACCTCACTACAAATAACTCAGTTTTGTTCCTTTTTATGGCTAATATTCCATTGTATATATGTACCACATCTTCTTTATCCATTCATCTGTCAATGGACATTTAGGTTGCTTCCATGTCCTGGCAATTGTAAATAGTGCTGCAATGAACATTGTGGTACATGACTCTTTTTGAGTTATGGTTTTCTCAGGGTATATGCCCAGTAGTGGGATTGCTGGGTCATATGGTAGTTCTATTTTTAGTTTTTCAAGGAACCTCCATACTGTTCTCCATAGTGGATGTATCAATTTACATTCGCACCAACAGTGCAGGAGGGTTCCCTTTTCTCCATACCCTCTCCAGCATTTATGGTTCCTGGATTTTTTGATGATGGCCATTCTGACTGGTGTGAGGTGATACCTCACTGTGGCTTTGATTTGCATTTCACTAATGATTAATGATGTTGTATTCTCCATCTTTAACAGTAATTGAAGGAAAGCTGCTCTTGGAAAGGATGTGATCTTGGCCAAGGCTGCTCTCTGCAGTGAGGAAAATTTGCAGAGAGGGCTAACCACTGTTACAAAATCAACTGAGACGTAGTAAACATTTTAAGTTTATTTGAGCAGAAATAAATTTGAATTTGGCAGTGCCAAACTTGAAGAAGTTAGGAGTGTTCCACCAGTGGGAGCTGGGGAGAGTTTTTTGTAGAGGAAAGGCCAAAACAAAGTAAGAAAACTGTTGGTTGGCGAGAGCTCAAATCCTAGTTGCCTGCTTGTGACTGGTTGTTCTTAGGCTTTAATTTTGTAAACTTGAGGCATTTACAGCCTTAGATTTTGGTTGCTTTCTTAGGCTGCCACGGCATTAGAGCCACCTCCGTCCAAAGGCCTCCTCGTTTAATTAATTTAACTCAACTAGGAGCTCCCAGGCAGCAGTACTTGTAGCAGCTGGGGAATATATGTCAGTCCTCAGGGAACTCTGGGTGGTCCATCACAGGGTCCAGACCAGCTGTCTGACCTGATGGTTCAGATCTCAGCCTAAATATCACCTATTCAGAAGGGCTTTCTTGATCACTGTGGAAGACGCACTCTAAGGCAGCCTCCAATGAGTCACTCTTGTTTCTTCCCCTCCGGTTGAGTGTCGGTGGAAGCTGTGACTTGCTTCTCATGGACAGCATATGGCAAACAGGATGGGATGCCACGCCCATGGTTACATTATGTTACGCAAGGTTTTATCTTGGCAGACTGGACCGAGAGAGGCTCTCACTGGCCTTGCTGTGAGCTGCCTGTGGAGACAGCCACGGGGCACAGAAGGTAGCCACCTCTAGGACCTGGGGCTGCTTAGAGCCGATAGCTAGCAAGAAGCCGGTCTCCCAGTCACAGAGCTCCGAGGAAACTAGTTTTGCCAGCCCTCTAGTGAGCTTGGAGGAGGGCCCCAAGCTCCAGAAAGAAGGCAGCTTGGCCGACACCTTGACTGCAACCTTGTGAGACCCAGGGAGAGGACCCAGGAAATCTGACCCATGGAAACTGAGATAGTAAGTGAGTGTTGTTTTAAGTTGCTAAATTTGTGGCAATAGAAAACCAAAACAGTCATGCAATCTAAGGTCTACACACTAAGATATTCCCTATCGTATATCTCTGTTTCAATTCTCTGCATTACATTTAGAGCCATACGATATTTTGTGATCTACATGTTATCTGTTTCCCATCACCAGAATGGAAGCAACCTGCAGACAGTTTCTTGTCTTATCTATAGTTTTGTTTCCACGTCGCTTCCCATCAGTTCAATTCTCTTTTAATTACTGCATAGCATCGCATACTATGGATGCATTGTCACTTATTTAATATTTCTTTGATAACATTTAGGTAGTTTCCATTTTTAAACAGCATCACCATTATTCAACAGTCGTTCAATTTCTTCTTTACATACACTTTCATGCAAATATATTCATGTGAATATATCCATGGATAATAGATCCTAGAAATGGAATTGCTAGAGGAAAAGTGCTGTGCGTTAGATTTCCACCGATTTTTCTTACCTGAGCGGTTTCAATAATTTTTAGGGGAATCGTGTCCCCTCCCGGTCTTCCTCAGTCCTCCATCCCTCAGACTTTTCGTGTTTCACTGACATGTCTCTGATCATGCAATAAATAACCTTAAAACTTCCAGTGTTTCCTTATAGTCTAAGAAATAAAGGCTCAGCTCCTTAGTCTGGAATTACAGCTGCTTCTGTATGTTCTTAACCTTCCAGCCTCACATGGAACTGTCTACCTCCCATGCTTTATTAGTGAGTTTATGGGAAGATCTTCTGTTCTCTAAGCATCCCTGGCACTTTGTCTTCTCTGTGTCTTACTCTTCCCTCCCCTAGGGGGAAGAGTGTCTTCCTGCCCCTTGCCCTTTTATGTAGCTCAAATGCTGTCTCTTCTGATTAAATATTTCTTGAGTTTCCTAGTCTTTGGTAATGCTTTTATATTTGTAGTTTTTTTTAATAGTTCACAAATACTTTACATATTTATTATATTCTTTAATTCCTAAAACAATCCTTTGAAACAGGTAATAAGATGTGTTTTGCAGATGAGCAGGTTGAGTTTAGAGAGTTTAAACAATTTACCTAAATCACGCTGCTTTTTGAGGGGCAGTGCTGTAATGCAGAACCTTCTGACTTCAAATCGAGTGTACAGACCACTAGGCCACGGCTGCCTTTCTTTCTTCCAAATCCCTGCAATTCTGTACCTGGGCTGGTCTAGCCTTTGGTGCTTATTCAATTACAATGTACATTTTAAATATTATTTTTGTTATCATATATTCCCTTCTAGAGCATAAGCTCCTTGAAGTCAGGAACTTCTCTTAATTTAATTTTTGAAAAATTCCCACCACTTCTTATTGTCCCAGGTATGTTTAGTTAGTGAGCAAAGATGAACGATTCAATTACATATCCATTGCATTCAATGGGGAAAGAAAGTCATATTTGGATAGAGAAAAGCCTGTTTGAGTCTGGCCATACCAAGCTCATTTTGGGGTTCTGTGCTTGGGTTTGCATCTCACCAGCATCCGCGATGTGCTGCCTCCCCGCGCAGGGTCTGTGTGCACTTGGTCCACAGGCACCCAAGCACATGGCTCAACCAGTATTTTCACAGACCAGTTTTTAAAAGTTGTATGTAGTACATTTAAAAAATGCCACCTGATTATCATTCATCAGTCTGATGAACTCAGCAGAGATTTTAGCCATGCTGAGACTTTGACCTTCAGCAGATCGAAGGTCAAATCCTCTCTCCCTCCCAGTGCCAGAGGTTTTGATGGGGACAGGTCAGGCCAAGACTGTTCCCTGATGCATGGGTTTCTCCTTCTGTTTTCACACGAGAACTAGCAACTCACTAGTTTACAGAGAAATCTGTAAAACCACCAATGCATGCTCAGACACAAACCCCTGGACCAAACTGAAAAGTCAAGATAAGTATATATTTGCTTGCATAAATATTTTAAATATTAATTTTCTTCATTCTCTTAAGAATTCTTGACATATTAATTCCCCCTTACAGCCATGCTATCAAAGATTATTCATCTTGATAAGAAAACTGATTCTCAGTGAAATCAAGATGAAGTCATGAATTAATTACTGCTTATATGTAGACCAATATTTTTTCTGTCTTTTCAGTCCCCAGTGTTCTGGCTGACAATTGGATAAAAGGAATTGTTGGAGGTTATGGCCAGATCTTAAAGGTCAGGGCATGTTAAACACTTGTGAACAAGCCTCTCTTTCTTCCTCAATAGTAATATACTATTCTAAGCCTTCCTCATAATTTAGTTTGCTGTTAAATTACAAAAGTAGTATTTATTTAAAAAAATAGATATCTTTCCAACAATACTGAAGACATAAAAGGTGGAAGTCTCCATTGTCCCCCTAACTTTTATTTCCATGAGTAGTAACTGTTAACATTTTGGGTTATATATTTCTAGATGTGAGAGAGTAAGTGTGTGTAAGACATATTCACACTAGTCCACTATTCTGCAAACTATTATTTTCTTTCCAGAATATATCACGGATCCCTTCCATGTTAATACATAGTTTCCATCTTCCAGATCCCTCTGGCTACAGGTTGACTTTTACACAGCTTCCTCTGCAAGACTGGCCTTGTTTATATTCATCATATTTACTTGCCCACCCATCCGGGAAAGACTGTGGTCAGAGGTGAGGCAGTGTGCGTGGCAGTATCCACATTACCCTGAGGATCCTGGTGGGGCAAGCTTCTTGCCCTTTGACCCCACCTTGTTTGAGTGCAAAATGACCTTTCCTAGCAATAGACTGATCACCCTTAATATTTGAGAGTAAGCTGTAAAACAAAGTAGAATGTTTTTCTTTTTAATTATTGATTACTGAGTTAAACCATCCTCTGGACACTTCTCTGGTGATTTGGAAGGAAAGGTCTTTAGCCTGTCAATTGCATTTTCATTTCATAGCATTAATTAGGGGTTTCTAATGGCCTGCATATTTTTTTAATAGACTTTATTTTTTAGAGCAGTTTTAGGTTCACAACAAAAATAAGAAGGTACAAGGAATTCCCTGGTGGTCCAGTGTTTAGGACTCTGCATTTCCACTGCTGGTGGCCCAGGTTCAATCCCTAGTTGGGGAACCAAAATCCTGTAAGCCGCGCAGCGTGGTCAAAAATAAATAAATAAAAATAAAATAAAATTTTTAAAAAAGTGCAGAGATTTTTCCTATACCTCCTCTGTTCTCACATGCATACTCTTGTCTATTATCAACATCTCCCATCAGAGTGGGACATTTGTTAAATCTGTGGACTTATATTGACACATTACTGTCACCCAAAGTCCACGGTTAACGTTACAGTTCATTCCTGGTATTGTACATTCTATGGGTTTGGACAAATGTTTAATGATACGAATACAGTAGCTTCTAGTATCATATACAGTAGCTTCACTGCCCTAAAAATCCTCTGTGCTCCATCTAGTCATCTGTCTCTCCCTCCAATCCCTGGCAACTACTGATCTTTTTAACTTCTCATAGTTTTTCCTTTCCCAGAATGTCACATAGCTAAAATCATACTTCTTTCACTTAGAAATATGCATTTAAGTTTCCTTGTCTTCTCATAGCTTCATAACTCATTTCTTATTAGTGCTGAATAATATTACATTTGCTGGATGTACCACAGTTTATCCATTCACCTGAAGGACCTCTTGTTTGCTGTCAAGTTTGGGTAGTTATGAGCCAAGATGTTATAAACATGCATATGCAGGTTTTTGTGTAGACATAAGTTTTGAACTCCTTTGGGTAAATACCGAGGAATGCTACTGCTGCATCCTATGGCAAGAATAGTTTTGTAAGAGACTGAGGAACTGCCTTCCAAAGTGTCTGTACCATTTTGCATCCTTGCCAGAAATGAATGAGCGTTCCTGCTGCTCCACATCCTCATCAGCGTTTGCTGTTGTCAGTATTCTGGATCTGGGCTATTTTAATGGGTGTGCAGCAGTATTTTGTTTTAATTTGCATTTCCTTGATGACGCATGACGTGGAGCATATTTTCATATGCTTATTTGCCATCTGTGTATCTTCTTTTTGTGAGGTGTCTGTTAAAGTCTTTGGCCCATTTTGTAAGTGGGTTGTTTGTTTTCTTATTGTTGAGTTTTACTAGGTTTTTTGGTATATTTTGGACAATAATTCTTCATAAATTATGTCTTTTGCAAATATTTACTCCCAATCTATGGCTTGTCTTTTCATTTTTTTGACAAAATCTCATGCAAAACAGAAAATTTAAATTTTAGCTTATCAATTATTTCCTTCATGAATTGTGCTTTTGGTGTTGTATCTAAAAGTCATTGCCAAACACAATATCATCTAGGTTTTCTCCAATGTTATCTTCTAAGATTTTATAATTTTACATTTTACACTTAAGTCTGTGATCCATTTTGAGTTTATTTTCCTCAAGGGTGTAATGTCTGTGTCTAGATTTTTTTTTTTTTTCATGTGGTGGTCTAGTTGTTCCAGCACCATTTGTTGAAAAGACTATCTTTGCTCCATTGTATTGCCTTTGCCCCTTTGGCAAATATCAGTTGACTATATTTATGGATCTATTTCTGGGCTTTCCATTCTCTCCTGTTGATCTCTTTGTCTATTCTTTTGCCAATACACACTGTCTTGATGACTGTAGCTTTACAGTAACCCTTGAAGTTGGGTAGTGTCAGTCTTCCAACTTTGTTCTTCTCCTTCAATATTATGTTGAGTATTTTGGGCCTTTTGCCTTTCTATATAAACTTTAGAATCAGTTTGTAAATATCCACAAAATAAGTTGCAGGGAGTTTGATTGGGATTGTGTTGAACCTATAGATCAAGTTGAGAAGAATGGACATCTTGACACTGTTGACTGTTTCCATCCATGAATATGGAATATCTTTTTATTTATGATTTCTTTCATCAAAATGTTTTAGTTTGGGCTTCCCTGGTGGCACAGTGGTTGAGAGTCTGCCTGCTGATGCAGGGGACATGGATTCGTGCCCTGGTCCGGGAAGATCCCACATGCCGCGGAGCGGCTGGGCCCGTGAGCCATGGCCACTGAGCCTGTGTGTCCAGAGCCTGTGATCCACAATGGGAGAGGCCACAACAGTGAGAGGCCCGAGTACCACAAAAACAAAAAAAAGTTTTAGTTTTCCTCATATAGATCTTGTACATATTTTGTTAGATGTATGCCTAAGTATTCAATTTTTTTTGATGCTAATATAAATTGTATTGTGCTTTTAATTTCAAATTCCACTTTTTTCATTGTTGTCATATAAGAAAGCAATTGAACTTTTTAACCTTGTATCGTGCCATCTTGCTATAATCACTTTGGCCTACATATTTTAAGTGTCTCATCTATAAATATAATCAAATATAATAAATATAATCAAATTGTTTTGATTACTTAAACATTCAGAAGATGCTATATGTAAATTTTTGCTCATTTAACATATTCAACTATTGTGCATGTGATAAATCATGTAAAAATTTCATTTCCATTTATCTTGACTAATGAAAATTTGAAGATTTTTTTGTTTTTCTGCTTTCCTACATATATGTGTATGTGTATATAGATATAGATATTTATGTACATAGATAGATAGATATTTATGTACATAAATAATTGTTTCTTCAAAGATATTTATATACATAAATGATTGTTTCTTCAATTAAATAAAACTTTTTTTTTTTT
Source organism: Stenella coeruleoalba (assembly GCF_951394435.1). Classification (NCBI taxonomy): domain Eukaryota; kingdom Metazoa; phylum Chordata; class Mammalia; order Artiodactyla; family Delphinidae; genus Stenella; species Stenella coeruleoalba. Next base: position 133,099,001 of record NC_137169.1, read on the forward strand.
TTTTTTTTTTTTTTTTTTGCGGTACGCGGGCCTCTCACTGCTGTGGCCTCTCCCGTCGCGGAGCACAGGCTCCAGACGCACAGGCTCAGCATCCATGGCTCACGGGCCCAGCCGCTCCGTGGCATGTGGGATCCTCCCGGACCAGGGCACGAACCCGTGTCCCCTGCATCGGCAGGCGGACTCTCAACCACTGCACCACCAGGGAAGCCCTAAATAAAACTGTTAATGAACTTCTCTCGTGGTATCATCTTCCTTTTAGGTAAAGCGTAGAGAGAAAGAACCACATATTCAAATATGGCTTGAGAGAAGTAAAAATGTCTCATAATTTAAAGGAAACATTTCAGATTAATGGAGAAGAGGTTTATTTGGTTTGTTCATTTTCATTTATGTGTTTGTAAATGTACCTTTTCTCAAATATAGTTTTTTATATATAGGGCATAACCTATTTTTTAAAGATCCCTCATGGTTTTTGTTGAAAGGTGTTCTGCCTCTCTAAAAAGGAGTAAAAGTATCTTCTAGGTGTAGACTTCATTCCTTGCTCTCAGAATAGGGAATAGAAATTCTCTATTGTCAATAACATTCCAGATTGACTGCTGTTCAGGTTAAAACCTGAACAATCATCATGATTTCCCTAGGACTATTTAATTACTGTTGACATCCAAGTTAGAAAATGTGGTTGGAATGTGTAGTTCTTCTCAAACTGTAATTACATTGTTTTGGATTTATGAAGGCCATGCCATTTCCTCCAGAACAGCACACAGTAAATATATGTGCCTTAACATGCACATTTAGAGATTTTTTTTTTAAATTCATGTCTCTGTTTTGATTATTGTTTTTCAATTTCCCTTTTCAAAAGCTTTCCAGATAGTGTTTCTCCTCCAGCTCAGGGGTCAGGGAACATTTTCTTTAAAGGGTCAGATGTTGAATATTTTAGGCTTTGTGGACCAGATGGTCTCAACTGTGTCTTTGTAGTGGGAAAGCAGCCATAGAGGGTAAGAAAAAAATTGGGCATGCCTGTGTTCCAATAAAACTTTATTTATAAAAAAAGGTAGTGGGTCAGATTTGGCTCACAGGCCTTAATTTACTGACGTCTGCTCTAGTTCAGTGTTATTCATAGTTATTACCAGTCTAGAATGAGATAAAGAGCTTCTACCATAATGTAAATCTACACAGTGCTTTCTTCACTGAGGAAGTCTTGTTATGAAAAATATGTAAGTTGAACTAATTATTATTTTGTGACAATAGTTGACTTACATTCTGCTGCAAGCTCCTTATCTCACCATGGACTGGGGTCAGTTTTTTCATCCAGCACTGGCCCAGGGAAGACACCATGAATGGCCCTGCTCAGGCTTATTCTCGTATATATCAGTCCCTGAAAACTTTGCAGTTTATGATTTGATTACATCTATTTTTTCCAACATAGAGAATATTTTTTTCTGCTGCTTATTTTGTTGTTATTGTTGGAAATACAGCTCAAATAAAAGGCAAAAAACAGGAGTTGTGTTAAGGATCACTTACTTCTCTAGCAGCTGTGGAAGAGTTATCTCCTCAGCACTGATGGACTTTATCACCTTATTCCCTTTATTTCCTTGATTCAAGAAATATTCATGTTGTTTTGTCTTTAAGGACAATAAGACTTTTATAGTAGATTGTTCATTGAAGGGAATATTTAGGGGTGATAATTAATTTTAACTTCTTTAAAAAAATTCATTTTATTGAAGTATAGTTGATTTACAATATTGTGTTAGTTTCTGGTATGTAGCAAAGTGATTCAGTTTTATATATATATATTCTTTTTCATATTCTTTTCCATTATGGTTTATTATAGGATATTGAATATAGTTCCCTGTGCTATACAGTAGGACCTTGTTGTTTTTCCATTCTCTATGTAATAGTTTGCATCTGCTAGTCCCAAACTCCCAATCCATCCCTCCTCCCCCCTCCTCCCCCCTTGGCAACCACAAGTCTGTTCTCTATGTCTGCGAGTCTGTTTCTGTTTAGTAGATAAGCTCATTTGTGTCATATTTTAAATCCACATGTAAGTGATATCATATGATATTTGTCTTTCTCTTTCTGACTTACTTCACTTAGTATGATAATCTCGAGATCCATCCATGTTGCTGCAAATGGCGTTACTTCATTCTTTCTTATGGCTGAGTATTATACCATTATACCATCTGACTTATGTCAAATAGTAGTACTAGAAAGGACATTTGGAGAAAAATTATGTACATTGGGGCTTCCCTGGTGGCGCAGTGGTTGAGAGTCCGCCTGCCAATGCAGGGGACAGGGGTTTGTGCCCCGGTCCGGGAAGATCCCACATGCCGCGGAGCGGCTGGGCCCGTGAGCCATGGCCGCTGAGCCTGCGCATCCGGAGCCTGTGCTCCGCAACGGGAGAGGGAACAACAGTGAGAGGCGCGAGTACTGCAAAAAAAAAAAAAAAAAAAAAAAAAGCACGTTTGCCAATTGATTTGTTTATTCATATCAAAAACATAGAGTTGAAAATGTTATGGTATGTTGCTGTGATAAGTACATGTGAAAGAGTTTCCCTTCATTTTCTAGGTAATTCAGGGGAGTGTTGAGGATGGATGTATACTATTTTCATGACTTTGCAAGCCAACACGTACAATCTAAGACTGTTATTGTAGATGCATTGTCAGCATGTCCAGTCTTCAAACAATATAAGACATGCAATTTTAAGTGTGTGAAATTAGGAGATTATATTCTTTCTTTCTTCATCCTTATCTTTATGTGATAGAATTACCCACTTCTCAAAATCTGAACTGTTGGGTGTTTTTCTATACCGTATAATCTTTGTCAAATTAAACATTTAAGCTTAAAATGGTTATACAAATTGACCATTCGGTTTTGAATGTTTGTCTTTAATTTTTTTTAACCTACCAAATGACAGTTCAAAATGAACTAAATGGCTTACGTGTCGAATCTGTCACCATCTTACATTTTTTGTTTTACTGATGGTGATTAGTGGATAATTTGTGGAATGCTGTGACCATTCACTACTGCAAACAAATAATCTTATGACACATATTGTATTTCTACCCACATTTTAAAATACCTTCTCAATATTCAAAATGTATAGGCTTCCTTCTCTGAGTCATACAGCACCTTTTCCTTCTTCCACAAATCACTAGGAATAGGTTGCAAGTTTTGGCTTCATGTGGATTTTAGAGACGTGAAAGAAACCATCTCAAAAGATAAAGTGTTGATTGGTAGAATTCCTTCATTAAGCGTTTATTGGTCCATTATTCAGTGTTCAGAATTTTTGTTTTAAACACCTAAAGATAACAATTCAGTTTGATAGGACTTCATAAATGTGGTTTATAATTTAGATTTAGGTTTTCATGGCTTTATCAATTTAGCTACGTACAAGCAGGGCTGTTTGATCATATTCTAGTTCCTGGCTTCAACGTTTCAAGCCTCTCCAGGGCAGAAATGAAAGATTATGAGTGTGCTACATTTCTATAGCTCTGTCACTTCTACCCCAACCCTAGCTGACTTTCATGTCTGCAGTAAATATTTTGATCCAGGTCGGATTTGTGTGAACGTTATTTTTTTTCAGATTGACTGACCCTGTGACTGAATTTTGCAATGAATCCTTATCAGATTGTTATACACCACTGCAAATGGGCACCTTAAAATTAGATGGAAGAAACAGAATATGTTACCAGAGGATGTGCTGACTGGATAAAAAGTAGGTTTTACCTTGTTTCATTTTTTTTGAGCATAGAAGCCACGTTAAAAGTTTGCAAGTCTTTAAAGCATTAGCTACAGATATTTTAAATGTGCTAAGGTGAGAAAGTGCAGTGAAAAACATGAAACATTGTGTGACGGAGATTCTGATGTACTATTTTATTAAAGAAAGTAGATGGAAGTTCAGGAGCATATTGGCAAGAAACCCCCACAGCTAGGTTTTCCTGTTTTAATTTTCCTAACAACTGGTTGTGAGATGATGGATAGGTCATGATCTTCCTTGTGTCCCAAGGTATCTACAGACTTCAGATCGTAATTTGTAATCAATTAGTGTTACCACTCTGAATTGACATAATTTTGACCAAAGTCAAAGAAATGGTGTTTTATTTAGTTCATCCAAAATGGATAAACGAGCAATGTCTATAAGACAGTTTGAAATTGAAAATAGCTCATAGACTTCCCATGACTATCTTGAAAGGTGGTATGCAGAGTGATTAAAATATCTAGGCTGCTTGGGTTCAAATCTTAACTCAGCCAGTTACTGAGTGGCCTTGGTCAAAGCTTCTTCATCTCTCTCTCTGCATTAATCTCCTTGTTTGTAGAATGAAGAACACTAAGCTTACAGCTTTGTTGCAAAGGATTAAATATTTCATAGATGTAACGTATATAAAACAGTTTCTGGAATACAGTAGGCACACAATAAGTGGTTTTTTTTTATTATTTTATCAGTATTATCATTAGCATCATTATTGTTATTTTGGAGTCCATTTTGGCGTGAACCCTGGAGTCCAGGGTTTTGGATTGAAAACCATTGATCTAAACTCATAAACTCACTAAGCTGAATTTTATTTATTTATTTATTTATTTAATTTATTTATTTTTGGCTGTGTTAGGTCTTTGTTGCTGTACGCCGGCTTCCTCTAGCTGCGGTGAGTGGGGGCTACTCTTTGTTGCAGTGCACGGGCTTCTCGTTGCGGTGGCTTTTCTTGTTGCAGAGCACGGGCTCTAGGCGCCCGGGCTTCAGGAGTTGTGGCTCGCAGGCTCTGGAGCGCAGGCTCAGTAGTTGTGGCACACGGGCTTAGTTGCTCCACGGCATGTGGGATCTTCCCAGACCAGGGCTTGAACCCATGTCCCCTGCATTGGCAGGCGGATTCTTAACCACTGCGCCACCAGGGAAGCCCACTAAGCTGAATTTTAATTTAGAAAAATAAAAATTAGTTAAAGAAGCATTTATAAAACAATATTCTCATTGTTAATTAGAAAAGTTATAAACTATTAGGCATTGTGTATATATGATCTAAACAGTTAATTCAAAATAGTTTGCCTCTTTGTATTTTGACTTTCTACATTGAGCTGACAAAGATTAGTCAGTATATGAAATTTGCTGACAAACACACAGAAGGCTTTTCCCTCCAAGGGTGTCCACAGACTGAAAACTAGATCATTCTTTCGGGATTGACATTATTTTATCTAGAAATCACTTTTCTTTTTAATTTCCAGCAGCATTTTCTCCCTCCCTTCCTTCCTTCCTTCCTTCCTTCCTTCCTTCCTTCCTTCCTTCCTTCCTTCCTTCCTTCCTTCCTTCCTGTATTGATAACTATAAGGTAAGTTTTCTGTGCTACAGCCTGAGGATGCCACATTTGGACCATATATCCAAGTATATCAAAGAGTAGAAAGTTTTCAGAGTTCTTTATAGTTATACATACTGTATAAAAGACTCAGGGTAAAAAAAAATATGTATAAAAGAGCCCATAGTCTAATGTATACCATATTACGAATGGTATATATTTAGAATAAATTTATTCTAAATTGTAGACTGCACTGTGTGATATACTCCCACAAAATACCATCCTAGTAACACACACTTTTGTTTATTATTTCACTTGGGAAGGTTGGTTTTGCCTGGGCAGCCTTGACTTAAAAATAGAACAGGTTCTATCCGGTGAAGCATCTTATCTGAATGTTGCTTGAAAAACCCTGCGTTCTGTAGTAATGTGCACAAAATAATGTAAACTTAAACAGGTGCTGGTCTGGTTTTATTACATTTAGTTCTGCGCTATGTAGACAAATATCTAAGGTCCATTTGGCAACATATAATAATATATCACTGGTACAAAAAATGTTTTGTATGTGAACAGTGTCACTGTACTTTTTATTTAAATGTATAGATTTGCCCTAGAGCCATGCTGTCACTTCCGTTTATTAAATACGTGGCCTTAAGAAGCACTATCATAATACATCTCCTTAAGATCTATAAAAACCTCTGGATTTTAAAATTTTATGTTCTGATATTTTCTTCTAGTAATGAAACAATCCCAGTTTCTCATAAAGAATAACACATTTGCAGAACCCCATAGGAATTCTAATTTTTAAACTAGAAAAATTTGTAATACTAGGAAATATTATTAGAACTATTTTCATTCATTTTCACTTTAAAAGAAATGGTCTAAACAGAGGTTTTAAACTTTCTTTCTTTTTTTTTTAACGTGGACCATTTTTAAAGTCCCCCCTGAATTTGTTACAATATTGCCTCCACTCCATGCCCTGGTCTTTTGGCCACAAGGCATGTGGGATCCCAGCTCCCCAACCAGGGATCGAACCCACCCCCCTGCACCAGAAGGCGTAGTCCTTAACCACTGGACTGCCAGGGAAGTCCCTAAACTTTCTTGTTTAAGGTCTTTGTACTTATTCTCCCTTTCTACATTCATAAAATCTTGTTAGCTCTTTTACATCGTTGGCAAGAAAAAATACCAAACATAAACATGAAAAATAGACTCTTTAATAGTTACCAGTTGAAATAGATCAATACTTAATTTTAATGGGAAATAATTAAATTCTCAAGTATATGTCATACAATTTGGTCCATAATGGTAGATTCATTTGGAAAACCCGGTGTATTACTTTTTTGCTTTTGTAATAATAATTTTTTATTCACTTAGAGTTAGTTTCCATTAAAGTTGAAAATCTTATTCCTACCATAAGGCAGACAGCTAATCTGTGTAGATTACTCTGGGGCTTCGTATTAAAGTTTGTTTTATGTAGACTCGAGGCTCATATTTGTTGGGGTTCAGTCATTGAATATGATACTTTGTTTATACAATGGTCAATCATCTTATGTCATACTTAGCAATATATCTGTGTAATCAAATCATGTCTGATAAAGAAACATCTTTATAAGAATTCAACAGATCTAATGCTCACAATTTTGATTGTTGTAACTGCATATTGCACTCAGTCTTTCTGTCCATGTCCTAGGCAAGATCACAGAGACCACTAATAGCCCATGTTTGTTTTTAAACAATACTTGTAAATATATGATGACGTAGGAATTTATCAATCTATTCACAATATTATTAACAAAAATTATATTAATAACTATTTGTATCCAGCTAAAATAATTGAATGCTTATCCAGTTAGGAAGATAGCGTGGTGAAAGTGTGACTCTAATGTATTTTAAGATGCTGGAGTGATACTGCCACAGTAAACTTCTGAATTACGAGTACTGTTTTATACTTTAATATTGGATTATGTGTTTTTAATGTTCTTGTTATCCTTATTCTTCTCACCATTCAGGCATCAGTTAGAGTCTTTTATGTTCACTGCATCAAGCACACAATATTCAGACATATCCCTCCTTTTAATTGTTAAGAGTCAGAAGCATTTAGTGAATTTTATAATCTTTTTTTTTTTGGCCACACTGGCTTGCAGGATCTTAGTTTCCCCGACCAGGGATTGAACCCACACCCTTGGCAGTGAGAGCACGGAGTCCTAACCACTGGACTGCCAAGGAATTCCCTGAATTTTGTAATCTAATTTAAAAATATCAACAGTTCAAATTTGAATGACTCAGAGCATAGAGCTTAAACCAGTAAGAGAGAATTAGGGATGAGTAGAGATAATACAAAGGGCTGGATTGTCAAATCAGACTCGCTCACATGAGAACTCTTACCCAATAACAGGCTTTGCTAATAATTTCAAGAAGACATATAATCATGAGGCACAGGTGAAACAGGGAGAGATCTGGACCTTCAGTGCAGTTACTCAGGTTATTTCTTGCCAGTCAAGATGTGCTCTGGCTCAGGTTACTACGTGCGCCTCTCTGTGATATTTGTGTCTACATAAACGACACAAAAGAGGGCCATTTTGCTGTGACACATTATCATTTAATTTCCAGGTGGTTGTATAGCTTATGTGACATTTTCCAGGAAGCCATGTGCCATAAATTTGTAGATTTGTTTGTTTAGTACCAACAGTCGTAGGCAAATCAAGTATATTCTGCTAAAATATTTTCATAGATGAAGACTCTCTTGAGAGAACCCCATGAGTGCGTGTACCGGGCCATCTGTTGTCAGCATGATGGTAAGGAGATTTGGCTAGATTAGCTTCTTTGTTTCCCAGAGTGGCTCCCCATCTCCCTCCTCCTGCCACAAGGGAGATCGTGGATTGCAGATATTCTGCTTAATGATTTTCTTTCCAGGAGCTATTCTTGAAGAAGATGGGTTCAACCATAGGGCAGAAAGAGATGGAGGAAAATGCATTTCGTTTAATGGTTGCTGGGTCTTTGGAAAGAGTTTCAGTCTTTGATATAATCTTCTCAGCTGAGTCCAGGGAGAAGGTATGACTCTGGAGACACCTGATAAGTTTGGAGATATCTCACAGCTGAATATACCATGACTTAATGCCTCTCAGGGCACAGCTAAACAAGGTGGCAGGCATCTTGGAATATTGGAGTTGTAGGTTGTCCATGGTTGAGTGTGGTGCCTTGTGGACCAGCCTGAGTCATAGCAATGTTACGGAGTTGTGCACATCCAGGGCAGGCAAGTTGAGAGAAGATTTATAAGTTTACTCTGTTTACAAGAAAGGTGTGGAAATAGATGTGAGAGCCTCACCACTGGAAAAAAGGATGTATAGAGCATGGACCCATCACTGGATGTCATGGAGGATCAGAGACATGAACTGCAGATGCAATAGAGATAGAAGATGATACCTAGACAAGGCAGGATCAGCTGGGCTCAGGGGAGGCCAGCGATGGTACCCACCATTACATGGGCAAGATGCCCTTGCTTCAGTTCCAGGAAAACATGTAAGGCCACTGGAAATTACATAACTTCAGGGAGAGGAGAAGAAGGATCAAGAAGGGAATAAGGGAGAGCAAGAGAGAGCGAGAGAGCGAGAGAGAGGGAGAGAGAGGGAGAGAGAGGGAGAGAGAGGGAGAGAGAGAGAGAGAGAGGGAGGGAGGGAGGGAAAGAGGGAGAGAGAGAGAGAGAGAGAGAGGGAGAGAGGGAGAGAGGGAGAGAGAGGGAGAGAGAGAGAGAGAACTCAATGGGATTCAATTTTACATTGGAAAGGGCTGTATTTCCTTAAATTGGCAAGATAAATTCTTCTGGTCGGAAAATACATTGCAAGCCAAATTCCATTCAGTTATAGAACAATATATATTATATTTTTTGAAAGACTGAATTCATGACAGTGGAATTTCAAGCAAGCTCTGTTACCTTTGCTGAAGGACAAATGGTAGAGGGAGTCTGTTTTAAAAACAAACACCTCTGCTCTTACTAGCTGTGTTACCTTGATCATATTACTTAATCTCGTGCACTCTCAGTTTCTTTATTTATAAGTAGGTATAACTATGCTTATTCATACAGTTGCTGTGAAGAGTAAATGAGATATAAAGGAAAGCATGTAGCATGTGGTGTGGTACACCTATTGGTAGATTTCCAATCAGTGTTTGGAAAAGCATAATCTGAAGCAATGTAATCGATGTGATACTTTCCTTATCATTCTGCAAATTATTTAGTTTCTGCTTCCACACTAAGACAATTCTTCCCTGACCCTTTGAGATTTGAAGTCACCATTTTTGTTCTTCTGTTTCTGAGACCCAAACGTTTCCAGGACCCAGAGATTGTTTGTGGCAACCAAGTTTTCTACTGTTATTAGAAGTAGGAGTTGTAGTTGCAAATGGGTGAAAAAATGTATCAGGTACCACAAAGTCCCTTTGTACTAGTGTGGTCATAGTGTCACAGGTCATAGTCAATCAATGAATCCTTACAGATGCGGATCTGAATTACACCTTACATTTTTAGAAGTAGCCCTCTTGTTACCGAACCAAACTTGGGTCTGCTTGCCCACGTGCAGTAAAGCCAATCTACTGACAGCAGGTTGTAGTGAAGGGAAGTCCACATTTATTGCAGGGTTCCAAGCAAGAAGTCCAGGTAACTAATGCTGAAAAAGCCTGAACTCCCTGAAGGCCTTCAAGGAAAGGTTTTTAAAGACAGGGTGAGGGAGGGGGAGTGTGGGGTGTGTGATCAGCTGGTGGACATTCTTCTGATTGGTTGGTGGTGAGGTAATCAGGAGTCAACATCCTCACCCTTCTGGTTCCAACCTGTCTGGGGGCTCCGTGCTTGTGAGCAGCAGACAGTTAACCTCTTGCACCTGGCAGGGGTTTCAGTCTCTGCTCAAAGGACATGGCTCAGAATATTACCTATAGCGTTTGAGGAGGAACTAAAGGTCCTTGATTTTGTTTAATGGCTAAACTGTTATTATTTTGTCTTGCTTGACTGTTTTCTTTTTTTTCTGCATTTTCTCACTTCTCTGATTAAAGTTACTCTTTGAAACTTGGGGAGAGCCTAGGAGGCTAAAGTTTTTCTACAGACAAGAGACAGGCCGAGGACATGGTGTATGGGGGAGTCTGTTCCAGGAAGGCCTCATAGGGTCCTGCTCGGTTACACTCTAGCATCCATCTTTTTTTTTTTTTAGCACTGATGTTTGATTATTTGAATTCATTGTGGGACTTCTACTGTACCATCATAATTTATATGAGAGGGCAAAGCACATACAATTTGTGATATTTCATTTATTATTTATTTATCCATTTTTATTTTACAATATCAGTGGAAGTACTGATATTATGGGCCTGTGTGCATTTTCAAGAACTTCCGTTTTCCTTAAAAGTAATAAATAATACCTGCAAGCTATTGGGAGCACTTGTTCTCTTATGAGGTCAGGAATGTGCAGGTATAAAAGATGAAGTATTTCCACAGGATATGTTTTTTAAGCACCAATCAAAAGTCAACCAGTGTCTTCATTTTCAAAAGAAGTCCACTGAGGTTTGCAATTTCCTTTGTGTTTGGATGCTGGAAAATAGGCATGAAACGAATTAGAGAGCGAAGGCTACACTGCCATTTTGTCTCCTTTAGATACAGCGCTTGAGGTGTAAGAAAGCTGTAGGGGAACATGGCTGAGTTTACCATCTTTTAACAACAAGTTAGTCCAAAACAAAGCACATTTCTGCCTGTAGTTTTTTTGAATTTTAAAATTCTTTCCAGGGAAACAAACATATAATTTAAACTTTTATAACTTCCAATTTTTTTCTACTATAAATCCCAAGATACACAAATTTAGAGTTACTTCTCCAGATCATTATTTTGTCAGCCACATTTTCCTTCTTTACAGCTAAAAATTCCAAATAATTTGCATGTTAATGTGAATTTTGAAATCTGAATTAGTTATTTTGAAAAATTAACCCGACTAATGTATTTATTACCTTACCAAAAGTTACCACAATGATCATTTTAAACGTTCTGTTTAGAATATTTTTAACTTCTTCTTGTTCCTTCAGAGTCTCCTTTATTTACTTTTCACTATTTGGAATTTGTAGTGTAAATTATATGCTTGTTTCCCTGGAGATTCACTGATAAGAGATGGAAAACATCAGAATGAAAATAAGAAGATGTGGTTTTTATTCTCAGTTCTGTCACTAACTAGCTCTTTGCCCCTGGACTCTCACTTTCTTCCCTGAACCTGTGTTTTCTCTCTGGTAAAATGAAGATAGGGTGTTAAAAGATCCCTGATTTCCTTTGTTCTAACATCTTCTGAAATTGCTTCATCATTTTTTTCTTGACTTTACTTCTGACTTTCCTAGCACTTATCGTAATGTATGACGGTTTTTATCTTTCATAACTATGCTTTTGAGACTACAGTATTGTGACAAGGTAGATGAACATGAGATCCATTGGAATAATATACCAAAATGGACATTATTTAAATAGCAAATAAAACATGTATCATCACTTGGAATGTGGAAGTCCCAGGTTCAATGAGAAGCATGATGTTTCCTATATGCCATTAAAAATGTGTTAGGAATCCAGGGATAAACTGTATTTTTTCTTACCTGCTCACGGCTTTCCTTGAAGTCAGCAGGAACTGAATACATGTAATGCGGTTAGAACATGGCCTTTGTAACAGGTGTCATTGTTGTCTGTAGCTCACGTTCTTATTTTGCATAACTCCCAAAGAGTGTTTGCCAAGTTCAATTTCAAGTCTGAGAAGCCAGTTGTGATGATTTGCTTTAGCATCGTGGGCTGAAGTTAGTAGAAATGGTGCAACTGACACACAGGATGAATTTACTGGCCTGGAGCTACTAATTACAGAGGCTGTGTTGGCAGAACCTGAAATGTTTAGATGAAAAACCTAAAGCTCTTAAGAATATTGGAAGGAACATTTTTATCTAAGGAAGCAGTGGAATTTTAAATTAAACATGATCAGGAGATGATTGTATACTAGTTTAAAGTCATCCCAGGTGTTACATTATTATAGACTTCGAATCAGTCATTTTGTGCAAGAATAATACTTAAATCTGGTTTTCTTTTCTTCAGAAATCTTGAGATGAGAGAAGGAATCTTCATTATAATAACTGACATAAAACTGGAATTAGAAATGAGAATAAAGTTAACATCCTGGAAGAAACAATAGGCCTGTATCCACAATTACCTGGAATATATCTATATTTGCTGTGTATAGCAGAGAGAGCCTCTCTCCAAAATTATTTCTTGAATCGGATTGGTGTGGCCAGTTCACAAGAAGTTTAACAAAATCAAAACAGACAAAGCAACGTATCTGGATGGTATATGTCTGAGATATTTAAAGGAATCCAAAGAGAAAACGGGGGTTTTATGAGACAAAATGTATATATAAATTATACAAAATGTATAATTTATATATAAAAAGCTTAATGATGTATTTCAAATTTGATTATCAATTTAATTCATATAAGGAAGTATGTTGAATTAGCCTCACCTCCACAATGGATAAACTATAGACATTTATAAATGGGAGAAGAAGAAAAGAAACTCTGAATACTTAACAAAATGACAAATTAGAAAAAAATAGGTTATGTGATTTTTCACTCCTCCAGTGGTAAATCATGCTAATTTAGGTTATATAACTAAAGAAGGGCCCGCTTTATATAATCTACTTGAATTTCTAAAGAGTATCTTTGGGGTTCCACAAAGAACTAGGGTTTAACATATTATATCAGTGTAACATAAATAGTCATTTTTGCAAGAAAATGGCTCATAGCTAGAAAATAAAGGGCAAGGGCACAGTTATTCTGTGCTGGAGACATGCCAACATTTGCATCTGCTGAAGGTTATCAGGTTAGTTTTATGTTTGATAAAAAGTAATATACAGAGTTTTTTAAGCATTTAAATATTTAATAGCTATTGACATTGGTAGCAGAAAACCATCTTAGTTTCAGAGATGGTATCCTAAGGTATTAATTTGTAGTAATGCAGCAACCAAAAGAGCCAGTGTAATAAATGAAAACAAAAAAATAATAATTTATGCAGAAAAATTCTTTTCATAATCTAAAGCTACACAATAGACAGAGGTGGGTATAAACTTTGAGGCTTAAAAGTCTAAAAAATAAACTAAATAGCAACCAAATCTAAACATATAAAATCATGAGTGACACAAATGAGGTAAATAATTTTTTTCTACAAAAATCTTGTAATGCTAAAATAAATGTACACATTTCAAAATCTTCGTAAAGAAGAAATTTCCTAAAAATAGGAAATTTTACTTGATACAATGAATAATAGAATTTAAGGGATCTAAAGGTTAATAGTTATAGAGAATACAGTTTAATAAAAAGGATTAAAAATTTCTTCTTTTGTCAAGGAGCCACATATAACTTATTATATCAGTGTTCACAATAAGCTAAATAATCCTAATATCAAAATATTTTTAAAAGTTGTTCATCCTACTTATTCATTTTAATATTATGTATAATAATGGATAAAATGGTATAATATTTATTATAGTTGCATGTAAGTATGCATCTATAATATACTTTAGTTTTTGGAAAACTTCAAATATTTTTTCAGGATTGACGCATATATGAACATCTGACTTGATTATTAATCATTCTTAGCTAACATTAAAGTTGTTCTGAGTTTTGATTATGGAATATATATGAAAGAATATCTCTACTGACTCATTGTTAATACTACCTCTTTTACAATTAATCATACGCCATTTTATGACATTTCTCTTTAAATCTTTATTTGTAGCAAGCTTTTCATCAATTTTTAAATTGATTGTTTAATTCTTCTTGAGTTCAAACAATAATTTTAATAGTCCCTTACATATTCCAGAACACCTGCATAATAGACAATCTAAAATTATTAAATTTCCTTGTATTTGGAAAATTTCTAATTATTTAATCAAAACTACTTCTCATTAATTTCATTGTGCTGTGGATTGAATCTGGTTTTAGGTGAACCTCAAATTCTACCTGTTTTTTCCTATGTAGACAGAACCTGATTGCGGTTGTTGACGTGGGCCATTTTTCATGAAACAAACCTAGAAGATATCTTGCAAAATGTAAACAGAAATTGCATGCTTTTTAATGGCCCCACTGCTGGATTGTACTTTGAGGGGAGTACTGCTACTTATCAGACCCTAAGTTGTATTTTGTTGCACGTGTTGAAATATAAAAAACCCGAAGGAAATAATTAAGTGGTTGTCTGAAAAGTTAGAGTTCATAATCAGCATTAGAAGAACCAGTTCTTTTATTTATTTATTTATTAAAATTTATTCATTTTTTGTGGCCATGCCACATGGCATGGGGGATCTTAGTTCCCTGACCAGGGATCGAACCCGTGCACCCTGCAGTGGAAGCGTGGAGTCTTAACCAGTGGACTGCCAGGGAAGTCTCAGTTATTTTATTTATTTATAACAAGTGACTTTAAAATGTTCCTATTATTCATCTGCTCTGGTGCAAAGTATATACAACAGAAATTGTCATATGCTGGTTGTTGGGTTGGAGAACAACCAACACATGTTTGCAGGAAATGGGATCTATGGAAGGAGATATGTTTGCTGTAGAATTTACTGGAACTGGCTTCTCAGCCTAACAGGTACCATCCTTCCCATTTCAAACTGGAGTCCAGTGAGCAATGACGGTCCAGTTAACATGCAATGACAGTCCATTTATTCATCATATACTTTCCATTTACAAGTCAAATAGTCAAGATAGTCTCTTAGGTTTTTTACAAGAAAAGGGAGCCAAAAACCCAACTCTGGCAAGATGTTGTTTATATAGATAAACCATGTATATTTGGTATGTATGGAAAAAAAACAGGAATTACTCTAGATTCATAACATTGCAATTAAGAATGTAATTATAGGACTTCCCTGGTGGCGCAGTGGTTAAGAATCTGCCTGCCAATGCAGGGGACACGGGTTCAAGCCCTGCTCTGGGAAGATCCCACATGCCGTGGAGCAACTAAGCCCGTACGCCACAACTACTGAGCCTGTGCTCTAGAGCCCATGAACCACAGCTACTGAGCCCACGTGCCACAACTACTGAAGCCCACGCTCCACAACAAGACAAGCCACCGCAATGAGAAGCCCGCGCACCACAATGAAGAGTAGCCCCCGCTCACCGCAACTAGAGAAAGCCTGCGTGCAACAACGAAGACCCAATGCAGCCTAAATAAATAAATAAAATAAAATTTTAAAAAAGAATGTAATTATAATTAATCTAAAAATAGATTATAATTATTACATAATTACATACTTTAATACAATTTAAGGAAAAATTTAAATCAATAAACCTTTGTTCATTGTGGGTGTTGTGGAATGTATATAGAAAAAATTAGTTTCTGTCTCAAGAAGTAATAAACGAAAAGTTAAAAAATAATTGAAAATTTTTTAGAAATTTTTAAAAATGTGGTACATGATTATTGTGAAATGCATGCTATAAACAATGAGACAGAAGAATATTATTTCATGTGTATTTCATAACTAAAACTCACACCATGGTTTTGGTATGTTAAGAACAATTATTAATCTCTAGATCTGGTATTCACGTGTGAATTGGTATTGCTACTAATATCATATGGAATGTATTGAATATGAAATGTAAGAAGTTTGTGAAAACAAAAATTTGAATCCATCAATTGGCTAAAATTTCATTTATTCAACATTTTTTTCTTCCTAGATGAACAAAGAATTTCAGTTCATTCTCTAGGTTACCCTAAATTTTGAATTAGCAGAGCCTATGTTATAAAAGGTTTTACATGTCTTTAGGAATCTGAGTAAATCTGCACATTTTTTTCCTTCTCCATATATCTACGATTAAAATTTGTATCTTTCTGAGAAACCTGCAGATTTATAAAGAAAGAATAGCCAGGCTAGTAAAATTAAAATTAGTATCTCTCCAAGGAAACTACACACTCTTAAAGAAAGACCAGGCTGGTTACTGTGAGGAGTACTTAAGATCCAAGGAGTGATTTAGTGTCATGCAGTTGCTCTGTCTTTCCCGCTGGTTTTATGAAATGAATTATTGAGCAGCAACTCTGTTTATATCATTAAGATTAAATCTCTGTCAAAATTGTCCTGGAAGAATTCTACAAGATCTGAGAAAATGGTTTTGGTATTAACAACGATGCCAGTTTTTCACATTAAAAAACGCTGTTTCTGACATCCTAATTTGTGTATTTGTGGTGTGTGTGTGTTTGTGTGTGTGTGTGTGTGTGTGTGTGTGTGTGTGTGTGTTTGGAGGGCAGAATGAAAAATAACTAACTTAAGAGTGGTAGATAGATATTCCATTAGTGGTATCACGTTTCTTTTTTGTATATGCAAGTATGAAAATTTGGTGTGTTTGAGGGTGAATGGGTATGACTTGTTAAATACATTTATAGATGGCCCATTTTTCTATCATATACTACTCAAACTCTGAAATGCTAAAAGACAGTAATAGTATGAACTGTTGAAAATACAATAGGTATTATAATGAGAGATATATGACTTGGGAGGTTATCATTCTACTTTAGTTTCCAAAAGTAGTTTTAAATAATTGTTTAATACATGTTGAATGCTGAATGTGATCATATTTGAAAGACAACTACTTCTTTTGTATATCTTTTTATTTTTTTAATTGAATGAAACATTCTTTGAATTCTGTAGTGCTTTATGATTTTCAAAAGTTTCACCACATGATTTCATGCAATCCCATAATAACCCTTTTTCCCCAACCCCTGTATTGCCCCTCCCCCCTTCCCTCTCCCCACTGGTAACCAGAAGTTTGTTCGGTGTATCTGTGAGTCTGCTGCTTTTTTGTTTTATTCACTAGTTTGTTGTATTTTTTAGATTCCACACGTAAGTGATATCGTATAGTATTTGTCTTTCTCTGTTTGACTTATTTTACTTAGCATAATGCCCTCCAAGTCATCCATGTTGCTGCTTCCATATCTTGGCAATTGTAAATAATGCTGTTATTAACATTGTAATTTTTCACGCTAGTACTTTTGGGTTTTTTTGGATATATCACATATCTTGGCAATTGTAAATAATGCTGTTATTAACATTGTAATTTTTCACGCTAGTACTTTTGGGTTTTTTTGGATATATACCCAGAAGTGGAATTACTGGTCATATGGTAGTTCTTATTTTTAGTTTTTTGAAGAACCTCCATACTGTTTTCCACAGTGACTGCACTGATTTACATTCCCACCAACAGTGTATGAAGGTTCCCTTTTCTCCACATCCTTGTCAGCATTTGTTATTTGTGTTCTTTTTGATGATAGCCATTCTGACTGGTGTGAGATGATGGCTCATTGTGGTTTTGATTTGCATTTCCCTGATAATTAGCGACATTGAGCATGTTTTCCATGTACCTTTTGGCTGTCTGTGAAAGACAGCTACTTTTGATCATGGATGTTCTGTGCCTACATACTGTGACAAAGTCTTGCATTAATAAAATGCCAGTGAAAAATTTATTTTCTTCCACATCCAGATTTGTTGTTTTTATGATTCTTTAGCTTAAGGAAAGAGAGAATTTTTTAAATAGTGTTCTGAATTTCTCCTTGAGAGATTTTTGGCATTATAGGAAAAACCCGTTGATCTTAATATTCTTACCGTTCATGGCCATACAGTGCAGCATTCTACTTAGTCAACTACCTTAGTAGTACCTAATCTTGTGGAGAACAGCAGTGTCTCAAAATGTTAAATTATTTAACAAGCCTCACAACTTTAGCTAATGATCTCACTTTATTAGAATGCAGTCTAAGGAAATGTGAGGTAAAGGAAATCTGTGGGAATTCAACACACTGAGTGATAACAGGGAGCAGGATCTAGTCCTTGAAGCCTTATTGACCTAAATTCCCATTGACTGAGTTTTCTATACTTCGTTAATTGATTACTATTCTCAGCAATTCATCCTGCTTGGAAAGAGAGGGTCACCCAGATATTAGTGTTCCTTTGTGCTACACCTTCCTCTTGTGTGTCTCATTTGTGATCTTTTATGCCATTATCATTTAATGTGTATAAGAATTGCTTAAGGTGCTTATTGAAAACCAGAGACTCTCTGTACAGGTGTATCTGTATTGTGTAGGTACTGTGGGAGCTTTCTGTTGGAAAGATTCTGTTCAGAGTGATACTTGATAGTCTTATACAAACAGAACAAAGCTCATTTGATGTGTAAATTTTTAGATAGAGTTTGTAATAGTAGTAGTAGAAATCAGAGTAATAATTATTAATATATCTTTATATTTATATTCACAGTTTTACAGAAATATTTATATGCATCATTTCAGAGATATGACTAACTTCATAGTAATTTATTCCATGTTTATTGATGACTCAGGTGCTCAGCTGGAGATGAAGCCCCAAAGACTAGGGAGTTGTACTTAAAACCACCATGAGGTTAATTTCCACTCTTAGCTCTGAAAGTACTTGCCTACTTTAATTTTCTCATTCATATTTTTTACTTCTTGAACATTAAAAATCCCCCCCAATTTCTTGAGAGATTGTATAATCTAGTACTAGGCTACACACTGTCAAGATTAATATTTACATGAAAAGAAGAAAGCAAAAAAATTTAGGCTCTTTAGGTCAAAATAACAGTGACATATTAAAGTTTTAACACAATATTCTAACTACTTCTTTGAAAGGCACAGTAATATTCAATAAAAAAAGGCATTGTGAAAATTAAAAGCCTACATCAAGATTTTCAGAGTTAAAAACGTAACAATGAGAAAAGCAACTTAGCAGCTTCACTATGGAGGAGACAATTCCCCAGAATATCAACATCCCAATTCAGGTTTTAATTGCCTTGTAATTCCAGTTATGTGAAAAAGTCTGATAAAGGAGAAAGGGGGATTTCATGTAGTTTGCCCTCAATGAGATTTCATATTTTAAACTAATTGTTTTAATTGCGCTGCTTTTTTCTTGTTTGGACAAAAAAAAAAAGAACAAAATGAATGGAGTTTGAAGTGGTAGAGAAGCCTATCTTGGTTCAAATGAGAAATTTTGAGTTCATAATCTGAAATTTTTTCATACTTTCAGGTGACAGCGTAAAACCGAAATCCAAAGCTTGTTCTCTCACTAGATTCTTTAGTACTATTTTGGAATTGATATAATTGGGGGGTTACTTTTTGCTCATAAATATAGGAGAAAAAGCAAATAAATTCACCCTTATCTTATGAAGCCAAGGAGGAAAACATGGTTTTTATACTGAATCCCTGTTTTTGCAATTACTGTACATCAAAATAGTTATGGTTTGGAACGCAGTACTAAGTAACCAAGAGATCACTGAAGAAATCAAAGAGGAAATCAAAAAATACCTAGAAACAAATGACAATGAAAACATGACAACCCAAAACCTGTGGGATGCAGCAAAGCAGTTCTAAGATGGAATTTTATAGCAATACAATCCTACCTCAAGAAACAAGAAAAATCTCAAATAAACAACCAAACCTTACACCTAAAGCAATTAGAGAAAGAAGAAGAAAAAACCCCAAAGTAAGCAGAAGGAAAAAAATCATAAAAATCAGATCAGAAATAAATGAAAATGAAATAAAGGGAACAATAGCAAAGATCAATAAAACTAAAAGGGTTCTTTGAGAAGATAAACAAAATTGATAAACCATTAGCCAGACTCATCAAGAAAAAAAGGGAGAAGACTCGAATCAACAGAATTAGAAATGAAAAAGGAGAAGTAACAACTGACACTGCAGAAATACAAAGGATCATGAGAGATTACTACAATCAGTTATATGCCAATAAAATGGACAACCTGGAAGAAATGGACAAATTCTTAGAAAAACACAACCTTCTGAGACTGAAGCAGGAAGAAATAGTAAATATAAACAGACCAATCACAAGCACTGAAATTGAAACTGTGATTAAAAATCTTCCAACAAACAAAAGCCCAGGACCAGATGGCTTCACAGGCGAATTCTATCAAACATTTAGAGAAGAGGTAACACCTATACTTCTCAAATTCTTCCAAAATACAGCAGAGGGAGGAACACTCCCAAACTCATTCTATGAGGCCACCTGATACCAAAACCAGACAAAGATGTCACAAAAAAAGAAAACTACAGGCTAATATCACGGATGAACATAGATGCAAAAATCCTCAACAGAATACTAGCAAACAGAATCCAATAGCACATTAAAATGATCATACACCATGATCAACTAGGGTTTATCCCAGGAATGCAATGATTCTTCAGTATATGCAAATCAATCAATGTGATACACGATATTAACAAACTGAAGGATAAAAATTCATATGATCATCTCAATAGATGCAGAAAAAGCTTTTGATAAAATTCAACAGCCATTTATGATAAAAACTCTCCAGAAAGGCATAGAGGGAACCTACCTCAACATAATAAAGGCCATATGTGACAAACCCACAGCCAACATTGTTCTCAATGGTGAAAAACTGAAACCATTTCCTCTAAGATCAGGAACAAGACAAGGTTGTCCACTCTCACCACTATTATTCAACATAATTTTGGAAGTTTTAGCCACAACAATCAGAGAAGAAAAAGAAATAAAAGGAATCCAAATTGGAAGAAAAAAATAAAAGGAATCCAAATCAGAAAAAAAGAAGTAAAACTGTCACTGTTTACAGATGACATGATACTATACATAGAGAATCCTAAAGATGCTACCAGAAAACTACTACAGCTGATCAATGAATTTGGTAAAGTAGCAGGGTACAAAATTAATGCACAGAAATCTCTTGCATTCCTATACACTAATGATGAAAATCTGAAAGAGAAATTAAGGAAACACTCCCATTTACCATTGCAACAAAAAGAATAAAATACCTAGGAATAAACCTACGTAAGGAGACAAAAGACCTGTATGCAGAAAACTATAAGACACTGATGAAAGAAATTAAAGACGGTACAAACAAATGGAGAGATATACCATGTTCTGGGATTGGAAGAATCAACATTGTGAAAATGACTATACTACCCAGAGCAATCCACAGATTCAATGCAATCCCTATCAAACTACCAATGGCATTTTTCACAGAAACAGAAGAAAAAATTTCACAATTTGTGTGGAAACACAAAAGACCCCGAATAGCCAAAGCAGTCTTGAGAAAGAAAAACAGAGCTTGAGGAATCAGGCTCCCTGACTTCAGACTATACTACAAAGCTACAGTAATCAAGACAGTATGGTACTGGCACAAAAACAGAAATATAGATCAATGGAACAGGATAGAAAGCCCAGAGATAAACCCATGCACATATGGTCACCTTATCTTTCATAAAGGAGGCAAGAATATACAGTGGAGAAAAGACAGCCTCTTCAATAAGTGGTGCTGGGAAAACTGGACAGCTACATGTAAAGGAATGAAATTAGAACACTCCCTAACACCGTATACAAAAATAAACTCAAAATGGATTAAAGACCTAAATGTAAGGCCAGACACTATCAAACCCTTAGAGGAAAACATAGGCAGAACACTCTATGACATAAATCACAGCAAGATCCTTTTTGACCCACCTCCTAGAGAAATGGAAATAAAAAACAAAAAGAAACAAATGGGACCTAATGAAACTTAAAAGCTTTTGCTCAGCGAAGGAAACCATAAAAAATGTCAAAAAGACAACCCTGAGAATGCGAGAAAATATTTGCAAATGATGCAACTGAGAAAGTTTTAATTTCCAAAATATACAAACAGCTCATGCAGCTCAATATCAGAAAACAAACAACCCTATTCCAAAAATGCACAGAAAATCTAAATAGACATTTCTGAAAATATACAGGTCGCCAACAAACACATGAAAGGATACTCAACTCACTAATCATTAGAGAAATGCAAATCAAAACTATAATGAGGTATCACCTCACACCAGTCAGAATGGCCATGATAAAAAAATCTACAAACAGTAAATGCTGGAGAGGGTGTGGAGAAAAGGGACCTCACTTGCACTGTTGGTGGGAATGTAAATTGATACAGCCACTATGGAGAACAATATGGAGGTTCCTCAAAAAACTAAAAATAGAACTACCATATGACCCAGCAATCCCACTACTGGGCATATACCCTGAGAAAACCATAATTCAAAGAGTCAGGTACCACAATGTTCATTGCAGCACCATTTACAATAGCCAGGACATGGAAGCAACCTAAGTGTCCGTCGACAGATGAATGGATAGAGATGTGGTACATATATACAATGGAATATTACTCAGTCATAAAAAGAAACAAAATTGAGTTATTTGTTGTGAGGTGGATGGACCTAGAGTCTGTCATACAGAGTGAAATAAGTCAGAAAGAGAAAAATACCGTATGCTAACACATATATATGGAATCTAAAAGGAAAAAAAAATGGTTCTGACAAACCTAGGGGCAGGACAAGAATAAAGACGCAGACATACAGAATGGACTTAAGGACACAGGGAGAGGGAAGGGTAAGTTGGGACGAAGTGAGAGAGTGACATGGACATCCATACACTACCAAATGTAAAATAGATAGCTAGTGGGAATCAGCCGCATAGATCAGCTCGGTGCTTTGTGACCACCTGGAGGGGTAGATAGGGAGGGTTGGAGGGAGACACAAGAGGGAGGAGATATGGGGATATATGTATACATATAGCTGATTCACTTTGTTATACAGCAGAAACTAACACAACATTGTAAAGCAATTATACTCCAATAAAGATGTTAAAAAAATAGTTACAGTCTGGGACATAATTCATTTTAGTATTCAAACCTCTTTAGAACACCATAATGCTTAGAGTTCGTTTTGAAATTAAGAAAATTCTGGATACAGGTACAATGCCTGAAAAAAACCTGAAAGTGTTAAATCTGAATACAACTGGCAGAAAAAGGTGAAGTAATAATAGGGAATATTCATTTTGTTTTCAAAGGTGCCAAGACAGTTGTGTCAGGACAGCTAATATGCTGTTGGGTTTGTATATAGGCTGTTCAATTACATGAGGGATCAGGGGATATTCCCAGTGCCTCTGCCGCAGTTCTCTCCTATTTTTTTTTCTTATTTTAGAACTTTGATTTTGCTTTAACAAAATGCATGAAATGCTTACCTCAGGGCGAACTATCTCACCCCATGTGTCTTCTCTTGAAATAGCTGCAATTTGCATCTTCTATAGATAAAGAGGTCAATTTGTTTTATATAATGCGATATTATTCAGGAAATACCCTTGAATTTAGGCTCAGGACCTGAGGTGTCAAATATTTGCTCTTTCCCTAAGCGTGCCCCATGGGTTTAACTGCCACCTATTCTTAGAGTCATGATGCTCCTGGGTCCCCTGCTCACCACCTCTCCCACCATCTTTCCCATCTTCTTCCTGAAATGTCAGTCCCTCTGTCCTGCACACCACTCTGGGCTTGAAGTGCAATGGGCAGCGGGCCTTCTCGGTAACGTGGAGATTCACACACTCCATAGAGCAAAGCTAAAGGTAGATTAGCACTTACATTAGAGCGAAAACACAGGACCAGTGGACACCTGTCTGAAATGTTTTGCATCTGGAATAAATGTTTACAATTTTGTTCTGTCTTCTCAGGCATCTCCTGTCACTGGAGTAAGTATCTATATGAATGTTTTGTTTGAATAAGCCAGTTCATTTATTTATTTACTTAGTCTCATTTCCTGAAAACTTTACAGGGCTTACAAGAAATTACTATGACAAATATGAAGACATGTAGGTAGAGTTTACCGCACATGATCTATTTTCAGTTGAGATTCTAGGCCTTTCTGTGTCTGTCTTTTTTGCTTAATGGTAGTATTTTGGTAACTACTAAAAAAGGCTCATTGGTAACTATTAAACAGTTAATGACAGGATCATATCATGTACAATGATCAGATCATTTCTCTAAAGGTTATAAATTCCTAGAGCTCATTGGAAACTCTAAGTTACTGTTGTATTGTTGCCCCATGGAGGGTGGGATCCACGTCCCCAACCAAAATCTGGTCTGGATGTCAATACTGATGACACCACACATACCACTACAAGGGTGTGAAGAGGTGTATTACTCACATAAAGAGGATCTCTGGGGAATGCAGGCAAGCTGTCAGGGTGGTCTGAAAGTGGCTTGGGAGACGGGAGAGGCAGTTGGCTTTGGTTTTTCTTGTGGTCCGAGGGTAGGCGAGGTGAGGGTTCCCAGGAGGGGTGGGGACTTACTTGGTTGGAACTTTGCACTGGTGCTAAGGGAAGGAGAGTACAGGCTTTCTTACTGGTTGCGCAGATGTGGGGCAAGAGGAAACGTGGGCGACACGGGACCTCAAAGCTCTCAGTGGTCAATCATCAAACGTGCAGCCAAACTCTGTATTACGATAGCAGCGAACATTACCTTTGTAAACCAGTCCCTGGATAACATCCCTCTTCTTTACCTGCACTGTCACCTGTCTATCGCTGTCACCTTATGCTGCTTCCTTCCTTCCTTTATTTATTTTCACGGAACTGGCCAGATGAGTGCCTTTGTTTATTGTTTGCCTCTTCCAGCTGCAACTGTGAGCTCCTAAGCGTTAAATTACATTTGTCTGTTTACTGCTATATCCTCAGCAACCAGACAGTGCAGGGAACATAACAGGCACACAGGAATTATTTTAAAAATAAATAAATGTCCATCAGCTTTACTAGACTGTATGCTTTATGAAGGCAAGACTGTGGTTGTTCCTGTCATGGTTGATTCCAATGATTCAGAGGGATGCTTTGTGCTTCAGTAAATATTGGTGAAAATAATTCATTCTTTTAGTTACTTTAATATAGCACTTTTTTTATTTTTGGATTTTTGGTGTTTATGTTTTTATTTATTTATATTTTTATTGAAGTACAGTTGATTTACAATGTTGTATTAGTTTCAGGTGTACAGCAAAGTGATTCAGTTATATATACATATATTCTTTTTCAGATTCTTTTCCATTATGGGTTATTACAAGATATTAAATATAGTTAGTTCCCTGTGCTATACAGTAGGTCCTTGTTGTTTATCTATTTTATGTATAGATATACATATAGTATATAGTATAGTAGTATAGTATAGTAGTATAGTATAGTATAGTAGTATAGTATATAGTATAGTATAGTATAGTATAGTAGTATAGTATAGTATAGTAGTGTGAATCTGTTAATCCCAAACTCCTAATTTTTCCCTCCCCCCCTTTCCCTTTGGTAACCATAGTTTGTTTTCTATGTCTGTGAGTCTGTTTCTGTTTTGTAAATAAGTTCATTTGTATCATTTTTTTTTAGATTCCACATATAAATGATGTATCATATGTTATTTATCGTTCTTTGATTTACTTCACTTAGTATGATAATCTCTAGGTCTATCCACGTTGCTGCAAATGGCATTATTTTATTCTTTTTCATGGCTGGGTAATATTCCATTGTATGTATATGTGTATATATATATATATATATATATATATGGGAAAATGGGAAAAAATGTATAGCACTTTTGCAAGATTCTCATAGCTTTTTAAAAAATTTATTTTATTGAAGTATGGCTGATTTAAGGTTCTCCTCATAGCTTTTACTTTCAATAAAGAAATCTTGGCTCATTTTATTCCTGAAATAGAGCAAAAACAAGTTTATTGAGTCTTGTTGATTTGTTTAAAAGTTTGGGCAGAGCAGCAAATTACTGAAGAAGTAAGAGTTGGGCATTCACTTCTGATGACAAAAAGATGCTGAAATTGTAAGTGACTTAGAGGTTATGTAGACATGGCCACTCTTTTGTTCACAGAAAGCAACAAGAAATATCTTAATTCCTGGAACACTAAGTGAATTTTTCATTTAAAATCAACTATATAAATTGCAGGACAGCACAATTGAAGTCAGGGAAAATCTAATGAATAGCCTTCAGATGAAATTTGTTATGTGTGTTTATTAGTAAACCAAAATATCCCCTCCAACATAAGTGAATAAATATATAGATAAATAGACACATAGATTAATAAGTAAATAAATAAAATGTATCAATAAGATGTCACTCTGCTTTCTAGTCCAACATGAATGAGAGCACAAAAGCTATTGTCTTGAAACTAAACAGGACTTTTTGATTTATTATATGTCCTGAGACTTAAGCTGGTTATTTTTAGTAATTGTGAAACATTTAGTTCACTCTAATTTAGTAACTTATTACAAAGCCATTTGATATTTTGCAGCTGTGCAATTAATTATACGGCGGCCAGACTCCACAACTGACTGCAATGCTGTCATGGCCGGGGAAAGGTGGCCCAGCCCAAACCCCTTCCTGGTGTCCAAGCCTCGGTTAGGTTAGCTTTCAGCTGCCTGCTTTTTGCTAAGTAAAGGACGTGGAGTGCTGTGTGCTCTTCAGAGTAGTCTGTTGCTCAGCAACCGGGCCTCCCCTCTTAGGAAACAGGTCAGGAAAAAGGAACAGAGATGAGGGGGTGATTAAATGTTTGTCTGCCATCTCTGATAAAGCAGAAATCCTCTGAAAAGAAATCATCCTGGATAGATATCTCCAACCCACAGGGAAACAAATTAATCTCATTAGGTAAGGGGTTAGTATCTGTTTGCTAGAAATGCTGTTTCCCGTTATCACCTGGAGGAAAGTTTTAGTGGTTTTAAATAGCATCTAAGACCAATAGCATTCTGTTTGATGAAGTTAGAAAATTTAATATGGCATGACCATCACCTCAAGGTCAAAGAAAAAAACTTCATTCTTGAAAGACAAGAACGGATGTTTTATTTCATATAGTTCACTTATTATTTAGTTATTCAGAATCACTTAAATGTCATAACAAAGTCTAGCTTTTTTTCATGACATAAAAATTTTGTGAAATAGCTTTTTTCTTCTGTTACTTAGGATTTCGGATTGATAGTGTTTGTCAAGAAAAATTCCCAATGAAAAACTGCATTGTAGAATCTTGAATATCTCTAATTGAAAAATTGGAAACAGAAAATACTCTTTTTAAATGAAAAATTTTTTTCATGTATTAAGTGATGTGAACTTGTGATGACTGTATACCATTTGGTGAGTTTACAGTCTAAAAAAATTAAAAATAAGATCTGCAAACATATGGTAAAACAGAGACATTTTAGCTAGGAATAGTAGTCAGAAAAAAAGGAATCCATGATTCTTTAAAAGTCCTCACTTACCACCCCTCTTAAATCAAATTTTCTTTTTAAAAATATTTTGTCTCAGCTGGTATAGTTATACAGGCTAAACTATCATACATTTTTTTCCCTATATTGTATGACTGATATGCTATTTAAATGGATGCTGTGCCACTTCAGTTACTTTTCAGTTAAGACCTTTTTAATGTTCTCAGGAGTAGAGCTTCTCAGTTTCAAGGTGGGAGTCACTTAAGAGAAGGTGGTGTCATCCACCAGGGAATAGCCAAGTGTCAACCCTGGACACCGTGGGTGCTTCTATGTATGTGTTGATGACTCTGCCGGAATCTCAAACTCGAGCTGTGTAATTACCTGTGTATCTGTTTGTTTACAATTCATTCATTCATTGATGATTCAGCTTTTATAAGGCCAAGGAGAAATATGAATAAATTAATTTGGCAATAATTAACTGCTTCTCAGCTGGTTTTCTTAGTAGAGAATATATTGGCTTTGAGAATTGAAGACAACTGAACATATTTAAAACCCATAAAAAAATACGGGGGGAGAGCCTTTTTTTTAATTCATGGTTAGCTCACTAAATTACAAATTCAAAAATCTACTTCTACTTTGTTTTCTGTAAAATGGGGTTTAAACTTCCTCTTATATCTTTGAAGAGGTATCATTTTGGAGATTTTATTTTTAAATGTATTTTAGATTTTAGTTATAGTTAATTACATTATAATTAAAAATAATGTTGCTACATAACCAATAATATTTCTAATCTATATAAAATATACACATATTCACATTTATATATATTTTTGAGTTTAGCTCATGTAAATTGTAATTTTCAATAAGTTGTCATTATTATGATTTGTTTAATATTGCTACCTGATGAGTAATGGAAAATTCTCTATCACATGCATACATATTTATATTTTACGGTGACCCTGGAGACTTAGTTCAGCAGATCGTAATTGTAATTTTGATTCTCTATGTTTATATCTGTCCTTAGAACTGGAACAATTCTATCCACACCTTTCTCACTCCTGCTTTTTAGTTCTCATGCTGGCAGTTAAACCTCAGAAGCATCCAGCCACTTCCAGAATCGTGTTCTGACCACTTGTGTTATTATTCAACTCTCTTTGCTCAAACCTAAAGGGATCACATGCTGTGTGAGGGATAGCCTTCCTCAAAACCTGTAAAATGTAAGACAAATTCCCATAGGATATTTATATTTTAACACAGCCTGGTTGGGTTTTGCTGGGGGAAAGAGTGGCGAAAATATTCTTCTATTATTCCGGCACAATATACCTTTTTTTAAAATAAGAAAATAGCACAACCTCATACAACTTTTGCAGCTATACCTAACTTGTGCACTGTCTTGCTTTATAAGATTTCTTCACAACTGTGCAGACTAGCAGTGTGTCAAACAATTTGCATTTAAACGTGATAATCAGGAAAAAGAACTTCTTTAAAATATAAAGGTCAGATTAAGAATACATTGTACATGCAAATATGCTGATTTAGATGCAGAGGATGAATTCTAACAGTGGGCAACTCTAGAAAAGGCTAACGCTTTTCCTGAGTGCCCAGTAATGTCGAATTACAGTTGAACACCTATAGAAATAAATGTGACATCCAAATGGTCACCAAATGAATATATTATGCTCTGTGATGTTTCACTGAATTCTAAATGAGTTCAGAATGATGACATACCAAGAGGTGCTGAAGTACTTCAGACACTCAGTCAAATGCTTGTGGTTAAATAAAAATACGTGGAATGTTCCTTATATAAAGTGAGTTTTTCCTATTTGGAAGGAAAGTAGAACAATTTATTTTTTTCTTTTACAGACTCATCACAAGTAAGAGTTTACTTTAATAAACTTGCTTTGGTTTTTAAAGAAACTCTTGCAGTTTGAAAGTTACTTTGCAATGTTTTCAAACTCTAATGTGTTGAGTTACAGTCTTGCTTTTACTGTGTCCTGTGGCATTTATTAAGCTACATTTTCTGCATTTAATCGGAAAAGCAGTCATGAGCTGGATAAGTGGACTAATGGGCAGAATATGTTTACACTACTGAAAGGCTTTCCAGTAAACTAGGGAGTTGGGTTGTTCTAATTAGTTAAATATCCTGGTTAATATTTTTTAATATATCTATATAAGAAATCTTAAATGCTCTACATTTATTTTTCTTTATTTTTAAAATTTATTTATTTATTTATGTATTTATTTATTTTTGGCTGTGTTGGGTCTTCATTGCTGCGCGCGGGCTCTCTCTAGTTGCAGCGAGCAGGGGCTACTCTTCGCTGTGGTGTGCGGGCTTCTCACTGCGGTGGCTTCTCCTGTTGTGGAGCACAGGCTCTAGGCATGTGGACTTCAGTAGTTGCAGCACACGGGCTCTACGGTGCAGGCTCAGTAGTTGTGTTGCACAGGCTTAGCTGCTCCATGGCATGTGGAATCTTCCTGGACCAGGGCTCGAACCCATGTCCCCTGCATTGGCAGGCGGATTCTTAACCACTGCACCACCAGGGAAGCCCTCTACATTTAGATTATACTTAAAAATGCAGTTATATTCCAAGTTCCCACTCCTTTTGATAGGTGTGAGTTAATGATTAGGTTGCAAATTTCAAAGAGTAAACTCGTCAGGTGTGGCCCTCTGAGGATGGCTTTCCTGGGGTGGGATCTGCTCCAACCATTGTTTGGAGCAGAAGACGCCACCCAGCGAGTTTCGGGTCCACCTGTGTGATGACAAAAGCCTGAGACAGAGCTCTGTCAGAGGGGACAGCAGAGGGGAACCTGGAATAGGAGCTCCTTCCTGGGCCAGTGGGGAGAGAGAACGGAAAGAACTAAGGAGATGAAACGGCCACTCAGCCCTGCTCATGTCTCACCAAGGAATCAAACGCAGGAAATCTGTAAACTATTGCAAATTCTGAGTCTGCCAACGACTTGCTATGAGGCCTTGATGAGGTCACACAACCTCTCTAAGTTTCAGTTTTCAAGCTATAAAATGGGAGTAAGTGTCGATTGCTGGGTAATTGCAGGTTTGACAGAAACACTCGTATTATATGGCACAAAGGTCCCTTGACTGATTAATGTCTGTGGTTACCGTTATTTTGCTGGGTCTCCCGAGGACCCAGCACGGCAGGAGCTGGCTGTCCACACCTTCTCCACGGTAAAGACCCCTTGAGTCATGGCTCCTCCCACCCTTGGAGCCTTCCCATGCTCTCCCACCCGCCGTCTTATTCCGCTCCCTCCTTCAGCCCCAGTACATTAGCCCACGGATGTGTTCATGCTCCCGCACTCAAGCCTTTTGCCTCAGGGCTTTTATCCTAGCTGCTCTCTTGATTTCCAAATGGGTGACCTCTTCTTGTGTCCTTAGCTTAAATAACTCTACCTCTGTTAGGCCTTCTCCGAGCATCAAGTCTGATAATAAAATTATAATAACAATTTTATCAAATCATCCAATTTTAATTTTTCCCTAGCAAGTACTACTGTCTCATATGTTCTTGTTTGTCGTACTGATGGATGGACTGTTTTTATCCCACTAGAAGGCAAGCTGCATGAGGGCAGAGTTGGTTAATCTTCTCTTCTGTATCCCCTGTACCTACTTGGTGCTTAGATATACTAGGTGCTTAGTAAATATTTGTTGGATGAATAAATTTGTAGTGTGAGCTGCCTCTGGGGTTACATTTGCATTGTCTAAGTGTGAGGAAGTACCTGCTCTGAGCAGGCCTTAATCTCTCACCATTTAGATTGAGGGCGGGGCGGGGGGGTTCTGATTTCTTCAGGATATTCTGAGGACTTTTTTCTCTCAACCGAGGGTTGAATACATACTACTTCTTCTCCTCCCACTCCCCTCCTCCTTCTGGCCCAATTTACCTTAGTGTGTCCAGAGACCCAGTTTAAGTTTCCCCCATTCAGGAGTGGTCAGTGTAGAATGCAGGCATCTGGAGATTCTAGTCAACCAGGAATAAATGAAAAATATCATGCCTGTGAATTCACCTTTCTGTGTAAGGCTCTTGTAGCTATAAAGAGCTATAAGAGCTCCACTCCAAGAGTGTGGAGCTATAAATTACCTCGTACCCACTGAGAAGACAACAGCATTGAATAAAAAGAGAAAAATAATCTGATGACCTCTTTCTTTTTCAAAAGACACACACACGGAAGCTGTCCAGGGAAGCTATAGGCCCCTCACCAGGCCCAAGACACCCTGGCTGACAGTCCCCTGAAAAGTCCAGTGGAAATCAGCTGAGATCCTAAAACTGAACAAGGCTTGAGGAGAGCTGTTTGCTTGGGATGAGTGTCTTATTTGATTCTCTATAATTTCAACGCTTTGACTTCCAAGAACATCTGATTCAGATAACCATATCATATTAATTCCTTATATAGAACATAAATTAAGAAGCATCCGATATTTACTAACAGGAAAAAGCAATTTCTTCCCCACTGTGGTTACTTTTATTTTGCTGGCTCTCCCAAGGGCCCAGCACTCCAGGAGCTGGAGCTTTTCCTTTAATAAAACTGAAGAGGTGCCGTGTCAGTGGTGTGCCCTGAGGCCCATCTCCCTCCCTCCATCCACTGAATGAGACTCTGTTCCTCTTGTCTCCAGGGCCCTTTCTCCTCTCTTGGTACTTAAATCCTATTAGCTTTGAATGTGCTTCATCCACTGTGGAGTGTGGAGACAGAACAGCTTCCAGAATTGTGGAATTAGACTACTTCAGCCACAGTCTTCCCTCAGTCCCCCCCACCTCCTTTTTTAGTTCTGGTGCTGACAGGTTAAACCCTTGACAATCGGAGACATTCTACTCTTTTCCAGAACCATCTTCCAGCCCCTTGTATTATCTGCTCAACTTCTATCTCCCACCACTACAGGATGCAGAGGCCACGGTCTGTGTGAGACATGATATTCCTTAAAACTCACCTGTTAAAGGAAAAAAGTGCACCAGACAAGATGATGAGCAGAGAGAAGTTGATTTTTTTCTGATACTATTTCCAGCTACAGGGGCTTGAGCACAGACCAAGTGGGATACAAGCACCACTGAAACAAAGCGGGTGTTTCCAAGAGCTGGAGTGGAGGCTCTAGGCTTTCTGCATTTGCTAATTGACCTTCACCAAAGGAAATGTAAGCTTCCTCCTATCATCATGACAGGAGGAGGGAGTTTCACAGGTTGGAGCAAGTGTTCAGGCAAGTCAGACTCCTTCCTTCCCACTGAGTCTGGGAGAGAGGGTGTTGTCTTCTATGATGTCCTACCTTCCAAAGGAAGGGCTTCTAGGTCCTTGAGGAAGACATTCTGGTTGTAAAACTGACAAGAGGCTTTACAAAAACATTTACTTCTTAAGTTAGACAGAGAAAGAGAAATATCATATGATATCGCTTATATGTGGAATCTAAAAAGATGATACAAATGAACTTATTTACAAAACAGAAACACTCATAGACTTAGAGGACGAACTTATGGTTACCAGGGGGAAAGGGTGGTGGTGGGAGGGATAAATTAGGAGTTTCAAATTAACATACACACACACACTATATAAAATAGATAACCAACAAGGACCTACTGTATAGCACAGGGAACTTGGCTCAATATTCTTTAATAACCTAAATGGGAAAAGAATTTGAAAAAGAAAGGATACTTCCATGGGTATAACTGAATCACTTTGCTGTACACCTGAAACGAACACAACATTGTTAATCAACTACACTCCAATAAAAAATAAAAGTTAAAAAAAAATTTACTTCTCATAGAGGCAGAGAATGGATTTGCCCTCACAAGTTTTCTCAGGTAAATGCTCTAAGATAAAGGAGGTCAGGGGCCTGGGTTATAAAGTTAAGTCATCCCGAGGGGAATGTGGAGGCCCACTGGGGCACCGGACAGGTCTGAGTTTCCTTTAGGACTAAACTCAAGGGCACTTTACAAGGAGAGGTTCATCTTGCAGCCATGTGCTAACAACTTGCTTGCATTTTCTCTGTTTTTCTTGCCTGGGATGTTATGATTTTGGCAAGCTTAAAGGTGTGCCTGGCTTACCCGTGTATTTCTTTTCTCAGCTTTACCTCTAACATGGCACAGAGCCATTGGAGGAAGCTGTCCAAAGGACATGACCTCCAGCTGACCCTCAAGCTGCTGCCCCCCCCTTCCTGTCCTTGGGAGTTGCATTGTGCTTCCTTCCCCGCCCCCAAAAGCTGCTCCAAGCGGACAGCCTTGAAATAGAAATGTGGTGTTGAAGCCGCCTAGGATAAATACACGACTGAACCCTGTTACGGTCTCTATGTAAACTTTTAAGATTCTGGCAGATGTGTGCGGAGAGCTGCTCATTTTGCAACTGCTCGAGTCAAGCCTCACATGCAAGTTCCTTTGTTTAGTAAACCTGCCACCTCCCAATCTGGGGTGATCTGCCCCTTTCTTTGGTCTCTCCCTGCCCTCTGTGTCCAGGGACCAGGGGGTGATTTCAGATCATACCCAGGCAGCTCTGAGGAGGTTCTCAGGCAACAATAGTGCATTTTCCCAAATTAACAGCACAGTGAATCAAGCTGGTTTTTTGCCTATCTTCACAGTAGGTTTTTTTCCATATTAAAAACATTCGATTCCAAAGTTATTGATTTTAAGCACTATCATCGCCACTTGATGAATGCTTGCATACTATTATCAGAGTTTTTAAAAAGATTTATGTTATTTTATGTTAAAATAATAGCAGTGGTAACGATAATCGTCTGTAGAGGTTCCTATGTGTATAGACAATGGCTTGGATCACAAGATACTGTAAAGTTTAGAAGTGAGTGTTTCTGTTTATCTGCAAAAGTACTGTCTCCGTGGGAGGCCTGGGCTTAAGCAGACTTTATACAATCATCCCTCAGTCTACAGGGCGGGGGGATTGGTTCCAGGAACTCCCACATATACCAAGATTCGCGGACGCTCAAGTCTCATAGTTGACCTGCCATGTCCATGGGTCTCACATCAGCAGATTCAGCCAACCTCGGATGGAAATTTAGATCTGCAGTTGGTTGAATCCACGGTTGCCAAACTCAGGAATACAGTGGGCTGACGGTATATTTATTTTAAAAAATCCACATCTAAGTGGACCAGGGCAGTTCAAACCAATGTTGTTCAAGGGTCAACGGTAATTTGGCCAACTTTGCAATTTTGCCATTATTAACTGAACTTTAAAATTATTTGAGGTTTCCATTATTTTAAACTTTCTCATGAAATGGGTTGACAGTATTAATCTATAACAATGCATGGACCTGTATTTTAATTTTCAAATAGCACACTTGTACTTTAGTTACAGATGGCCACAATCCTAGCCAGTTACATTTTCAAAGAGCAGAACGTGTTTCTAAATGCTTAGGGTCAGGTACCTGAATGCTTAACAATATGTACTCTCAATGGTTTATGGCAATTATCTGAGCCATCTTTGCAAATATCACAGTGCTAATAATGCTCATATCTGAGCATTAGCTGGGGATGCTGTTGTCTTCACTCACCTGCCAAATGTGCAATAAAGAAGCTCATCCTTTAGATGGCTATTAAATCTTTTCTTTAATGTTCAATTATTTCCAAGTCTGTGACCACTATTTTATTTCATATGGTTATTTTAATTAAATTATTGAATTACAGTTATGAGGTATCTTGTTGCGTGGCTAATATTTAATGAATGAATGGCATGACTTGAATGATTTCTGTGTTGTTCAATTGATCAATCAGGTCTCCTCAACACAAGTATAATAGTTGGTATTATACTCTTCTATACTAGCACTTACAGTAAAGAATGGAGCCATGGATTTGATAAAGATATCTATGAAGGAAATGAACAATGTCTGCTCTGCACCGTTTCGTGGTGAAATGGTAGTGCTCTGAACCTGTGACAACTGTATGGGATGGAGGTTTTTCCTCAATAAAAAGCAGATTGCTTCACACTTTTAAATTCAATTAAAATGAAATTTTAGAATATAAAATTCCATAATTATGGAAATTATGAAGCAAGTGTATTGACATTTAGTATAGTTCAACCAAAGAAAATGAAACTCAGAAACTACTACCAGATTGCTTAACGTTTAGAAATTTTTAGATCATGATAGAGATTTAAGCTAAGAGCAGGCCAATTTCTTGTTACTAGAAATGGCTTTACTCATTGTAGCTCCCATTCACTACAAGTTTCATTTACAAAGATTTTTTTTATTATTTATCAGAAACATATAAGAATTCACTGAAGCTAAGGTTACCGTCAGGGTTAGGGTTAACTCTGGGTGCTGGCACCATGTATTTTGCTTCTTCCTGGCAATTGTTATTTGAAAGGACAATTAAGCAGTGTCTAAAGCTGTACTCCTTCATATACGAGGTTTGACTTAATTGCATACACTGGGTTTCTCAAATTAGGGTATGAAGGCGCCCCATCTGTGTCCTCCACACTCTCCCTGTCGCAACTCCCCAGATTCTGGAAATATCCTAGGAGGGACTCTGGCTCCTCATGAGAAAAGATTAATTTTTAAAAATTTCATTTACACAGATACCTAAAAAATAATGTAAGCATCTTCTGAATCATGTTCTTACTGAGTACAGTGAGGCCATTTCAGGGCTCCTATCTGTTTGATTATTACTATTATTATTTAAAACATATCAAATAAAATTTACCATCTTAAATAATTAATTAGTTAATTTATTTATTTATGGCTGTGTTGGGTTTTCATTGCTGCACGCGGTAGCTTTTCTCAGGTTGAGGGAGCGGGGGCTACTCTTCGTTGCGGTGCGCAGGTTTCTCATGGCGGGTGGCTTCTCTTGTTGCTTAGCACAGGCTCTAGGGCGTGTGGGCTTCAGTAGTTGTGGCTCAAGGGCTCTAGAGCGCAGGTTCAGTAGTTGGGGTGCACGGGCTTAGTTGCTCCGCGGCATGTGGGTTCTTCCCGGACCAGGGCTTGAACCCGCGTCCCCCGCATTGGCAGGCGGATTCTTAACCTCTGCGCCACCAGGAAAGCCCCATCTTAACCATTTTTAAGTGCACGGTACAGTAGAGTTAACCAAATGTGCATTGGTTGTGCTCTGTATCTCTAGAATTTCTTTATCTTACAAAACTGAAACTCTGTCCATTGAGCAACTCCCCTTTTCCTCCTCCCCCACAGGTCCTGGCAGCCAGCATCTACTTTCTGTCTCTGAGCGTTTGACTATTTTAGATTCCTCATATCCTCAAGTTTCATCCATGTTGTCGCGTGTTGACTTGCCTTCGAGTTCATGTACTCTTCTGCTTGATTGACTCTGCTGTTGATTCTTGTTAGTAAATTTTTCAATTCAGCTACTGAATTCTTAAGCTCCGGAATGTCTGTTTAGTTCTTCTTTATAGTGTCTGTCTCTTGATGTTCTCATCTTGTACATACATTGTTTTCCTGATTTCATTTAGTTGTCTGTCTGTGTTGTCTTGTCGTACTTGAGCTTCCGTAAGATGATTATTTTGAATTCTTTGTCAGGTAATTCATAGATCTCCATTTCTTTAGTGTCATGTGCTGGAGAATTTGTTCCTTTGATTAGGCCATCTGTTTCTTCCCATGCCTTGTTTTTGTTTTTTTTTTTTTGGTCAGGATTTCTGCATTTGGAAAAAAATAGACACTTTTCCCAGTCATTACATAGCCTGGCCTGATACAGAGGAAGACCTTCACCAGTTTGGGTAGAGACTCTGGGGACCTCTCAAACCTTTTATCATTATGGGTCTTCCCTGGGCTTGTGTGTATTATTTCCCAATTAGGGAGATTTGATGGTTTCCCTTTCAGGAGTTGGTGATATCTTGCGCTCTCTGCTGTTTTTCTGTGGTACTGCAGGTACTATTCTCCATGGCCCCCAGACATTCAACGTGTGCTGGTTTTATCAGTGCTGAGTCAGGCAAGACAAAAACCAGTCCTTAGGGCAGCTCCCCCAAAAGGGTCACAAGTTGAGTGCTTTCTCCTGATCATGGCAGCTATCACCTTCTGTCTATAGTATTACAGATTCGCTGATGCTGCCACAAGCCAGTGATTTCTCTTTTGCCTCAGCAGGCCCAGGCATCCAAAGTATGTTGGTTCCCCATCAGCTTTCCAACCAGGCAAGACAGAAACCAGTCCCTTAGTCA
Organism: Stenella coeruleoalba; assembly: GCF_951394435.1. Lineage (NCBI taxonomy): Eukaryota > Metazoa > Chordata > Mammalia > Artiodactyla > Delphinidae > Stenella > Stenella coeruleoalba. The sequence goes on from NC_137169.1 coordinate 133,136,436, forward strand.
GGCTCCTGAAGAGCTGGAATTTTGGACTAATGATTCACTCTTCTCTTCCTATCCCAAGAGGAGCTGGGCTTTGTTCCTGGTGACAGGCTGTGCCAGCTTAGGGGAGGCACTGATGTAGTTGAAATGAAATGGCTTTTCTTGCCCATTTCAATGGGACTGGTCCTGACGTTGACCTTGGCTTCTTGCCCATTTCAGTTGGACTGGTCTTGGCACTGCAACTTCCTAACTGGTTTCTGGAGTTCTCACGAAGCCTTTTTGTTTTTTGTTTTTTGGCGGTACGCGGGCCTCTCACTGTTGTGGCCTCTCCCGTTGCGGAGCACAGGCTCTGGACGCGCAGGCTCAGCGGCCATGGCTCACGGGCCCAGCCGCTCCGCGGCATGTGGGATCTTCCCGGAGCGGGGCACAAACCCATGTCCCCTGAATCGGCAGGTGGACTCTCAACCACTGCGCCACCAGGGAAGCCCTCACGAAGGCTTTTTGAATGGTATATTGTTAAGTTGGTGTTTCTGTTGAGAAATGAGGTCTGGGGTTTCCTATTTTTGCATCTTACTGATGTTACCTCCCCTTATCTGTTTTTGTATTTAAGCTCAAATCAGTTCCAAGCAGTAAGGTCTACAATCCCTTATCTGAAACCCTTGGGGCCAGATGTTTTTCGTGATTTTAGATTTGCGAAAGGTAACATGGTGCATACACTGCAAAGTATATAACTTCCAGGTGGGGTGGGGCAGAACCCTGAAATCAACACAGTGATAAATGTGTATATCCAACTAAGAGGGAGATAAAAATTATAAATATTCTTCTGTTACATCACGTCAGATTTTGCCATCAATAATTATGAAAATCATTTTCAAATCATTTTCAAGAGTGAAGTGTGAGGATAAGGAGTTGTGAGTCAGTAGCCTTTGTTTTTATTGCCAAATAAGAAAAGAATAGAATAACCTTAATATGTGAATGACCGTTGCATCCAGTGATGGTGGATGTGCTGCCTATGGATTTATTGTCTCTTAGCTCTAAATTCATACTTTTTGTCTGATCAGTGAAAATGGGCATGGACCCTTTAAATTGTTTTTCTTTGCCAGCCGGCGCTGAAGCTTCGCCAGTAGGAGGCGCACAGCTTTTCCCAGTAGAGGGCGCACAGGAGCTGCTGCTTCCTGCAGTGCATGGCAGCCAGCAGCTCCCCCTTGGTACTATCTTGGGAGATTTTGTAGCAGAAAGACTCTGGTGAGACACCTTCCCCATGAACAGCTTTACCCGATGTCCTGAAGGACATATTCTTAGCAAGCTCTTTTGGTGCAGTGATAGAGCAACTTCTTTGCCATAAAATGAGGCAGAGCTGCAGATTCTGGATCTCAGCCCTGCAGTGTCTCTACCGTGAGTGCTCTGTCTCAACCCTTAACCCTAGAGGTAGTGGCTGTTCCTTTTGCCTGATAATTTTGGATTCTTTAAGTTCTCTTTACTTCTTACTAGCCAACCTTGTGTTACTCTAATCCCTTGCTATAGTTAATAACTCTTTACATTAAAGTTTCCCTGTGTTAACTGTGTGGTTTCTCTGTCTTGATTGGACCCAGGATGATACAGTAGGCTCTTCATAATAATGTTCGGCAACGATTCTGTGGCTTAATAAGAATTACTTTACCCTTCGCCCAGTTTCAGGCACAGAACTCCTAAAAACCTTATGATTCCCTAAGTTATAGGGGTGCTAAGAGCATCTTTTGTTCTAGTTTGGTCTTTGACTCTGGTTCCTGACACCAAGAACTTCTAAGATCCTTGGAAACTCTGGGGTAATCAGAGCGTCTTTTTGTGTGCTATTGACATGACTGGTAGGTAGGGGTCCCTCGATAGCTCCTGGATGGGGTGGGGCTGGTCATCAGAAAGACCAAGCCACAGTTAGAAGCTTGGAATCTTCAACTCTACTCTCCATCCTCCGTGGGGGCCGGGGCGGGGAAGAAAGGCTGGAGATTGAGTTAATAATCAATCATACCTATGTGATGAAGCCACCATAAAAATATCCAAGTATGAAGTCTGAGAGCTTTTGGATTGGTGAAAACGTCCATGTGCCAGGAGGCTGGCGCACCCCAATTCCATGGGGACAAAAACCCCTGCATTTGACACCCTTCTGGACCTTGCCCTATGTACCTCTTCTTGCATCTATTCATTTGCATCCTTTGTCGTATCCTTTATAATAAACTGGTAAAAGTAAGTGTTTTCCTGAATTCCATGAGTCATTATAGCAAGTTATCCGAACTGGAAGAGGAGTCATGGGAACTCCTGATTTGTCAGCCACGTTTGATGGAAGTGTGGGTAACCTGGGAATCCAGTACCTGTGACTGGTATTGGACGAGGGGCAGTCCTGCGGAACTGAGCCCTTAAACCTGTGGGATCTGCACTAACTCCAGGTCGGTAGTGTCAGAATTGAACTGTGGGACAGCCGGTGGTGTCTGGAGAGCTGAGAATTGGTTGGTGCAGGAAAAACTCCTACTTTGGGTATGAGAAGTGGAGCATTGCTGTGTGAGTATAGGAACAAGTATTTCTCTTTTAGTTGGAGTCAGAGAAGTAGGATTTGCTAGAACAGCCTTGCCTCATGGAAATGTAGAGTTTGGGAGGAGGAAGGATGAAAGGGTGGGGCATGAGGAACCTTGATTCTTGGCTGGCCACATGGTCACGCACAGTATGGAGAAGTAGCTGCACCATCAATTACTAAAAGTTACCAACAGAATTTAGAGTTGGAGCCAGCTGTAGGGCTTGGTTCACGGCATGCTTAAGGGAATGCAAACTAATAGCAGAAAAGCTAAATATACGCTCTCTTGGTTATTTTAACCCGCAAGAGCTACAAGGAAAGTAAGAGAAAGTGCTGAGTCGGGCCTTGCTGGTGGAACGAGCTCAGAATTTGATCAGTCGGAGATTCTGGCCACTAGTCTCAAAGCCACCCAGAAAGGGACAACAGAAAGTACCTCTAAGACCTTGGTCACCAGGAAGGTGGTCAGTGTGCAAGACAGCAAAACCAAGAACCTATGGACCAACGGGCATAGTGTAAAAGGGTTGTTTCATTTGTAGATCTGTGTCATCAGATTCCTCTAGAGCCTTTACTGAAATGGATAGTGAGAGTGGTTACTGTAGGGGCTGTGTCTTTTGTTTTAATGATTCAGGATGGAAGGGCACATTTGGGTTGATACAGTACACACAGCTCACCAGTGAACGATCACAGATGCGTGATCCAGACACACAGGAGGTTATTCCCGAGAGAACAGTCAATGTTGTGGACTGGATAAAAACCACTGTGAGGTCTCCTTGTCCTGAGGAGGGGGACTGACCATCTCCCCCATAAATGCCAAGTGGAACACCCTGGGTGAAGCAGCTTACATGCTTTGTGTGCAGGCCATGTGGGACTGGCTTTGTGGTGACCTGGATAGTCACCCACTGAATGTGCCTATTACCATGTCATTGTAAGTGCTGTGGTTCAGAGGGTCCTTTTCACACGGGCACCCCATGTACCCTTACTGCTGCAAAACCGAGGGACAGCTCTGGAAGCTTTATTGAACTTGTTGCCTCAGTTTCCCCCCATGGCTCATACAAATGCTAATAAAGACATAAGATTAATTCAGAAGAGAATGGGGAGAGGCACTCTTTCCCAAAAGGTGGAAAATTTCAAACTATTATTAAGAAATAAGGTGATAGGGAATCCCCTGGTGAGCCAGCGATCCAATGGTTAGGACTTGGCACTTTCACTGCCAGGGCCCAGGTTCAATCCCTGCTTGGGGAAATAAGATCCTGTAAACTGTGAGGTGAGGCCAAAAGAAAAAGACAAAACAAAGGGATAAAGGAAGCGTTGATATGGGCAAAAAAGAGGAAAAAGAAAGGGGAAGGTCCCTAAAATCATCCAAGCAGGGTGGAGATCTTACACAGTCGTTAAGAAATGAGATGAATAAAAAGAACACTGCTGGGGTTACAGCACAGTTTTAGGAGAGCACTGCCAAGTGTTGGGCAGGGCAGAGGGACCTCCCTGCTTGTCCCCAACTTTAAAGGGGCCCAAATAAGTCCACTCTGTTTACCCAAGTTTAGAGAAATTTAAAGCTGGAAGGTAGGCAAAGATTACTATGGGAAATCTGAACTACAGTTGCTGGGCAGTGGTTAAGTAGGTTAACCAGGATAAAGATTGGCAAAAGGGCCAGGTCCCTGGCTCAGCCTCCTGCTGGGAACCCAAAGCCTTTTGCATCAGAGTGGGTAGAATGGTCAGGGACAGAAAAGGGAAGTGTCCAGGGCTCCTTGGTATGGGAACTCTGTGCACTGTGGTACCGAAACTCCCTGGTGAAGCCCTAACTCAGGCTATAATTAGATTGAAGGAGTAGAAAAAAAAAAGGGTTGATAGGTTTAAGGTGAGAGTTTGAGTAGAAGTTGGAATGTTTATGTTTACGTAAAGAAGTTATGTTTCTTTTATCTGAATGTTTTATAGGAATGAGTATTATGTCTCATTCCAGTGACTGGGGAACATTTTTCCTACCTAGTCTTGTAAAAGATGACATGTAAATTCGCCCTTTGAGAAAGATTAATTAGACAGCCTAAGTGGGAACCAGTATGATTGCCGGAGCCCACCCACCCCCTGTAGAACAGGAGCTGGTGTTGGGACAGATGCTCTGTGTGAGAGCTCTTTGCGCAGCAGAGACTGGGGCCGTGGCGAAGTCTGTGGGCTCCTCTCAGCAGCGACTATGGGGATTTTGGACTAGAGAGTTTCCATTTGAGAGGCAATTACTAACTTGCTACAGACGTTAACTGAAACTGCCACTACGAATGAAGGTCAGAAAGTAACCTTGAAACCTGAAATACCCATCGTGTCTTGGATGATGTCAGAGACACACTCTAATTGGATGGTATCACCCATAATCAGGTGGAAGTTTTGTACAGGGTCCCGCTGCCTGGGAATGCAGGAGGAAGATTCTCTTGAGCAGGGAGCCTCTTTTCCCTTAGGACTGACTGAAACCACTCTTGCTTTTTGGAAGTTCAAATAGAGAAAGCTAGGGAGATATGGAATTATCTGTGGCCCATATTGAAATCAAAAGAGCTAATACTGTAGCTGCCAAAAGCACACTCACGTTCTAAATAGGATTTGGCTGCAACAAAATGACATTTCTGTCATGGTAAATTAGTATTATTAATTTAAATTTAATTTTAGATTTCGTCTGCTTAGTATTATGTGAATTTTAAGAAATACATTTCGTTACTCATTCAGGTAACGTTAAAACTGAAATAGTCAATGTGGGCTATCTGCTAGCATATTTTTCCCTTTAAAAGAGGTTCATACCGTTATAAGTTAAATTGTGTGCTGCCCAGATTTCATGGGTTGAAGTCCAAACCCCCAGCACCTCAGAATGTGACCTTATTTGGAAATGGGATTGTTGCAGATATAATTAGTTAAGGTAAAGTCATAACGGAGTAGGGTGGGTTCCTGATCCAATATGACTGGAGTCCTTGTAAATGGAGAAATTTGGACCCAGGCACTTATGCAGGAAGAGTGCCATGTGAACATGAAGACGGCCATCTACGAGCCAACGACAGACACTTGGGACAGTGTTCCTCTTGAATCTCAGAAGGAACCAACCCTGCCCACACCTCGATTTCAGACTTCTAGCCTTCAGAACCATAAGACAACATATTCCTGTTGTTTAAGCCACCCAGTTTGTGATACTTTGTTATAGCAACCCTAGCAAATTAATACAACATCCACCTGAAGTTCTGAAAAATACTCAGCCTTCTTCTCCTCTGTACATTTGCTCAATATTCTTGAAGCTTTCTCACATGATTCATTGCTTAGTAGAAGTTTTTTTATATGTATCTGTTTTTAAACCCCTTTTCCTAATTGTCCCGTGAATTTACTTGTAATGTTATTTATTCAGTTAAACTGGAGCTTACAAAGATCTCATTTAAAAGAGTTTCCATAATGTCACTTCCTTTTCTGCTGACTTTTCTCTTTATAAACATTCACACAAATTTAGAGAATCAGAAACTGCCAAGGTACCGTCTGTCTGAATGTGACCTGTAACTAGATTGTGATGGCACTTGTATCAAAAGATGCAAAGTAAAAATCATTGCGTTCTTTATAGTCATCATTGGTGCAGTACTTACATAACTGCCATTCACTCTTCTAGCCTCTTCCTTTTCTTTATACTTCCTACCTGTCTGAGCATTACTGCTTGTCTTTTTTCTATATTTCTCTCAAATACATACACTTTTCTTGTCCCAATTCACATACAATTTTTTCTTGAAAGACGATATTTAATTATGTTTTAGAAAATTTCTTGCCTATCATTTGTGTTCCTAGAGCTAGAGAAAAATAAAAGGATGTCAAGAAATCAATTACACCACCAGAGAAAAAAGATTAGCCTCTAGATTCCATCATTTCCTATAAATCCTCTTTGCTTGTTTCTATGACTAATGAATGCAGAATGGAAAATTATTCACACTCCAGCAGCAACCTGGATGCCAAACCCATTTGCAGAAGGCCTGGAATAAGGATATCATTCAGGATTCGTTCTTTTTCAATGCAAACCGTGGAATCTGAGTAGGACAAGAGTGTCAGGGGGAAAGGGTGTGTTTTCGGCACTGCAGAAAGCTGTCATGGTGACGAGGAGGCATAACAACTTACTTATTTATAAAAATAAACCTGAAAAGAAAGTGAGTCGGGCACAGGTTTGCGATTTCACTCCTGTCGATGTCAGATGGAGACTATATCCTGAAAAATCTTAGTTATCGGAATCCCGAGAAAAAGCATTCGAGAAGGAGTAGTGACAGAAAACCCTACCTTTACAAAGGCGGGGATATAAAATACACTCATCTTCAGGTTGTTTGAGATTTCTATAACCGACAATTTTTGGAGTTTTTTCTAATTCAAAGCAAGGAATAATTTTTGTGTGTGAAATTCAAAACATAAATGTGTAGTGAGTTCTGAATTTTATTAAATTGTGTGTTTTGAGTTTTTTAATGAAAATTTTGCACTCATCGTTTTCCCACAGGTGTGTTTTTCCCCAGCACTAATCTATTCATCATAAACCAAATAAGTAGCAAAGACCAGAGAATATGTTAAAATTCAGAAAAGAAAATTAACTGAAAATCAATCCCAAATAATAAGACAACGTTCTAAAGGTGGATCTACCCTCTCGGCTTGAGTGCGTTAGGGTAAAGTGTCACTGGGATTAGTGTGGGGTTGAAACCCTGCTGGGGGAAGAAGTCTCCACCACTACAGCTGTGAGTTTTGAAAGGGCCAGACCCCATAGCCTGGTGCTCAGCAATGAAGCTTAACTGGCCACCCGACTCCCCTGGGGGGAATTGTGGAGATGCGAATCAGCAGCAAGGCTTGATTTTCCACCAGGTGCTCTTTCACTTCTTGCCATAGTTAGACATTTAACTGGGTGAAAGTTCAGGGGTGAATTTCCCCTCCCCCCCCCCCACAATGATATGAATTTTGCTGTGGAGCAGTCAGGTAGGAAGTTGTCCTCATTCTAAACTACATGTGTGGGTGCCACAGAATTCCTTCTGAAGGTGAGCTGGAGAGGTTCTAGTTTACTCTGTGAAAAGTGTTAGTTGATTTCCCCATCCACAAACCCACCTTCCTCCGGTGTAGACCAAGGAAATAGAAGGGAGGTTGCTTGATATTTTTAAGGAACTGGTTACAGAATTTTAGTCAAACTTTGACATAATTTTTTAATTCCGTGGCATATGGAACATGAAAATCTTACAAAATCAAGGTCTTATAATCATGTCACCCATATTTGTAACCACTTTTAGGGTCTGTGATGAACTTATTTATTGTCTACAGAAAGCAAACAGACACTGCCAGCTTCAGTGTGTTGTATTTTCTGGGTTTGGATTAGACATTACAAGAGTATTTAAAATGTGTTTACTGTGTATGAAGCTCTGTCCCACTACTTGGTGAAAGGAAAGTTTCTTGCCCTGAAGATGCTTATACCTTGCATGTAGAAAGGAGATCAAAGTTATAGAATATTTTGGTGAACACTTTTACATTGACAAGATTATACATAAACATTTAACACCTAGAAGTGAAAGTTTTGTTCATTTCCATGGCATTTCAACACTTCAGGCATCTTTCTAAAAGAAAATTTTAATTTTCTTTGTTGCTTAAACCCCTTGACAAGCTTCCTCCCCACTCGGGCACAGAGAATGGTAGATGCCTGTTGGAAGGATTTATTTGAGCTCTCCATCCCTGTCAAAGACTGACATGTCCTTCTATGAACTCTATCCTTTCCCTTTAATAGAAAATATTATTGGGCTTGTTTCGTTTTCTCTCTGCTGCTAAGCTGTACTTTCCAAAGAGGCAGATGTTCTATCCACCCTATTTATTTTTGTCTCCCTAGAAACTAATGCCTTGCATACCTCATAGCAAGTATTCAATGAGCATTTCTGAAATGTGTGAATATTAATACCTCTAACTTATGGCACGTCAGCAGGCAACAAACCAAAGCCGAAAGGAGAAGTTCTACTCCTCTTCTGTGTGGCCCCACAATCTTGGCTTATTAGGTGTTGGTTGGGGAGAGGAGTGGTAGAATTTCTAGGGCTGCCATATGTCTCCATTTTCAGATTCAGCCACAGAAATGAGAAGACCAGTGAATGCGAATAGAGATAGGATGAGACCGTAAATCATTCACTCAAGCAGCTGACTGGGCCTTGAGGTTTTCAAAACTCACGGTGCTCGCTCGCCCTCTCTTTTTCCCCCAACACCTTTTATATCCCATCACCCTATCTGGTAGGTTTTTAGTATTGGTTTAAGCCTAACTTATTCTTTAGATTTCTTTTTATTTTTAAGATTTTTTTGATGTGGGCCATTTTCAAAGTCTTTATTGAATTTGTTACGATATGGCTTCTGTTTTATGTTTTGGTTTTTTGGCCCCAAGGCATGGGGTATCTTAGCTCCCTGCCGAGGTATCAAACCCACATCCCCTGCATTGAAAGGCTAAGTCTTAACCTCTTTTGAGGCTCTTCCTGTTCCAAACAGACACATACGCACACACGCATTCTTTCTCACTTTCTTAAACTCTCTGCTCTATCCCAGCTGACTCACATACAGGGCCTTCTATCATTGCATTCCTGTAATAATTTCCCTATTATGTGATCAGTGAAAGTAACATGTTATTTAACCCATTGGGAGAAGTCCCTACTCACTTTTCTATGAACCACAGTTATGAAGCAACTCAACAGTTAATTATTTGCTGGATTAATGAATGGTTGAAAGGATTACTATATAGATGACTGGAAAAGTGGGTGGTGGGTAGATGGATGGATGGTGAATTAGAGCAGTAACTGCTTTTTTACTTTACCTTGTCAATGTGGGTGATTCTTAATACTCCAATAATAGATTAGGTAGATGAGAGTAAAAACTCTGCAGGAAGGCATCAATAGCAAAATAATAAGCAAAATAAAGTACTCTTACAATAAGCAGTCTGGTGCACAGTCTTAAACATTTATATTATACAACAGTATATCAAGTTACTTAAGATATTGCCCTATTTTGTGGAGATTTTTGTTAGGGTTGGAGTAGAGGTAGCACAATTTTTTTAAATGAGGCCCCCCTCCAAAAAAAACGAAAGAAAAATCAGTGATTTTAATGTATTGTTTTGATTATGGTTTTCTTTAAAACTTCTAACTATACAGTTTAGTTATTGTGTGCATAAATTACATCTGTGTACTTGATGAATTAGTGGATTCATAAGGAGGTGTCCTGTGCCACTTATAGTGGAAACTGTGTTTAATTATTTAAAAAATTTGTATAGCACCAGAATTTAGTATTACTCCCCATAGACACACATTGATTTAAGCAGAAATGGAATGATTGCTTTGATGTCTACTCAGAGGGTTCTCAGGACTACCGCAACACAGTAAATGAAGCTGAATTTCAAGTGGGCAGCATTGTTCCACTGTAATATTGCATAACTGAAATGTGGAGCCACAAGGGGTGTGACACAACTGAAACTATATTTGGTACATTTAAGATCTGAAATGATGACTTCTTTTTAGAAGAGCAAACAGAAGATCAAGCAGCGAAGTTTCAGTTGAGTCATCTCACTTGTGACACTTATTTTAAATGCAATCTGTTTAACTCCAAGTATTTCCATCTTTAGAAAACATGGGCCTCTTTTCTAGGGCACTTCTCTTATCCATTTGTAGGCAGCTTGCTGAAGAGCTTCCAAAGAAAAATCCCATCTCATGCAAAGTAATATACTTTGACTTACTTTTATGGAGAGTATCGTCTCTGATGAAAGATGACTGTTAACCTTTTCTCTGTTGATTATTACCTCCTGCTCTCAGGGAATGGCTTCCTGCAAGTTCAGATGTAGCTCTGCATTCACAGTCCACAGAGCAAAGATGTCTGAGCATTTTCCCTGTGTTCCCTGTAATAAGACTAGTTATTTTCCAGGCTTTGGGTAGCTGTTGGGAGACATTTCTCCACAGGCCTCTCACATTTCTGCCTATCTTGTAAGCAGAAGCACTGACTATTTTTGCAAGCAGCCTTGGAAAATAGTGTGTCTCTCTCCAGAGCAAAGGATAGGCATGTTTACTGCCCATTATAAAGATTCAGGTTCCCTAAGCTCAGGCTTTCTCACTTGTGACACAAACCATTGAGTATGCAGGTGTCATCCAGCTCTCTGCACCTGTGGGAGGGGGGACTCAAGGGTCCTGATACTTTGCCTACTGCTTTTACTATGAGTAATAACATCTTTTGTTTCAGATTCAGGAGTCTTGTGTCTTCTGTCATCTATGGGATTATAGTAGGCCAACTTGTTAACTTCAAAATAGGATAACATCTCATATCCTTCCAGTAAGTGAAAACAGTGAGGTAAGAAATATTATTTTAAGCATTGTGATATAGAATTAATTAATTAAACCTTTGGTATTAACAAATACTTGTAATATATTAAATAACATTTTACTGATGGCTGAGTTGTATGGTAAGTTTAGAATAGTACTAGGAAGAAATGCTTCATTATGACATAGTATGTGCATTTATTCAGTGTTACAGCAAGGGTAAAATTAAATTTGCATAATGTATAGCATAGCTCTTCACAACCAGTACGTTGCATGTTTTGTTGAAAAGTTGCTACTTTTCTAAGTTTAACATTTTAATCATGAAAGAAAAGTAACCTTAAGTTAAAAGAGTTATACGGTTAAAAATTTTCAGGGACTTCCTAAAAGTTCCCCAATTATTTTCTTATATTTCATATCCCCAAGAAATTGTATTTTTCCCAAGGCATGTTTCTAAAATACACTTGCTTAATAAAACTCGCTAAGTTTGTTCACATTCAAAAATGGTTATATTTAAAAATCTGTATAGTTTAATTACTGCTAAATATTATTTTAAATTCATGGGACATTATAGTTGTTTGTGTATAAGTTCAGTAGCATTCTCAAAATATTTAAGAAGCCTAATTTAAACAACAGTTTTAAATAACTCAAATATAGTTTCATAATATGTGCATTTCATAAAACAAGAATTTTCATTAAGCACTTTACTTGGATTTAAATACCTTTTTATTTCATATTGTAGGTTTAATAAAAGTAATTCAGCATAATAATTTTATTATACTTATGATTCTGAATTACTTGAAAATGCAAATTCAGGGAGATATAACAGTATTCTTTTTCATTATGCACATTTAGGTTTTTTAATACTGTCTGATAATTATAATGTTAGTAGTGATAGATGTGTTTGACATTAGTGAGTTATGTATATTTTATAGTGTTTTCAACACCCTGTCTTTCATAGGTTAAATTGGGTGGTTTATTAGGGGCTGGCAACTTCTATCATGCAGAAATGAAAGCTTACTCTCAAGAATCTTGCTTTATTGTGCACCGTGCTTCTCTCTTAACTCCTCTTTGGTTCCTGTTTCTTCCCTACTTCTATTTCCATATTTACCTTCCTTCCTTCTTTTTTTTTTTGTTTTTTTTTTTGTTTTTTATACACTTAGAGGGTTTGTCCATGTGCGCCACAGACAGGGATTGGTGGGGGGAGGGGGAAGGGAGACTCCAGACTGTTTCCCCTCTCTGTCTTGGGTGGTGTCTTCATCAGGGACTGCGTCTTTTCCATGCCTCCAAACATGGCCTTCCTTCTGTGGTTCCAACTTCTACCAGTCAACCCTCACATGGTGTTCTGACCCCAATAGACACTTCAGACTCCTGAGATCTGTTAACACCCCCTCCTCTTGTGTGCCTCTAGCCATAAGACAATAGCACTTCTAGTTGATGTTAATCTCTGTGTTTCATCACCAGCCTTTGCTTAGCTTTTCAGCTCAGGCATCACTTTGATAACTAGTTCTGTGTATTAGATTTCCTCTTTTCAACCTACCCAGAATTGTTTCTGTTTTCCCTACTAGACCCTGACAACTCTCTTGAAGGGATAAAATATCTTTATTGCTCTTTCCTAGTCAGAGTTTCTTCCTTTCCTTTTATTCCTTCCTTCTTGGTTCTTCTCTCTTCTCTTTTAGCTTTGACCCTTCAACTGGCATTGACATTTTTGCATGTAGAACAGACTATGATTACAACTACCCAATATAACAATATGAAAAACAATGCCAACTGAATTTCTTATTAAACATCTTATGTATCACATTATAAAATGAGTAAGTAAAATAAAGTCTTTAAAAATAGTTTATCAAAACTGTCACTGTGTGTGTGTGTGCATGTGTGTGTGTGTGTGTGTGTGTGTGTGTGTGTGTTGTGTACATGTACGTGATTAAGAGAAAGGAGAGAACAGGGCACTGAAGCCCCAGTCCAGTCCCAGCTGTGCATCTTGCTTTAGAGCTTTGGGCTAATCAACTCTTTTTGCCTCTGCTACCTCATTTCTATGATGAGCAAATTACCCAAATCTTGGAAGAAAGGCAAGGGAAGACTGCAAGGTTTTTCTCAGTGTCACACTAGAGCCTGTGCAACAGGTTCATTCAAGGATTATTTTATTTTCTAGGGCAGGGTTTGGCAAATTATAGCCCACAGGTGAGATCCAGACCAAGGCCTGTTTGTTCAGCCCTTGAGCTAATATGGATTTTACATTTTTAAAAAGTAAAAAAAGGAAACCAATATGTGACAGAGATTTTATATGGCACAAAAATACTAAAATATTTACTATCAGGCACTTTAAAGAAAACTTTTGCCAACCCCTGCTCTGGGGGAATGAACCACTGTTTGATTGACTACCTATTGTTGATCAGGATTTAGACTCAGTGAAGGTAGATGATTGATAAATTGACAACGAATTTTGTCCTTTGGGGAAGCAATGGATTTGTGTCTGGAAGAAAAGAATATGGCTGTAGTACTCTCTAGGACATTAATTAGTTTCATATATAACTTTGTAATTATATTTTAGCATCTTCAGTTGATTGTGAGTAGTTCAGGCTGTCTCATTCTCTTTTGAAACAGCTTTACTATCCTGCTGGTTCCCTTATTAAAAAGTACAATGATTTTGTCAATATGTGTTTATTTTATATTTGCATTTGAATGGTATTTTATACTCTTAGAAATTTATGCTTTGACAATAAACGGGCCACCTCCGTCTTTCCTATTTCGCTCTCAGTTCTTTCAGGATTTTAATACAACATGATGTCGGATAACTAGATGCGGGTTTTCGCCATCTTAAAAGTCATCTTAAAAGTCAGTCTAGATATTCTCTTAACAAACTCCAATCAAAGCCTTCTCTGAGTTTTTCCATTTTCTCTATGTTTTTAACATACTGTCTGATGTCTGCAATATTGAATCTTTTGTTGCTAAAGCTCATCTCCTCATACCAAAAGAGCTGTATGTTTATCAAGAGACAGATTTTTTTTCCCTTTTTTCTTTGTTTTAATTATTATTGTTAATGCATTATTTGATTAAATAATACACAAACAAATAAAATCAGGGCAGGAATAGAGAGTTGTTTCAATGAAGACCCCATTGAATACTCTGAAAACAACAAAGATGAATTGCTAAGTAGGTGCCGTGCAGTTAAGTCTGGGCGAAGCAGTAGCCAAAGGTTGGCATGCTTGGCTATGACCAGGTCTCTGCTTGGAAGTGCCTGGTTTTGAAAACACCTGTGCTGCTTGTCAAGCCCCCTCTGTTAAATGTGGACATCTTTATGCTTTATGGCTCAAAATGACTAGAAAGCTTATTACCTTTTGCGTGATGGTAATAACAGGGTAGTTACATCTTCTTCTTAGGTGGGGCTGGGGCTAATGGGAGTTAATCTGGGTTAAAAGCCGGTCACAAGGAGACTCCTCTCTCTTAACCCAGAGCCCACAGATCCAGGGTCACCTGAGAGGCATTAGGAGGGCACCACAGGAAAGCTGGTGTGCTTGCTGCTCTAAATAGCTGAACTTGTCCTTACCCAAGGTCAGAAAATGTAGGGAATTACTGTCAATAGTCTGTGTGATGACCCCACAACTAGACTGGGCTCCCGTGCTTGGAAAATAAAAAGATGGAAGAATTTCTGCACTCAGACTATTTCTTTTAGTTCTCATTCACTTTAAAGAAACTAGAACTGTAATTTGTAGAATTTTTACGGCGGGTATAAAGTCAAAAGACAAAGGTGACAAAGCTGAAATCGAAATCATAGAGTCATACTCAGAGAAAAAATATTTTAGGTAATACTTACTTTTTTACTTATGTATTTATTTTTATGATTCCCCACTTTGTTCCTGATCTTGTTGAACAAGATGACTTGCAGACAAATAAGGAGCTTAAAGAGCATAAAGATATTTGAGCAGGTATTCTGATGATCTCTGAGATTTAAAAAAAATCTGAATTTATGAAAGTTGCATAGCTTCTGCCTTCATGGGAAATTTTGGATTACTATCAACTCTTATGGAACATTGAACAAGATATTTGTTGTTACACAACAAACCTAAAACCGTCACAGTCCTCTCCAGGTGTCAGAGCCTTGCACCCACCAAAGCTGGATTATTAATGGATTTTTTAATATGAATATGGATATTAATTCTAATACATGATTCATACCTTAATAAAGGTACAGAATAGGTTCACCTGGTGAGTCTTGATTCAGGTTAGAGGGATAAAGAGTGGTGTCAGTGGTCAAAAAAGGTATTTTGGAAAGGAAGTCAAAAGACCAGAGGAGTTTAACCAACTTGTTCAGGGGGTGATATTTCTGGCAGAAGGAGCAACAGATATAAATACTTGAGCATGGTGTGGCCAATTATAATATTTTAGTATCATTGGAATGTGGCATGGTGTAGAGATGAGGGGTAGACAGTAGATGAGAGGTGAGGCTCAAAAAGCAAGCAGAGAGGCTGAGTCAAGATGGCGTACTAGGAGGATGCGGAATTCACATCTCCTCACAACTAGGGCGCCTACCAGTCACTGGTGGGGGACCATGGACACCTAAGGGGACGGGAGGAACCCCCAGCGACCGGGTAGGACGTGGGGCATGGGGGGAGTGAAGGGGGAGGAGAAGTGGAGGTGGGATGTGACTGGCGCCCCTGAGTGGCGGCTGGGGGAGGGGAAGGGATCCCATACCCAAAGGGGGAAATTCAGGAACCACTGGGAGGACAGAGGATCAAAAGGGAGCGTGGCCAGGTTTCCCCTGCCCACTTGGGCCCCCAGGGACCTGTTGAGATCCCAGGCCTGATCCTCTGCCCACTGATGCCCCCGCCAGCTGCGCGGGTACTGAGGGAGTGGGAGGGAGTGAAGGGGGAGCAAAAGTAAAGGCCTGATCTCCAGGACCGGCACTCCTGTGGGGTGGCTGGGGGAGGGGAGGAGTCCCTACACTCAGAGAGACCCACCCACGATTAGGGGTCCAGCAGGGATGGGGGAGACAGTGGGGGAGGGGTGCAAAGGAACAGAAGGGATGGGACCAGTGCTTTCCCTGTCCACTTGGGCACTGGGAGGCCTGTTGAGCTCCTGGGCCTAATCCTCTGCCCTCAGAGCCTCCCTCCTGCTGTGAAGAGACCAAGCCCCACCCCTACACCCCCCCCCCCAGGGCCCCACCTCTCCACTCGGAGACCCCCTCTGAGACCCCCTCCACTCCCACTGGGCCTAAACTCCACCCACACACCCTCACTCAGGGCCCTACCTCCAAACTCGGGTACTCCACACTCCAGAGGCCCTCCTTTCTACATGCTGCCTCTCCCCTTCAGTGCAGGTCCTAAGCAGAGGCCCTGCCCCACACTTGAACGTCGCTCCCCTGACCCGCCTAGGTCCTGCCCCACCCTAAACCCTGCCCCTGCCTAAGTTCCACCCCCCTGCCTAAACTCTACCTCCATAGCCAAGACTTTTTTTTTTTTTCTTTGCTCTTTTCCTCTTAGACTGGGATTCTTTTTTACCTTGTTGATTCATTGTAGTCAATTCTTTTCTAATTTTATTTTATTCTTTATACATTGTTATTGTTCTCTCCTTTTGGCTTGTTCCCCCCCACCCATTTTTTTCTTTTTTCTGTTCTGGTTTTATTTCACCTTGTTGTAGTTGTTTCAATTATAGTTTTATTTTTCCTAATATATTTTTTTATCTTTCTAACTTTATTTTGTTTTTTATTCTTTGATGTTGTACTGCTCCTTTTTTTCTTTCTTTCTCCCTTTTTTTTTTTAACTGCGCCATGAAGCTTGCAGGATCTTGGTTCCCATGCTGGAGGTTGGGCTCAAGCTCCTGTGGTGGGAGCTCCGGGTCCAAACTGCTGGACTAACAGAGAACCTCAGATCCCAGGGAATATCAATCAGAGGGAGGCCTCCCGGAGGTCCTCATCTCAGCACCAAGACCCAGCTCTGTCCAACTGCCTGCAAAGTCCAGTGCTGGACGACTCAAGCCAAACAACCAGTAAGACAGGAATAGAGCACCACCCAACCAAAAAAAAAAAAAGGAAATGACAAAAAAGTATGTTACAGATGAAGGAGCAAGGTAAAACCCTACAAGACCAAATAAATGAAGAAGAAAGAGGCAACCTATGTGAAAAAGAATTCAGAGTAATGATAGTAAAGATGATCCCAAATCTCAAAAACAGGATGGAGAAAATACAAGAAACATTTAACAAGGATCTAGAAGAACTAAAGAGCAAACAAACAGTGATGACCAACATAATTACTGAAATAAAAAGTACTCTAGAAGGAATCAATAACAGAATAAGAGAGGCAGAAGAACGGATAGTGAGCTGGAAGATAAAATGGTGAAAATAACTGCCAGGGAGCAGAATAAAGAGAAAAGAATGAAAAGAATTGAAGACAATCTCAGAAACCTCTGAGACAGCATTAAATGCACCAACGTTCGAATTATAGGGGTCCCAGAAGAAGAAGAGAAAAAGAAAGGGTCTCAGGAAATATATGAAGGGATTATAGTGGAAAACTTCCCTAACATGGGAAAGGAAATAGCCACCCAAGTCCAGGAAGCACAGAGAGTACCACATAGGATAAACCCAAAGAGAAACACACCGAGACACATATTAATCAAATTATCAAAAATTAAAAACAAAGAAAAAAATATAAAAAGCAGGAAGGGAAAAGCAACAAATAACATACAAGAGAACCCCCATAAGTTTAACAGCTGATTTTTCAGCAGAAACTCTGCAAGCCAGAAGGGAGTGGCAGGACATATGTAAAGTGATGAAAGGGAAGAACCTACAACCAAGATTACTCTACCCAGCAAGGATCTCATTCAGATTTGATGCAGAAATTAAAACCTTTACAGATAAGCAAAAGTTAAGAGAATTCAGCACCACCAAACCAGCTTTACAAAAAATGCTAAAGAACTTCTCTAAGTGGGAAACACAAGAGAAGGAAAAGACCTACAAAAACAAACCCAAAACAATTAAGAAAATGGTCATAGGAACATACATATCGATAATTACCTTAAATGTAAACGGATTAAATGCTCCAATAAAAAGACATAGACTGGCTGAATGGATACAAAAACAAGACCTGTATATATGCTGTCTACAAGAGACCCATTTCAGACCTAGGGACACATACAGACTGCAAGTGAAGGGGTGGAAAAAGATATTCCATGCAAAAGGAAATCAAAAGAAAGCTGGAGTAGCAATTCTCATATCAGACAAAATAGACTTTAAAATAAAGACTATTACAAGAGACAAAAAAAGGACATTACATAATGATCAAGAGATCAATTCAGGAAGAAGGTATAACAATTATAAATATTTATGCACCCAACATAGGAGCACCTCAATACATAAGGCAAATGCTAGCAGCCATAAAAGGGGAATTCAACAGTAATGCAATTATAGTAGGGGACTTTAACACCCCACTTTCACCAATGGACAGACCATTCAAAATGAAAATAAATAAGGAAACACAAGCTGTAAATGACACATTAAAAAAGATGGAGTTAATTGATATTTATAGGACATTCCATCCAAAAACAACAGAATACACTTTCTTCTCAAGTGCTCATGGAACATTCTCCAGACTAGATCATATCTTGGGTCACGAATCAAGCTTTGGTAAATTTAAAAAAATTGAAATCATATCAAGTATCTTTTCCGACCACAACGCTATGAGACTAGATATCAATTACAGGAAAAAAACTGTAAAAAATACAGACACGTGGAGGCTAAACAGTATGCTACTGAATAACCAAGAGATCACTGAAGAAATCAAGGAGGAAATAAAAAAAATACCTGGAAATAAATGACAATGAAAACACGATGACCCAAAACCCATGGGATGCAACAAAACCAGTTCTAAGAGGGAGGTTTATAGCAATACAATCCTAACTCAAGAAACAAGAAAAATCTCAAATAAACAACCTAACCTGACACCTAAAGCAATTAGAGAAAGAAGAACAAAAAAACCCAATGTTAGGAGAAGGAAAGAAATCATGAAGATCAGATCAGAAATAAAGGAAAAAGAAATGAAGGAAACAATAGCAAAGATCAATAAAACTGAAAGCTGGTTCTTTGAGAAGATAAACAAAATTGATAAACTATTAGCCAGACTCATCAAGAAAAAAGGGAGAAGACTCAAACCAACAGAATTAGAAATGAAAAAGGAGAAGTAACTACTGACACTGCAGAAATAGAAAGGATCATGAGAGATTACTACAAGCAACTCTATGCCAATAAAATGGACAACCTGGAAAAAATGGACAAATTCTTAGAAAAGTACAACCTTCCAAAACTGAACCAGGAAGAAATAGAAAATATAAGCGGACCAGTAACAAGCACTGAAATTGAAACTGTGATTTAAAATCTTCCAACAAACAAAAGCCCAGGACCAGAGGGCTTCACAGGCGACTTCTATCAAACATTTAGAGAAGAGGTAACACCTATACTTCTCAAACTCTTCCAAAATGTAGCAGAGGGAGAAACACTCGCAAATTCATTCTGTGAGGCCACCATCACCCTGATACCAAACCAGACAAAGATGTCACAAAGAAAGAAAAAACTACAGGTCAATATCACTGATGAACGTAGGTGCAAAATTCCTTAACAAAATACTAGCGAACAGAATCCAATAGCACATTAAAAGGATCATACAACATGATCAAGTGGGGTTTGTCCCAGTAATGCAAGGATTCTTCAATATACGCAAATCAATCAATGTGATATACCATTTTAACAAATTGAAGGAGAAAAACCATATGATCATCTCAGTAGATGCAGAAAAAGCTTTGGACAAAATTCAACACCCATTTATGATAAAATCTCTCCAGAAAGTAGGCACAGAGGGAACCTACCTCACCATAATAAAGCCCATATGTGACAAACCCACAGCCAACATTGTTCTCAATGGTGAAAAACTGAAACCATTTCCTCTAAGATCAGGAACAAGACAAGGTTGTCCACTCTCACCACTATTATTCAACATAGTTTTGGAAGTTTTAGCCACAGCAATCAGAGAAGAAAAAGAAATAAAAGGAATCCAAATCAGAAAAGGAGAAGTAAAACTGTCACTGTTTACAGATGACATGATACTATACATAGAGAATCCTAAAGATGCTACTAGAAAGCTACTAGAGCTAATCAATGAATCTGGTAAAGTAGCAGGATACAAAATTAATGCACAGAAATCTCTTGCATTCCCATACACTAATGATGAAAAATCTGAAAGAGAAATTAAGGAAACACTCCCATTTACCATTGCAACAAAAAGAATAAAATACCTAGGAATAAACCTACATAAGGAGACAAAAAGACCTGTATGCAGAAAACTATAAGACACTGATGAAAGAAATTAAAGATGATACAAACAGATGGTGGGATATACTCTGTTCTTGGATTGGAAGAATCAACATTGTGAAAATGACTATATTATCTGAAGCAATCTACAGATTCAGTGCAATCCCTATCGAACTACCAGTAGCATTTTTCACAGAACTAGAACAAAAAATGGCACAATTTGTATGGAAACACAAAAGACCCAAAATACAATAGCCAAAACAATCTTGAGAAAGAAAAGTGGAGCTGGAGGAATCAGGCTCCCGGATATCACATGATACTACAACACTACACTAATCAAGACAGTATGGTAATGGCACAAAAACAGAAATATAGATCAGTGGAACAGGATAGAAAGCCCAGAGATAAACCCACGCACATATGGTCACCTTATCTTTGATATAGGAGGCAAGAGTATACAATGGAGAAAAGACAACCTCTTCAATAAGTGGTGCTGGGAAAATTGGACAGCTACATGTAAGAGAATGAAATTAGAACACTTCCAAACACCATACACAAAAATAAACTCAAAATGGATTAAAGATCTAAATGTAAGGCCAGACACTATAAAACTCTTAGAGGAAAACATAGGCAGAACACTCTATGACATAAATCATAGCAAGATCCTTTTTGACCCACCTCCTAGAGAAATGGAAATAAAAACAAAACCAAACAAATGGGCCCTAATGAAATGTAAAAGCTTTTGCACAGCAAAGGAAAACATAAAAAAGACAAAAAGACAACCCTCAGAATGGGAGAAAATGTTTCCCAATGAAGCAACTGACAAAGAATTAATCTCCAAAATATACAAGCAGTTCATGCAGCTCAGTATCAAAAAAAACAAACAACCCAATCCAGAACTGGGCAGAAGACCTAAACAGACATTTCTCCAAGGAAGACATACAGATTGCCATCAAACACATGAAAAGATGCTCAACATCACTAATCATTAGAGAAATGCAAATCAAAACTACAATGAGGTATCACCTCGCACAGGTCAGAAGGGCTATCATCAAAAAATCTACAAACTATAAATGCTGGAGAGGGTGTGGAGAAAAGGGAACCCTCTTGCACTCTTGATGAGAATGTAAATTGATACAGCTGCTATGGAGAACAGTATGGAGGTTCCTTAAAAAACTAAAACTAGAACTACCATACGACCCAGCAATCCCACTACTGAACATATATCCTGAGAAAACCATAATTCAAAAAGAGACATGTACCAAAATGTTCACTGCAGCACTATTTACAATAGCCAGGGCATGGAAGCAACCTAAGTGTCCATCAACAGATGAATGGATAAAGAAGATGTGGCACATATATACAATGGAATATTACTCAGCCATAAAAAGAAACGAAATTGAATTATTTGTAGTGAGGTGGATGGACCTAGAGTCTGTCATACAGAGTGAAGTAAGTCAGAAAGATAAAAAAAGTACTGTATGCTAACACATATATATGGAATCTAAAAAAAAAAAAAGGGTTCTGAAGAACCTAGGGGCAGGACAGGAATAAAGACGCAGACGTAGAGAATGGACTTGAGGACACGGGAAGGGGGAAGAGTAAGCTGGGATGATGTGAGTGAGTGGCATTGACATATATACACTACCAAATGTAAAATAGATAGCTAGTGGGAAGCAGCTGCATGGCACAGGGAGATCAGTTTTGTGCTTTGTGACCACCTAGAGGGGTGGGATAGGGAGGGTGGGAGGGAGACGCAAGAGGGAGGGGATACGGGGATATACGTATGCATATAGCTGATTCACTTTGTTATACAGCAGAAACTAAGACAACACTGTAAAGCAATTATACTCCAATAAAGATGAAAAAAAAAAGAAAGCAGGAACTATGTTATGAAGGAATTTATATGCCAGAGTAAGAAGCTTGGAAATTGTGCATAATGAGTGTCCATTAATGGTTTAAGCAAGAGGGTGTCTTGTTAGGATTTTTAATTCAGAAAGCTTTCTGGCAGAATACAAAAGTGAGTCACAGTGAGGTAAGACTGGCAAAGTGGGTGCCAGTTAGGTGGCTGTTGGAAAGGCAGAAAAAATGATGGGACCCTGATTTATAGCAGTGACAGTGGTGATCGAAATAAATTGTATCAGTAGAACTTATCGATTAATTAGATCTGAGATGAAAGGAGAACTGTTAAAATGACTCCTTGCCTTTAGACTCAGGTATCTCAATGATGGGTGACCAGTAACGGAAGGAATACTAGAGGATGCGAAGGTCTTATTGCCTGGAGATAAAGTTGCCACATCATTTTCAATGATGAGATGTTTGCATAACAGCCCGGTGGGGCTGTGCGTCCGGATTAGACAAACTTGGGCCACTCCACTGGCATGACTCTGGGAGGGACCCTCACAACGGGTTCACAAGGTCATGTGCTCTTGTAAAATTTGCAGCAATAAAAGGTATTTTAACCACAGTTGCCTAAGACTGCTGCCCCTTTTACTCTGACTTCCCTCCACTACACTTTCCGTCTTGACAGTGGCTGGGTGAGTTTGGGGATCTGCCTGAAAGGCAATGATGATACACTAGTTTGGGTTCAGAATAAAGTGTTTGGGAGGTTCACAATCCTGGTGCTAGCCATCCTGGTTCAGGAAAGGCTTTCAGGCACACGTGTACAGTCCTCTGTGCCAACTCACCTGACGTTACAACGTGCAGGGGCAGGGCCAAGTGTCCCGGGTTGCCTGGTGTAGAAACGTGGGTCACGGAGGAGGAATAAAGTCTGAATGTATGGGACCACGAGTTGTTCTGTGGAAAACTCTTAGAATCATCCAGATGTGAAAAACTTTGAGTGAAAGATGTGACTTTTACTAATGCTTGATCAAAATAGAAGTTCTTTTCTTTTATGAATATATTTGATACTGAAACACATAATTATAAATGTAAAATAATTTAATTTTGAAGGGAATTTAAGAAATGAACTTTATCTGAATTCCTCCATTTATTGGACACAAACCTATAAGAGGATTACACACAGCACGTTCATCTGGGTGAGAGGTCTTATGTTTTTTTTTTGCATTCCAAATATCAGTAATAAGAAACAGCAGCTGACTAACCACACCAGATGAAAGAGTGATTTATCTGTCTAGTCTCTCTATCATATTACCAAACAATTAATGAAAATGGAGTAAAATATAGAGTTGTGTCAGACAGTTAATGAAAATGTGTTACTTTTTTGGTTTCTATGGTACTGTGGTATTTGTCAGCCTTTTAAAAATTATGTGGTTTTTTTTTGTTGTTGTTGTTGTTCTAAGTATGTATTCACTTCTTAAACTAATTTTGTATTCAGAACTCTGTGTTCCGTTTCTTAAAGAGGACCCTCCATACGGTATAAGCTTTGGACCTCACAGGATCTGAATTGCTCAGGAGTCAGAATATTCGTAGTGATGGAGACTGGGGCTGTGGATGCTCTCAGGAGAGTGTCCTGGGACTGGGAAGGAGAACGAGAATGGAAAGCTGAATTTGGGAAACTAAGGAGAAGGCAGAGAAAGAGGAGCCTGTGAAGCAGATGGAACAGGAGCAGCTAGGAAACAAGGGCACTAGTGGGAAACGGTGTCACAGAGATCCCATGAGTCGAGTATTCGGAAGGAAGTAGTTAACAGTGTGCAGTTCCACAGAACGGCCATCATGAGAGGGCTGGGAATTGGTCACCAGATTTAATCTCAAACAGCCATGACATTTCAGGGAAAAGTGAGCGCCAGTGACGGAAGCCCCTCTTGTACTAAGTTAAATAGCGAATTGGAGAGGAGCAAGTGAAGGCCACGTGCAGACCACACATTTCCATGATGCTTGGAGGTGAAGAGTATAAACTATGGTAGAAGTAGAGCAGGGACGAAGAATAAGATACGGCTGTTTCATTCGAAGTGGAAGACCTGAGCGTTTGTAACTGCTGGTGGAAGCTGAAAGAGGAGAAGCGTGCACTTCTTTTACATCCTTCAAAACCACGGGACACAGGCAGCCCTACAACTTCACTTGCTGAATGGAATTCCTTTAACATTAAACCTAAGTCATCCTCCTTCAGTCATTCTGCTTTTCTACAAGATATTTCTGTTAGTTGTCGCATGATTCCTCTATTCTTCCAAGGCCCAAATCTTGAAATCTACCTTCGTTACGTTTGTTTCGTCAACCGCAGGTGATCTTCGCTGTTTCTCTCCCAGCCGGGTCTCTTCAGTGCGCCTGCGCCGTGGTTTTTGGCGCGGTCCCTGCCCTCCTCTCTGGTAGGTGGGCCCTGCGTTTTCACACACTGGTCCACAACTTTTCTTTTCCAAGTCTCAGCTGACCGCGTTTTAACTCGTCCGTGTCTTTATATTTATATATTTTGTATACCGTGATAGTAATTATCAACACGTACTCTGCCTGTACATTATCCTGCAGTTAACATTTATACCATAGTTCTTTTAATTGTATATTATGTTGCACAAAGCAAAAACTTACTTTTCTCTGTGAAAATGCTTTAAGCTATGAGCAGCTGTCCAAATTCTACTGTCTTTCAGTTTATGGTACACTTTTTGAAGGCTTTAAAAAACCTCTTGTGTTTTCCACACTGCTTACCTCAGAATTGTTAATTCAATGGGAAATTCTTAAAACTCAACTGATCAGACAGTAGTAATTAAACACATAAATAGACTGTTATGGTCTTTCAATACTGACTGAAGAAATGTTCTTTTATGTTTCAGGGCTAATAATTGCATTTTAATTTTAATTACAGAATGAGAAAATAAATGTGTTTTACTTATATTTAGCCTCTTTTTTCAAAGTTATTGATTTAGAAAATAGGTCTTCTAATTTCATTAATACTTGCTTGCATTTTTTTCTGAGGCTTTACTCCTATTTGAAATGGAGGTATTATGAAACAGTTTATATGAGCTTAAAAATGACCAGTTGAAATAAGTAATTAATGCTTTCAAAAGATAGAAACAGAGTACCTTAAGAGGATCTATGTATATGTTAGTATATTCATGTAACTTTAGATTTCTCAATGAAGTTCTAAATTTACTTCAAGCCATTATGTAATGCTACTTTTCACTCTTCATTGGTTTCTACCACTTAATATAAAAACTACATTTGGGAAAATGGCCTTTATCTGGCTTAAAACACAGTGAGGGCTCATTGTTTGAAGTTTCCAATCAATCTTTAATCTTTTAGTGTTGGGGCTTGTTTACTCATTTTAAAAGACTGCTTCTAGCAAAAAAAGAAAATCCTATAAAGGAATCTATAGAGTTGTTCTACAATAAACATGCTTTAAAAGCAAATTTTTAGTAGCTCAATCATAAATTCAACATTTAAATCTCCCTCAAAGTGCTCTCAGTTTTTAATAATGGATTTTGGTATGATCCCATAAAAGATTCATGTTCAGACCTTTAACAAATACTGCTTTGAATAATTAATTTCAAAATATATTTTTTCTAATACATAATAGGAATTTCCTCTGTCTTTTCTTTTTATAAGAAGTAAGGAAAAACCAGTCTTATGATTTTGATTCATGATTATGTCTTTGTGGTAAACATGACATATTTGGAGAGAAGAACAAAAACAATAATTCAAAGGCATTATTCACAAAAATATTTACTTTTTAAAGACCTAAAACTGAAACTTTTAAAGTAAGATATTTTAATTAAAATATATGAAACAAATACAAGAATATTTAATATACCTACATTATGAAAATTTTTTCTTATTAGTTTTTAAAAAGAACCAGATATTTATTATATTTTATATCTAAGCCATCATCATTCACAAAATTAATTTACAACTTATTTTCCCCAATGCACATAATGAATAAAAGTATCAGAATAAGGAAACCACACCATATTTTTAAAAAAATTAACCACTTCAAAATTCTTATTTGTAAAAATATAAGTCGATGAAATGATGTTTTATGTGAGATATCCAGGAATAGTTAAACAATCATCACCCCAGGAAAAAATGTGAATTTAACAAGACAGATTTCTGTTTTTCAGAAATACTCATTGCTGACTTTAATCTGGATACAACACAAGGCATAAATATTCAATGGCTAAACAATAACCCAGTTAAACTTCATTGGGTTTTTTTTTTCCTCTAGTAGGCATCCAATCCAATTTTTGTATCTTAAATGAAATAAGGAGAAAAAAATGATGTGGTTTCTTAAAGAAATTAGGTCATTTAAAAAATGTTATTTTCCCACCTTCTGTTTGTTATACTTGGAAACACACTAATATCTATTCAATTATGATTATAATTAATTTTGCATATATATTTTACATTCAAATGCACACTATAAATAGTAATTGTAATAAAACATATTAAATTCCTCTGAAATGGCATAGCTAAAGTAAATAGTTTTCCTTTAATATTCATTCCCCATGCTCTCCCATTAAAATGCAATGACAAATCTGACAAAACAATAAGGGAAACACAGGGCAAGTGACTCTTTATTCATATAATAATTGACTACTGCTGTGACAACATCCCACCTTTTTCACATAGTTGTGAAGAGTTCACTTTAAATTAATTGGCATCACCATGAAATAAATTACAAGACTGTGTAGTTGGGAAGCAAATCAGGCCCACAATAGATATAATTGGGTGAAACTGATATAGGGATTTTGTGGGTGAAGGTTAGAAATGGAATTTTTGCACCGGAAATAAATGTATGAGACCAAATTGTTTTTGTTTTTAAAGAGCATTTTCTTTTTTTTTAAAAAATGGATCTCTTTAGTTATCTAACAA
Organism: Stenella coeruleoalba; assembly: GCF_951394435.1. Taxonomy (NCBI): domain Eukaryota; kingdom Metazoa; phylum Chordata; class Mammalia; order Artiodactyla; family Delphinidae; genus Stenella; species Stenella coeruleoalba. Next base: position 133,163,299 of record NC_137169.1, read on the forward strand.
TGATTCGTATTGATTACTTAACTTAGGACATGGCTTGTAGGATTTGGAAGATTAGCTGATCAGCTTCCATTTAAATGAAAGGAAGATCCATTTAATCTAAACTTCAAGTCCTGGATAATGGATTTGACCTTTTCTTGAAATATTGGAAAATAAATCCAGACTATTCTTCAAAGTTATGGGCCAGAATGCTACTATTTGTTTAAAAGCCAAGATGATACTAAGCTTATTAGAAAGGATATTAGAAAGGAAACAGAAAAACACTTTTTTTTTTTTGCTTTTGTTATATCAGCATGTACTCTCATCAGGAAAATTATGGATACACATAGTTACTACATCACACAAAATTAGAAACCTCTAGAAAAAAGTAAAACAATGAAGGCGAATAGAATGAATTCTATATAAACACAGACTAAAAAAAAGTTTGGGAAAATAAAGTTTGACACTAGCTCATGTTTGTAATGCCCTAAAGGTTTTAGATTTTTATAATATAGTATTAGTAAAAAAAAAAAATCTGTTGATTATATTTTGAGGCTGAAATATATCCTTCCTATGCAAGGTATTTGCATAAACTTATAGGAATCAGTACTCGTTACTGATGAATTTTCACTATTTGATATTTAAATAAATTCAAAAGCATTTTAGATAAATTCATGGATTGTAGCTCCACATTGGATTGTTAAAGAAGCTAAAATTCTTTTTGGAATATGTATATCATTTGATTTCTTTAGGTCTCATCTAATGGAGGGCAAACATAAATTGCTTTAAAATATATTTTGTAGGAATATTCTGTTTCTGTCAGGAAATAGAAAACACTGTGCTTGGGAGAACTCTTCTTATAATTTGAAGATCATTATCTATGTCACTATCTTGTAATTTTATTACTGCTTACTGCTTAGCTTAGTTTTTAATATAAGTACTTCATTTCTTAAAACCGATGTAAATATTTTTAGAAAATGGCATTACACCATTAATGAATATTTAAGTATGTTACCAGGAGTGTTAATGTTGTTATTCTTTTTTTTTGCCAGTTAATCTTTTATTTAAAAATCCCATCCATAAAATCACTCATCAGTGATAACTGATGAATAAAGTAACATATGGAGTGAAAGAGACATACAGAGAACAATGTATGAAAGATATACATCTGATGTTTTACCAAAATTCCTCACTACCAAGTGTTCAAAAACCTGAAATTGATTTTATTCCCAAAACTTGCAATTGTTTTCTTTTCTGTTCTATTAAGTCAGAACATCTATAATTATAGCCTGGGATGGGGAATGAGTTCAGGAGGTGAGAAGGAAGGATTGCAGGTGAGGGTCTCTGGTTGGGATCTCTTAGAGGTCATTCAACATCCAATTTTTTAACAGATCATTTTGACACCCACTGTATTTTTACCCACTGCCAATCATCTGCTTCTAGGTGGTGAAAGTTTGATTTGTGACTGACTGTGCATTCTTAGAGAAAACCTGAGAGGCAGTCTCTGAACGGGAAGTCTTGCTGTATGACAACAAGAAGGAATTTGCAAACTGATGGTAAAAGGTCAATTTGCATATTCAATGAAAGGAACAGTGCGGTGTTTGAGGATGAGTAGGATAGTAGATTCTCAGGCCATGGCAGTTCTAATGGGGAGGAGATTCCTCTGCTCCTGTGAGAACAAGGTGCTGGCTGTGGCCCGTGGGAAAAGCACTGTTCCTACCAGCTCTGCCTCTTATCAGCACGTGCCTTTAAGAAATAACCGAGATCTCGGGGTTTTACGTCTAAAAGGAGGGGATGTGATTTTAATTTCTAAGGTCCCTTCTGTCTTTTAAAGTTTTTTTTTCATCTCTAGGAATAATTTTTTAAATTTCCTATTTAAGTAGAGACTAAATTAAGGTTGGAACCTTCAAAAGAAATGTTGAAAAGGGTATATATAGCTTTTTTCCATTAAGTGCGCCTTAAGGGGGACTGAATATTCACAATCAGTGTGCATAATGTCTTCCTTTAAAGAATTTGCAAGTGTCCAGGGAATGTTCCGTTTGCATGATGTGTTTAAATGTTTATTTTTCAAGACAAAGGGGAGACAAAATTTTGTCTATCGAATGGTTTGTAGAAACATAAAATAAATCCTGCTATTTTTCCTGCATTTTCTAATGTTCAAATAATCTGCAAAATACAGATATCAACAAAGTTAAATAAATCTGTGAAAATAAAATGGAAACATGGAAGATCTGTTGAATCTTTATAGCTTTTCATATGGACGTGAAATTATTCGTAATTATCATGGGACATTTACATGTAGAAAGAGGGCAATTTTAGGAACATCTCAAAATAACTGCATTTAAAAAAATCTCTTTGAGTTTTATAAACAAGTTCCAGTGCTGAAGGAGTGAATAGATACTTAACTCCACAGTTATTTGAGTAGATAATATTGCAGTAATTTTTTATTTTATGGGATAGTCACTGCTGTGCAGTTCATCAAATAAGGACTTAACCATGTTCCTTATTCCTTCTCGTTCCTTTATATTTGTATTGATCTAAGAAAACCAATCCTCCCAACCCTCAAGGTCCTTTTCATACATGCCTATGTGTGTCATTGAATTAAACCAAGTGATCTATTTTGACAGTTTGATCAATGGCATATATATATATATATATATATATATATATATATATATATATGCCATTTTTCTTTTTCATTAATCTGAGGGCTATACCAGTTTAGATAACCACCACATTATCAGATCCTGGTTGAAAAGGAATCGTTGATACACTAAATGAAGGGTTATGTTTTGGTTTAGAATTTCTCTTTTTACAGAAGTGAGGTTTTGACTAATGCAAATGGTATTTAAAATCATCTATATGATGCTAAACAGTCTCCCATGCAGCAACATGAAGATATATAGTTTCTTGAATTTATAATGTCATAAGAATATCCATTTATGGTTTGAGTGTATTATATGTCTATAAACTTCCTTTGTACTCTCCCAGTAGGAGATTTTTAAGTACCTGATAAAATAAACACATTCTAAACAAATGACTTAAACATTCAGGCTTCAGATATAAAATATTATTTTTCTATTGGAGTAAAACATGAATTCTAAACCCTAGAAAAACTTACATTGTGTTTGTATATTTAAAACATTCTAGCCTTGAAGTATAGTGATTGAGTTGATCTATCCTATCACTTGTTTTCCCCCTAATTATAATCTGATGGTTAGTTTGTCATTTACCTTCTTTATAAGAAAGGGAGCCATTTTTTATGATTTCCAACCTGTTTGCTATTTACCAGTTTCTTATAAATCTCTGACTTTAGAAATCGAGGAAAAGAATCCTTGGTCATCAGACTGTAGATCACCTGCTGAGCCTCATCAAAACATTTGAGAGTTGGTTCTGCGATATTCTTTGAGATGAAGTCCCTGGTACCGAAGTCAATGTTAATCTGTGGAAACAAATTTCATTGCGTTAGTTTAATCAAAGAACGCGTGGTTTAAACAGATGGTAGATACACATATGATTTGAATTTTTTTTCTAAACACAAAGTTAATCTGATCTAATCTAATCTAATCTAAACAGAGAGGTCACATATTCATTTTCTGGAATGCAGAACACATGTTCAGTTTAATTACATTTCCTAGGTTGAAAGTGTTGGCATTGACAGAGAAGAGGTCAAGCCTTATTTTGAGATTACAAAAAATGGCAAAGTGAAAGGCAAACAAGAAATTTTATGATTTTAGATTTCTTTTCCCTCCCATCCTTGATTTCTTTCTAGTACTTTGACCTTAATATGTAAAATGTACTTTTCATAGGCAGAGCAATAATTAGAATTTACTAGGTTGGCTTTCACCAATCCATTCCCATTCTCCATACCTCCCCGTGTTGCTTCCCATAATGCTGCTTTTCATCCTAATTTGTATTTCTTTTTGTTTGCCAAAATGGACCAAATAACACCCCCTTTCACAGACCACCATGCCTCCCATGGAATATACATATATACGTGTGTGTGTGTGTATATATATTCTTGTCCCTTGAGCACTACCACATGTAACTATTCTTAGCAAGCTGTAATAGAGATCTATTATATTGAACACGCCATTCACCTGCAAATCTGTAAAATGCCCCAACCTTGTGGAGATACTTGTCCAGTTCTACCCATATTCCAGGATATATTTTGAGAAGCAGAAAATTTCACATCCAAGTTGTTTTACTTAAACTGGAAATATTCATGAAGCGCGAAAGAGATTTGAATCTTAAAATTCAAAGCTCACCAAAGGCAGGTGCTATATCTGTCTTATTTATCATTTTATTTCTTGGCACTTAGCCAATTATCTGCCACATAATAGGCAGTCAGTAAATATTTGTTGAATAGAATTATAATGTCTCTTGGTAAAATGTGGGAGACTATAAAAATGCCAGAATTTGGGGGTCTGGTAAAAGACTATAAATAACAATTTATGTTTATTGAATTGAAGTTAAAAGATAGGCAGGTAGACCTTCAATCAAATCTCTCCTCTGCTACTTACTTGCTATTCATATGAGTAAAGCAAGTTCTACAGTTTCCTTCAATTTTTGATTTCTATGGTATAAGAGAGGATAATAATAACATCTGTCTTAGAGTGTTTTAAGGACTAAATGAGATAAGTAATATCAAACTATTTCAGTATTATTATTGTAGGAAAAGAACAAAAGAAAAAACCTTTATTTTGAAAAGAATCATCAAAGACCACTATTTGCTCACTGATATTTTCTTTCTTTAGCGATTTCAGCTACTCAGGGATCCAGATTACATCTGCTTTGTATTTCTTTGATCATCCTTTCAGGTCCTCCATCAAAGTTCCAGATGAAATGCTGCAACTTCCTCGAAGGAATCAATTTCTGCTTCTTCATACAGGAAGATGGTGTGGCGTACTGGTAAGATTTTAGAATAGTTTTCCAATCTGTGCTCTAACACTTATGATGTTGCTGACCTGGGGTAAGTTACTTTCATATTTTCAAGCTCTGCTTTTTTATCTTGAAGCTTGGCCATTCTTGACTGAGTGGTTGCAAGAATTAAAGTGAGATGATCCATAAAATCATTGATTCCACAAATATTTTGGGGTATGTTATGTGCCAGGTGCTTTCTATATTTGGGGAAAATACTATATACTTTCTGTGTAGTCTTAGTATTATACTAATACTATAACTAGTACTATTTTATATTTACACTTGAACGATGAGAAGAAGCAGGTTCTCTAAGAATCTGGGGAAGACCATTTCTGGCACAATAAACAAATGCAGAATCCCTGAGGCAAGAAAGAATTGGTTGTGTTTGAAGAGCCTCGTACCTGCATGGCAGGGGTGCCCGGTGTGAGAAAAAAGTTCCTGTGACCAGGTTGGGAGAGGAGGTCGAGGCCAAGTCTTGGGGGGCTTATGTGCTTTGGTAAGGGGTTCTTATCTTTCTACTAGAAGCAATGGGAAGACACTGAAGTGTTCTGAGCGGGGAGGTGGCATGATAACATGTCATGAATCTAGTATAGTGCCTGCCTCATGGACGGAATCAATGAGTAGTGGGTATTACCAAGATCTTGTAGTGGTTTCTGAACATCTAGTATAATCTGTTTCATAAATCCTATCTTGTGTTGTGGGGATATGAGAATATATGTTGCCCGTTTCCTCCTTCAACCATGCTGTTCGTTCTTTAATGGTGTCATCTGCAATTTGTTGAACTTTATATCCCCCATAAAGGTAAATATCGCAAGTTAACTCCTTTAGGCCTTCAGTCATTGGGTGAGTTTCCACTGATAGCAGGGCCAGTGTGTGCCTGGTGCAGAGTGCTGCCTTATTATTTTAATCAGAACTGAACACCTTCAGTATCTCCTCATTCCCTACTTAAAAAACCCAAGCCCTGATCTTGGCATTCATGACCTATACAATATGGTCCAAACCTATACATTTTTCTCCTCTCCGTGTGCCCTGTATCCCCACTAAGGTAGACACTGCCCCTCCAATTTCTTATATTTTGTTATGGATGAATATTTTCCCATACCATCCCAGTCTAGCTGAAAATCACTCCTTCTCACCTAAGTCTTTCACAACCTTTTATGTCCTTAAGACTACATTCAAATAGCATCTACCTTGTGAGGTTTACTTGTAGATTTTTCCCCCTTTTCTGACCTCTGAAAGGGCTTTGGGTTACTTAGATAAGATTGACATTTTGCCTGCCCCTCACTATGCCTTGCACAGTGTAAGGATTCAATAAATGCATGTTGTACAAACAAAGTGGAAAAAAGCTCTACATTTGTTAAAAATCATGGTAAAATTTTAAGCAGAACTATTCCATTTCAATATGATACTGATAATTACTATGATTTGTTCAGATACACTAAGCTTGTACTTCTGACTTATCCCTCTCACTTTTCTGATTTGCCTGTTTTCCTGCCAAGAAGCTGCCAACATCAGCTCTTGATAGCTAAGTGATGAGCAGAGACACCATTCCCAGGGGATAATCAGTAGTCTTTTGAAGCTGCGTCTTGGCAATTCAGTTTAATGTCAGTGACAAAATATCACACCCACGTGTTTGTATAAAAGTCATTATTTTCCTCCAAATTGTTCAAGCTGGAAACATAAGAATCATCTCTGCCACCTCTTTTACCCTCTGGTCTCTCTCCCTCGCTCTCTCTTTCTCTTTCTCTCTCTCTCTCTCCCTCTGTGTGTGTGTGTGTATGTGTGTGTGTGTGTGTGTGTGTGTGTATGTGCTTTCCTTATTCACCTTTTATTTTGTAATTTCACAATGCTGTTTTTCATTCTCACTCCTATCTCTCCAGTTTAACCTTTTATAATGTAATCTCTTCCCTAAACCATGGAATCTACCTCTTACCTGATACCCCCCCTTCTACACACTGTGGACAGCATTACTATATCAGTTTCACCAAAATATCACTTTCATTATATGAATGTTCAGCTGACAAGGCATCACTTTCTATAGCATAAAATTTAAACATTTTACCCTGGCATCTGAGCTTCCTCCTACCTGGACTTCAAAGTGTTGTTTTGAAATCATCTCCTACTTATCTTTGGTGATATCCACAAAGTTGGTCTACGTTCTGTTCCGAAAGTGAATTTTGTATCTAAAGCCCTCGTTTATGCTGTTTCACCATCTAAAATCCCACTTGCCTCCACAGTTTTATTCTGTACGGATTATCCTAAATCCCTTAGGATTCAGCTTAAGTTGAATATCCTCCAAGAAGCCTTCCCTGATCACAGACGGAAAGTCACTGTAATTTCCTTATCATCATACATTATTTTGATGTAAAAATCTTAAGAAATTTGATTTCTTGTTTAAACAGATTTGGATACAATGGCTTCTATTAATGTTAAGTATTCAATCTGATAATCAGAGAGAGAAGATTTGTCACTACAAAGGGAAATCAGTAGCCTGTGGCATGGAATTTACCTATCTTTTATCTGCTATCTTTTCCCTATTTTTTTCATTAATTCTTTTTTCTCTGCATGTCCCTCAAAGTATGAGCAGAGCAGATATGCATTATCTAAGTTCTTGGCCAAGTCTTCTCTTCCTGGGTTTTTTTCCTTGGTGACTGTGTCTTCTCCCATTTTCAAATATTTAAGCAATGTCATTATCTCTAAAATAACCCTAAGAATGTTTAAAGATGATTACTTTAACTGTAAATAATAATAGTTAACATTCATCAGATATTACTACTGTTGTGCTAAGTCTTTATATGGCTACTTTACACACACTTGTAAGATGGATAGTATTATCATCCCTATTTTTCTGGGGAAAAAAACCCACCTCATCTGAAAAAGTAGTTGTTTCTTGCTAGTCATTTCTGTAATTTATTCATTTAAAGTATTTCACTGAATGGGTGCTTAGGAATTACGCTAAGATCTGACTATATAAAGATGATTATGTTGAAAGTCAGACAAGAAGACAGATTTTGAGAAAGTAATCCAAAGGGAAAAATACACCTTCTGAAAAAAAAGCTTTTTGAAAGAAATGAGATTGTAAGCTGAGAATCAAGGTATTATTATGGGTATATAAGTTTAAGGAAGGGACTTGGACATGGGAGGGAAAACTGGAAGAAGCCCAGTGGGTTTTCAGGAGGAAAAGGGCAACAGTCTGGAAAGGCATGAAGGTCCAGACCACATAGACTTCTATAGGTCTTGTTAAATAATTTTTAATTAACCTGAGAGCAATGAGGAGAATTTTAAGTACAGTACTGATAATAAACACATGTTTGAAAAAAACATATCACTGGCTGCTATATGGTATAACAACTAGGTGTGGATAAAGGGAAGAAAAGTTAGGAAGTCATACCAGAAATTCAGGTGGTCAATCATGGTGGATTAGGCTGGGTCATGTCACAGAGAATGAAGGCAAATGCATAGATTTCAAAGGTATTTAGAAAGTAGAATAGATGGAACTTGTGATTGAATATTTATGAGCTGGGATGAGGAACAAAATCTTTAAGGATGACTGGATTTTAGAAATATTCTGAAGAATGAGATGACAGAGTGTTGATGGGTTGGATAAGGCATGTAAGCAGAAGAGAACCAAGTATGACTATCAGCTATTTAGCCAGAGCAAAAAGGATGGAGTTGCCATTAACCGAGATGGAGAGACTCAGGTAGAAGAAAGGTTTGAGAAGAAAATTAGGACTCAGATTTGTTTAAGTTTGAGATGCCCTCTTAAAGCCAGAGGGCTGGAAGAGATCACTGGGGGAGTAAATGTAAGCAGATAGTAGAGGAGAACTGCCTCCTCTCATGATAGTGTGTGCTGGGTTATGAGTAGGAACAGCAAAATAAGTTGTTAAAGAGTGGTGAAGGGGCTTCCCTGGTGGCGCAGTGGTTAAGAATCCGCCTGACAATGCAGGGGACACGGGTTCAAACCCTGGTCCGGGAAGATCCCACATGCCGCGGAGCAGCTAAGCCCATGAGCCACAACTACTGAGCCTGCGCTCTAGAGCCTGCGAGCCACAACTACTGAGCCCACGTGCCACAACTACTGAAGTCTGCGCACCTAGATCCCATGCTCCACAACAAGAGAAGCCACCACAATGAGAAGCCCGCATACCACAATGAAGAGTAGCTCCCTCTCGCCACAACTAGAGAAAGCCCCTGTGCAGCAACGAAGACCCAACACAGCCAAAAATAAATAAAAATGAAAATAAAGAAATTTATTTTTATAAAAGGGGGGGAGTCAGTAAGAGACGAAGAAATTGAGTCCTAGAAGCCAACTGAAGATAGTATTTCAGTTAAGAGAGGGTGATCACCGTTGTTAAATGCTCCTGAGGAGTCAATCCGGGTGAGGTTTGAGAATAGTCTACCCAAAGTGCCTTGTCTTTTCTTCTTGACTTCCCTGAAATTTCAGTATCAGGACAAAAGTGAAAATATTAGGCCTAATATATATTTTGACATATACATTCCTTTAATATAATCACTTTTGAAGGCATGTCTGCGAACTGCACCCCCAACTTTGCATTTATCTCAAATTTGACTTTTGGCTGAGTTGTATCAATTTCTATCTCAAAAAGTAAGAACAGAGGAGATGTTAATCTTGGAGTAGTTTGAAGGCAGACATCTTATCAGGTGGTAACCCTCTAGAGATGCAGACCTTCCAACTGTGTGGTCTTGAGTCCCTCCTGAGCTGCTTGGGAATTGCAGGGAAGCTTAGCCTTGTCTGAGGATCTCAAATTAGTAGGTCCAGAGCATGGGTTGAATGTCGTATTGACTGATGAAATAAACACAGTTATATCTATATTATTTACCGATGTGAATAATCACTTGCATTTTGTTTCTACGGATACACTTAAGTTTCAAGGATACTGAGAAATACCTTTAATTTGCTTATTTTTCAAAAGGTCATGAATTACCTTAGCTATCTGAGACCACTGCACTGCCAATCTCAGAAAACAAGACTTAGGCTTGTGATTCTCATGGAATGACAGCTGAGATGTCATCGCAGCTGTTTAGCAGCTTTTAAATCCTGTCAATTTTGAAAAGGCCTTGACACAGCTGACATTGACAACAATCCATTGCATTAAAATGACTACCTTCTGACTGGTGTTTGTGATGGTTGTTTAAAAACGATATTATTATAATGAGCCAGAGATATTTTAATACTCAGGTGATTTTGATAACTGCAAGTTATGCAAGCCAATTCCTCACTTCTATACTAGCAGTTTTAAATTCTTTTGGCTTCCAACAAATTATTTTAGCAGGAAGAATGCATTTTAAACTGTACCTTTTGGCTCTCTTGTGACCCTGAACTGTGCTTTATATATTTTTACATAATTTGAATGAAAAGTTCTCAGTTGAGCTCTCACATTCAAATGAGATAGACTTTTCCTCATTTAGAATGTATAGTGTAGCAGGAGACTGTCATTATGCAAAAAGTGTGTGCATGCATATGTAAAACGCCTTGCTCAAATAGGGCAGGCAGCTTCCTAGACCTCATTCACAACAGAGCTTAAAAATTACTATTCAAATTAAAGCTGCCTATAATCATGTTTTTGGTTACATAATTCTGTTTAATCACCACTAAAACCTCTAGTATTACTTCGTTTTTGGCATCATTAAACGCACACGAATATCCTGAAATATATTCTCAAGGGCGGCTACAAAAGTTGAAAATAGCCAAGTTTGTAACGTCAAGAAGGAATCCGTCTTGCACAGGACTGTATCCTTTTGTTATGATTGGTTTTAAAGACAGAAATAAGTGACACGAGATGGGAGGCAGTACTAATACCTTAAATTGGACAAGAGAAATGGAAAAAATAATCAAATGTATGTGATCATAACATATAAAAGCATGATGGATATGGATTGTTAAAAATAGATGTAGATAGCAAATGTTATCTGGAGCAGCTGAAAGAGAGTCAGATTGACTGGTTTCCTTCACCAAGCCCATCATGCTAATCCAAGATTAAGTAGTGCAGGGACATGTGCAAATTCAAAAAGCAATAGCCAGGACATGGAAGCAATCTAAATGTCCATCAACAGAGGAATGGATAAAGAAGATGTGGTACACATATACAATGGAATATTACTCAGCCATAAAAAGGAACAAAATTGTGTCATTTGCAGAGACGTGGATGGACCTTGAGACTGTCATACCTAGTAAAGTAAGTCAGAAAAAGAAAAACAAATATTATATATTAATGCATATATGTGGAATCTAGAAAAATGGTACAGATGATCTTATTTGCAAAGCAGAAATAGAGACACAGACGTAGAGAACAAAAGTATGGATACCAAGTGGGGAAGGGGGAATGGGGTGAATTGAGAGACTGGGACTGACACATACACACTACCATGTATAAAATAGATAACTAATGAGAACTGACTGTATAGCATGGGGAACTCTACTCAGTGCTCTGTGGTGACCAAATAGGAAGGAAATCCAAAAAAAGAGGGGTTAGATATATACCTATGGCTGATTCACTTTGCTATATAGCAGAAACTGACACAGCAGTGTAAAGCACCTATACTTCAATAAAAAACAAACAGCTGAGCATTTTGTTTTTGAGTTGAAATGCAGCAATCATTCTTTCAGAGGGCCAAAATGATACTGCAGGTTATTAGAAGAAATATTCCTGCCACTTTGTTTTGCTTTATAGTTTAAGAAGTTATACAAATTAGAGGGTATATGAGAAGAGAAATACAGCTTTTGACAGAAAGGAAGATAGACTCTGTGTGACAAGATAATTTTATGTTTTTGCCTTTAGCGTAAACACCAAGGTTCCCAGGCTGTGTCATGAACATTGAAAATAAGTGGTAGATCTAAGAAAGGAGTTTAACATGTAAAAGCCTGGGCAGAAGACCTATGTCCTCATGAGCTGTGTACCTTAATGACTGTAGGACCCATCATTTTCTCTCTAAGGCTCAGTTCATTTTTTCACCTGTATAGGGTAGATGATTGTAATGCCTCCCTAAGATAGTGAACATGGTGATCAAATCAGACAGTCCATGTAAAAGTCCTGGACAGATGTGGCTTATGGTTTCTTTAGCTCTGCTTTTCTTTCTTTCCCCCTCTCCCTCCCCCTTTTCCTTCTCCTTCTCCTCTTTCTCTCTCTCTCTCTCTCTGTCTCTTTCTCTGTCTCTCTGTCTCTTCCTTTTTAAGAGATCCCTTTAGTTTAAGACAAAATAAATAAGGAGCAGAAATCACTGGGTTGCAGGAGGTGCTCTTGCCTGCACTTATACTCCAAGGCACCCAGTACTAGGCTTCTTTCACTACTGGACTAGCCTTCTAGGCACGAGTGGGTCCTTTGGTTGACCTCCACTTCCACTACTATCATCCTTCCCTCCTCCCATTTTGTCTTGTTTTCATCTACACTCAAATTTCTGACCAAAGCTTACTAATTAACTTCTTTTGAGGTACACTTCCTGATCCCTTAGACTTGGATTTTTCTGTTGCATGAGACTACATCACCTGTGTTTCCCTATCTCAACACTCATGGAAGTTTATTGTAATTACCTTTTTATACTACAGTTTCCCCACCACGATGGTTAGCTTTATTTATTCAGAGACTGTCTTTTTCTTAGTGGCACCAGCAAGGTGCTTGGTATGTGATAGACACCTATCTATTGATTAGTGTACAGAAACTTAGGAAATTAATAAACAAGCAAACATTTTATCTGGAGGTTATTCAGTAGCTGGGGGGCACTGTTGGCAAGCAGCAACTTGTGGGGCAGGACCAAGACTCAAAATAACATCAGCACCTTGTGGAAGTGACACTTAAAAAATGCAAAGAAAATAGGAATACAAAATGGAAGATACAAAATTGGCATTCCAGTAATATCAGGAAATGCCTCTAGTTGCCCATGGGCTTCTCTCTACCAAGAATTCATATATCTATCTCTTCCCTCAAGACTCAGTTTAAAACTAACCTCATTTAAAATAAAGGCCTTATCTCAATATCCTGCCTCAGAACTATTCAATCATTATGTCCTTTTAGGTATAATGCAAACAATTTCACCTCTTACTTCTCTTTTTTTTTTTTTTTGGCACTTAAATATTTGTTGCTTTCCTATTTTTTTCCTAGAAAAAAATAGCAAAGTTCTAGAAATTAGAACTTAATTTAGTCCTAGAAATCAGTTCTAGAAATTTCATTTTTTAACCCAATTAGGTTGAAAGTTTCTTTTGAGCCAAACTATAGTTTCAACCTGTTTTATTTTCTTGGATTTTCTTATCGAGCTGCCTCATTCACACAAAACATTGCATTATACTTCTGTGTTTATTACCTGTTCTCTTGCCTAGACCCAGCTTCCCTTCCAATGGAGGGAATTTATCTAATGAAGGTGAATCATAGGCACAGAATAAGCACCTATTGATGTGAAATAAAAATACGAGTCAATAAATAACATTGTACTACAATAAAAATAAAAGCAAAAAATCCAGACAGGTATTTGAAAAAGCGTCCTGCACAACCCATTAAGACATCTTTTCCTTTATGACTGTAGTTTCTTCTGTTTCATGTTATGATGTCCTCACATTTAATAAATACATTTAGGAATTAAATATTTTATACTAATATTTTTTACTTAAGAAACTGCCAATGTATTGGTTCCTGGATTGGTCATACTATGAAGTTAAATTTATATTAAGTTTTCAACATTACAATGTAGTATGATTTGGAACATTTTCTAATCTCACAGAATGACAATCAACATAGTTGTCTCTTTAATCACATATTTTCCATCCTGACCAATTTTCTTTCTAATATAAGGGAGTGATGATACAAACATAATGTATATAAATGATATAAATAAAACATAAATACTTAAAATATGTCAGTGTCTTAGCTGAATATAAAAATATTATTTAATTTTTTGAAGATTTACATTCTTTTGAAACCAAGTAATATTTTTTTGAAAATTTCCAAATATTATGAAATTAGTGGTCCGAATTGAAGGAAGAATAAATACAAGTTTAAGAATTCTTTTTCTTTGCCACTCACAAGTTCTTACTGTGTGCAAAGTAAGCCCACTTTAAAATATATATTGCTTATCTAATAATTTTCTCATTTTCAAATCACTTAGTCAAAATATCTGGCTCACAGTTATTTTTTTTTCCTGCAGTACCTTCTGAAAATATTTCGGTACAATCCATTCAATGAGTAGCTCTTTCTATCTGAAACTAGTGATTTGCTGTCATGTTTTTCTAATTTGTGTTCACATATATACGTTTATCAAGTCTTTTGTGGCTTTTCCTCAAGTGTTCTTTGAAGTTAGTTAATGGGTGTTTTCCGGTAGATTCAGTAGCACTTACAGTGACTTGTGTAAAGAAAAAAGGGATTAACAGTAGAAGCTAACACAACATTGTAAAGCAACTATACTCCAACTAAAAAAAAAAAAAAGGATTACACTTTTTAAAACCTGTTCTGCCCCATGTAGACCCTAGACACTTGATCTCATTCATCATTCTCATCTCTCCTGTGTGGTTGCTACATGCTTTTTCAGAGATACATTTTTAGATGTAGAAACTAAGGCTCAAAGGGGTGAAATAGATCACCACAAGATTACAGGATTTGAATCTGTATCTCTAACCTTCAGGTTTTCCACTGCATCACATGATTAGTGTAGAAACCAGAGAGATGGTAACACTGTAAAGGAGAGGGCATGAGGTCCAGTGCGATTATTATTATCTCTCATAGAGACCTGAAATTTCAATTTTTGTGTGCAGTTTTGCCTATTAGAATAGGAAACTGAGAACCATTATTAACATCAATTTATAGATAGGGATCATTTGGTAAATTTAGTATATAGTCTAATTGTAAATTGTCTATTTGCATCAATTAACAATTATTGTCATGCTTGCAACTTTGTAGGTGAGGAAATAAAGACATAAAAAGTTGAAAAGAAACTAAATGGGATTTAATAGACATCTGGATAATGTGACCTTGTCATTGTTCTCTGTTTTAGGGTTTTCTACCAAGGAAATTGGTTATAATTTTGATTCTTTATGAGAGTCAGTTTTACAGCTATAATTGAATATAGAAAAATGGAGAATACTGTCATATGAATCTCATTCTTGAATTAATTTTCCACTTAGGAAAATCATATTTTCCAACCTCCATATCAAATATACCACTTTGTAATGTGAAGCCCACCTACTAGATAAATCTAAGCTACTTCCCACCCTCTCTTTATCTCTACTGCTGCCTGGCCAGCCTTATCCCCCTGCTTCTTGTTAGCAGTATCCAAATGCTTGTGATTTCTGGAAAACGCTAGGGAGCTTTGTACATCCAGGCTGCACACTGTGCCCGCAGTTTGAAATATTCTTTTTTCATTTGCTCTCTTGATGAATATTGCTTATTTTTAATGACATATCTTTTTCATATGTGAACCACCTGGCAAATCGGTCCCTAAATTCTCCAGATAGACTTAATCGCTCTTTCCCACTGTGCTAATAACAAACTTTAATTATTTAAATTATTAAATTGCTTATTTTGTATTTGACTGTTTTTTATCACATGTCAATCTCCCCTTCTACTCTGTGACTTCATTGTGGGAACAGGCACTCAAAAATAACTCCATTTAATGAATCATACTAACAGTCATATTATGTTTAATGTGTAACTGATGGACTATAGAGAGATACCTTGAAGACTGCAATTGGTATATAAGAGACAAATGTACTTTAGTAATTGGAATTGGAAATAATTAATGGCAAATAATTGGGAAGACAATGACTGTTGTAAATGTATATACACACTTCTTTGTCTTCAATGAGAATTTTGTCATACCCAATAATAACCTCTTTAGACACTTCAAGGAGACAATGTAATCTATTATTTGAAAAGCAGCCATAAATTTAATTATATTTCATGTAGTAAAAATTAATTAGATGGACAAATTATTAAAAAGTATGAAAGTTTTATGTCCTAAAATAGTAGCTGTACTATTTTTTTAAATTATTACCATATAAATTTATTTTGGAAGGGAAGATTAGGAAAAAAACAAAACTATTTTGTCCAAATTGATAATTTATTATATATTGTAACTTTGAATCCAGCTATAATTAAAAGATTACATTTCTTACTAGAAGATTTTTTATACATAATATTTGAGAATGTTGTCTTAAAATAATCATTCAGTAGATGGATTCATAAAGAAGAAAAACATCTGGCTTTCAAACCAATACCACAATAAGTAGGATATGTCTAGAGTTGATTTCAAAGCCTTTTAGGGAATGAGACATTAATCAACTTGACAAATCTTATATAATACATTTTCAGGTTTCTGGAATTATTTATTGATTTTTAGATAGTGACTGGGAAATGAATGTTGAAATAGCTCCACAGGAGTTATGTTCTTTTCTCTTTCCCCCTTTGAACTTCAGGCTAAGCTTCAATTGTTTCACATCTCTGTGATGTTATACTTTACCAATATATGCTACAGTAATTAATGTCCATCTAAAACTTGAACTATTGATACGGCAACTTTATGCCCTAGATTTTCGGAAATGTTTGCCTTTCATCTATGCTGTCCTCTGTTCTCACTAGTACAATAACTTCTCATACCATGAATTTTAATTTTGGATTAGAGAATTTAGTAACTGTCACTTAGGAGGATATCGGTATTTCAACTCTAGGGAAAGATGATGACTTGTGCTAGTGGTTTATGTTTGGTGCTAGTAGTTTCATATAGGTTCCTGTTTGCTGCTTATGCATTAAAACTCTCTGCCTATGTTATATTTAGTGAGGAATCAAAGAAGTTTTAAAATATATATATAGTTAAACATTAAGGGGGTATGCAGAGATGATCATGGTCTGGCTCTGGAAATGAAGTCAAATATAAATGAGATGTTACACACATAAAACACTTTATGGGGTCTATTCTTGGAGTCATTGCAGGTTTCTCTCTAAGGCCCTTTCTACATACTTGCCCCTCAGCCCCAGCTAGTGATCTAATCTTTATATCAGAATGGCTCCCCTTTGATAGTTTAATAAGGGAAGACCTCTGCCCCAAGAAGGTACTTAGCCAGAGGGGCTAAGAGGGCCCTGCCCCTCTGCTGGTTTCCCTGGTAACCGGTGAGCCAAGCTGATGGCAATTCCCCCAATAAATGGTAACCTCCCTATTCCCCCCCCCCCCCCGCCCCGACTCCCCTGCGACGTCGGCCACCACGTCCTGCCCGCCGTCCACCACACATGGTGGGGTGTCGCTCCAGGACCTTGCTTCAGACATTTAAGCTCCGCCATCCATTAAACCATTGATGACTCTTTCGCTGAGTCCGGGCTCTTTCTTTTGTCTTGAAGCTGGGCAAGTGCAGGCCTCGTAGGCCAGCGGGGTGCAGCCCAACAGCCATCAACGAAATAAAGGTAAGCAAACCCCTCTTTTGGAAGGGAAGACATTATTATATGCTGTTTGTCGGTCTCCAAAGTACTAAATGTAAAGAATTTACACTGTTGGTTAGTAGTTGTTTTTTCCCTCACATACATACCTTTTTGATTTTAAAAATTTTATTCCAAATTGACCTCCGTGGTTTACAAAAGGGAAAATGAAAGTGAATTTGAAATCCAGCAGCACGTTTAAGTAGGATTTCTGTAGAGCTGTTAATTTTTGACATATTAGACTATTTTTAAGAGCCTGCGTGTCGTGCTCAGAAAACAGAAACCTTTAAGCACATAGAAGGTGCTTTAAAATATTTGCTGAATCAGTGCCAGAGGATCACGGTAAGGAACTTCTTTTTGAATTTACCAACATTTTCTGTTTGAATACATAGTGACAATTTAATTTCCCTCAAGATGGACTTCGCGCCTTTCAGTGGGGAGCAGATTTGTTAGCAGATAAATATTCACTATTGTGGAATATTTCACCCACCTCTTCAGGGGCATCAGCTTCAATGAATTCAGAATAAATCATCTTGGCTTTGGAAGCAATTTTTTCTGCACTTTCTGTTTTCTTAAAGTCTTCACAGGCAAGCCAGAGCTCAGCGTTTTCTTCACTGAACTCTGATTTTAGGAATGTTCAAAAAGCATCTAGACCAGCTGTAAGATATATGAGAAAAAATTTGTTATATCACACAGTGCAGTCATACGAACAAAACAAGTACGTTGTATAGGGTGAGCATTTGAGGATTCAGTGACAAATATTTATCATCCCTCTAAATATAACATTTATATATTTTAGTTTTTAACTTTAGAAAACTTTATTTTGGATCAGTAGTCATAAACATAAAACATTTATATCTGTATTTCTACAATTAGCATTTTTTAAATTGAATAATAACAGGTAGTACTTGAAGTCTGGGATTCTCATAGGTCCCACCTCTTTCCATTATCTTATTTTCAGCCAAATTTACACATTTATTATTCGTTGCATTCATAAATAAAGTTTGTGACCACCTGTTTAGACTCTTCCTTTCTCTAGTTTCCACATTAAAATGTGCCCCGAAAATGTGCCCCGAAATCTTCTTTGGCACTCCTAGAGTTTCTTTGGGAAGGTAATGCTTCTAATAAATCTTTTAAGGCCGAGGATGGTTAAGAGTGGGCCTCTACAGAGGTAGCAGGTTAGAAAGATTACTGTCAAATTCCCAGAGTTGCCTGAACTAAGCCAGTCCTTTCAGTTCGTGTTACTCAGTTTCAGTTGGAGCCTTCTGATGGCAGTGTCTGATCATAAGTGAGACTGTGTTTCTCTGAGGAGGAAACACCCTTTGGCGCATTTGTCGCTCAGAGGGATTTGCCTTCCTACACGTTGGTGGGTTTCTCTTCCACCTGCCATGTGGGCCCCCATGCCTGCGCTCAAAGCAGCTCCTCCCTGGCTGTGTGCTGAAGGGCTGACCCTTCAGGTCGCAAAGTAGAGAGAAATAAATTTATGGAGAATCGGGGGAAAGGAAAAATTGACCAGCAAAAAAGAAAATATCGGAAAAAAGTGTATGGGAAAGGGGCCTAAGTTAGCTGTTCGTAGGTTGCTGCAGGTTGGAAGGAAAGTGAAGATTAGTGAGAGAAAATAGAAAAGGGCTTCATGGAGCAAGATTAAAGTGTCTAAAAACACTATTAAAAATAGATTTAACAAGCTTTTAATTATTCGAAATAGAGTTGAAATAGCAGGTCACTGCAAAGGGTTTTCAGGTACCAATGAAAATTCTCAGTAGAAATATTGGAGAGTGTGGATGTTGTTAATATGTGAGCACTATAAAAAATTCAATTAACTGCACATTTCTTGCATTTAAAAATACATCTGAGAAGCTTCTGAGATTCTGTGACACATATTTGGGTTATAAAAATCCTCTTAGTAGCACAGTTAAAATTTTCCATGAGGTCCAAACAATGGTGAATTGGACAGGTCTAAACAGAGTTTAGACTAAAATCTATTTTATATAGGAGATTAAGCAATAATACTGAAAGAATATTGTAGATTCATGTCTGGCACTATTTTGTTTGTGTGTCCTTAAAGCATATGAAGCTTTTTCCCAGTGAGGGTTATCTCAGTGCATCCCAGAGACAGGAAGTTAGAGATCAAGAGACTATTGTTATTTTCTTCCCACCTGCTATTTTAATGCAGGGCTACATCAAACTAACAACCATTTCCTTCTTTTCTCCTCCTATTGCTCTGTTTGGACACAAGGGAACAGAATAAACAACTAAAACTGGGGCTAGTTATCTCTGTCTTGGACACACTATTGTTGAACTACTCATCTACCCTATACATACAATTTGAATGTTCATAGGATGTCGAGTGACTTTGGAATAATATGGTACATACAATCACTATCATGTCATCTGAGGACTCTCTACAGGAGGGAATGGCTACTGCTTAGGCACAGCAGGGGCTGATGGGTAGAATAGGTCAGCAATAGGTGGCGGAAGCCACACTAATACATGCGAGACATATCCTCAGGTCACAAGACAAGGAGGTCATATGGTAAGTCGTTTAACCGTTTAAAGCATGAAAAAGCATGAGAGCTATTTCTCTGGTTTCATAAAAAGCAAAAACCAAACAGCTTTGCAGATGAATCTATGACTTTTCTGCTTTATGCGGGAATGAGGTACAAAAATCCCAGGAGGTTTGCAGGTGGAAGCATTTGCCTTCATCTAACACCTTCCATGTCTCTGTTCTGCGGTGCTGTCCCAGCCAACTCTCCACCTGCAGATACCTTCCTGAGGCTCTTAGCAAACCTGATCTGTCCCGCTGGTTATGTATTTAAGGAAAAAAGAGACACGCCATTCGAAGCTTACAAAAATGCAATTCCGTATCTCTGACATCTTTAATATATGTCCTTAGTGGGATTCTAGGTGTATTGTGGATTATTTTATGTCTATGTTTTGGGAATTAGTTATTTGAGAATCATAAAATGAAAGTGTAATTTTGTCTGTTTCAGTCTAATTGTGCATATAGATAAACAGCCATGAAGAATTTATTCAGCTTTACCATGTTTTAAAATTTTCTAATATTCTGATATTTACTTTATAAATTTAAAGTGGAAATGCCATTTGATTAGAACAAACAATACTGCATTTCAAACATTTTCTATGTATGTCTATATAATGTCATTTCTATCCCATATGAAACAGAAATACTGCCAAGCAGGATTATGTATAACAAAAGCAGAATTCTACATATCTTTGTAAATGACTATTTTGTATTAAATTCTTAGATGTTTTATTTATAATTGACCAAAATTACCTTATTAAGCCATCATATTAATTGAAAATATATATCCACAATGTACATATTAATATATACACACACATTTAAATATGTTTTTGTATTCACTAAAGTAAGAACTCAATTGAAATAAATATTGATACTTAAAAAACTTTATTTTAGCCTGCAGGACATGAAAAACAAATGATTTATTTAAATTTTCAACTTTTCAATAGTTTGTACGTGTCTTTCAATTTGTAACAAAGGTAGTCATGATATACATCAAATGATAATGAGTCTAAGAAAATGACAACTTTATCACTTCCTATTTGGGATTTTCTTTTTGTTTTAACGTTTGGAATTTCTATCATCTTGTCTTATTCTGGACCCAACCTAATTCCATTTAAACTTTGGGCCTGTATAAATTTGTGTGAGTTTTGGGAATCTCATTCTTCAAATATTGATCAAACTCATACTGTATAACATGACTACAACTTTCAGAATTTAATGATTTTATTTTAATCATGGTATTTTTAAACCTATTATTAGTTGGATCTTACCTTGGTTGGTTAAAAGTGTATCCATATTTTCAGAACACACTGTTGTTTCTGTAGTTGGTGACCTGTGGAAACAGCATCTACCCTTGACAATAGCATTGTGATCTTTTTCTTCTATAACCTATAGTAATATTTGAGTTATGTGTATTTATTGAATTATATCATTTAAATTAGATTTGCTTCATGAATTAAACTGCAAAAGGTCAACGAGAATTATATAATGTTTTCCACAGTAGAGAGCAATAGCAAATCAAAGTGGGAAGTAATTTGACATCAGCAAATTATTAATCTGGCCAACAGTGTTAATAATACTTACAAATTCTTGAATTCTAATAAAGGCACGAGAGAGATTGCTCATTGTTCTACATAGGCTCGTGAATTTCTTCTCAGCTATATTAATTGTTAATTTATACGGCATTACACTAGTCTATTCCTGAGGAGTTATCATGATAGCAATAATGACGAATGAACTATTTTCTAAGTTTTCTCAGTATCCAGAATTGTCCATTTCATAATTATGCATCTTAAAAAAGTTTTTTTAAAGTTTTGATTAAGGATTTCTAACATGTGATGATTTTAAAAATGTTTATTTATAGTATTTTGAGAAGTTTTTACCTACTCTGAGACAGCCTTTATTTCTCTTTAGACTGGTATGCTTCCAGTTCTGGGTTGATTTATTTAAATCTAGGAATCAGTCAGGACAGAGTAATATCTTTTCCAAAGCAGTCAAAAAATTTATTGACTTAAGTCTTCTAAAGAAGGTATACTTTTAGGGATGTGATGTAGAAATAATAAATCAGATTTGAGATATAAACTTTCTGAGATGTAAATATATCATGCATTATTCCCCTTAATAAACAAAGATCCTGATGAAATAAGCCCCCATCCACAGAAAGCATCGGCTACCCAGAAGAAAAATTTTGGATAATGTAGCTGTGATGCGCAAATGACTTCGTTATGGAAAGGAATGGTCTAATTGCAGGTTTCTATTAAAATGATTGATAATAAAATAGAGTCTCCCATCCAGTCATTCTTATAAACTTTTGCATATCAAGGTGACTAGATGTATGTAGCATCTATGCTACATACATAGATGCTACTAGCATATATGCTAGTGTGACTCGATCTCTAAGCTTTTTTATTCTATTACTTTGTGTGATTTGCTGCAGTTTTCATCATTTGTGTTAGGAGTGACTCTGCTCCCTTCTGCTGTTGCAGTTGTAGTTATATTTTCAGATAGTAATGTCTGTCCTTGTAGAGGCTACATGGGGAGGCTAAGTTGACAGGGAACTCATCTTGCTACCTCCCATTACTCTTATTTCCTATCTCCCATTTCTTTTACTTTCTTCCCCAATGGCAGGCAACTGATTTTCCTGTCTCCCTTGATCTACTAAATCCTGGGGACACAAGGTTTCCTGTGAAGCCATTTTGAAATGTTTTTTTTTCATTCAAATGGACATTTTAAAAGATTTAGGTTGCATTTCCATCTTTCATAAATGCAGAATGGGACCCGACATAAGATCTAATTTTCTGTAGAAGAGCTTGTGTGCACTATGAAAACCGTTACTGTAAAATGCTTACATTATATTTCATGTGAGTCAAATATTGTCTTCTGTCAAATATTAGGGATTCTATCAAATAGTGCTAAAATTATATGATTGCTTAAAACGCACGTGTTTAAAATGTTGTGTGTATTTGTAGATTGAAATTTGGTGGTTAGCATGGTACTCAAATTTCTACTTAGTACCTGTGGAGTGTATGTCCATGAAGAGTGCAGAGAGTTTTGATCCCTAGTCTGGCCACACAGTACACCCATTCTGAATAAGGAACAGCCATCAAAGATAAACCCTGAGAAGTAGAATCTAGGCAGAATCGTTCAAGAATGAACATGTACTCCCCGATTTGTATGTAAGTTGTCTGTTGACAGGAAAATATGTTATTATCCAGCACCAAGAACAGCGTGTCTGGTTCAAGAAATATTTATTGGACATGTAAATAAATAATGACTGAATGGCCAAACCCCAAATAGTGGCAGGCATTAAAGCCTTCAATGGAAGCAGTGCAGTGACTTTCAAGATGCTGGTAGATGATCGTGATAAGAAGGTTACTAAAGGTGTAGTTGAATTGTGTTAACTTCAGAGTGTGTTTTGGGTGAGGAAAGAGGAGAAATGATGCCAAAGAATCACTAGGCAGCGACAGACCAGGGACCTCACTCTCAACCCTGAGCATGTGAAATTGGAGGAAATGGACAACATTCATTCTGAAGGCACCGAAGCAAGCCATGTCCTTCAGGGAGAGCCAGAGTTTGCTTAAGCCAAAAGCAAAAGGAATATTCAGGGAAGGACTTGTTGGATGTAAAGGAGTCTTTTTGAAATGGAAGTGTTCAAATGAGTGGTAGCTATTCTTAGTGTCATGATGAATGTAGGGAAGCAGTAAAAACAGAAAAAAGAGAGCAAAGTCTGGGAGATGGTATAGACCCAAGGACAAAAAGAAATTCATAATGTTTTGAATTAGGGAGATATACTAAAATATTATAGATATTCTATAGATATAGAATATCAGTGGAGATACTAGGATATTCTAGTAATATTTAAGGTACACCAAATACTGACATTGTTGTAAAGGAAAAAGTTGTCCTTCAACCCTCTGAAGAAATACCCCTGCTGGTGTGTGATAATGCCTGGAATGCCCTCAGCTCACTGTTTTCTAATAGATTTCAAATTTGACTTGAGAGGTTCAATTTTGACTACCTGATATGATGGAAGGGTTGGTTGTAAGGCAGTATTTATTTTTCAGAAGTTAGGTGAAATGCAGCTCTTTTAAGAAACAGTATTAATTTGCTGTTCAAATTTTTTAATTTGAGGTTGATTGTAATTCTTTGGAAGAGTAATTTCTATATGTGAATAAACTGAAAGACAATTTTTATAATAGCACTAAAATTAAAAGCAATGTACTGAATGTTTACAATCTATACCACATTGTGCTAATCATGTCACATACTTCATTTAATCTTCAAAATGACAGTCTGTTTTAATCCCATGTTACCAATGAGTAAGAAGACATAAATGTTAATAACTGGTGTAACATCACACATGCATTAATAGGCAATTAGAGTTCAAACACAGGTGTATCTGCTTGTAACCCAAACTCTTTTTACAATTCTTCCTGGAATGGATGAGTCAATATACATATGCTTATACTTTGTTCATGTTTTGGAACATCTGTAATAAACATTTCAAATACATTTTAGGGTGTTTTTCCTGTAATAGAGTTTATTACACGTCACACAAATATTTCCTCTAAATAACAGTTAAACTGTAGTAATTTCTACTCAATAGAAAGTTTTCAGAAGACAGTGGTTCTTCAATTTTGTACATTATCAAACAAAAATAGGACATTTCTTATGTTAGATGTGACTGACAAAGAGGTTTAAAATTTTTAGAAACACAACTATATAAATGTTAAGAAAAATCTATTGAATTAAAATTGGGGGATAGAGGGGCTGGCTGATTTAAAAATAGACTGACTGGGTTGAATTTACTTGACAAGTGCTACCTTAAATAAATGGACAGTGTACTTCTCCCTCCCTCCTCTCTCTCACTCTCTCTCTCTCTCACTTTTCTTTTTTTCCCCTTTTATTTGGATTTTAGTTGGAACTTTACAAAAATTTTGTCTGGCTCTTCTCCATTGTGTGTTCGCATATATTTCCTGTAAAATTGTGGTGCATAGTCGGGGTAATTTTTTTGTGTGTGTATGACTTGCCTTGAAATTCACTTGTGTATCTGGAGCCAAAATCACACTTAGTGTTTCATGGGGCTTTGGCTGATTTCCTTCATTAAACGAGTGCCATCAAGGCCAGCAGTCCCCATATTATGTGTCCGGAGAAGAGCCAGGCCAGATGGGAACTGCGTGAAAGCTACCAGTTATCTTGCTAACTGTGCCCGCTAGAACCAGTTGTACTGCATGTAAAAATGTGGGCTCTGACAACTGAGCTCTCCACACTCAATTAGCGGTTTGCTGGAGAGCAAGAGATTCACGCAAGGAGCCCGCGTGCTCCAGGAAGTGACAGCTGCTGCCTTACCCCACAGTTAATATCTATGTTCAAATTTCTCAATCCATGTTGCAACAACGAATAGTTTTTGCAAGGATCATATATATCTTATGTCTTTAACCTGAACATTTAATAATTTGGGAAAGCTTCACATAAAGGGAGCTCAGTGGGTTTTCTCCACTTTGTAGCCTTTCTTTATCTTAGCAAGTATAAAGAATTAACTGTACAGGCAAGCCATGCATTGTGGACGGATTTTAGAAAAGAAGAAGGAATCAGTGGAGAAAGGAGAAAAAAATAAATCAGGAGGAAAGACAACAATTAGCATATTTATCATAAATGAAGGAAACAAAACATCGAGACTAATGAAGACTCAAGTGTTTTCATTTGTACATCTGAGACAAAAATAGCTTTAAACAGCAGCTCTCTTCACTGGCATTTTTTGTTCCACTGTCTGGCTGTCACAGATGATGCTGAATTTCTCTTTCTGACTGATCTTCAAGCTGAAGGGAATGTGACAGCAGGAACATTACAATTAGTATGCAAGTACCTATCCCTTGGGTTACAAATTGGCATTCTTTAAACCATGCTATTCTCAGCTTTTTTCATTTTGCTGTTAACTTTTCACTGGTCAGAACACTTAAACTTCTAAGTAACAAATAGCTCTTGGAATGAGTGTGACATGTCCTCAAGTCTGTGGCATAACTGAAATAAATTCCATTTGAAAGTTTGGTTTCTAAAGTTCGTATACATCCGTTTACAAGACAACTATTGTTCACATGAGGTTAAATCAACTCGGGAAAAAACATATAATTCAATATTCACCTTTAGGTCTTTAATCTGTCTAAAAGGTCATTTTCCTTTGTTCTTTGATTTTCAGAAAGTCTGGGGAAGACTTTCTTTTTTAGTGCTATTATTTTAAGTATATATGTTTAAGGATTTTAACAGCTTTATTCATGGACTAAAATATTCTAACACAGGCATCACACTTTTTAAAAAATTGTGGATTTATTATAGTTTAATAACATGCATTTCTCAATTTATTTTAACCATGCATTTTGTGCCAATATTTCTTTATACAGCGTTGATGTTTGAGATAATAATACTTAAATATGTTAATCAAGATAAAGAACTTATACTGGTATTTTTATTTGTAGTAAAAGTTTTGTACATGTTTCATCAAGCTTTTATGTCAATATGACAGAGTTCTTAGGTAGCAAAATTCTACCAGTGTATATTTATGACCCTTAATGTAAATTAAACACTCCTGAAAGACTGACGATTTTCAGGGTAGAAGAAATAAAGGAGTCAGGGACTTCCCTGGTGGTCCAGTGGTTAAGACTTCACTTTCCAGTGTAGGGGGTGCGGGTTCGATCCCTGATCTGGGAGCTAAGATCCCACATGCCTCACGGCCAAGAAACCGAAACATAAAACAGAAGCAATATTGTAACAAATTCAATAAAGACTTTAAAAAAAAAAAGGTCCATATCAAAAAATCTTAAAAAAAAAAAAAAAAAGTCAGAAGACCACAGAAAAGCTGCTTGTCCCTGAGTTAGCATGGAAGCGTCCCCATTTCGTTGATCTATAGAAATGCCAGAGGGCACGTCCTAGGCAAGTGGCCCTGGGCTAATGAGAGTGATCGAAGCAGAAGAGATGGCCTAAAAAGTCAGTATCATTAAGAAGGGATGCCATCAGTTAGTTCCATTTATTTGGTTAATTCAAGCACCATTAAGTAGTGTTCTTATGATATGCAAAAACTGAATCATTAAACATATTTAGACTTCTTGTTTTGCTGATGGGGAATATAATGAAGTACTAACTTTATAATATATGCTTGAACACAGTACATTTTGAAAAATAAACTGTCCAAATTTAAAGACCCTCATGGTAAAAAACATGCTAAGTCTGTAAGAAATATGAGTCAGGAGTAGACTGATTTTACATTTAAACTTTAAAAAATTGACATTTCTGTTTTGAGTTCAATGCAGTTGCAAGTATACTCTTTCTCATAAGTCCTTCCACACGTACAATTGTTATTTAATGTGTCCTTCCTGTTCCTCTCAAGCTTCTTTTAATTGTTCAGGAGGAACAAAATTGAATTTTATTTACCAACCTGAAAGTTCAGAATAAATGAGCAGGTGAGTAAATAAACTGTCTTCTTAGGTAAATGATTCTTGATTATGTTCAAAACCTCTTGACAAAAGGTTGCCATGTATAGGTATTGCTAGGACATCTAATTATCACCAGCTCTTGGTTTCAGGGAATTCAGGCTCCGTTATCAGAGCTCATGCCTAGTGTAATAGGCTGAATGATGACCCCCCAAAGAGGTCCATGTCCTAATGCCTGGAACCTGTGAGTATGTGACCCTACATGGCAAAAGGAGGTCCATGATTCTAGATTAGCCAGACGGGCCTAGGGTGATTACAAGAGTCCTTACAAGAGAGGGGCAGGAGGGTTCAAAGCAGTCATAAAATATGTGAGGACAGAAGCAAGAGATCGGTGTGACGTGAGGAGGGGGTAAAAGCCAGGGAATACAGGTAGCCTCTAGAAGCTGAAAAAGGCAGTGAAACAGATTTTCCTCTCAGAGCCTCCAGAAGCAACCAGCTCTGCCAACGCTTTGATTTTAGTCCAGGAAAACTGATTTGGGGTTTCTGACCTCCTGGACTCTAAGATAACAAATTTGCATTGTTCTAAACCTCTCAATTTGTGGTCGTTTGTTACAGAAGCAGTAGGAAACTAATGTATCCAAGGAACTCTCATCTTTAAAACACTGCTTAAAAGAAGGTAGGAATGGAATAAAATGGGCATACATTTTGAGGCCAGGACAGTGACTTCATATCTAAGTGTGGATCCTTCCAGCTGAGCAGTAATCTTGATGTCTCTGAACTTCTTTGCTACTGAAATGGAGTTAGTACCTTTATCACAGGTTATTGTGTGAGACTAAAATGAAAATATACTAAGCCAAGGCGTCATACTTATGATATTTGTATATGTTCGTTTCCTATTCTTTGCCCTTATTTGACATTCACAGAACTATGGTTAAGATGCAGTATGGGACTCTTAGGGCAATACTACCATCATGCAATCAGTGGGGGTTTCTGTGTAAGGAGATGAGATTTATTCTACAAATTTGAGTGTTTACATTGTACAATAAATTGTATTAGGTGTACAAAATGATGTGCATGATAAAACTTTATTCAGACAATATGAAACTGCTTTTGGAAAATTAACATGATGAGTGTGTGTGTAGTGAATTGGTAGAATGTGAGGATAAGGGCAGATGGGTGAGTTAGATGTATAGCGTAGTGGTCTACGAATGAGATGCCAAGGGTTTGGACGAGGGCGATCGTAGAGGGATGGAAGAGTGAGCATCAGTAGTGTGGTGCCTGTGAAGAAGGGATGGGACAGAGAGGGTCAAAGGACCAGATTTCAAACCCAGTGCCCGAAAGAATGGTGTTCCCACGTGTGATCACGGTAATAACAAAAGAAAAGCAAGTTTGGGGAAGTCAGTAGGATAAGAAAGTTTAGGGGTACACAGTATGTTGACACGGTTTTGATTAACTTTCCTGTCAATTGGAGGTCACAGCATTTTGACAGCATACCCCAAGGCAACACAGAGCTTTTACATCTATATGAAGCCTCTCTATTAACTTAAGAGAACTATTGCTGTCTACCCTTCACTACTAAAGGTAGGAGAAAAATAATTAAATAAGAATTTAATTCTAGTACTTGCATAATTTAAGTGAAAGAATAACATTTTATTTTGGTGCAAGTTCTAGACGGTGTTTATATTTTTTAAAAATATGCTGAATTGATTGTGTGACATCCAAGTGAGGATGTTATGAAGTATTGGGGGGAAAAACAATAACAGTTGAAATAACGAACACTTGAAATGTATCAGAAACTTCCTAAGTGTTCCGTCTCTGGTCATAATTCTGTGAGGTAGACAAGAGTTTCATCCTCATTTTACACATGAGGAAACTGAGACTCAGGTTAAGTAACCTGATCAAGGTTGCATAACTAGAAAGTGATATGGATGGAGCGAGCTTGAGTAGTGGGACTTGATATTTGAGAAGCGGTGACAGTTAAACATGTAACATTTCGTTTAACAAGGGAAACAGCACAGAAAAACAGAGCAGAGAACCGAGGGCTTAACTATTTATTTAGTCAATAAATATTTAAGTATGTTTGTAACTCTGTATGTAGAGCAACACTTACATGAACGGGGGAAGAGGACACAGCACAGTAAGTCAGAGAAAGGCTAAGGACCCAGAGTGGTATGGAATTTCCTTTAAGAACGCTGCTCACAGCATGTTGGGGCGAAACAAGGATGATCAAGAATGTCAGATGATAAAGAGAGGTTGAGAAGAATGAGGAGAAATAAAATACCGGAATTTGCCAAGGTGGTCACTGGGAGAACAGACAGGACCATCAGGCTTGAGGTTCATGAGTGAGGCACTGATTACAGGTCCATATTATGTCCCTATTCAAATTCTAAGGGGAAAAGAAGGATCATGATTCTTATTATTATTTTTACAATTGTCTTTCTAGATTTAAATAATAGGCTTATAAAAGCAGTTTATTTGGGGGCTTAATAATTTAACATTTGTTTCTTTTTGTAAATAAAAGAGAAGAGAAAATTACATATTTCAATTCTGCTTTGCTTCAAATCGCTGCTATATGAGGTGCAATTTATAAAGCAATGAGCCTGAGCTTTGTATGGTTCATAAATTACTTCTGAGAACATTCTAAAGGAGAAGTTTGAAATGTGTTGCTCAGTGGCAGCACCACTGAAATGTGTCTGATCTCCCATAGTGGCTGCTTAGAAATGTAACGCTTGTTTGGATGTTTAGTTCTTAGTATGCTTGTTGACAAATCAATCACATTACTTGCTAGTCACGTCTCATGATTGTATATCCTAAATGTACTTTTTTGTTATCTTAGAATACCAAGTCACTGAGATAGTCAAAGAAACATCTGCCTCAATAAAGTGAAATATTTAGAAGTTTACAAGCTTTTGAAGCAAGCAAAATGGTCTTTTATGTTTTAAAAGTTAAATACCATTTTATATTTTAATGGTTCATATACCTAAATTAATTAGAATTAAATTTGAATATATGATAGAAATGAGTAAAGCTGAATGTATTCTCCAAATCGAAAGATCAGAGTCTCTTTTTTCTTTGGCAAAAAGTATTGAATGCCACATTATAGTCTCATAGTCTTCATAATATCTGTTATTAATTGATTCCTTGTGAGTTTTCTTTAGCTGACAACACAGAGAAAAGTAACCATTGAAATGACTTTTTTACCTTCGTGTTTCAAATTTCTGTGTTGCCATCTTGTACACACAGCATCTGACTTTTCCAATGAGCTAAACTTCCCTTTGCTCACTATCTGATAGAGTTTAGTATTCAATACAAAAATAGGTAGGGCAGGATAGCAGTCATGGGAGATAGTAATAAAACTAAGCATTATAGTTTTTAAAAGAATATTTCAACTGGAATCTACATACATCTTTGGCTAAAAATATTTTGTTCACTTTTTGTAGCCTAACAAAATATTCAAGACATTTTAGTAGGGAGTACCACAGTCTGGGTAGCAGAATTTTGACATAATGAGAAGAATAATTCTCTGTACATTTTAATTTTAAAATATACAATAGAAAGAAGTTTCTAAGGTGTTCCTTGTGTTTGAGGGCACTAATTCCTAAAAAGAAAGGATGAAACACAAATTTGGGCTATGTATATCTAAACTGAAACTCTGTTACATCCAAATACATTTCAAGCATAGCATACAATATCCTGTACTATTTTATAAGGCAATGATTTCATTTGTTTTATTATATATTACTAGAATCAATTATCTAAGCCATGATATAAATTAAAGTTTACTTAATTCTCTTATTTCAGCCAGATTCAAATTCCTGCTAGGGATAACTTGACCCATCCTACTTATCAGTTATCCAGAAGAAGAAAAGGAAAAAGGCAAATAAAATTCTTACCAAGCCAATCAACTTTCTTCCTCAATACATAAAAAGATTATTATTATTTTTTTCTTAATCACATATTTCCCCTTGCAAAATAATTTGCCTTCATGAATACTATATGTGTGTGTGTATATCCATATATATATGCGTATATATCCATATATATTTTAACTTTTAAATGTTAAAAAAAAGAGTTTCCTTTCCTAGAATGGAACATTTCCTTTCCTACAATGGAGAAGAAAAAAAAGACAATGAAAAGCTATTCACGCTTTGTAGCAAGTATTAATAAAATATCTGACTAAGTACTTCATGATATTCAACCATTTAATTTGTTGACAGGCTGAACGGGTTGCTCTTAATTTGCAGATCACTGCTGTAAGAACTCTCTTTTCAATATTATAAAGTAGGCAGGAAGTCATCAAATATGTGCACTGCCGGGAATCAGACAGTAGCGATGTCTTCCATTGAATTCATCACTTTGACTACTTGAGCCTTTTAATCTTCTGATCATTGGTGCTTAGGCTTTACTTATAGACTGGCTGCAGGAAATTCAGAAATGTCATACGTACATTAAGTTTCAATCAGTTGATTTTTAGACAGTACACTTTACGCAAAAGGGTATTTTACGGAGTTGTTAACCTAGATGATATTACAATGAGTATACTTTCCAGAGCGCTGGTTTCCCTTTGCTTATCCAGTAAGTCCAGAATCCTTAGCATGGCAGTATGTAAACCATTTCTCTAAAACACAGATTTTTTTTTCCCCTCAGGCAAACTGATTTCCTGTATTCCCTGAGGGTGCCTCTGCATTCTATCCATTCTATTCTTCGTGGAATTTTTTTCTACTTGGAATTCTCTATCCATTTTTTGTCTTCTGAAATATCACTAAAGCATAACTTAAAATTTGGCTTTACGTAGAAGCCTTTGGTATTCTCCAAAGAACCATCCTATCATTCACCTTCAGTTGGTAGCACTGCGACGCTACTAGTATCCTGTTTCCTACTCGTCACACTCTGTGTCCCAGTCTTATTTTCTTGTCTGAGGCAGAGACAAAGTTTTGTACATCTCACAGAACATGGCATAGTACCTTGCCCTCTAAGAATGCCCCCTGAATATTTGTAGAAAGAATGAAGTGAGATGGATATGGTAGGAAACCATGTGTAAATCTAAGGGACATACTGAAAATATTAAAGAACCCACAAATAACAATGAAGAGGCAGTTAATAAATAAAATAATTAATGATAGTGATTGCCATTAGTAAGCCTCTTCTGTATGCCAGATAGTGTATATAGCTTTACACAGGGTGTTCAAGTTCATTCTTAAACAAGTTCTAAGTTTCTCATTCTATGTGTGAGAAAACAAGCTAAAAAGTCAGTTCTTTCTTTCCAAAAGTCATTTGATTTAAGCAATGGGGTAAGGACCTAAACACGGCCTTAAGTGATTCCAAAACCTATGTTCTTTCCTTGCACGTAATTTAAAATCTCAAACTATATTCACCCTTTGCTGTGAAGGTATTTGTTGTAAGTTTAAAGGAACAAAAGTATCAAGCATTATTCTGATGACCTATGATATTACTATTTAATGGAAGTTGTGTCTGTGGGAATAATATAATGAACAGTTTTGTTCAGGATCATATCTGAATACTCTTATTTGTAGGCCCAGATATGGTAATAAATATATAATTGGAAGAGTATATGAGATACAACTTTAAAATAAGATTTATGCAGACTTATTAGGCAGGCTTTCAAGTTTTGCAATGACATAAGTGGAGTAGTGATTATGATTTATTTCAAAAGAAGCGCTAACCCAGCATCAACCCAAACTTAGTGGAACTAGGGAAAGGAAGTGAAGGGGGTGGATATAGAGCACATACTCTTTTACAATTTTAAGAGTATGATTTCACACATTTAATGCCTTGGTTACATGGGGTCTCTTAGTAAACTAAACACACACACCCACAAGTACCATATATTATCTCGTGTCTGTTCCAAATTTTGCAGCTCATTCTTTATTCCAACATCTCCTCCCTTGTCAGCATTTCCCTGATTTTTTTTGGTGGGGTCAGTCCTAAGTTTCCTACATATATTCCAGCATAAATTAGACATCACTTGTTCTCTTTATTTGATAAAGTTTCTAAATTAGAAAAAAACAAATGTTAGGTGACCTTTCATGATATGATCATACAAGTAGGTTATACTCATTGTTCTATGAAAAAATGTAGGTTTTTCCCAACATTCAGTTCGAAAACTAAAACGGGAGACTGTTGGTAGAAATCGCTTCGTAAATTGTGTTTTATCTGGACCTCAAAACCATACAATCACTATTGATTATCTGCGCTTTAAAGATTATAAACTGAAGCTCAGAACATACATTAATATTTTTACTTATGACTACACAAGTAGTAAATTTCTTAAATTAATAACGGCTGGATCTTGGATTGAAGCTCAGATGTCTCTAAATCTAAATATGTCTTCTACTACACTTCTGATGAGCAGTTCTCTGTTTTAAAATAGAGCCTAGATTAGCAAAGGGCATGCAGACTCAAAGACAATGCTATATATACAGGAAGTCCATCTTTTTATAACCACAGTGTGTTCAGGGAGCCATATGTTAAAGTAGTTCACTCTTTCCACACGATTAATGATACAATTTTGAGTTATATTTTAAACCATACAGTATGTTTTATTTTACTTTTTAAAAAGTTTTTTATTCTGACACAATTATAGAGTCACAGGATATTATAAAGGTAAGACAGAGAGGTCCCATATACCCTTCACTCAGTCTTCCCCACTGCTTGCATCTTACATAATTATAACACATTGTCAGAGCCAGCAAATTGACATTGGTACACATGTGTTTAGTTCTGTCATTTATCACATGTAGATTCATGTAATGACCATTGCCATCAAGACACAGAACCTCAATGATCTCCCTCATGCTTCCCCATTACAGTCCTCCCCTCTGCATCATCTCTAATCCCTGGGGATTAGCAATCTGTTTTCATCTCTCTTTTTTGTCTTTTGATAATGTTACATTATCATACATATATGAAATCATACAACATGTGACCTGTGATGTCTGGCTATTTTCACATAGAAAATGTCCTTGAGACCCACCCACATTCTTCTGTTATGTGTTCCTTTTTATTGATGAGTAGTATTCCATAGTATGGATGTGCCACTGTTTGCTTGACCATTCACCTATTGAGGGACATACTGATTGTTTAGAGTTGTTGGTCTATTATAAATAGAACTGTTACGAACATTTGTGTGCAGGTTTTTGTGTGGACATAAGCTTTCATTTATTTGGAATAAATGCTGAGGATTGCAACTGCTGGGTCATATGGTAAGTGCATGTGTATGTATATGTGTACAGATATATACATTTACATATATATGTATATACATACATACACACATATTTTTAAAAGAAATAGGCAAAATATTTACAGATAAATATTTTATTTTCCACCTGCAATGTATGAGCTATCTAGTATTTTTGCATCCTCACTTGCTTTTAGTTTTGTCACTGTTTTTTGTTTTATCTGTTTTAATAGGTATGTAGTGCTAACTTATCATGGTCTTAATTTTAATTCTCTAATAGCTAGTAGTGTTGAGCATCCTTTCATGTGCTTAGTTACAATCTGTATATCCTCTTCAGTGAAGTACCTCTGCATGTGTCTTGCCCATTTCCTAATTGGACCACTATTTATTTTTTAAAAACTGTTGAATTTTGAGAATTATGTATATCAGATATGAGTCCTTTGTCAAATATGTAGCTTCCAGATATTATTTCCTAATAATATTTCAGCCTCTTACTAGGGTCTTTCACAGAGCAAAAGTTTTTGATTTTAGTGGAGTCCAATTTATTAATGTTTTTCTTTTATGGATGTGCTTTTGGTGTTGTTTTTAAGAAATTTTCCCCAAGTCCTAGGTTTTAAACATTTTCTCCTATTATATTCTAAACAATTTAGACTTTTATGTTTTACATTTAATTCTATGATCAATTTAGAGTGCATTTTTATATAAAGTGGAAGTTTAGATGTAGGTTTTTGTTTTGTTTTGTTTTGTTTTGTTTTTGCCTATGGATATATGATTGATAGTTTCGTTGGGATAGAATTTAGGCTGAAAAACATTTTCCCCTGTAATTTTGATCGTATTGCTACATAGTCTGCTTCCATCAAATGTTGCCGATGACTGATACCATAGAATTCTCATTTCTTTATATTTTTATTGCTGGATTCATGAAGTAGTTTGATGCTGTTACTTAGTGTGGTTCTGTTTCATTCACCAAATAAGCTGGACACATGATTAATTATTTCAGTGTGGAGCTTATGTTCTTCAGATCTGGAAGTTTTTCCTTCATTATTTTCCAATAATTTCTTCTTTTAAAGTTTTTTTTTCATTTTTTTTTCTGGACTTTCATTTACCAAGTATATTGTGAACATCTTGAGATTTATATTTATATAAATAATTTCTATTTCTATTTCTATATTTGGCCTTTTTCCCCCACTGTGAATCTTTAGTCTAAGATTCTGCTTCATCTGCCCTGATGCGTGATCATTTTTTTTTTTGCAACATATAAGTTTCCTAAATTAAAAAAAAATATATTTTTTACTCAAGACCCTTCTCCAAATATCTTTGTTATTGTGGATATATGCAATATTTATTCTTTTACTATTATTTCAAAATGGTTTCTTGAGGGAGAAGCAATAAATATATTTTCAATCTGTCATTTTTTAACAAAAATTAGAAACAATTTTATATCCATTTTTTAAAGTCTAAAATAGTAAATATTTTTCATTATTATTTTCATATTTTCCTACATCATTGTAATTTTTGAGCCTATGAATGTAATGATTTCATGGAATTAGTAGCCTATCAATTTAATGATTTCAGGTATTTATCAAGTACCTGTAACTTAATTTTTCATAGCTACTTTTACTATGCCACTTATTAGGTATTTAAGTATGTCTGATTTTCTGAACAGTATATATTAACATACAAAAGAATAAAATTGGACCATTATCTCACACCAGATATACAAGTATCAACTCGATGGATTAAAGACTTAGACACAAGACCTGAAACTATAAAACTACTAGAAAAACAAAAAGAAAAGCTTCTTAACATTGGTATTGGCAATGATTTCTTGGATATGACACCAAAAGCACAGGCAACAAAAGCAAAAATAGACAAATGGGATTGCATAAAACTAAAAAGCTTCTGGACATCAAAGAAAACAATGAACAGAACTAAAAGGCAACCTACAGGATAGCAGAAAATATTTACAAATCATATATCTAATAAGGGGTTAATAACCAAAATATATCAAAAACTCATACAGGGACTTCCCTGGCGGTACAGTGATTAAGACTCCACACTTCCACTGCAGGGGCATGGGTTTGATCCCTGGTTGGGGAACTAAGATACCACATATCATGTGGCACAGCATAAATACATACATACATACTCATACAACTCAATAACAGATAAAGTAACCTGATCTAAAACATGGGCAAAGGACATGAATTGACATTTCTCAGAAGAAGACATATAAGTGGTCAACAGGTACATGAAAGGGTGCTCAACATCACTATTGAACAGGAAAATGAAAATCAGAACCACAGTGAGCTATCATGTCACACCTGTTAGGATGGCTATTATCAAAAACAAAAGATAACAGGTGTTGAGGATGTGGAGAAAAGGGAACCC
The DNA here is from genome assembly GCF_951394435.1 of Stenella coeruleoalba. Lineage (NCBI taxonomy): Eukaryota > Metazoa > Chordata > Mammalia > Artiodactyla > Delphinidae > Stenella > Stenella coeruleoalba. The sequence continues at coordinate 133,200,166 of NC_137169.1, forward strand.
TTGTACACTGTTGATGGATATATAAACTGGTACAGGCACTATGAAAAACTATATGGAGTTTCCTCAAAAAATTAAAAATACAACTATCATTTAACCCAGATATATATCCAAAGGGCATGAAATCTTGATCTCAGAGAGATATCTGCACTCCGATGTTCATTGCAGCATTAGTGACAATAACCAAGCTATGGAAACAACCTAAATGTCTGTTATGTCTGTTGATGGATGATTGATATATATATATATATATATATGTGAAAAAAATATATATGGCTGAATGATATTCCAGTATATTTATTTAACAAAGAAGGAAATCCTGGATTTGTGACAGTATAGATGAACCTTGATGGCGTTGAGCTAAGTGAATAAGTCAGACACAGAAAGACAAATACTATCTGATTTCATTTATATATGGAATCTGAAATAGTCAAACTCATAGAAGCAGTGAGTAGAATGGTGGTTGCCAGCGGTGGACACCAGGGGTAAATGGGGAGATTTTGGTCAAAAGGTACAAAGTTTCAGTTATGTAAGATGAATTTGTTCTGGCGAGCTCACGTACAGCATGGTGACTATAGTCTGTAAAGTGTTCTTACAACTTGCTGAGAGGGTAGACTTTAAATGTTCTCACCACACAGACACACAAAGAAAGAAAAAGGTAACTGTATGATGCTGGCTATGTTAATTAGCTTAATTGTGGTGATCATTTCACAATGTATACCTATATCAAAACATGAAGTTGTACATTTTAAATGTATACAATTCCTATTTGTCTAGTATAACTCAATAAAGCTGAAAAAAAATCAGTTTAAACACATCCACATTTATTTAAAATAATAAATTTTTTATCAGATCACCTGTAGCTTTTTGATCCAGGAGCAAGGAAGAAAGTAAATTGTGTCAAGTTTGCACTGCTACACGCAGCCAGATTAAACAAGAATGTGGAACCCCTATTTACCCAGGGCTACACGTGCTCTACTTTAAGTGACCTTGGTGGTATGGCCAAACGTCCACGTCCACTATAAGTATTAGCTATTACTATATATATAGGAATCAATACAATCTGCTATATTATAATCACCAATTAATTACCAAAATAAATCTCAAAGCCAAATTGCCAGTTGTTACATACCTCCTTTCTGGTTCTCCCTCAGCTCATCAAATTCAATGTGTCAAAAATGAATTCCTCACTTACCATCTTCTATCATTGATCTTCAATTTTTGCTTATTCCTATACTATACTCTCAGTATCTCAGGTGTAAACTTTATAGTTATTATTAATGTTACATCACATGAAGATAATATATTATCAGATCTCATTTAGTCATCACTCACATTTATGTATAGCTCTCAAGTCTGCCAACATGACCCAAGTAACGAACTAAACTAACACATCTGTCTTCACTGACTGTGATGCTATCTCCAGGTTCTTTCCAACACATCCTATATATCTTAGAAGAGTCTTACTGAAAACAGATATGATCTCATTATTTTCTGTCCTAAGACCTTATATGTCTCTCTGTTACTTCCTAAACTATGTGTAAACCTCTTTGGATGACTTTCAACATCTTCCACAATCTGGTTTCAGTCTGATTTTCTAGATTTTCTTCCAAAGCTTATTGTCTCAAAGTAGACTGTGCTTTAGGAAAACTATTTTTTCCCACTTTAATTTATTCATTTTATACCTTTGTCCATACTTTAACCTCCCTCTGGAATTGCTCAAACTGCACCATCTTTAATTTTCTAAATTCTGCCCATGAATCAAAGTTTGGCTTACACACATTCCTGTCTCTGATCCACAGAGCTGGGAGTGATCTTGTTGCTCTGAACTTTCATAGACTCTACAAAATATGTAATCACTTACTAATTTGTGAACTTCCATTGTCTCTCCTTCTAGACGTTTTTTTACCCATGAAGTTCGGGTTTCATTCAGCTTTGAATTTCTTCTCAGAACTTAGCAAACCGCTTGATACATAACAACAGAATTGGTTGACATGTAATATTAATAGCGTTAGATGTAAAATTCAATAGAATAGAATAAATAACTTGAACAATTTTATTTCTCCCTCAACAGCTAGGGAGACTTTCATGGCAACATGGCTTTAACTTACCATGAATGTATCTGCAAGATGGAATTTATCACTGAGTTAGAATAACTCTGCTTGAATAAACAAGCTCCTATACCTAGTCCTGTTCATAATGTGGAAAAGGCAAAGAACGTCTATCCTGAATATGCAGATTTTTGGAGTTTGGGGCAAGATTCAATTTTTGTACTGTTTCCTGTCTCTGCTGACCTCCTTTCCTCATTTGTATTATGGCCTCAGGCAGCAAGAGTATAGCACAAAGATTTGGCTACAGTTTTACATTAATTGCACGACACACCTCATTTGAGAAACATCTCTGCTTTATAGAGTCCATTAATTGCCTAAATACTTTAATTCCTCAGAAATGTTTTCTTCAAATCAGAGTAACAGGTGGAAACACAGTTTTATTTTTCTTATGTAAGCTGCAGTTTGCATAGATACTTTTTTTCCCCTTAACAATAGCCAGCAGATAAATTAAAACATATTTCCACATTTTACCCTTTTCAGAAATAGACACTGAGAATCAGAAACAGTCAAAATGTTGCTTTGATAAGCAGGAGACCTGGTTAATCTCAGGGTAACAGCCTTGAGAAGCAAAATTAAAAATATAATAATGTATGTTCTTCATGAAGCTGACATATATCCAAAGGGAAAAACAGACTAGGTAACTGGATTTTGTGCTCACACTAATGGGATCAGTCAGTCCTGTATGTTTTAGTTGCCCGTTATCTACTTTCTTCACTGAATTTAGTGAGGTGCTATCATTTATTTCCAGTTAGACCTAAAGATATGAAGCCACTAACTGTCCATATGAAATTTGTTAATATTAGTGATTTATTGGATCAAATAACTTTTACCTGTGTCATTCTGATAGAGATTAACTTCTGAATCTTTTTGTTTAAAAGGAGACAAAAATGGCTCATGGAATTGTCATAAGAATTGATCTATTTGAAATTATATAAAATTGCATAATGCTTTACAAATAAATTTAATCATACTTATAATGTGAAATATGAGATCCTATTAATATCAAACTTTAATCTTTTCATATCAATAAATAGATTTCTTGAGCACAGTAGCTAGTGTCTGCAAATTATTTCATGATTTATGTAATCAATGCACAATTAAAGTTTGGATTGTTTCCCCTTTTTCACTATTGAAGATAATACTGTGATTAACATTCCTGTGTGGACATGTTTTATACATATGTCATTATATCAGTGTAAATTCCTAGAAATGAGATTGCTGCGTCAAATTCTATGCACAATTTATATTTTGATACTTCCTGTCAAACTTCACATTAGAAACTTTTTGCCAATTTGCATTTACACAAATAGCATTTCCCTCAAATTTTTGTACAGTGAGTTTTTATTATTAAATCTTTGTCATTCTGATTGAAGAAAGCAATAAAATACCATAACATAAGCAATGGCCTGTTTTGTTGAAACTCTTATATGCTACTTGTAAATATGTTTAATTCAGAAAAAAAAGATATTATTAATGGAACTTACTAAGCACTTACATTGTAAGTAATAAACCAGCTAATTTCAGGAAAGTGATAACCATCTGTGTTTAAATTTGTCTCCAATTTTTTTTACCTCCAATTTTACAAATTGAGTTCATAATATGAAATTGTATAATATGTAATAATACATAATGTGAAATTAGTGTAAATTTCAATAGATCTGCATCATTGTGTAGGCATTCATTTTTTTAAATTGAAGATATTGTATTTTATTTTGCATATGGGATATAGTCACATTGGCAATTACTTGGATTTTACTCATCAACCTTTGTTGATTCTATTTGGTTAGCCAGTACAAAGCATATACATATATTTAGTACTTATAAAGTTATTTCTCTTAGACATCTCAAAGTTGACTTGACTCAAAGCTGTATTTTTAAGGTGTAGAAATTGATTCACTTAGTTCATACAACTGACAAGATATAGAGTTAATATTGGAACGCAGGTTTGTCCAAAAGTTTTGCGGAAGTCTAATTTGCACTCTGCCTATCCCTATCCAGTCCAATAATCCTGGCTATAACACCACTATTTATCTCATTACTGTGTATTTCTTTTTAACATCTTTATTGGAGTATAATTGCTTTACAGTGTTGTGTTAGTTTCTGCTGTATAACAAAGTGAATCAGCTATATGCATACGTATATCCCCATATCCCCTCCCTCTTGTGTCTCCCTCACACTCTCCCTATCCCACCCCTCTAGGTGGTCACAAAGCACCAAGCTGATCTCCCTGTGCTATACGGCTGCTTCCCACTAGCTATCGGTTTTACATTGGGTAGTGTATATATGTCAATGCCACTCTCTCACATTATCCCAGCTTACTCTTCCCCCTCCCCGTGTCCTCAACTCCATTCTCTACATCTGCATCTTTATTCCTGTCCTTCCCCTAGGTCCTTCAGAACCGTTTTTTTTTTTTTTTTTAGATTCCATATATATGTGTTAGCATATGGTATTTGTTTTTCTCTTTCTGACTTACTTCACTCTGTATGACAGTCTCTGGGTCCATCCACCTCACTACAAATAACTCAATATTGTTTCTTTTTATGGCTGAGTAATATTCCATTGTATATATGTGCCACGTCTTCTTTACCCATTCATCTGTTGATGGACATTTAGGTTGCTTCCATGACCTGGCTATTGTAAATAGTGCTACAGTGAACATTGTGGTACATGTCTCTTTCTGAATTATGGTTTTCTAAGGGTATATGCCCAGTAGTGGGATTGCTGTGATGTATGGTAGTTCTAGTTTTAGTTTTTTAAGGAACCTCCATAGTATTCTCCATACTGGCTATTATCAATTTACATTTCCACCAATAGCACAAGAGGGTTCCCTTTTCTCCACACCCTCTCCAGCATTTATTGTTTCTAGATTTTTTGATGATGGCCATTCTGACCCATGTGAGGTGATACCTCATTGTAGTTTTGATTTGCATTTCTCTAATGATTAGCGATGTTGAGCATCTTTTCATGTGTTTGTTGACAATCTGTGTATTTTCTTTGGAGAAAGGTCTATTTAGGTCTTCTGCCCATTTTTGGATTGTTTTGTTTGCTTTTTGGATATTGAGCTGCATGAGCTGCTTGTATATTTTGGAGATTAATCCTTTGTCAGTTGCTTCATTTGCAAATATTTTCTCCCATTCTGAGGGTTGTCTTTTCATCTTGTTTATGGTTTCCTTTGCTGTGCAAAGCTTTTAAGTTTCAATAGGTCCCAATTTTTAAAAAATTATTTTCATTTCTCTAGGAGATGGGTCAAAAAGGATCTTGCTGTGATTTATGTCATAACTTTTGTTTCATCAAGTGATACAACATAAAAAGGAATATCATCATTTTAAAGTCATCCCCAGCATTTTTCTAATCCAGTCCCACAAAGCCTATCCAGATTTGTCAGTCCATGTAGACAACAGTCATTCTATATTCTTTGTACTAGAGTTGTAATAGTTATAGGATGTATACCTTTTATTATTGATTATTTACCATAGACTAGCCATGTTTTATTTCTACAGTGTAATAAATTGTCACAATCTTCCATGTAGAATATTACTTCTTTTTCACAAAATCACTTAAAAAGATCCATATTCTTTCTTCAAGATCCGTCTTTAGTTAATCAAAGCAAAATGCTTGGTATCACAAGGCAATTGAAAACTAAAATAGAAAGACAAGTTAGGACACCTTTATTCACAGAAATAGTGCAACTTAAAGACAGACGAGGCAAATTTTATCCCTATTATCACAATTTTTTTAAAGACTTTATTTTTTAAGAGTGGTTTTAGGTTCACAGCAAAATTGAGAGAAACATACAGAGACTTCCCATATACCCCCTGCCCTACACATGCACAGCCTCCCCTATTATCAACATCCCCCACCAGACTGGTACCTTTGTTACAAATGACGATTGAAAAATCTGCACTGATACAACATAATCATCCAAAGTCTATAGTTCACCTAGGTTTCACTCCTGGTGTTGTGCATTCTATGGGTTTGGACAAACGTATTGACCTGTATCCATTATTATGGTATCACACAGTATTTTCACTGCCCTAAACTTTTTCTGTACTCTGCCTATTCATCCCTCACCCACCCAATTCCTGGTAGCCACTGATCTTTTTACTGTCTCCATAGTTCTGTCTTTTGCAGAATGTCGTATACTTGGAATCATACAGTATCCAATTGGATTCTTTCACTTAGTAATATGCATTAAGGTTCCTCCATGTCTTCCTGTGGCTTGATAGCTCATTTGTTTTTAGTACTGAATAATATTTCATTGTTTGAATGTATTTATGCATCTACTGAAGGACATCATGGTTGCTTCCAAGTCTTGACAGTTATGAAGAAAGTTGATATAAACATTCATGTGCAGGTTTTTGTGTGGGTATGTTTTTAACTCCTCTGGATAAATACCAAGGAGCCCAAGTGCTCCTAGTATGTTCAGTTTTGTAAAAAAAAAAAAAAAAAAAAAAAAAAAAATTCTCTTCCAAAATGCTGCACCATTTTGCATTCCCACCAGCAATGAATGAGAGTTCCCGGTGCTCCACATTCTTGCCTGTATTTGTTGTCAGTGTTCTGGATTTTGGCCAGATATTAGGATAGGTGTGCAGTGGTATCCTGTTGTTTTAATTTGTATTTCTCAGATGACATGTGATGTGGAACATCATTTCATATGCTTATTTGCCATCTGTGTATCTTCTTTGGTGCGGTGTTGGTTAAAACCTTTGGCCTATTTTAATAGTCAAGTTGTTTATTTTATCATTAATTTTTAAGAGTTCTTTGTATATTTTGGATAACAGTCCTTTTATCAGAATTGTCTTTTGCAAATATTTTCTCCCAGTTTGTGACTTGTTACTTGTCTTCTTATTCTCTTGGGAAATGATTTTTCAGAGCTTCAGAAGTCTCACTTTCCCAATCTATTCTTATAAACATCAGTTTCCTATAATTTCAATATAGCTACTGAATAACTACCTGTGACTAAGGTATTTGTTGGCATGGGATAGATTTTGTAGGCTTACCTTTCGCGAGATTTGATATAACTTATTTTTCAACGTTAAAGTTAAAAGGGATAAATAGTTTTTAATAAATATAGATGGAGCCAATATATTTTTTTCTGTGGGTGGAAGTTCTTAAAAGTTAAAATTTTATAAATATATATACTTCTGTGATATTTTCAGTTTTTTATGCATAGATTTCCAAGTGCAACATAATCATTATTTCCGTTTTCCCAATGTGAAATTCACATCAAGGTGAAATACTATTCCAAAGGGAACAGCATATCATGTTTTTGACTTTTAGTTCAATTTTACAACCAGTGCAACATGAAATCACTGCTAAGTGCAGCTACTAATGCCTTATCCTTCTGTGAAATATATCTCTTTCAAAAAGAAACCTAAACAAGGGGAAAATTATACCAAATGTAGACCAATAATCAAACTGAACTGAAAATTCTTCTAGGGAGAAAATTATTTAAGTAGAATAATTGTAAAATTATTCTTGCAGAATCTGTCATCATCCTAGGGCTTTACCAACTTCTTTTGAACCTAGATGTAACTATATATAGTTGGTCACAAGACTCACTGATCTTTTAATATTAAAACTCTCTATGCTAATTTCCTGACATTATGACTGTACAGAAATATACATGTGTCTGTGGAAATAATTATTGCATGTATATCATTTCTATCTGTATTTAGCTATATATTTGCTTTTCTTTATCAATTGTGGTATTTCTCAGGAACGAATAATGAAACACGATACAAACATTGACATGAGGCAAAATTGGTTTTTAACAATCAGGTTTTCCCTACAAGCTACCTTTTTTTGGTATAAATTCCATATCATAAGGCTATGAATCTCCTAATAAATAACTTGGTAATGATCGCTGGGCTGTGCATGTCTAAGGCTTCCACTTGACTTTTTTCTATCCTAAATATGCATTCTGTTTACATCATCCCAATAACTATTTGAATAATCTTCAATAAATTCATCCACACCACTTTAAGGCTGATGATTTTCAAATCTTCATTTGCAGCTCAGACCCTTCTTCTGAGCTTCTTATCTTTTTATCTCTACTTAAAATTTCTGCAAACTTATAAACATGTACATGCTATCACCTTTGCCCTCTATCTATATGGCTCTTTCTGTTGTAATTTCTATTTCAGTCAGTTTTTCTGTCATTTACTCAGTGACCTGAGCAAAAAGCAATCCAGAGTCATTTTAGGCTCTTCCCTCTCTCTCACCACATCTTGTGTAGTTTCTTACTATCTCTTGATTCGTCATTTCATCTTCTCTTTGCTTTCATTAGTCTAGTACAGCTCTTGTCTGGTATTCCTACTCTGTTCACCTGGAGTCCTCCCTCGCCTTCCTGAAGGCCACGCTCCGTGACACAACACAATTCATCTTCCTGAAAAGTAAATCTGAGATGATGTTGGTGGCTGACCAGATATCATGCAAATGAATGCAATTTCCTTCACAGCCAACTTTTATGCAAAGGCAGAGGGAGGCAGCTGCCTCTACAAGGTAAAGCGAGAAGTGACTGAAGTTTCATCTTAAACTTCTGTCTGCAGAACCATCACTGTACCTGAAATTTCCAACTTCCTCATTCTTTGTGTTAATAAATTGAAGTCTCATTTTAAAATGCAATACTTGTTTTTTGAAATCAACCACTTATTTTGCACTAGTTTAATTTTACAGAGAAGTTGCAAAGCTAATACAGAGTTTATATAGACCCCTTATCTATTCCACCCTTTCCCTCTTAATGTATTACATTATCATGTAGGTTTATCAAAACTGAGAAGCCAGCATTGGCACATTACTGTTAACTGAACTCCCAGATTTATTCAGATTTCATCTGGTTTCCCACTGATTTCCTTCTTCTGTTCCAGGACCCATTCCAGAATGCCACAATGCCTTTTAGACAGCTCTGATTTTGATAGAGAAAATTAATTGCAGTCTTTGAAAACTTAGTTTAAGACAATTTATTAGATGAATGAGCCGATCACTCTTTATACTCTGAGGGAATGGAGGGAGAGGAGGACAGTAGGAAGAAAAATTTGGAGACAGCGCGTTGGGGTGTTTGAGTGGTTTGCTCTCATGTGAGATCCTGGGCGGGACGGGTATTGGTGGGAGACCCCGAGAAGCCAGGGAACACCCTGAGGATGCTTGATTTAGGAGATGCAAAGTGGAGGGGGAAATGAATAAGGGAGCAAATGAATCATTGCAAACAAATATTTTAATTCCTGTTTGTTTGAGAATAATATTTATTGATTATATAGATAATGATCAAATTGTTTTGAGTCCAAACCCAGAATGGGAAAATATTTGAAGAAAAAATTAAAAGCATATATACCATTGACTAGAACTGCAAATCTACAAATGTCTTAAGAGATCCTTTGCGTGGCATCTGAAGGAGATACTGGTTTGAGGATGGGAAAATATATTCTGAGTAACTAGTTTGATTACTGTCTTGTCACGATAGGCTTTTCTTCAGCTGCTACAAAATTTATGACTGACCGTAGGTATTTGAATGTCATGTTTCTATATTCAAATAAATCTTCTTAGGTTCTAAGGGGGGCAAATAGAACTTTCTGGCTGACTCATCTACCTAGGAAGCTGAGGGGAATATCTTTGTGGTTGCCAGTCTCCCTGGAAGCATCAGCTGTGGCCCCTGCAAGGGGCAGGATATTGGATTAGCTGTTCCACTTCTAATTTCCTGGGAACATATTGTGTAGTTCCAAGGACATGATAAGAAAAATCTGCTTTACAGTTCTTTCTGAAAATGAGACATTACAGAAGATTTACCTGCTATAATCTATATGGGTGGGGGAAGGGTTTGTGGATGTAGGTTTGCATTCTGGTGGTTCTATTCTATGGAGTTAGGTTTTCCATTTTAAGATAATGTAATGAGCTATTGAAAATGAAGGATTTGTTCAGGCACTGAAAATGAAAAACATTCAAAAAGCACATTATCCTCAAATCAGGACTCTTCTTATTACTGTTTCAGTGTATTTAGGTAGTATTAATGAGAAACTAGTTTGATTTATATTAACTGTGCAGCCTTATAGTACATATTTTAGTTTATCATGTTTATATTATATATGAATATGTAAATAATTCATAAGCAAGCAGTAACAAAGCATAAAAATAAAATCAATAAGGATTTACTCCTTTTGATAGGTGTCAATAACTTTCTTATTTATTTATATTTATAATGTTTAGTACCTAGTTATAATTAGAAAACATCAATGATCAGGATGATTTTTTATTACAGTTGGATTTTATCAGTATGCCTCGGGATTAGAAAAGCCTCAAATCATAAAACTCTCCACTGTTTCCAGTGAAAATTCAGCCATAATGTCAAATCATTATGTTTATTAGGCGCTTGTCATAATAACATTAATTATAAATTAGATCATTTTATATTCTTGAGAATGGGAAAAGTAATTAAACTGGTAGTTTCATTAGTTGACGAACAGCTTAAAAGTGTTTATTTCTTTTGGAAAATCAAGGTGTATTGTTCTTTCTTCTTCTAAATAAGTGCTTAGTACAAAAATGGGTTTAATAGAAATCTAAATTTAAGAGAATAAAATAATGTTGCTATGAATATTGACTTGATTTTATTAATAAACTTTAATATACTTATTTTAAAGATGTAAAGACTTAGCTTAGAATTTGAATATTAGAATTTTTCTTCATTATATGAGACTTCAATTTTAAGATAGATATTTAATTAGATAAAAAGAGTCATGATAATATTACCTGTTGTACAGTCTATTCTTTGAAAATATGCTAATTGCAGACTTTACAAAAGACATGGAGATTAAAATCTTTGTAAATCCATAAGCATTGTAATTAGCCTTTATGATTTTTTTTCTAGCCAGATTTAAAAGCATACACATGATTAATTTAGGATCAACCAAACTGAAAAAGAGTTTTTCAATATTTTTACTCAATTAGCTTATTCTAAATTTGCTTTATTTCCTCTCATGCTCTTTCCTATTCTCATTTTTTTTCTGAAATGTCTAATGTAGCAGTAGAAAATTAACAGTAGAGTAAATCATAAATATCATGTTCTGATGAAGTTTTAAAAGTCCATTGTTTGTAGCCCTGTTTTAGATTACTAGGTTTTCTTACCCGAAAAGCTTGAAGAGATGATTACAACACATCCTTACTCTTCCCTTTATATTTTTTATGCTCTGTGCTACAGAATTAGCATTTACTGTTTCTACTATATGCTGTCCTCTGACTCAACTTCTCATGCAACCATCATCATGTGAAACATTTCATGTGCATATATTCTTGCAAAACATGTATTGCTATGTGTATGCATATACTTTAAATAACTAAATGATGTTGTGTTATATATTTCATTCTGTTTCTTAATTTCTGTCATCAGCATTATGCGTTTTTAAAAGATGCAACCATGCTGCTATGCATCCTTTGCTGTAATAGACTCCACTGTGTTTGTCCCCCTATCTGCCCTATACTCAAATGCTTCCACCTCCCAGCAACCACAGGTATAGCTCAATTGAACATCTTCCTTTGACCTTCATCACCATTTTTTAGATGACAAAACTGAGGCTTGGGGAGTTGAGTAATCTCACCAGGATCGCATGGCTGGGATTAGAACTCAGGCACTCTGCACCCAGATTCCAGCAGTACTTTTACTTCCTCCAGTGCACTGCTCTGATTGAGTAGCCATCTGGTATTATATATTCCAAATAGCCATCTCTAGAAGGACTACAGTAGCCCCAACTTTGACCTTGGTACTTAGTTTAAGCAGAATAATTCAGTGATTGATCCATGAATCTAAACTCTACTAGCATTATAATAAGGTGCACAGTGTGTAATGAAGAGCTAAAAATATTATTTTCTATAGGTCTAGTCAAAACTGAAGTGGAAAAGGAACCACCAATTTTTAAATGCCCACTACGTGTCAGGCATTGTAGCAGAAATTTTATGTTCAGTAATTAACTTTATCCACTTAGGTGCCCTATGACGTAGTTAAAATGGCTCTCTTCTAACAAATCAGAAAACCAGCCTCACCGTTGATCATCAGCTGAGTCAGAAGTTCAGTCAATATTTGTCAGTCCCCAAAGCTCACATTTTTCTTACTAAACCACAAGGTCTCATTTTAACGAATCCATTCTTTAAAAGAACAAAAATTAAAAGGTGGAGGCAAGTTTGCTTGATGACGCAGGTATTTATCTCATTTTGGCAGATTGCCGACATAGCCTTAAGCAAAGGTTTGTGTGAAATCCTTTCCAAGTACCAAATTCTACATACATTTTCTTTTTTAAAAAAAAACCTACAGGAGGTAGCAAAAGTAGAAAATATTAACATATGTTTTAAGAACGAATTGGAGATTCATTTTCCTAGAAAACAAACACATTGAAACGAAAGCCATAAAAAATTTGGAAATGGGATTTCATATATACAAAGCTTGTTTGTTGCATGCTTATGGCGGCTTGAGCCTTGCCCTCCTCTGCTTATTGGTGTCCAGATAGATACCCAGATGATGTTAGACCATTATTTCTGTTCCATTTACCTCTAAGTGAAAATGACCTGCAGGTCTTCATGGTGATTATGACAGGGAGTTATTAAGGGTCTATATTCGTTCTTTTCAAAAGGAACATTTTGAAAATTGTTTAACAAAAAACTTTCTCATTTTTTCCAGAGGTAGTTTTTTTCCTGAGCTTGAGCAATGATGAGTGTGATGATAAATCACTGTCAGTTTGGGTGTTAGAGTGTCTCCCGAATAATAAATCCCATCAACAAAGACAGAACTAACGTCACCCAAACTAGGAAGTAAATTAACTTTGGCACAGGAGTTTCTTTTACATTAGACATCTCTTTCTCCCCTCATTTCTGCTAGAAGACCAATTCTGGGAGAGGACAGTGTTGCAGAAGGACCAGAACAGAGAGTTGAGCTCAGCACAAACTTCTGACAGGGTTTGCTATTGTAGGAAGGTCAGAGTCCAGCCCCAGGGAGGGGAAAAGTTAGAGGCAGGCTGATGGGGTGAGATCATGTGATGTCCCTCAAAGCAAACCACATAGGAGACCACTTTGCTTCTTCCCCACAAAGTGTTCATTCAGCTCAGAGGTAATTAGCAGAAGTAATTAATATTGTTACTTGGAGGATGCTGTGGGTGCTTGATTTATTTTCAAATCAAATGGAAAATTGTAGTGTCCCCTTAACAAACCCAAAGGCATACTTGACATTTCTGAGTCTTATGACTATGTTTTTTAGATAATGCAACATTTTGACAGTGTCTTAAAAATAGCAAGGCATTGATTTCTTTAAAATACAGATATATGGTGGAGAAATTAATATGTATTCATATTTCATAATATACATACTAGAAAAAAGGGAAAGAGCTGTCAGCATTTGAGGTTGTAAATTTTAGAGCATGCTCCAAATCACTAATATGTAACTGTATGCACGTATATACTAGTATGGTACATGTAATACTAAATGTACAAATATGGTAACAACACTTCTTGAGTTTGGAATGTATACACTGAATAGCAAAATCTTACTAAGTTGCAAATTAAAAGTGTATAAACTATTTTTAAAAAATGAAATATTTCAAAAGACTTATACTTTTATTTAGGATGGTACAAGAATGCATCTTTCAAAATGATTATAAAAAGAAAAAGTTGAAGAACAGTGAAAATGCTAGTTTAAATACATCTTTAAAACTTTAAACATGGTAAAAGTAGTACTTTTATCCTTTTAAGTTCTGCTTAAGTTCTTTAACTATATATAAACACAGACATAGGAAGAGTAATTTTATATTTAATATGCTTTTTTGGGCTACATATCACATCACATTTTCTTTATTTATATAATATATTGTTTGAGAGGATGGTAATCAGCCACGTATTGACTGTGCCCTTGACTAAGGTCTTATTATTACTTGTTCTAGTTGCTTTTCCAGAAAGATAGAGGAAAAGGATCAGATAGTTTTTTACTTCTACTTCCAAAATTCCGTGGGTTCTATGATCCTGTGTCTTGTCTGTTTTTTTCCTCCCTATGAAGTCTGATCTTTGTTCATGTTACTCTTACAAACTTGAATCAAAGACTACATGGCAGAGTGTCACTTCTCTGACAATCTGTGACAATATATTATTTTGTGCAAATGTTACCAAATGAATAGCTAGTAAAAATTTTCCATTTTTTGATTCTAAACTTCTGAGTTTGATGAATAGGATCTAATTTTGGCATTTTTATCTTCAAATGTCATCATTTTAATCTCTATAGCAAGGTCATTGATATAACAAACTTTAAATCTCTATACTCCCACAAATGCAAGGCAGGGAAAACCATTTTCCTTCTTACTCTCTTGATTCCTTCTTTGTTGACAGAATCGGTGGGAAAATCAGTGCTTCTTTTAGATGAATTTTTTTCCAAGTGGAAACTTTTCTATATTGACATATTCCCTATCATATATTTTTTCCCCACACAATCTTCATCTAACTGCATTATTTCTGAGGTCAAGTTTAATATCTAAACACCACTGAATCCATTCCATACTCAAGATATTTAGAATTGAAGGATTTCAGTGGTGTTTCTACTAAGTGTATAATAAATCGAGTTCAACAAGAACCTCAACTATCTGAGTCTCTTTTTTCAGTGGCCTGGTACCTGTGGTGTCAGTGTCCTAAAATCTTCACATTGTGTAGTCACTTGTCTTGTGACATGTAAATTATTTTTTCAGTCAAAAATATGTAAATCTCAACTTTGAAATTGTGCTCTGAGGAAAGGGCTTCATTTGAGGGAAAAAAAGCAAGCTTTTTTTTTTTTTCTGAAAGCAGCATTTGCATGGCTTTCATATGGTATAAATGTTTACGTAGGAAATTTATCTTTTATTTTACATCTGCATGGCTTATAGCCTTTAGTTTCAATGATTCAAAGCTTATCTGAAGGACAAGCATTTTAAAATGCTTAGAAGCTGCATACTATTTTTATGATTTCAACTAATTAGGAAATATCTTTTAATGCATAAATACCATCTTTATCGAGTTAAGTAGAGTTGAAGGGAAATTATCACACTATGGTGATATTTTAAAGGAATGAGCCCCAAATTGGAAAGACATAGAAGAAGAAATAGCCACTGCATCTGCCCAGATCTTTGAATCTTGTATCAATAAAATATCAGGTCTGCTCACCAGCCAGTGTAGGCGGGGGCTGGGAGCTGAGGCTCGGGCTTCCTCAGAGGTCAGAACCCAGGGAGAGGACTGGGGTTGGCTGCATGAACACAGCCTGATGGGGGCTAGTGTGACACAGCTAGCCAGGAGGGAGTCCGGGAAAATGTTTGGAGCTGCCTAAGGGGCAGGAGACCATTATTCTGGGGTGCGCAAGGAGAGGGGATTCAGAGCACCTCCTAAACGAGCTCCACAGACGTGCGCGAGACATGGCTATCAGCATGGACACCAGAGACGGGCATGAAATGCTAAGGCTCCTGCTGCAGCCACCAAGAGGCCTGTGTGCACAACCTTCTGAAGAAATAGAAATAGAAAATATAAACAGACAAATCAGAAGGAGTGAAATTGAAACTGTGATTAAAAATCTTCCAACAAACAAATTCCCAGGACCAGATGGCTTCTCAGGTAAATTCTATCAAACATTTAGAAGAGAGCTAACAACAATCCTTCTCAAACTCTCAAGTGGGGTTTATCCCAGGAATGCAAGGATTCCTCAATATATGCAAATGAATGTGATATACCATATTAACAAATTGAAGGAGAAAAACCATACGATCATCTCAATAGATGCAGAAAAATAGATGCAGAAAAAACATTTGACGAAATTCAGCACCCATTTATGATAAAAACTCTCCAGAAAGTAGGCATAGAGGGAACCCACCTCAACATAATAAAGGCCATATATGACATCTACAGCCAACATCGTTCTCAATGGTGAAAAACTGAAACCATTTCCTCTAAGATCAGGAACAAGACAAGGTTGTCCACTCTCACCACTATTATTCAACATAGTTTTGGAAGTTTTTGCCACAGCAATCAGAGAAGAAAAAGAAATAAAAGGAATGCAAATCAGAAAAGAAGAAGTAGAACTTTCACTCTTTGTAGATGACATGATACTATACATAGAGAATCCTAAAGATGTTACAGAAAACTACTAGAGCTAATCAATGAATTTGGTAAAGTTGCAGGATACACAATTAATGCAGAGAAAGCTCTTGCATTCCTATACACTAATGATGAAAAATCTGAAAGAGAAATTAAGAAAACACTCCCATTTACCATTGCAACAAAAGAATAAAATACCTAGGAATAAAACTACCTAAGGAGGTAAACCTACCTAAAACACCTGTATGCAGAAAACTATAAGACACTGATGAAAGAAACTAAAGATGATACAAACATATGGAGAGATATACCATGTTCTTGGATTGGAAGAATCAACATTGTGAAAATTAGTATACTCCCCAAAGCAGTCTACAGATTCAATGCAATCCCTATCAAACTACCAATGGCATTTTTCACAGACCTAGAACAAAAAATTGCTCAATTTGTATGGAAACATGAAAGATCCTGAATAGCCAAAGTAATCTTGAGAAAGAAAAATGGAGTTGGAGGAATCAGGCTCCTTGACTTCAAACTATACTACAAAGCTACAGTAATCAAGACAGTATGGTACTGGCACAAAACAGAAATATAGATCAATGGAACAAGATAGAAAACCAGAGATAAACCCACACACATATGGTCACCTTATTTTTGATAAAGGAGGCAAGAATATACAATGGAGAAAAGAGAGCCTCTTCAATAAGTGGTTTTGGGCAAACTGGACAGCTACATGTAAAAGAATGAAATTAGAACACTCCCTAACACCATACACAAAAATAAACTCAAACTGGATTAAAGACCTAAATGTAAGACCAGACACTATAATACTCTTAGAGGAAAACATAGGCCGAACACTCTATGACATAAATCACAGCAAGTTCCTTTTTGATCCACCTCCTAGAGAAATGGAAGTAAAAACAAAAATAAACAAATGGGACCAAATGAAACTTAAAAGCTTTTGCACAGCAAAGGAAACTATAAACAGAACATAAAGACAACCCCCAGAATGGGAGAAGATATTTGCAAATGAAGCAACTGACAAAGGATTAATCTTCAAAATATAAAAGCAACTCGTGCAGCTCAATATCAAAAAAACACTCAATCCAAAAATGGCCTGAAGACCTAAATAGACATTTCTCCAAAGAAGTTATACAGATTGCCAACAAACACGTGAAAGGATGCTCAACATCACTATCGTTAGGGAAATGCAAATCAAAACTACAATGAGGTATCACCTCACACTGGTCAGAATGGCCATAACATCAAAAAATCTGCCAAGAATAAATGCTGGAGAGGGTGTGGAGAAAAGGGAACCCTCTTGCACTGTTGATGGGAATGTAAATTGATACTGCCACTATAGAGAACAGTGTGGAGGTTCCTCAAAAAACTAAAAATACCATATGGTTGAACTACCATACAACCCAGCAATCCCGCTACTGGGCATATACCCTTAGAAAACTATAATTCAAAAAGATTCCTTTACCACAATGTTCATTGCAGCTCTGTTTGCAATAGGCAGGACATGGAATCAATCTAAGTGTCCATCGACAGATGAATGGATAAAGAAGATGTGGCACATATATACAATGGAATATTACTCAGCTATAAAAAGAAATGAAATTGAGTTATTTGTAGTGAGGTGGATGGACCTAGAGACTGTCATACAGAGTGAAGTAAGTCAGAGAAAGAAAAACATATACCGTATGCTAACACATATATATGGAGTCAAAAAAAAAAAAAAAAAAAAAGGTTCTGAAGAACCTAGGGGCCGGACAGGAATAAAGATGCAGATGTAGAGAATGGACTTGAGGACACAGGGAGGGAGAAGGGTAAGTTGGGAGGAAGTGAGAGAGTGACATGGACATCCATACACTACCAAGTGTAAAATAGATACCTAGTGGGAAGCAGCTGCATAGCACAGGGAGATCAGCTTGGTGCTTTGTGACCACCTAGAGGGGTGGGATAGGGAGGGTGGGAGGGAGATGCTAGAGGGAGGGGATATGGGGATATATGTATACGTATAGCTGCTTCACTTTGTTATATAGCAGAAACTAACACACCATTGTAAGGCAATTATACTCCAATAAAGATGTTTAAAATACATACATAAATAAATAATATATCAGCTGTTGTAGTGATGTCGCTGTTGCCTCGTGTTTAATGCTCATCCTATTCAAGGATTTAAAAGCACTAAAGAGTAATTTATAGAATATGTTTTACCTTGTGTGCTGTAACACTGACAGTATATAAAAAGATAAATAGATTAGTTTGTCACATTTTTACTCTTGATCATTTAGGGGTTTAGCTCAAATAATTAACTCCTCCTTCCTTCTCTCACATGCCCTCAAATTAAGTAATGATATTTAAGTATTACATTGCATGGCGGTATATATTTATATTCCTTTATTTAGTAATTCGCTTGGCATTTTACTTTGTTAAATATACATTATGAGTGTGGTATTTGAAATGTGATACATCTATAAAGGGAAATATTTAGCACAGTCATTAGCTTTACCCAAACAATCTTTAAAATTAGATTATTTTTGCTTTTGCCTCAGTGTCTGAACATTTAACATGGTTCTTTGTCCCTTGAGTGCTACATAAAGTAACTGAAGAGAAATGAGCTTTATGAGAAGAAACCAGTTCACATAGAAATGCTGATTAAGTACTCAGAATTCAGAAGCAAAAGGGAAAAGTCAATGCCATGTAATGAAGTAGGCCATCTGTAACAGGATAGCTTCCACTGATATAAGTAGGCCATTTCAGTAATAAAGCAAAACAGGGGACTGGACAGCTCAGGACATAAACTTTTATATCGTCTATAGACTATCTCTTTCCTCTTAAGTTCTCGCTAATGGTTTTATTTTATTTAAAAATGTATACTGAAGGTAGTTAGTTATTTTAAGTATGATTATAGATGATGGCTTATTTTAAGTCTAAGAAAACTGTTACATTTGAGTGCTGGTAATCTTGTCTAAGTAAATGGTCGGATTTCAGATTGATTTTCTGAACCAGTTCGAGCCCAGAACTGAGCAGTGAAAGACAGTGTTTTGCTGATAATTGATGAATTCTGAGGGAAAGTCACATTGCTTTTAAAATTCAATCTAAGATAATTGTGAAGAGATCATGTAGAGGGACAAATAGTGATATATTTTGGCTACTTCAATCCATGTTCAGCTACTTTCTATGTTCATCCTTGGGCGTGTTATTTAAACTTTGAAAACCTCAGTTTTTCTGTCTCTAATGTATAGAAAATAGGATTGAGCTTTTATGCCTATAGTAAGGATTAAATGAGGCAACTGACCTGAGAATTTATAAAAGTGACTAATTCATGGTAAATATTAACAAATGCTATCATTTACTACAGAGGGATCGGCATTTCAAAACACACATTTGGTATGTACATACAAGTCAAATGAAATTTAGAATATGATTTTTAATCATGAGTAGAAAAAGAAAATAAATTTAAAAGGGATACAATTATAATTTAGAGCAAAGATAAGTAACGTGGTTGAGAAAGAAGCAAGTACATGTTATCAAGTCGAATTATTTCACTCTCATGAGGGAGAAGTTTCAGAGAGAAGTAGCTAGACTTTAGAAATCTAAGGCCGACCAGGTAGATTGTGGTAAAGTTTTGAAGTAAAGATGGTGAATCCTGAGAGTAAGGGTAGAAAGAAAAGTGATTTGAGTGATAGAATTATGCTTATTTTCTACAGATGCAGGATTCTGAAAATGTGATTTACAGAGTTTATAGGGAAGGCAGTCAAGGAAGGAAGAGCTTAAAGATATGGATTGAGGTTTCAACCGAGGCATAGTTTAGCCAGGGCTATGGGTATTGTGAGAGAAATTTTAAGGATGAATGTGGTAATGTATATGAAACACTCTCTGTTCCCTGGAAGAAAGGTGCTATAAAAACATAACATATTGCTGATTCTTAGAATGAATGGTGAAGTTTGAAAGATTTTCAGACACGGGGAAAGGGCACATTCACAATCCAGTGTGAAGCAAAGGATATTGAAAATGGAAGGTCAGATTCAAGAAAAAAGAACATTTTAAAGCTCCCTAGAAGAATACACACACACACACACACACACACACACACACACACACAAACACATGCACACACAAAGCACAGTTTTAAACAGAACTATCTTCTTTTTGAGTTACACTATACAATAATAGATTGTATTTTTAAAGGATTTTTGTCTCCATGATAACTGCACTTAGAATTGAATAATTTAAGTGCATGAAGTTAAAATGAATACAGTGATCAAAAAGAGCAGAGTGAACTTGAGATAAATGTCAAAGGAAGCAATGATGTAAAAGAAAAACTACAACAGGAACAGTAAAGAAGTAGGTATTTCAATAAATATTATTTTGCCAAAAACTTCAGGGAAATGGTTTGAAGAATGAAATTTTTTTTAGAACTTCCCTAAAAAGGTCTGCATGTAGTGGGTGGAGAGAGTAAAAGCTTGCAAGAGGATTTATGGCCACTTTTAGATATACAAAATGAGTTGGAGGAAATACAAGGAAATTCGAGTTGTACCACCCAGGGGGTCTCATGTGGAGCTGCTGATTGCCTGTCTGGATATTATAATTGGTGCAGGGGTGGCTATCAAGTAACTTGGCCAACAGAATGCTTTGAAACAAATCAAATGTCCAAATTACAAACTCTGTTGAATTGAATTGTGTTACCATGAAACGTCTATACTCCCTTCATGACCTAAATCTGGCTATAATATTGCTGCTTTGATTAATTAGACAACCATATTTGGTTTTTACTGAAATGTATTATTATTTGAAATGTATTATTAATTGGAATTTTATAGTTAAATAGAACTGAGGTTCTAATAGTAAATGTCTTATGGCTTGAGGAAGGGGTGTTTGATTTAGTAAATGCTCCCAGGGAACAATTCAATACTACTGTGTTATCATAAATTGAGATCATGTGTTTTGTTATGTGTCTGATAAATACTTGGAAAGATAATAATAGATTTTTCATTGGCACCTACCATAAATGTTATGAAAGAAGTTATTCACTGTCCTTGACTTCCGAATGTTATCAGATTCTGTTATTATACAAATCTATCACATATGTAAGTACAAAGAAGGAAAGAATAATCTCTAGCTAATCTCATTAGAGTTTTCTCTGGGACTTGCAGAAAGGAAGTAATTTTGACTTTGTTTATAGACTTTTTCCTTAAACTCTTTTTTTCTTTCACACCCCTCTTCCATTTAGTTATCAAATCTTTTTGATTCTGCTTTCCAGATGTATCCACCCCCCAATTTTTACTCAGTCACCTCCATCACCACCCCTGTGATCAAGTTACAACTCTTTCTCCCCTGGATGAAAGCTGCTGTCTCTCTGCCCTCTCCTTGTCTCCTTCGCCCCTGCAGTCTGTTCTCAAGCTGGCAACCTGGGTGGTCCTTCTTCTTTTGCTTTCTGGTCTTTTATTTTATTTCTACCATTCTCTGATAAGCTGGGAAGACATAGGAAGGACAAAAATCTATGTTTTCATAGGATCCCTATAGATATTTTACATCGCATGGAGAGCTGGAGATGGGGTATACAGGGCAGTAAAAATCTACTGAATTCTTTCAGGTTAGAAATGATGGTTGCTTGAACGAAGGTGACAGCAGTGGAGGTAGTGAGGAGTGATCAAGTTTGGGGAAGACTTTGACGTGTGATGAAATTTTATCGAAAAATTAGATGTGTGTGAGTAAAACAAGAAGTTTTTAGGCAGATACTAAGTTAAACAGATAAAATTAATCCCTAATTTTACTGATGTAATTTTCATATAAACAGTTTAAAGTAGGCTTCTTAAAGGAAATCATGTTTGTTTTTTTTTTACTGAAAAAAATTTTTTTTGCCTTTGTATATTTCAGGACATGCTCTTTATCTGATTTGGAATTCTCTATAACACTAAAACATTTACACCTATTTCTGAAATATGTCATTGCTCACTAAGCACTCTGTAGGAAACCCACCTCAGAGGAAATTTTGTAAGATGGATTCACATCAATTTTCACTGTTCACTTCTTTTTTTTTTAATAAAATATTTGCTAAAATATCTGCAATAACTCAGATCATATTGCTCCTCCACCCAGCCCTCCGTGGCTTCCCATCCCACTAAGGGGCACAGCCCTGCCTCAGAGCGAGCTGAAAGTCTCCACAGAATTGTTCCCCATCTTCTCTCTGACATCAGCTCCTATTACACAACCTTTGGTTCACTCTCCCCGGTGACGTGGGTCTAGTTGCCGCTCTTCCTCTTTTCCAAGCCTTCTTCTTCCTCAGCTGCGTTTCTTTCTTCCTGGGCATTCCTTCCCTAGCATCTCCATGATTTATGACAGCCTCACCTGATCTGCTCAAATGTCAAGGGAGGCCTTACCTGACTGCTACATTGAACATGCCTAGCACGCTGCATCCTGTCTTCTCCCTAAATATTGTACCCCCTTCTCTGCATTATTTATTCCATACGTGTAAAAGCCCTTATACAGTTGAGCATACTATATCTTTTATTTCACTTATCTGTCTCTCACTACTTGAATGGAAAACTCCAGGTAAACTGGAGTTTGTGTCTGGATCATTTACTTTTGCATCACAGAAGTTAAAATAGTTTATAGTATGTAGAGACATTTAAAATTTTTTTGTTGAGCATAGAAATGAATGATATTACACCCAGATGCTTGCTAGCGTCATGGCACCTTGATGAAACACCATTGTCTTGAAGTTGCAAAATACTGGGAGAGGTCGCTGGATAAGAGTCAAGAAGTGGTACTTAGTGGGAGAGAGAGGTTAGAGAAAAGGTTGGAATAAAGGCAAGGAAAATGCACGAAAAAATGAAACTGTGATCTGACTTGCTTGACAATTTAGGAAGACACATTTTCTTTTATTTAAGAGTTAAGAATACTATGTGTTTTTTTGCGGTACGCGGGCCTCTCACTGTTGTGGCCTCTCCCGTTGCGGAGCACAGGCTCTGGGGCACGAACCCCTGTCCCCTGAATTGGCAGGCGGACTCTCAACCACTGCGCCACCAGGGAAGCCCAGGAGTTAAGAATACTATGTATTTGATGAGCTTAACTAAGCTTTTGGCAAATTCGAAAGTTAAGTTTTCCAAACTTGAAACTTGTTCTCAAACCACACATTTAATCTTTTTTACAACTACAAAATTGGAGTTCTTCCTAATTTGTAATCTTATGAGGGAAAAGAATAAACAATTATTTAGGCTACTGCTAACACAACTTCAGTATTTGGGGCTATATGTTTTAAATAGTCATGTCCTTACATAATTTAACCAAAACCATGGCTAAACATTAATTTCTAAATCAACTTTTAATATTCAAACTAGAGCCATTAAAAAATTCGATCTGGTTTATAAGTTAACCAAAACTTGTCTGCTTATTTTTGCCAATAGATGTCAGTGGTTGACCATATTAGTGAAATGATTGCAGATGTACTTGTTTTATGCCCCTGTTAAAAGGCTTGAATTTAAAGGAATGTATCATTCCTTAAATGGTCCTTTTTATTATTTCACCTTGAGAAGTAATATATATTTATGACGTGATAGGGTTGACAATAGGAAATGTTAATAGATTCCTTAATTGATTGCAACTATTGAAATACTTAGGAGCTATAGGAAGCATTCACAAAATCAAAATGGCTTTTTAAAATGCTTGCTTTGTTTATATAGATTTATGTATATTCCTCCCACCAAACAATTTTCAAAGTACAAGAGCAGCTGTTCATATATACAGTGTCAGTGTTTTATTCACATTCATGCCTGCAATGGAGATTTTTATTGAGGTTTCAAGCAACTTATTTAGAAACAAACCCCAGGAACATTGTCCAAGGCAGTTTGCAAATAAAGCTTTATGTTTTTATTATAAATGGTTATATGGTAGTTGAGTAGTCATCATTTCTATCTGTTAAACATGATTGTGAACATTCATTCAACATGAAATAGTCTCATTCTCAAGTCTTCCAATCAGATACAATTGTTTTTCCATTTCCTTTTCTACTGTTGAATGTTTTATCCTCTTAATGTTTCTTTCCTTTAATATATCTTCTTGAGTTAGATGTAATGTTAAAGTAAAACAGTGTATGGTAGGTTTATCTAGATTAAGAATTTCAAAAAAATTATTACAGTTCTTTGGAATTTGCAAGAATAGTAACACATGCTTCTCTTCTTTGGTTGATGGGAAATGCACAAGCCTCTGAGACATTTCAAAAATTTTCTTATTTTTCTCCTAGAAAACTGCCATTACTATTTTGAATAAAATATGGAGGTAATATTTTGATAAGGATTTTATTGAGCAGAAAAGACATGTATGCCATCATTTATTAATTAATTCAACACATACTTATTGAGCTCCTACTTTATACCGGGTCTTAACATAATTTCTTGCCTAGGGTTATCTGATACCATGTAGAGTAAACCTTTGCTCTCTTTTTCCTATGTATAAGATAGTGGTGAGCATGTTTTAAATAAACTATTTGAGTGAAATAAAATACAAGCCACAGAGTGGGAGACAGTATGGGAAGAATATAATCTGACAAAAGATGTGCACACAGAACGTGTAAGGAACTCATAAATAAATCAAGAAAAAGACATTCAGCCCAACTGAAAAGCAAACAGGCAAAATGGTTAAGCAAACACACTTCATAACAGAGGCTATCCTAGTGGCTAATAAACTAAAGAAAATATGCCAACCTATTTGAGTCATCAGAGAAATAAAAATTCAAATTATTAAATACCCACCATAATATCTAAAATTTTTAAAAAAGAAATGGTGATACCAATGGTAGGCAAGGCTGTGAAGCAACAGGGTCCCTCGCTCAGCTCTGATGTGGATGTAAGTTGTTACAACCATTCTGGAAAACTGTTTGGAAGTTTCTTTTCAAGCTGAACATATGCAAAACCTATGACCTGGTAATTCCAAGAGAGTGGCGCACACATGTGTAGTAAAAGATATGCATCGGAATGTCATTAGCAGCATTGTTTGCAAAAATGCCACACCAGAAACAACCCACAAGTCCACTTAGAATAGAAGGAGTAAATTAATTGTGGAATATGCATGCAAGGAATACCCTGCAGAAATGGAAAACAATGAACTAACACTACATGCAACAACATGGATGCAGCTCACAAACATTAAGCAAAACAAACTAGTCACAAAAAATGTACAATTTAATTCCATTTATATAAATTAGTTAAAAAGCAGTCAAAACTAATCTATAGAGGCAAAAACACAATACCTTTAGGAGGGGTAATGACTAAAAGGCATCATGGTGGAAACTTCCAGAGAGATTGTAATCTTCTTTCTTGATCTGGTTTTACACAGGAATGTACACTTTGGAAAATGATTGTGATTCCTCTCCTTTTCTGGTCATGTTCTCTGCCCCAACACAATACTTGAAAATTGAACTGACTATGCTTCATAATTACTAACAGAATAATACTGATATATTGTCTATCATTTTATAAAATCACTTTATTCTAGATAAAGGATTTTTTGAGGCTCTTCACAAGGTATGCAGATGACTTTCCTCATTCACTCATTCACATTCTTACCATAATATGTAGGTGAAAGGACAAGACTTAGGTAGTGAAGAGGGGGAAGTGAAGTAATCTAATAGAGTTCCTGCTCCAAGTAAATTCATTTAAAGCACAAAACTTAGTTCTGAAATTTCTTGAAGATACCATCAAAAGAGAAACATAGTGGAATACAAAAATTTTTTTTTGTTTTGCTTTTACCTGATACAATAAAAAATATCAAAAGAAATAAAGCTTTTTTTCTTTGGCTAGCTCTTATGTTGAGGAAATCATGTTTTATTTTATTTTTTCTTTTTTTAAATATAAGGGTCATTAAACAACATAATGCCTGTGATTTATGGCTGTTTTATACAATATACATATTCCACCAGAAAAATTCAAATCAGGAATTATGTTGCCTATTTATTTAATGCTTCCTGACAGTAATAGTTTACATTTAATTTCTCATAGATACCCAAATCCTATCATGAAATACAACTGAAATGGCCAAACTCCCTGGAGAAGAATGTTTCCCTAAGGATTCTGGGAAATATGTCACTCCCTCTTACTTTTCAACAGTATTTTGGACAGAATTATTACTTAATTCCACAAGTGCTTATAGATTGCTTATATTTTGTGTAACAGGTGCATAAAATAATAATGAAAACTAGAGCCTTTCCAATGAGAAAAACACTTAAAAACTAGGTTCTGATAGTTCCTTTTTTCCATGCTGCTTTTGTTCTAGCGTGACATTTACTCAATAGAATGTACACTGCTTAGGTTCAGTTCATCTGTCAGGTTTTTTTCTTTAATATATAATTTTCTTAAGTTCTACATTTAAAATAATGGGAGGAAATAAGTGAAATAAGAGAGACAGAGAAAGACAAATACTGTATAATTTCACTTATATGAGAATCTAAAAAACAAAACAAATGAGCAAACATAACAAAACAGAAACAGAGTCATAGGTACAGAGAACAAACAGGTGGTTGCCAGAGAGGAGGGGACTGGGGAGAGGAGAGAAATAGGGGAGGAGATTAAGAGGTACAAACTTCTGGTTACACAATAAATGAGTCATAGGTATGAAATGTACAGTGTGTGGAATATAGTCAATTATTACATAATATCTTTGTATGGTGACAGATGGTAACTAGATTATCATGGTGATCATTTTAAAATGTATAGAAATAATGAATCGCTATGTTGTGTACTAGGAATTAACATAATGTTATAGGTCAATTATACTTCAGAAACAAATTCATAGAATTTGTTTCATGAATGTTCTGTACTCATAGAGATTAGATTTGTGGTTACGAAAGGTAAGGGATGGGGAGAAGGGGAATTGGATGAAAATGGTTAAAATGTCCAAACTTCCAGTTATAAATAAATACTAAGGATAGAACGTGCAATGGAGGTTGTTGAGAGAGCAAATCTTAAGAGTTCTCATCACAGGGAAAGATTTTGTTTTTTAGTTTCTTTAATTTTGTATCTATACGAGATGTTGGATGTTCACTAAACTTATTGTGATAATCATTTCAGGATGTGTGCAAATCAAATCATTATGCTGCACACCTTAAACTTATCCAGTGTTGTATGCCACTTATATCCTAATAAAACTGGAAGAAAAAAAATAATGGAAAGAAAATAATGGTATGATTTAAGCTTAGCCAAAAATTACATCTCTTTTGCATTCATTTGTTTTTCAAAATTGAACGTCAATCTTTTTTCACCTTAAGGAAGTGAGCTTCAGGCTGGTCCTACCTGAAGGTCACCTGTGAGGTGGGACCAGAGACTTAGCTCACATTCATTTCTTTAGTTTTCTTCACTCAGAAGCTGAACACACAATTATAAAGTGGTAGGTTTTGTTCATGATGACACAGATGACATAAATGCAAAAGAGGGGGTTATATATGTATGTATAGTATATATGTTATATGTATATATAGTCTCTCAATATAAATATATACATGTAATTTTTATTTATATACAAGTTTATGTATACTATATAACATATACACACATATATGAAAAAGGGAAATAAAGAGGATTGTTAGGAAAACTCATACTTTATTTTAAAATTTCATCTTCTTGTTCTCTAGGTTTATGTGATGTTTCTCTTGAGGTTTCTTACACAGTAAAGGAAAAATAACTGTTTATAAGCATAAATCTTTCTCTTATATTTAGCCTTAGTCCTTGGGCAACATCCTGAGACTTAATAAACTTGAATTTTATCAGAAGAAAATTGAAGGTAATTTAATGGTCAAGACCCTGTCGTAGGAAGTAGGTTCTTCTTGGAGCTGTCTGAGATTTAAGTTGGTGAGCTTCTCTCTGGCAAAAGGCAGTCAGAGACCAAATAGAAGAGATGCTCTCAAAGCCAGTGAAGGCAGAAGCTATAAAACCACATTCAGTTTAGAAGTACTGCTTTTATGGAGGCCACTTGCTATAGGAAAACTTAACGTAGTGGGAATTTCACTGGGGTTAGAAGACATAAATTCAAATCCTGGTTCTGCCATTTCTAGCTGAACAATGTTGAAGAGGACAGTCATTTCTGGACCTTGGATTACCCATTGGAAAAGTTAGGAATTAGGACAAAAGATTCAGACAGTCCTTGATGGTTCCAAAGTAATGCTATGCATTCCAACACATTCAAATATCAGCAATTTAAAATAAATGGACAGATATCTGCTATGTTCTATTGAGTGTTATAATTGTTGCTGCTGGAATACAAAACAAAACAAAAAACCAACCAAGAACTCACAAAAATACTCTGGTCTGCTCATGAAGGGCTCATAGTCAAAAGAGGCAGAATTTAAGAAATCCAGCAAGAAATAAAGTAGATGTTAAAATAAAGCGTGAATTCATATAGTTCTGTTTCCTGCTTTTCTTTCACTTGCACGGATTTGTATCAAGAACTGCAGTTTTACCAACTAATTTCTGTGTAAACTCAGGCAAGTTGAGCTTTGCTTCTCTCAACTGTTAAAGAACACATATATCCCCCTTGGCAAGAGTTAGTGAAATTAAAAAAGATCTGTAACAAATGCAAAGCCCATAACACTGTATCTGTACTTTGTAAGTGTTCAGAATGGCTAGTTCCCTGCCTTATCCAAACTTATTATTTTTTAAAAAATTTTTATTGGAGTGTAGTTGATTTACAATGTTGTGTTAGTTTCAGGTGTACAGCAAAGTGGATCAATTATACATATACATATGTCCACTCTTTATTTATTTTTGGCTGTGTTGGGTCTTAGTTGTGGCTTGAGGTCTCTTTGTTGTGGCATGCTGGATTCTCTAGCTGTGGCGTGAGGGTTTTCTCTCTCTAGCTGTGGTGCACAGGGTCCAGAGTGCGTGGGCTCTGTAGTTTGCGGCATGCGGGCTCTCTTGTTGAGGCGCGTTAGCTCAGTAGTTGTGGCGCATGGGCTTAGCTGTCCCTCGGCATGTGGGATCTTAGTTCCCTGACCAGGGATCAAACCCACGTCCCCTGCATTGGAAAGCGGATTCTTTACCACTGGACCACTAGGGAAGTCCCGATCCACTCTCTTTTAGATTCTTTTCCCATATAGGTCATTACAGAGTATTGAGTAGAGTTCCCTGTGCTATACAGTAGGTCCATAACAGTTATCTATTTTATATATAGTAGTGTGTCCAACCTTATGATTTTAAACGAATTATGTTTAATTTATTAGAAAAGGATAACTAAGAGGTCAAAGATAATAATATAGAATCACTGGAAGATAAGGGCAATAATATAAGATCCTCAGCTTTGTTGAAAGAAAACTCTTCTGTGCTGGTGGATTTTTGTCCCGGTCTCTCATGCTGTCTGGAAAGGCATGTCACTGTTCAGAAAGGAAAATGTGTGTAAGAACATCTCAGAGAGAACCTCTAACTCCTGGGGGAATCAGAGGAACACTGATGGATGGTGAGCCAAGAAAATCACCATTATTTCAAAAGGATGGTGATCCTTACTTTATTTTAAGGAAGTTGAACATCTGTTAGCAACAAAAATACGACTTAAAGGGCTTGCGTGGTGGCGCAGTGGCTGAGAATCCGCCTGCCAATGCAGGGGACACGGGTTCGAGCCCTGGTCTGGGAAGGTCCCATATGCCGCGGAGCAACTAAGCCTGTGAACCACAACTACTGAGCCTGTGCTCTAGAGCCCGTGAGCCACAACTACTGAGTCTGTGTGCCACAACTACTGAAGCCCATGTGCCTACAGCCCGTGCTCTGCAACAAGAGAAGCCACTGCAATGAGAAGCCTACGCACTGCAACGAAGAGTAGCCCCCGCTCACCACAACTAGAGAAAGCCCCCGCGCAGCAACAAAGACCCAATGCAGCCAAAAATAAATACATAAATAAATTTATAAAATAAAAAAAAAGAAATACGACTTAAAGATACAAAACTTTTGTCCTTGACCTTCACTGGCGAACTTTATTACTTCAATTGAAATGTGTCCTGGTTAATGTTTAAAGTACACTTTCTCCTTTCCATTTAAGGATGGGTTTTTAGAAATTTCTAGATATTAATTTGATTGCCTTATTATCATTGCTTAACACTTAGAGTGGTAATATATTTCTAATAGAACAGTAAGAATTTGGTAAATTAGTTGAAAGAATGAAAAACATAAGATTTGAATTTCTAACTACATTTTTCAGCTTACACCCACTTTGTCTGCAAAACACTGACTGTAACAGGATTAATGATACCAGTGATAACCCAAGGGGACTGTGTGATTTACACACAACCTTTAGCAATATCTTAAAAAAAATAAAGTCAGATGTTTGGTTCATTAAACCCAATATTTGTCTCTGACACTGTCTCTGACTCTGACACTAAGGGAATAATTTTAAAAGTTAGTCTGCTTTCTGAGGAAACCATCCATGACGGTCTCAAAATGCTAACTATAATTCTCCCAAATATCTTAATTTTCCTTTAACATAATCTGTTACAAGCATATCATCCATTACTATGTAATGAGTATTATAGAATCTAATATTTTTTAAATTTTGGAATAACATGTAGTATCGATTTTCTCTCCTTCATGTAAAGTACTTATTTTATCTTCTCTGTTTATCTCCCTTTCAGGATTTTAAGGTGTATCACTCTTTCTGGTACTTTCATTGTTCAGTTTAAGATGTTTTCCTGTAAGGGTAAAATTAAATTCTATTTCTCATTGCTCATGGTATTATAAATCTTTTTATCCAGAGGGCCCTACTGCACTGATATATTCAGAGAGCATGCTACAGTAACTTGTACTCCTTTTTCCCCAGTAAAAATCAATAACTTTGGAGTCCATCCTCATATAACTATTATTCGGATTGTTTTTTCTCTCAAATTCCCAAAGTATTTGTGTTTACCATCTAAACAGCTTCGCTGTATCTTCCTGTAGCTCAGGGTTTTTTTCTGTTTTGAAATGTCAGTTTGTATGGCAGAATCTGCAAATTGCATTGCCTCAAAGAAACCACTATCATCCCCTCCTTCCCTTTATTAATGGAATCCCTGGGTTTTAGCTAAGCCCATTTCCCAGCTCTCATTGCAGCTAGGTGCAGCCATGTGACTAGGAATGGTTCAAGGGCATACAGCTGGAAGTACTGGGTTTGAATCCTGCATCATAATTTGATGAGAACATTGCTCATCCTCCAGTTTCCCTCTTTCCTTCTTACTGGCTGGATTGTTGGTGTGATAAGGTCATGGAACAAGAAAATAACTACTAGGATCTCTGGATGATGCTGTGGGACAGGATTCTGGACTGGCTGTACATCTCTGGATTGTTATGTGGGAGACAAGTGAACATCTCAGCTGGGTGAGCCGTTGAGTTTTGGTTTATCTTTGTTAGAGTAGCTTGGCCTATCAACTGAATAAGGCACTGAACTGAAATGTTTTTGCATATCGCTCTAGATTTAGGAAGTGCCCCAGGTACCCACATTCTTTATATTTTTCTCTCTTTAGTTTTTTTAGCCTCCCTCTAAATGAGTTAAGCAACTCTTTGAAAGACAATTGAGGGTACACACTGAAATATATGTTAAGTGTCTTTTTGGAAGGAAAAAAGATTTCAACAAATAAAACAATAAACCAAGCCACTTAGGCATTCTAAGAAAATCTACATACCAAAACTTCTTGACATTGCTTGCAGCAGTTTCCAAGGGGTTACTGAATCTAGTTAATGTAAGAGCAATGGAAATGTAATCAATAAAATAGAAACACATGGAAAAGTGACATAATATTTTTGCATAAGTGCATTTTGAAAAGGTTAGTAATGAGTTAATGTGTTAATCTCACAGAGGGTGACAAAGATGAGAAAGAACAATGTCTCTGTTTCTTGAATTAGAATATTATGATGGTGAATTCTGTTTCAAAAAAGAGATATTGTGTACGTTCTGATTTAAAAGTGTATCATAGATTAGACACTTTTTGTATTTGCGAGCAGTCTGGGGAGATGAATGCTTTGCTTTCTGACAGAATTTGATTGCATTTCTTTCAATATTGTAATGTAAATTGCAACTTATTGGACTTATTTTCCTTCCTTCTAGACTGTGGCCTTCTTGAGGCCAGCATCTGTATTGTTCAGTGCTCTGTCCTCAAAACATGTAGAATTAACCGATAGATGAACAAAAGAAAACATATAAAAGTTATTTGTTGTCATGAGGCTTTGCAAGGGAATCACTTTGATAATATTAACTTATGATGAAACAGGTGATTATTTTATCAAATACTCAAAACTCTATTTGAGTTCTATGTATTATAGTACATCATTTCGTTTTGGGCATTATGGAGGCTTTAAAAGTTACATCAGTGTGAGAACAGCATTAGTCCATGACAAAACTTCAAAATTGGCAGATGATGGGCTTCCCTTGTGGTGCAGTGGTTGAGAGTCCGCCTGCCGATGCAGGGGACACGGGTTCGTGCCCCGGTCTGGGAAGATCCCACATGCCGCGGAGCGGCTGCGCCCGTGAGCCGTGGCCGCTGAGCCTGCGCGTCCAGAGCCTGTGCTCCGCAATGGGAGAGGCCACAACAGTGAGAGGCCCACGTACCGCCAAAAAAAAAAAAAAAAAAAGAAAAAAAAGGCAGATGATACCTTTATTTATTTATTTTTGTGTCTTGCAGCCTCGTCCTGCCCTCTTTTGGACCAGGTGGTTAGTACGGACTTCATCCTAGACAGTCCTGGAGAGGTTGCCCCTGTTTTCTGTGTGTCCTCTGTTCTCTCTCCCGGATACCATTGAAACTTTCATCCTGTCTCAGCCCCTCAGGGTCTCTGTCTCAGTATTTCAAGGTGAAATTAGATCACAAGAGCCAACAGTATTAAGATTACTAATAGCAGACTGGGCCAGGGCTTTCTTTCCTTCTCTCATGGAAGATTTTATTGATCCAGAGACATTTTTATGTTGTAATTCTGTCTTGATTGTTAATTCATCATAGGGACTACATGACGGTAGTTTAAGAACTGATGAAACATCCAGACAAGGAAGGGATATGTGCAGTTATGTACGGAGCATCTCAAATTATGACTATGTATCTGTCTACTTAAATGGTAGGCTGTTCTGCTTGGGCTGAACTCGCTAAATCTGTAAATTTGGCATTATATGCATCTAATAAAAATGTTGAATCACATTTTGCAGAGAACACAATACGATGTGTCTCTCATATGACATTTTGGAGGCTTCATGCCAGCTTCCTTACAAATAAAATAGTGATAACATACCCGCACAACTTGAATTCTAAAGTTGTTATGTAATTCAGATTAAAAAAATGAGTAATTTGTGAACCATAGAGTGCTATAAAATGAATAGTATTGTTTGTGATTAAATATAATCGGAATATAGTTTTACATAAAGACTGTGGCATAGTTTTCCTCGTAAGACTTACAGTATGTTCAACTTCACCGAGTCTAGCTATTTGTTTCCTGGTGACTACTAAGGATATAACTGAATGATATAAATACCCAAGTTCCATCCTGCAGACTTGCTATTTGATGAGGTATTTACATTATCGTGAGAGAAAAAGAATAGAAATGCAAAAAAAAAAAACCCAAAAATTCCATGTAGTATACTTTACTACATCAAACTAAAAATCCCAAATACAGATGCTAATCAACTTTTAATGAATTATTTAAATAAAAGTAATGAATATTCAGTTATGCTGCAATCAGTAGTTCAGTAAACTATTGAGAGAATCTCTAAGTCCTATATAGTAATAATAGAAAAGCTTAAAAATTCAATTCTTCCAAATTTATGTAGAGATCTCAATTTCTACTTCCTACCAAAAACTTTGTCTCCTGTTACTGAACTGCCCTTAAAAACCAAGCCTCCAGGTTTCCAAGATTGGGAAATCTGTTGGTACTTCGGAGATTCCCACCCTTAACTCTTTTTTGTAAGCTCAGCTGTTCATTACAAAGAATATTTGTTACATTTGGCCAGGATTTATATGTTTCTTTTTTTGTTGGTTGGTCTTTTTTTTTTTTTTGCTTGAGGTTTTATTGATCATCAGGTGATATTAATCCAGGCTGCACATCCGTGGGAGGATACACTGTATAGTCACAAATTCTTAGAGGTTTTTGTTCTTTTTGTTGTTGTTTTAACATCTTTATTGGAGTATAATTGCTTTACAATGGTGTGTTAGTTTCTGCTTTATAACAAAGTGAATCAGTTATACATATACATATGTTCCCATATCTCTTCCCTCTTGTGTCTCCTTCCCTCCCACCCTCCCTATCCCATCCCTCTAGGTGGTCACAAAGCACCGAGCTGATCTCCCTGTGCTATGTGGCTGCTTTCCACTAGCTATCTATTTTACGTTTGGTAGTGTATATATGTCCATGCCTCTCTCTCTCGCTTTGTCACAGCTTACCCTTCCCCCTCCCCATATCCTCAAGTCCATTCTCTAGTAGGTCTGTGTCTTTATTGCTGTCTTACACCTAGGTTCTTCATGACATTTTCTTTTCCTTAAATTCCATATATATGTGTTAGCATACGGTATTTGTCTTTCTCTTTCTGACTAACTTCACTCTGTATGACAGACTCTAGGTCCATCCACCTCATTACAAATTGCTCAATTTCGTTTCTTTTTATGGCTGAGTAATATTCCATTGTATATATGTGCCACATCTTCTTTATCCATTCATCTGATGATGGACACTTAGATTGATTCCATGTCTTGCCTATTGTAAACAGAGCTGCAATGAACATTTTGGTACATGACTCTTTTTGAATTATGGTTTTCTCAGGGTATATGCCCAGTAGTGGGATTGCTGGGTCATATGGTAGTTCTATTTGTAGATTTTTAAGGAACCTCCATACTGTTCTCCATAGTGGCTGTACCAATTCACATTCCCACCAGCAGTGCAAGAGTGTTCCCTTTTCTCTACACCCTCTCCAGCATTTACTGTTTCTAGATTTTTTGATGATGGCCATTCTGACCAGTGTGAGATGATATCTCATTGTAGTCTTGATTTGCATTTCTCTAATGATTAATGATGTTGAGCATTCTTTCATGTGTTTGTTGACAGTCTGTATATCTTCTTTGGAGAAATGTCTATTTAGGTCTTCTGCCCATTTTTGGATGGGTTGTTTGCTTTTTGTTATTGAGCTGCATGAGCTGCTTATAGATTTTGGAGATTAATCCTTTGTCAGTTGCTTCATTTGCAAATATTTTCTCCCATTCTGAGGGTTGTCTTTTGGTCCTGTTTATGGTTTCCTTTGCTGTGCAAAAACTTTTAAGTTTCATTTGGTCCCATTTGTTTATTTTTGTTTTTATTTCCATGTCTCTAGGAGGTGGGTCAAAAAGGGTCTTGCTTTGATTTATGTCATAGAGTGTTCTGCCTATGTTTTCCTCTAAGAGTTTGATAGTTTCTGGCCTTATATTTAGGTCTTTAATCCATTTTGAGCTTATTTTTGTGTAGGGTGTTAGGGAGTGATCTAATCTCATACTTTTACATGTAGCTGTCCAGTTTTCCCAGGACCACTTATTGAAGAGGCTGTCCTTTCTCCACTGTACATTCCTGCCTCCTTTATCAAAGATAAGGTGACCATATGTGTGTGGGTTTATCTCTGGGCTTTCTATCCTGTTCCATTGATCTATCTTTCTGTTTTTATGCCAGTACCTTACTGTCTTGATTACTGTAGCTTTGTAGTATAGTCTGAAGTCATGGAGCATGATTCCTCCAGCTCCGTTTTTCGTTCTCAGGATTGCTTTGGGTATTCGGGGTCTTTTGTGTTTCCATACAAATTGTGAAATTTTTTGTTCTAGTTCTGTGAAACATGCCAGTGGTAGTTTCATAGGGATTACATTGAATCTGTAGATTGCTTTGGGTAGTAGAGTCATTTTCACAATGTGGATTCTACCAATCCAAGAACATGGTGTATCTCTCCATCTATTTGTATCATCTTTAATTTCTTTCATCACTGGCTTACAATTTTCTGCATACAGGTCTTTTGTCTCCTTAGGTAGGTTTATTCCTATATATTTTATTATTTTTGGTGCAGTGGTATAAATGGGAGTGTTTTCTTGATTTCACTTTCAGATTTTTCATCATTAGTGTATAGGAATGTCAGAGATTTCTGTGCATTAATTTTGTATCCTGCTACTTTACCAAATTCATTGATTAGCTCTAGTAGTTTTCTGGTTGCATCTTTAGGATTCTCTATGTATAGTATCATGTCATCTGCAAAGAGTGACAGCTTTACATCTTTTCCGATTTGGATTCCTTTTATTTCCTTTTCTCCTCTGATTGCTGTGGCTAAAACTTCCAAAACTATGTTGAATAAGAGTGGTGAGAGTGGGCAACCTTGTCTTGTTCCTGATCTTAGTGGTAATGCTTTCAGTTTTTCACCATTGAGGACGATGTTGGCTGTGGGTTTGTCATATATGGCCTTTATTATGTTGAGGAAAGTTCCCTCTATGCCTACTTTCTGCAGGAATTTTATCATAAATGAGTGTGGAATTTTGTCAAAAGCTTTCTCTGCGTCTGTTGAGATGATCATATGGTTTTTCTCCTTCAATTTGTTAATATGGTTTATCACATTGATTGATTTGCATATATTGAAGAATCCTTGCATTCCTGGAATAAACCCCACTTGAACATGGTGTATGATCCTTTTAATGTGCTGTTGGATTCTGTTTGCTAGTATTTTGCTGAGGATTTTTGCTTCTTTTTTCATTAGTGATATTGGCCTATAGTTTTCTTTCTTTGTGACATCCTTGGCTGGTTTTGGTATCAAGGTGATGGTGGCCTCGTAGAATGAGTTTGGGAGTGTTCCTCCTTCTGCTATATTT
The DNA here is from genome assembly GCF_951394435.1 of Stenella coeruleoalba. Lineage (NCBI taxonomy): Eukaryota > Metazoa > Chordata > Mammalia > Artiodactyla > Delphinidae > Stenella > Stenella coeruleoalba. The sequence goes on from NC_137169.1 coordinate 133,237,147, forward strand.
CGGAAGAATTTGAGAAGGATAGGTGGTAGCTCTTCTCTAAATGTTTGATAGAAGTCGCCTGTGAAGCCATCTGGTCCTGGGCTTTTGTTTGTTGGAAGATTTTTAATCACAGTTTCAATTTCAGTGCTTGTGATTGGTCTGGTCATATTTTCTATTTCTTCCTGATTCAGTGTTGGCAGGTTGTACATTTCTAAGAATTTGTCCATTTCTTCCAGGTTGTCCATTTTATTGGCATAGAGTTGCTTGTAGTAATCTCTGATGATCTTTTGTATTTCTGCAGTGTCAGTTGTTACTTCTCCTTTTTCATTTCTAATTCTATTGATTTGAGTCTTCTCCATTTTTTTCTTGATGAGTCTGGCTAACGGTTTATCAATTTTGTTTATCTTCTCAAAGAACCAGCTTTTAGTTTTATTGATCTTTGCTATTGTTTCCTTCATTTCTTTTTCATTTATTTCTTATCTGATCTTTATGATTTCTTTCCTTCTGCTAACTTTGGGGTTTTTTGTTCTTCTTCCTCTGATTACTTTAGGCACAAGTTTAGGTTGTTTATTCGAGATGTTTCCTGTTTCTTCAGGTAGGCTTGTATTGCAATAAACTTCCCTCTTAGACTGCTTTTGCTGCATCCCATAGGTTTTGGGTCATCGTGTCTCCATTGTCATTTGTTTCTAGGTATTTTTAATTTCCTCTGTGATTTCTTCAGTGATCACTTTGTTATTAAGTAGTGTATTATTTAGCTTCCATGTGTTTGTATTTTTTTACAGACCTTTTCCTGTAATTGATATCTAGTCTCATAGCGTTGTGGTCGGAAAAGATACTTGATATGATTTCAATTTTCTTAAATTTACCAAGGCTTCATTTGTGACCCAAGATATGATGTATCCTGGAGAATGTTCCATGAGCACTTGAGAAACATGTGTATTCTGTTGTTTTTGGATGGAATGTCCTATAAATATCAATTAAGTCCATCTTGTTTAATGCATCATTTAAAGCTTGTGTTTCCTTATTTATTTTCATTTTGGATGATATGTCCATTGGTGAAAGTGGAGTGTTAAAGTCCCCTACTATGAATGTGTTACTGTCGATTTCCCCTTTTATGGCTGTTAGTATTTGCCTTATGTATTGAGGTGCTCCTATGTTGCCTGCATAAATATTTACAATTGTTATATTTTCTTCCTGGATCGATCCCTTGATCATTATGTAGTGTCCTTCTTTGTCTCTTCTAATAGTCTTTATTTTAAAGTCTATTTTGTCTGATATGAGAATTGCTACTCCAGCTTTCTTCTGGTTTCCATTTGCATGGAATATCTTTTTCCATCCCCTTACTTTCAGTCTGTATGTGTCTCTAGGTCTGAAGTGGGTCTCTTGTAGACAACATATATATGGGTCTTGTTTTTGTATCCATTCAGCCAATCTGTGTCTTTTGGCTGGAGCATTTAATCCATTTACATTTAAGGTAATTATCAATATGTATGTTCCTATTCCCATTTTCTTAACTGTTTTGTGTTTATTATTGTAGGTCTTTTCCTTCTCTTGTGTTTCTTGCCTAGAGAAGTTCCTTTAGCATTTGTTGTAAAGCTGGTTTGGTGGTGCTGAACTCTCTCAGCTTTTGCTTGTCTGTAAAGGTTTTAATTTCTCCATCAAATCTGAATGAGATCCTTGCTGGGTAGAGTAATCTTGGTTGCAGGTTTTTCTCCTTCATCACTTTAAATATGTCCGGCCAGTCCCTTCTGACTTGAAGAGTTTCTGCTGAAAGATCGGCTGTTAATCTTATGGGGATTCCCTTGTGTGTTATTTGTTGTTTTTCCCTTGCTGCTTTGAATATGTTTTCTTTGTATTTAATTTTTGACATTTTGATTAATACGTGTCTTTGCGTATTTCTCCTTGGATTTTTCCTATATGGGACTCTCTGTGCTTTCTGGACTTGACTAACTATTTCCTTTCCCATATTAGGGAAGTTTTCAACTATAATCTCTTCAAATATTTTCTCAGTCCCTTTCTTTTTCTCTTCTTCTTCTGGCACCCCTATAATTCGAACGTTGGTGTGTTTAATGTTGTCCCAGAGGTCTCTGAGACTGTCCTCAGTTCTTTTAATTCTTTTTTCTTTATTCAGCTCTGCAGTAGTTATTTCCACTATTTTATCTTCCAGGTCACTTATCTGTTCTTCTGCCTCAGTTATTCTGCTATTGATCCCATCTAGAGTATTTTAAATTTCATTTATTGTTTTGTTCATCGTTGCTTTTTTCATCTTTAGTTCTTCTAGGTCCATGTTAAATGTTTCTTGCATTTTGTCTATTCTATTTCCAAGCTTTTGGATCATCTTCACTATCATTATTCTGAATTCTTTTTCACGTAGACTGCCTATTTCCTCTTCATTTGTTAGGTCTGGTGCGTTTTTATCTTGCTCCTTCATATGCTGTGTGTTATTCTGTCTTCTCATTTTGCTTATCTTACTGTGTTTGGGGTCTCCTTTTTGCAGGCTGTGGGTTCGTAGTTCCCGTTGTTTTTGGTGTCTGTCCTCAGTGGCTAAGGTTGGTTCAGTGGGTTGTGTAGGCTTCCTGGTGGAGGGGACTAGTGCCTGTGTTCTGGTGGATGAGGCTGGATCTCGTCTTTCTGGTGGGCAGGTCCATGTCTGGTGGTGTGGTTTGGGGTGTCTGTGGACTTATTATGATTTTAGGCAGCCTCTCTGCCAATGGGTGGGGTTGTGTTCCTGTCTTGCTAGTTGTTTGTCATAGGGTATCTAGCACTGTAGCTTGCTGGTCGTTGAGTGAAGCTGGGTGCTGGTGTTGAGATGGAGATCTCTGGGAGATTTTTGCCGTTTGATATTATGTGGAGCTGGGAGGTCTCTTGTGGATCAGTGTCCTGAAGTTGGCTCTCCCGCCTCAGAGGCACAGCACTGACTCCTGGCTGCAGCACCAAGAGCCTTTCATCCACACGGCTCAGAATAAAAGGGAGAAAAAGTAGAAAGAAAGAATTAGTAGAAGTAGAAAGAAAGAAAGAAAGGAGGAAGGGAGGGAGGGAGGAAGGAAGGAGGGAAGGAAGGAGAAAAAGAAAGAAAGAAAATAAAGTAAAATAAAATAAAGTGGGATAAAATATAATAAAGTTATTAAAATAAAAAATAATTATTAAGGAAAAAGATTAAAAACAAAGGAACAAAAAAAAAAAAAAAACGGACGGATAGAACCCTAGGACAAATGGTGGAAGCAAAGCTATACAGACAAAATCCCACACAGAAGCATACACATACCCACTCAGAAAAAAAGGAAAAGGAGAAAAAATCATAGAACTTGCTCTCAAAGTCCACTTCCTCAATTTGGGATGATTCCTTGTCTATTCATGTATTCCACAGATGCAGGTACATCAAGTTGATTGTGGAGCTTTAATCCGCTGCTTCTGAGGCTGCTGGGAGAGATTTCCCTTTCTCTTCTTTGTTCTCACAGCTCCCAGGGGCTCAGCTTTGGATTTGGCCCTGCCTCTGCATGTAGGTCGCCGGAGGAGGGCGTCTGTTCTTCGCTCAGACAGGACGGGGTTAAAGGAGCCGCTGATTCGGGGGCTCTGGCTCACTCAGGCCGGGGGGGGGGGTGGTGGGAGGGGCACGGAGTGCGGGGTGGGGGTGGGGGTGGTGGTGGTGGTGGTGGGAGGGGCACGGAGTGCGGGGCGGGCCTTCGGCGGCAGAGGCCGGCGTGACGCTGCACCAGCCTGAGGCGCACCGTGTGTTCTTCCGGGTAAGTTGTCCCTGGATCCGGGACCCTGGCAGTGGCGGGCAGCACAGGCTCCCCGGAAGGGAGGTGTGGTGAGTGACCTGTGCTCGCCCACAGGCCTCTTGGTGGCGTCAGCAGCAGCCTTAGCGTCTTATGCCCGTCTCTGGGCTCCGCGCTTTTAGCTGCAGCTCGCGCCCGTCTCTGGAGCTCCTTTAAGCAGCGCTCTTAATCCCCTCTCCTCGCGCACCAGGAAACAGGGAAGAAAAAGTCTCTTGCCTTTTCGGCAGGTCCAGACTTTTCCCCAGACTCCCTCTCGGCTAGCCTTGGTGCACTAACCCCCTGCAGGCTGTGTTCACGCTGCCAACTCCAGGCCTCTCCCTGCGCTCCAACCGAAGCCAGAGCCTTAGCTCGCAGCCCCGCCCGCCCCAGCGGGTGAGCCGACAAGCCTCTCGGACTGGTGAGTGCCTGTCGGCACCGATCCTTTGTGCGGGAATCTCTCCGCTTTGCCCTCCGCACCCCTGTTGCTGTGCTCTCCTCCGCGGCGCCGAAGCTTCCCCCTTCTGCCACCCGCAGTCTCTGCCCGCGAAGGGGCTTCGTATTGTGAGGAAACCTTTGCTCTTTCACGGCTCCCTCCCACTGGTGCAGGTTCCGTCCCTATTCTTTTGTCTCTGTTTTTTCTTTTGCCCTACCCAGGTACATGGGGGAGTTTCTTGCCTTTTAGGAGGTTTGAAGTCTGCCAGCGTTCAGTAGGTGTTCTGTAGGAGTTGCTCCACGTGTAGATGTATTTTTGCTGTATCTGTGGGGAGGAAAGTGATTTCCGCGTCTTACTCTTCTGCCATCTTCCCCTCGTCCTCTTACCGTTATGTCGGATTTATGTGTTTTGAAAAAAGAAGTTTTGTCATTTTTTGTCTTTTAGAATATCTTGTCTGCCATATTTTCAAAATCGAACACCACCATCTTCATAAAAGAGAGGGTGAATAACTCTTCCTGTTGCAATTGGATGTATCCTGGAAGGATTCCACTTTTATATATAAGCAGTAGGTTTTAGTGCATTTTACTTAAGTGTGCACTTATAAACATGGATTTGTGATGCTCTGGTTCACTCCTATCCAATAGAGTTTTTTACAGCGATATGGTTTATAAATCTGTGTTGTCCAGTATGTTAGTCATTTGGCACATTTGACTATCAAGCATTTGAAATGTGGCTAATATGCCTGAATTTTTAATTTTAATTAATTTCATTTTGAATAGTGATATGTGACTGGTGGCTACCATATTGGACAGTGCAGCTCTAGACATTTATATACAGAAGCTGATCTAGTGGGCAGGAGAAATGGTTTTGACTGCAGCGTGGAGAACAGTGGGAAAGAAAAGAATTAAATTAAGCACTAGCAAAAATACTGAAATGAGTATACTAGAATTGTGGGAGCGAAAAGCTGGAAGTAAATTGGCACAATTAAGATAATGAAAATTGACAACAGAGTTGTTTTCAGTGGTGCTCAAATGTTAAGATGATTAGAATCACCTGCAGGGTTTTAACAAACTACCAGACCTCAAATGCAGAAGTTCTTTCTTTTTTTTTTTAATTTAAGTATAGTTGATTTACAGTGTTGTGATTATTTCTGGTGTACAGCAAAGTGATTCCGAATATATATTTTTCTCTCAGAATTTTTTCCATTGTAGGTTATTACAAGATACTGAATATAGTTCCCTGTGCTGTATAGTAGGACCTTGTTGTTTATCTAAATGCAGTTGCTGATTCAGTAGGTTTGGGTTGGGGTCCGAGGATTTATGGTTTAAAAAGTTTGCAGGTGATGCTGATCTTGCTGGTTTGAAGACAGCACTTTGAAAATTATGGTGTAACTCTGTTGTAGACTTGCTAGCTCCAAAGTGAAGGCTGCTTGCTGGAGAGTAACACTACTACGTGAGCCCCATGGCTTATTTCCGCTGGAAATACTCTTGCTTCCTAGCACCCAGAAGAGGATAGCATCACTTCCCCAGAGAGAGGTTGAAAACTTAGTTAAGGGGTCAGATCTTTCTGCTATTTTGGACAAAGACAAACTGTGTACCTTTTGACTTACATATTTATATACTTAGATGCAATTAATAATTGGATTGATTTAATATTATTATACATTTATGAAATTAACTAATATACTTAGTAAACTATTATCTATTAAATTATGATACATTTTACATGTCAATCAACATGGTCAGTGTAGTGAAACTGTTAGTTACCTACCCAACCCTTCATTCTTCCTAACATTAACACTGATTTAAAAACAAAAAAAGTTCCACTTCTTTCATGACCAAATTCTTAGTTTCAGGATTAGATCTTAAATTGTTTACATTTCTTTGGAACTAGTTATGTTAAAACTAGTTTCTTTAAACTAGTTACGTTAATTTCATTCTTCTTGAAAGTGATTGGTTTAAGAGTGAAGTGTTTAACCCAAACAGTGAGAAGTTTCTTTCATTGTAAGAAAGAGGCACAATAGATGCTATTTTTCCCCTGGACTTGGTAGTTTGGTTATAAACCCTGAAATTACTGCAGCCCATCAGTACACAGTCCCTAACTCTGATCTTTAGGGTGTGATGATCAGGAGGTTTTTATTTGTTTTTGTTTTTTTTATCCTTTTTTTTTTTCTAAATCACAGAGGTAAACAGAAGCATTCTTTGTTCCTCTTGAAGCTGTTAATGGAACAATGTCAGGAATTAATTCAAGAAACCCTTTCTTTGATGTTACTCCTCATGTTAGTAACAAGAAATGATATTTACTAATGACAGAAAAGTCTAGAGGACTATTCAGAGATTTCTCTCCACCTATTTTACCAACTGAATTGTGAACTCTTTTAAAGATAAATACTTTTATATAGTGTCTGGTAAAGTTCTTGGCATAATAATTTCACAGTAAACTCTCATGCAAATGATATATGGACAAACAAATAAACATTTCTTCCTTAGCATCCTAAATAGATTTTTAAAGGAACGTTACTAGTTTATGTAAATTTACCATTGCTTTGTTTGCTGAATTATACCAAGATTTTATTCACAAGATTTATCATGAATATGTAGAAATTGCAGGATTATTTCTTGTTCTAGGCAGCTATGCTGTTATACTACATCTAATTTTTTTCCACTCTGACTTATCTGTAGAGCAAAATGACAATAGACATTACCTACTTCCTTCTTCCTTCTTTTTCTTATCAGATAAAATAACAAAGTAGAATAAATGACAAGAGAAACAATAGGATTGCCATAACCTCAGGTTATATTTTTCCAAAAAAAAAGGAAATCCTCTAATGTGTCCTTTGGCGTGATATAACGCTAACATTTAAAATGTCCTTTTCCTTTGCTTCGACATTCTATAGCCCATCAAAAAGTAAATTTGAGGTGATGTCATGTAATGTCTAGTGGATGATTGGGCTACAGAAACATTGCCATTGACTGACCTATCTCTAGCTTCATAAGCAGTACCACTTACTTCTAGATGGCAGACAAGTTATATAATCAGCATGAGTTGTTTAAAGTATAATTATAAAGAGATCATAACTGAAAATGGTTTGTTTCCCAAATGTCTGGATAGGTATTCACACTGTTTATCATCTTGTATCTAATTTTACTACATTAATCAGACATTTCTCAAATTTAAGTCTTAATTTATGAGATTGGGTGGTAAACAAAAAATACAAAGGAAAATCAGATATAAAATATTTCATAATATAATTCGCTTTATTTTAAATTGCCATGTGATTAAAAGTTATCCACCAACTACAACCAAATATGTGTAAGGCAAATCATCCTATTTTTTAGACTTCTTATATTTTTAGAACATTTTTCCTAATTACTCATTTCTATAAATTCCATCAGTTGATTTTGTTTTTCCTGTTTAGAGAAGGCATGCAGAACAGTTTGCTTCCCATTTCCAGTAATGCTCCTCTACCCAGCCAGTAAGCTTGGAGTTCTTTCCCCCCTCCCAGCTCTATTGTTATGATTGACATATAGCATTGTGCAAATTTAAGGTGTACAATTTGATAATTTGGTACATGTATACATTGTGGAATGATTGCCACAATAAGATTAGTTAACACCTTTGTCACCATGTAGAACTACCATGTGTGTATGTGTGGTAAGAACTCTTAAGATCTACTCTCTTAGCAACTTTCAAGTATATATAATTCAGTATCATTAACTGTACTTGCCATGCTGTACATTAGATCTATAGAACTTATGCATCTTATAACTGAAAGTCTGTACGCTTAGACTACCTTCAGCCGTTTCTCCCAACCCCCTATCCCTGACAACCAACAATCCACTCTTGGTTTCTATGAGTTTGTGTTTTTTAGATTTCACATATGAGTGAGAGCATATAGTATTTGTAATAATGCCTTCAGATTTCATTTGTGTTGTTACAAATGGCAGGATTTACCTCCTTTTTTAATGGCTGAATAATATTCCTTTGTATCAATATATATGTACCACATCTTCCTTATCCATTCATCTGTTGATGGACCCTTTGGTTGTTTCCATGTCTTGGCTGTTGTAAATAATGCTGCAGTGAGCAAGGGGTACAGATATCTCTTTGATATAATGATTGAGTTTCCTTTACATATATACCCAGAAGTGGAATTGCTGAATCATATGGTAGTTTTATTTTTAATTTTTTGAGGAGCCTCCATACTGTTTCCTGTAGTGGCTGCACCAAGTGACGTTCCCACCACCAGTACACAAGGGCTCCCTTTTCTCCATGTTCTTGCCAATGCTTGTTACCTCTTGTCTTCAAACACATCATATTCAAAGCTTAATTAATGTCAACTCTTTCCAAACCATTTCAGTGATTGGCACTAAAATCCATCCACTTTAACAGAGAAAATATTTATTTATCGTAATTGATCCCTCCCCCCTCATATCGCACACTTCCTATTACAATCTATTTTCAAATTCTTGATATTTTTAACATTTTTATTTATACAATCCACATTCCGTAAAATTCACCCATTTAACATGCACAAGTCAGTGTTTCTTAGAATACTCACAAGATTGTGCAGCCACCATCACAGTATAATTTTAGAAATTTTTGTCCCCTGGCAAAAGAAACACTTTACATATCAACTGTCGTATCACCCCCCATCTCCTCCACCCAGCCCTAGGCAACCACTAGCCTACTTTCTATCTTTTTTTTTTTTTTTTTTGGGTGGGGGGGGGTGGGGTTTTTTTTTTTTTTGTGGTATGCGGGCCTCTCACTGTTGTGGCCTCTCCCGCTGCGGAGCACAGGCTCCGGACGTGCAGTCTCAGCGTCCATGGCTCACGGGTCCAGCCGCTCCGCGGCATGTGGGATCTTCCTGGACCGGGGCACGAACCCGTGTCCCCTGCATCGGCAGGCAGACTCTCAACCACTGTGCCACCAGGGAAGCCCTACTTTCTATCTTTATATTTTGTCTCTTCTGGATGTTTTATATAAATGGAATCGTACAATATATGGTCTTTGTGATTTCATTTAGCGTAATATTTTCGAAGTGTATCCATGTCAAAGTATGTTGCTTTACGCTTTTTTATTGCCAAAAATATTTCATTGCATGGTTATGCCACATTTTATTCATCCATTTATCAGTCGATGGTCATTTCAACTATTTCCACTTGTCTATTTATGAATAGCCAACTATGAACATTCTTGTACAAGTTTTCACGTGGGATATATGTTTTTATTTCTCTTGATTGTATACCTAGGAGTGGAAATGCTGGATTATAAGGTAACTCTAGCTTCACATTTTGAGGGACTGCCAAACTGTTTTCTAAAGCAGCTGGATCATTTTACATTCCCATTAGAAGTTTATGAACATTTCTGTTTCCATAGCCTTGCTAACCCTTGAGATAGTCTATCTTTTTTATTCTAGCCATCCTAGTGAATGTGGAATAGTATCTCACTGTGGTTTTGATTTGCATTTCCCTGATGGTTAATGATGTGTATCTTTTCGTGTACTTATTGGCCATTTGTATATCTTTCTTGCAATAGGATCTGTGTTCAGATCCTTTGCTCCTTTAAAAACTGAGTTATTTTATCATTTCGTTATTGAGTTGAAAGAGGGTTTTTTAATATATATATTCTGGGTGAAAGTCCATTATGAGGTTATATGATTTGCAAAGATTTCTTCCCAGTCTGTATGTTGTCTTTTTACCTTCTTGATGGTATCATTTGTAGCACAAAAGTTTCTAATTTTGTTCGAGTCCAATTTATTAATTTTTTTATTGTCATTTATATTTTGGTGTCATGTCTAAGAAACCACTGCTAACGCGAGTCACAAATATTTACTACTATGTCTTCTAAGAGTTTCATAGATTTAGTTCTTAGACTTATGTCTATGCTCCATTTTGAGGTACTTTTTGTGTCTGATGTGAGCTAGTGGTCCAATTTAATTCTTTTACTTGTAGATATCCAGTTCTTAGCACAATTTATTGAAAAGACTATTTTCCTTATCAAATCTTGGCACCATCAAAAATCAGCTGACCACAAATGGAAAGATTTATTTCTGGGATCTCAGTTCTATTCCTTTGATGTCTGTGTCTGTCCTTACGCAAATACCACAATGTTCTGATTACTCTAATTTTATAGTAAGTTTTGGAATCAGGAACTGTGAATCCTCCAAATGTGTTATTTTTTTGTTTTTCAAGAATATTTTGGCTCTTCTGATCCCTTGCATTTCCATATAAATTTTAGAATCAGCTTGTCAATTTCCTAAAAATATTTCCTAAAAAATCCAGCTGACATTTTGACAGGAATTGCATTGAATCTGTAGATCAACTTAAGGAGTACTGTATCCTAACAGTAATATCTCTACTGATCCATGAACTTGGGGTATCTTTCCATTTGTGTCTTAATTTCTTTCAACAGTGTTTATACGTCTTACACTCGTACAGTGTAAGACTGTACGAGTCTTACACTGCTTTGTCAGTTTTTTATTTTTAATTAGTTTTTTATCTAATTATTTTATTCCTTTTGATGCTATTTTAAATAGAATTATTTTTTTAATTTTATTTCTGGTATGTTCATGGCTAGTGTATAGAAATAGAGTTGATTTTTGGATATTGAAGACTTGCTTAATGCTTGAGATTTAAAATCCTAATTATTTCTTTATGTTTTTGTAGTCTCTCTCTAGTTCATTTTTGGCTCTTAACCATGCCCTTCTTTCTTACTTTCTGCGGAACCTATAGATTGTTTTTTTTTCTCTTTCTACTAGATAACTACATAGTTACCTTTTTTTTTCTTTATGGTATATTAAACCTCTTCCCCTCAACTGGGAGTTCCACCTCAGCATTAGACTCTCATTTTTACTTCTGTCATCATTCTCAGTTCAACCTAGCCTCTTCCAACACATGTCAGCCACAATGATATCTTCCAAATGAATTTTGGTCATGTCATCCTCTACTTAAAATCCCTGACAACTTCTTACTATTCATATAATAAAGATCAACACTCTATTGATATTCTAATAGTCCTCCATGGCTTGTCCCTGCGTGCATCTCCATCACATTACACACGGAAAACCACTCTTCTCTTTGCCCTTTGACCTCCTCTCACACTCGCCTGCTGTCAGTTCCCGGATCAGGCTATACTCCTTCCATCCACAGGCCCTGATAGACGGTGCCCTCCACCATGCACGCTCTCCCCTTGCTAACACCACACCATCCTCAGATCTTAGAGAAGCCTCCCATGACCTATACCTTTGGCCGGTTTCATTATTTTCAACCTGCACAATGCCACACTCCTTTTCTTTAAAACAATAACTCTTGTTTATAATTGAACACAGGTTTTAGTACTTAATTAATGACTTCATCTTTCAAAAGACAATAACAGAATATAATGACAATGTCCGTTTTTGCTCCGTTGTATCTTTAGTGCCTGATACCTAGAAATGTTTCACTTAAAACTTTATTGACTAAATGAATCCTCATCATTTCTTGCAAGTAGTTGACACCTGGAGTACATTGTTCTGTTGTGATTTTTGGAGTCATACATGCGAGTGGACACTGTTTAGCTTGTTAAAGCTTTAAAAGTGACAGCATTATTCTCTCTGATCAAAGGAATCTAATCAGGAATTTAAGGTTCAGGAACTTTCAGTTGTGACTACTGAATGTGTTCTGTCTCGCCTTGAGGAAGATACTTCATTATTTATGTCAGTTTTGCATTCAGAAATCTCTCTCTTCTTTAACAGACAGTCGCTAATGAGGATGGCACCTCCAAAAGAGCAAAGTCCTAAGGTTCTTAATAACTAGGTGTGGCTCTTTGAAAGTCATTTAAGCCCTTTGAAGCTCACGTCTCTAATCAGTGAAATAGCTGGCTCGTTGGTTGTAGGTGAAATACTTAATGCATAAAAATTTTCGTTTCTTGCTCCTCTCTGTTTCCACTTGCCTCCCATCTCTCAGCTCATGGTTTTCAACCTGAGAGTACATGGTAAAATAATTCATAATCTTTTGAACCAGTGGTCTTCAAAATGGAATGCACACATACAAAGAATACTAAAGATAATCCACTGGTGTCCAAGAAGAAAATATTAGAACTTCAGTTTATAATTATTTTTTTGAAAAATAAAGACACACACAAAGGCTTGTTATAGAAATAATACAGAGCGATGCTGGTGGTCTCAGTTTCTCTTAAGTAAAATTTTAAATTATCTGATATATCGTTTCTACTATTTAATTTCAGCAAAACTAACTTTCACACAATAGACGAGTTGCTTGGAAAGATTCCTGGGAAGAAACATCACATTGAAGATAACTGCCAGAGTTTTAATCTCAGCTTCTTGTCAGGCATATATTGGGTGGATCAGGAAAACAAAAGCACTCTAATTCAGTCACACTATTGCATGCTACCTGAAATTTATTTTTTAAAATAATCACATTTAAAAAAAATAAAATAATCACATTTTATTATGCCCTTCTTTGGTAAATAAGACATTTTTTCCCCATGGTGACTGAGAAAGAAACTCATGCCAAGGAGAGAGCCTTTTGAAGATAGGTATTTGGAAATGTTTTGTCGCAAATGTGTCACCCATAAAAACTCTCATTGCTCTTCACATAAAAAAGATCTAGAAACGACTTTCTAACCAGTTCATAAGAACAACTGGCCCAAAGAACACAGAGATTTAACATAAAGCTAAATTTCAACAAAATCTTAGGCTAATTACAGATGGATTGAAAATGTGTCATGATTATTAATACAGCTGATGATATATGCCGACCATTTCTATTTAAGTGTTTTCAAGGTATTTTGTCTTGCTAAAATGTTAATGTTAGTGCTTAATCCCAATTACCAAAATACACTTTACATAGAAAGGAACTTTGGATGCTCTAACAAAAATATCGAAGCAGTTACATTGAGAAAGTTTTTGTACACTTAGCCAATAAGTTATTACAGTATTAATATTTGTCTCTTTTTTGAAGAATCATATTTTATGTGTATTTTTTAATGTATGCAATATGTTAGCATATTAGTATGCAAATATAATTTTAAATAAATAGTTCTACATATCCTGAGGGTGCATGCTCAATTAATTTTTTTTTCTTTTTCATGATTGGAATGAGTGTTCAGATGACTAGAAACAACCTCCAAAAAGCGATTGTTAATTATACAGCTCTGATAATGCAAATTTCACTTCTTCTTCCTTTTCTGCAATATTTTCTTTTTTTTATTTTTTGGAATTTTATTTATTTATTTTTTTATACAGCAGGTTCTTGTTATCAATTCTATACATATTAGTGTATATATGTCAATCCCAATCTCGCAATTCATCACACCCCCACCCCCACCACCCCCTTCCCCCCTTGGTGTCCATACGTTTGTTCTCTATATCTGTGTCTCTATTTCTGCCTTGCAAACTAGTTCATCTGACCATTTTTCTAGATTCCACATATATGCGTTAATATACGACATTTGTTTCTCTCCTTCTGACTTATTTCACACTGTATGACAGTCTCTAGGTCCTCCCACATCTCTACAAATGACCCAATTTTGTTCCTTTTTATGGCTGAGTAATATTCCATTGTATATATGTACCACCTCTTCTTTATCCATTCGTCTGTCGATGGGCATTTAGGTTGCTTCCATGACCTGGCTATTGTAAATAGTGCTGCAGTGAACATTGTGGTACATGACTCTTTTTGGATTATGTTTTTTTTCAGGGTATATGCCCAGTAGTGGGATTGCTGGGTCATATGGTAGTTTTATTTTTAGTTTTTTTTTTTTTTTTTTTTTTTTTTTTTTGCGGTTCACAGGCCTCTCACTGCTGTGGCCTCTCCCACTGCTGAGCACAGGCTCCGGACGCGCAGGCTCAGCGGCCATGGCTCACGGGCCCAGCCGCTCTGCGGCATGTGGGATCTTCCCGGACCGGGGAACGAACCTGTGTCCCCTGCATCGGCAGGCGGACTCTCAACCACTGCGCCACCAGGGAAGCCCCTATTTTTAGTTTTTTAAGAAACCTTCATACTGTTCTCCATACTGGTTGTATCAATTTACATCCCCACCTATAGTACAAGAGGGTTCCCTTTTCTCCACACCCTTTCCAGCATTGTTGTTTGTAGATTTTCTGATGATGCCCTTTCTAACCGGTGTGAGGTGATACCTCATTGTAGTTTTGATTTGCATTTCTCTAATAATTAGCTATGATGAGGCACTTTTCATGTGCCCCTGGGGTATCTGTATGTCTTCATTGGAGAAATGTCTACTTAGGTCTTCTGCCCATTTTTTAATTGTTTGTTTTTTTAATATTGAGCTGCATGAGCTGTTTATATATTTTGGAGATTAATCCTTTGTTCATTGATTCATTTGCAAATATTTTCTCCCATTCTGAGTGTTGTCTTTTCATCTTGTTTATAGTTTTCTTTGCTGTGCAAAAGCTTTTAAATTTCATTTGGTCCCATTTGTTTATTTTTGGTTTTGTTTCCAATATTCTAGGAGGTTGGTCAAAAAAGATCTTGCTGTGATTTATGTCAAAGAGTTTTCTTCCTATCTTTTCCTCTAAGAGTTTGATAGTGTCTGGACTTACATTTAGGTCTTTAATCCATTTTGAGTTTATTTTTGTGTATGGTGTTAGGGAGGGTTCTAATTTCATTCTTTTACATGTAGCTGTCCAGTTTTCCCAGCACCACTTACTGAAGGGAAAGTCTTTTCTCCATTGTATATCCTTGCCTGCTTTGTCATAGAGTAGTTGACCACAGGTGTGTGGGTTTATCTCTGGGCCTTCCATCCTGTTCCATTGATCTATATATTTCTGTTTTGTGCCAGTACCATACTGTCTTGATTACTGTAGCTTTGTAGTATAGTCTGAAGTCAGGGAGTCTGATTCCTCCAGCTCTGTTTATTCCCCTCAAGATTGCTTTGGCTATTTGGGGTCTTTTGTGTCTCCATACAAATTTTTAGGTTTTTTGTTCTAGTTCTGTGATAAATGCCATTGGTAATTTAATAGGGATTGCATTGAATCTGTAGATTGCTTTGGGTAGTAGAGTCATTTTCACATGTCTTTATTTTTCAATAAGTTAACTATAAATTGAAATTCTAATATTGATTCTTCCAATCCAAGAACATGGTATATCTCTCCATCTGTTTGTGTACTATTTGCTTTCTTTCATCAGTGTCTTATAGTTTTCTGAGTACAGGTCTTCGACGTCCTTAGGTAGATTTATTCCTAGGTATTTTGTTCTTTTTGTTGCAATGGTGAGTGGGATTGCTTCCTTAATTTCTCTTTCTGGTCTTTTGTTGCTAGTGTATAGGATGCAAGAGAATTCTGTGCATTAGTTTTGTATCCTGCAACTTTACCAAATTCATTGATTAGCTCTAGTAATTTTCTGGTGTCATCTTTAGGATTATCTATGTATAGTATCATGTCATTGCAAAGAGTAACAGTTTTACTTCTTCTTTTCTAATTTGTATTCCTGTTATTTCTTTTCCTTCTCTGATTGCTGTGGCTAGGACTTCCAAAACTATGTTGAATAATAGTGGTGGGAGTGGACATCCTTGTCTTGTCCTTGATCTTAGAGGAAATGCTTTCAGTTTCTCACCATTAAGAATGATGTTTGCTGTGGGTTTGTCATATATGGCCTTTTTATGCTGAGGTAGGTTCCCTCTATGCCTACTTTCTGGAGAGTTTTTATAATAAATGGGTGTTGAATTTTGTCAAAAGGTTTTTCTGCATCTATTGAGATGATCATATGGTTTTTATTCTTCAATTTGTTTATATGGTGTATCACATTGATTGCTTTGCATATATTGAAGAATCCTTCCATCCCTGGGATAAATCCCAGTTGATCGTGGTGTATGATCCTTTTAATGTGTTGTTGGATTCTGTTTGCTAGTATTTTGTTGAGGATTTTTGCATATGTATTGATCAGTGATATTGGTCTTTAATTTTCTTATTTTGTAGTATCTTTGTCTGGTTTTGGTATCAGGGTGATGGTGGCCTTGTAGAATGAGTTTGGGAGTGCTACTTCCTCTGCAATTTTTTGGAAGAGTTTGAGAAGGATAAGTGTTAGCTCTTCTCTAAATGTTTGATAGAATTTGCCTGTGAAGCCATCTGGTCCTGGGCTTTTGTTTGTTGGAAGATTTTAAACCACAGTTTCAATTTCAGTGCTTGTTACTGGTCTGCTTATATTTTCTATTTCTTCCTGGTTCAGTCTTGGTTATACCTTTCTGAACCTGGTTCAGAAAGGTTATACCTTTTTCAGAATTTGTCCATTTCTTCCAGGTTGTCCATTTTATTGGCATAGAGTTGCTTGTAGTAATCTCTCATGATTCTTTGTATTTCTGCAGTGTCAATTTTTACTTCTCCTTTTTCATTTCTAATTTTACTGATTTGAGTCCTCTGCCTCTTTTTCTTGATGAGTCTGGCTAAAGGTTTATCAATTTTGTTTATCTTCTCAAAGAACCAGCTTTTACTTTTATTGATCTTTGGTATTGTTTTCTTTGTTTCTATTTCATATATTTTTGCTCTGATCTTTATGATTTTTTTCCTTCTACTAACTTTGGGTTTTGTTTCTTCTTCTTTCTTAGTTCCTTTAGGTGTAAGGTTAGATTGTTTATTTGAGATTTTTCTTGAGGTAGGATTGTATTGGATGAACTTCCCTCTTAGAACTGCTTTTTGCTGCATCCCATAAATTTTGGATCATCGTGTTTTCATTGTCATTAGTCTCTAGGTATTTTTTGATTTCCTCTTTGATTTCTTCAGTGATCTCTTGGTTATTTAGGAACGTATTGTTTAGCCTCCATGTGTTTGTGTTTTTACCTTTTTTTCCCTGTAACTGATTTCTAATCTCATAGCGTTGTGGTCAGAAAACATGCTTGATATGATTTCAATTTTCTTAAATTTACTGAGGCTTGATTTTTGACTCAAGATATGATCTATCCTGGAGAATCATCTGTGTGCACTTGAGAAGAAAGTGTAATCTGCTGTTTTTGGATGGAATGTCCTATAAATATCAATTAAATCTATCTGGTCTATTGTATCATTTAAAGCTTGTGTTTCCTTATGAATCTTCTGTCTGGATGATCTGTCCATTGGTCTAACTGAGGTGTTAAATTCCCCCACTATTATTATGTTACTGTTGATTTCCTCTTTTATAGCTGTTAGCAGTTGCCTTATGTATTGAGGTGCTCCTGTGTTGGGTGCGTATATATTTATAATTGTTATATCTTCTTCTTGGGTTGATCCCTTGATCATTATGTAGTTCCTTCCTTGTCTTTTGTAACATTCTTTATTTTAAAGTCTATTTTATCTGATATGAGTATTGCTACTCCAGCTTTCTTTTGATTTCCATTTGCATGGAATACCTTTTTCCATCCCCTCACTTTCAGTCTATATGTGTCCCTAGGTCTGAAGTGGGTCTCTTGTAGACAGCATATATGTGGGTCTTGTTTTTGTATCCATTCAGCGAACCTGTGTCTTTTGGCTGGAGCATTTAATCCATTCGCATTTAAGGTAATTATCGATATGTATGTTCCTATTACCATTTTCTTAACTGTTATGGGTTTGTTTTTGTAGGTCCTTTTGTTCTCTTCTGTTTCCCACTTAGAGAAGTTCCTTTAGCATTTGTTGTAGAGCTGGTTTGGTGGTGCTGAATTCTCTTAGCTTTTGCTTGTCTGTAAAACTTTTGATTTCTCCGTTGAATCTGAACGAGATCCTTGCCAGGTAGAGTAATCTCAGTTGTAGGTTCTTCCCTTTCATCACTTTAAATATATCGTGCCATCCCTTTCTGGCTTGTAGAGTTTCTGCTGAGAAGTCAGCTGTTAACCTTATGGGAGTTCCCTTGTATGTTATTTGTCATTTTTCCTTTGTTGCTTTTAATAATTTTTCTTTGTCTTCAATTTTTGTCAGTTTAATTACTATGTGTCTTGGAATGTTTCTCCTTGGGTTTATCCTGTCTGGGACTCTCTGTGCTTCCGGACTTGGATGGCTATTCCCTTTCCCATGTTAGGGAAGTTTTTGACTATAATCTCTTCAAATATTTTCTCAGGTCCTTTCTCTCTGTCTTCTCCTTCTGGGACCCTATAATGCACACGTTGGTATGTTGTTGTCCCAGAGGTCTCTTGGTCCGTCTTCATTTCTTTTCATTCTTTTTTCTTTATTCTGTTCCACAGCAGTGAATTCCACCATTCTGTCTTCCAGGTCACATATCCGATGTTTTGTCTCAGTTATTCTGCTATTGATTCCTTCTAGTGTATTTTTCATTTCAGTTATTGTATTGTTCATCTCCATTTGTTTGTTCTTTAATTCTAGGTGTTTGTTCTTAATTCTTCTAGGTCTTTGTTAAACATTTCTTGAATCGTCTCGCTCTTTGCCTCCATTCTTTTTCCGAGGTCCAGGATCATCTTCACTATCATTATTCTGAATTCTTTTTTTGGAAGGTTGCTTATCTCCACTTCATTTGGTTTTTTTTCTGGAGTATTATCTTGTTCCTTCATCTGATACATAGTCCTCTGTCTTTTTATTTTGTCTGTCTTTCTGTGAATGTGGTTTTTGTTCCACAGGCTGCAGGATTGTAGTTCTTGCTTGTGCTGTCTGCCCTCTGTGGATGAGGCTATCTAAGAGGCTTGTGCAAGCTTCCTGATGGGAGGGACTGGTGGTGGGTAGAGCTGGGTGTTGCTCTCCTGGGCAAAGTTCAGTAAAACTTTAATCCACTTGTCTTCTGATAGGTGGGGCTGAGTTCCTTCCATGTTGGTTGTTTGGCATGAGGAGACCCAGCACCGGAGCCTACAGGCTCTTTGGTGGGGCTAATGGCGGACACTGGGAGGGCTCACGCCAAGGAGTACTTCCCAGAACTTCTGCTGCCAGTGTCCTCGTCCCTGCAGTGAGCCACAGCCACCCCTGCCTCTGCAGGAGACCCTCCAACACTAGCAGGTAGGTCTGGTTCAGTCTCCTACGGGGTCACTGCTCCTTCCCCTGGGTCCTGATGTGCACACTACTTTGTGTGTGCCCTCCAAGAGTGGAGTCTCTGTTTCCCCCAGTCCTGTCTAAGTCCTACAGTCAAATCTCGCTAGCCTCCAAAGTCTGATTTTCTGGGAATTCCTCCTCCTGTTGCTGGACCCCCAGTTTGGGAAGCCTGACATGGGGCTCAGGACCTTCACTCCAGTGAGTGGACTTCTGTGGTATAAGTGTTCTCCAGTCTGTGAGTCACCCACCTGGCAGTTATGGGATTTGATTTTATTGTGATTGTGCCCCTCCTACCGTCTCATTGTGGCTTCTCCTTTGTCTTTGGATGTGGGGTATCGTTTTTGGTGAGTTCCAGTGTCTTCTTGTCGATGATTGTTTAGCAGTTGGTTGTGACTTTGGTGCTCTCTCAAGAGGGAGTGTGTACACGTCCTTCTACTCTGCCATTTTGATCCAATCTCTCTGCAATATTTTCTGTAACTGGTCAACCTTTAGCCTCTGGTTTTATTCTCCTATATTCTTTAAAAGTCATAGTTTCTTTCCTTTTGACTTCCTTATTAGATTATGCCTTCCATCCTTTTTTGGGAACACCTCATTATCACCTAAGTTTGAAAATTGTTTTTATGCTCTTTCATCTTCTTCTCTAGTTGGAGACCAGCTCATAGTCAGGGAAAACATAATTGGCAAATCCCTCAGGCAATGAGACAAACATAGTACATACCTGCAGGACACTGGAACAGGTCCCCTGGTATTCATTACCCCCGGAGGAAATAGTTGAACCATTTTCACTTCTTCACCTTCCCTGAAGGCTGCTCTTAAACTTCTCCAGTTGACCTTCTCCCCCTCATCAGGTAATCTAAGCATTAGTAAATAACAGTAATTCACACACAAATGTATCAGACTGAATCCCCTTAGATCACAGCAGCAAATACTCCGAGATACTAGGGATATGTCAAAATCTCTCATTCTCTGCTCTCCCTTATTTTGACAGGTGTTTTTGAAGTATGACTCCTAAGATATTTGTATTTTTTAAAATAAGCATTGCAAACAGATATTACTGAGAAAAGTTTGATCTTTACATTTTGCTGTTTTATTTATGGTTTAAAGTGTTTATATAGAAGAAGTATGAACTAAGACAAAGCAAAGGAATTAAAAGTGAGTTTGGGGTTAGCAGATGCAAACTATTATATAGAGAATGGATAAACAACAAGGTCTGTATAACACAGGGAATTATATTCAATATCCTTTTATAAACCATAATGGAAAAGAATATGAAAAAGCATATATATATAACTGAATTGCTTTGCTGAACAGCAGAATTTAACACAACATTGTAAATCAACTATACTTCAATAAAATAAATTTTTAAATAGGTGAGTTTAATGCCTTTACACACACATACACCCCTCTAACTGGAATAATCTTTAAAAAAAAAAGATGTAGTAGGGAAGAAAGAAATGCCTCCTTTGTCTTTTTATCCTCTCAGGGTGAAAACTATTCAGCAGAAATGAAAAACAGGGGTCCAAGTCATTGGAGGGCAGCTTCTGCCTATAAACCCAGGACACATACATGAGGTTGCCAGCGTTACTCGGGGACGATCACTGAAAGGGCTGGGACTCCACCAGGGAAAGGCTCCAGTATGACATAAAGGAGCCGACATCAGGAACAGAAAAACATGGTCAAAGTTCTGGGAGAAAAAAAAAGGGGGCTCAGCTGCAAAGACAATTCGATTAATTATGCTGAATATCTTTCTTCTCTCAGGCTGCCTTTTAGAGGTTTTACCACGTATGCTATCCCAGCGGGTAGCTAGGTCTTTGACATATCTTCTATCTGTTGAAAACCTGGTTGAAAATAAAAATTCAGGCAATCATTTGGCTTCTTTATTCTCATGGTGCCAAAATCAGTTTTGTTATTTTTTTTTTAAATCCATGTTGTAATGGAACATTTTTGTATTATGTGTATGTGATTGATGGTTATCATGTTCATGTGGTTTTCTATTAGCATATTTCTACAACCATTTACTGCAAAATGTATTTCCCTGTAGAATACCCCAAAGTCTTGAAAATTCAAAAAATAAAATGATGCTCCATTCACCTTGTAAGTCATCAGATAATGGCCACTGCCAGAGGTAAGATTTTTTTTTTCCAGAGGTCAGATTTTGAGACAGAAAGACCAAAGTTCTGATCTCATTATGCAATCTCCCTCTTCCTATCTTTTCCATCCAGCTACTAACTTTAAAAATACGTCTAGGTTGTTGGCAGTTTATTATATCCAGAAGGAAACTTGACTTACTTTTTAAGAGGTGAAAAAATCTGAAAGTGCAGAAAATTTAAAATAGCACTTACCTTTAAGATAAGTGAAATATATTCAAATTTAAAACATGGTTACCCTTTTGATTAGTAACTTACAGTCTATACAACATGTGGTACTGCTTAGAGAAAAGGTGCCACATAAAAAATAACTAGAGTTATGAGGAAGTGCAGTATGAAAATTGTAACTTAGTTTTAAATGTCTTTTAATGCCACTTTAACCATTTGAGGAAAAAGATCTGATATTTTCCTATAACGTTTTCCAAATCAACTAGAAATGATATTTTTTTCCTTACTAGTACTGCTCAGAATTTAAATAAAATTAGTTCAAATCAGTGCACTGCTCCACATAAAAACAGGAGAGTAAACTAGAACTTTATTTTCTCACCATAATCTCTAATGTCATCAAATTAAATAAATGCAAATATAAAATTATTTCCTAATCAGTTATGTGTTAAGTGTTTAAAACAAAGGACCATGCCTAGCACTTCTCCATTATTCATGGACAAGAAAGGCAAGTTAGAGGGGAAGTAGGGATGCATTTAGATATGTGCCTGTTTCTTTCCTTTACTACTCTAGCCTAAAAAAATTGTCGCAAGGAATCATTTTCCTTTAAAGAACTGTCTCAGATTAAATGAGAAAAGGAAAGAACTCAGCTGAGGTATGGAGGATTTGCGGGGAGAATAACTAGGTCCCAAACAAACCACAGCTCAGTTGATACAGAAATAAATTTTAGGAACGATCACAAGCGCAAACTCCAGGACTGTCAAGAGAGAGAAAGCATAGCACTATGTTTAGAAGTCCAGGCAGCCACATACGGACCAGCCTAGAATCCCCACCTGTTACGTTTATTGATCAACTAAGCATTTCTTGAATAAATATGGGCACATACATTCATAATGTGATGTAGGTGTTCTAAGTGTTAAGGGAGTCTTGATGAGGCAGAGGGATATAAAAGAAACACTGATTCCCCTGAGTTACGGAGTTGCTTGTGTTAGCACAAGCTTTTCACTGGTCACTATTCTCAGCCGAGGGATAGATAAAGCTTCTCTGGTATTTCCAAAGAAGGTGTAGTTGTCTCGAGAACAAAATTCTCCTGCTTAATAAATATAATTGGTCTCAGTTTGGATTATAAAATATAATGCATTCTTTTCTGCTTAAGAAAATATATATGATTCCAATTTGAACCAGTTATTCAAGGTTTTATTCTTTAGGGAAAAAAAAGTGGCTACTTTAACAATTCAGGTAAATAGCATTTGAGTTCAAGTTGGTATAAGTTCTTCAGAGAGTGTCTAACAACTGGAAACTACTGTTATTATTGAAAGTGGGAGAATGCCTGAGAAAAATCTAAGAGGCTTAGTGGGAATCTATTAAGAAGATAATGTCAGCGAAGGGCTTTAAATGTGAAGAGGTGCAGTGGAGCCTGCTGGAAACCAGTTTCCCCCGTGGAAGCTCTTGTCCACAGTGGGCATCTCTTTCTCATGTAATATTTTCTAATCACAATGTTCCATAAACAGTATTAGGAATATGTGTGCCTCTTAGCAAGATAATATGGGATTTATATCCATCTTTCAGCTATGAGACTTGTTGCCTTTTACGAGGAAGTTGTCTCTAACTCGTGAATATGGCTAAGGGCTCAAATCACTCAACTTCTGCCGAGTTCCTTTAGTTTTTCCCTTTACATCTAATTTATTTTCCTATAGGATCATTCTGCTTTCTAGTTCAGGTTCTGGATGCTATTTAGAATTTGTTTAAACTGACCTTTACCTTTCATTTTGATTTCCCTATGGAAAAATAACATCAAGTGATCTGTATTTTGTAAGTAACCGTAGTATTTTTGGAATATAGGTAAAGATTCATCTTTATGTCAAGTCACCAGATTGGATGGCATACTTGATAAAATGTAAATAAAGAAAGCAGCCAAATGTAATTCAAGGTGGGTGGGCCAAATAAAACCCCAGTACAGGTATCTTATATGTTGGGTGCTGTTTTTTAGGTTTTGGTATAGTTTAAGAGATTTTTTTTTTTTTTTTTTTTTTTTGCTGTACGCGGGCCTCTCACTGTTGTGGCCTCTCCCGTTGCGGAGCATAGGCTCCGGACACGCAGGCTCAGCGGCCATGGCTCACGGGCCCAGCCGCTCCGCGGCATGTGGGATCTTCCCAGACCAGGGCACGAACCCGTGTCCCCTGCATCGGCAGGCAGACTCTCAACCACTAGCGCCACCAGGGAAGCCCTTTAAGAGATTTTTAAAAGGATGATAACTTTGCCAGCACTCTACAAGCTCGCTTATTTATAGATGAGACGAGAAACTGGACAGCTAAGTTAAGCACAGTGTGGTGTTTATGAGGGCAAGAACTGAGGTAAGCAGGAGTGGAGAGCAGAGGCCAGCTTCTAGAGATATTTAGGAGATGGCATGTAGAGTGCTTGGTGGTATTTGGATATGAGAAATGAGAAGGTGTGATAGATGACGCTACATTATTTTAACATGCCATCAGGTATTTATAGTTATAAATGCTAAGTTAAAATGTGGGACATTTTTACAGCAAGCCAAGTTCCAAACTAAAATTTAAAAATCGTGAGCCAGTTGAAAATGTGTGTGCACGTGGGCAAAGGCAGACCCTGAGCTAAGAAAAGAGAAAAATGTTGTATGCATGTTATGCATGATCTCTTTAATAATTCCTTTAGTGCACTCTCATGTTGGTTTAAAAAATAATAACAGCTGCCAGTTTTTAAACACATCCTGCTGAACTTAACCACTTGAACTCAAATACTAGTTTATCTACTTGAATTGTGAACATAACCAAGTAAAGTAAATGAAAAAAGGAAATTGACAAATAGAGATAAAACATGCTAATGATTGTGTTAAAAATTTGAGCCCAAAGACCTTGCTTTGTATCTTTGACAGCTCTTTATTAAGATACATGTTATTTTATGTGCAGTAGTATTAATTGTGTCATTTTTATTTGAGTGTCTTCTTGTCATCTTGGACCAGAAAATTAAGCCCTCAGGACTATGGCATCTCTATCTGTAAAACGGAGGTAGGGAGTTATATATCTCAATGTCTTGGAAAGGTTTAAATGAGATAATATGCACAAACTAGCATGTAAATTCCCTGGAAAAGATGGATTGCCCAACCTAGGTTAGTAGTATTTTCCCTGACCTTTAAGGTAAACGTACGTGAGTAAAGAGATATTTGTAGAGCATGGCCTTACAGATAGTACATAGATCCATACAGCTTCATATTTGTTCTGGGAATTTACAAAGAAAGCCTCTCTTTGTCTTATGACAGAGACGGGAAGGGTCCAGCTATCAAGCCAGATTACTTGGTTGATATTTATTTGAAATCAGTGCTGGAGTATATTCTGATTCCCCCATTCTGGGAAACGTTCCCTTCATAGGAATCTCCCTTTCACTTTTGTGAATCTCTGTCATAAAACTTATCAGTGTATAGGAGCTGAGATATGATTCGTGCAGTGGCTATGTTTCTCAGGCACAGACTAAAGGATGCAGGAAACATTATGGACTTTGTAAAGCTGATTTCTTGCCGTGAGTTGCCCTGGATCTTTCAGACAGAAGGTGAGGGTGTTTCACCTCCTATGGTCATTGATCCTTTGCCCCCATAGGTTACCCGTCAGATATCTGTTGGCAGGTAGCACTTGCCATTTAAGCTAGGAGGCACTCTGCTCCTTGAGGGCCTGGAGTTTTGGTCAGGATGCCTGTGGAGTCACTATGCATGGCCGCATCCATTTCATAGCAGGCTCTTTCTGCTTCTCTGGCATATACTGCCTGGAGATAAGGTTTTCATCTTCCAACTTTCAAGACCTCCAGCCTTGCCTGTCTTTCTGCAGTCCGATGGGAGTGGAAGTGATGGGAGTGGAGGAGGCGGGGCACGTGTGTGCGCGGCGTGTGTGACTGGAAAGAAAGAAGCATACTTCCTCCTGCTTCCGGCCAAGATGATCTCTTTTTGTAGCCCTGACACATTTCCCTTTTATAGCAGCGAGCGCTGAGAGAAGAAAAAAGAAGAACCATGAACCAAACAGGCTCATATCTCAGAATTCCACCAAGAGATTTGCCTGCTGTGCCTGCAACTATCTTTGAGAGCAGGATGTATATATATATATTTTTTAATCATATTTCACTTCCAGCCTTAGTGCAGTATCTAGAACATAGTGTTGCTGAATAAATATGGTACTTGTCAAAAGATAAAGTGAAGTCCACCATTAAAAAAAATCTTGTAAAGAGGGTCACTCTTATTTAAGTCCTTAGAAATCTCTCATACTACATTTTTTTTTTTTTTTCGGTACGCGGGCCTCTCACTGCTGTGGCCTCTCCTGTTGCAGAGCACAGGCTCCAGACGCGCAGGCTCAGCGGCCATGGCTCATGGGCCCAGCCGCTCCGCGGCATGTGGGATCTTCCCGGACCGGGGCATGAACCTGTGTCCCCTGCATCGGCAGGCGGACTCAACCACTGTGCCACCCGGGAAGCCCCTACATTTTTTTAAAATTAGATTTTTTTAATTAATTTTTATTGGCATATAGTTGCTTTACAATGTTGTATTAGTTTCTGCTGTACAGCAAAGTGAATCAGCTATATGTATACATATATTCCCTCTTTTATGGATTTCCTTCCCATTTAGGTCACCACAGAGCATTGAGTAGAGTTCCCTGTACTTTACAGTAGGTTCTCATTAGTTATCTGTTTTATGCATAGTATCAATAGTGTATATGTGTCAATCCCATTCTCCCAATTCATCCCACCCACCCACCCCTTCCCCCTTGGTATCCATACATTTGTTCTCTACGTCTGTGTCTCTATTTCTGCTTTGCAAGTAAGACCATCTATACCAGTTTTCTAGATTCCATGTATATGCATTAATACATGATACTGTTTTTCTCTTTCTGACTTACTTCACTCTGTATGACAGACTCAAGGTCCATCGATATCTCTACAAATGACCCAATTTCGTTCCTTTTTATGGCTGAGTAATATTCCATTGTATATATGTACCACATCTTCTTTATCCATTCCTCTGTTGATGGACACTTGCGTTGCTTCCATGTCCTGGCTATTGTAAATAATGCTGCAGTGAACATTGGGGTGCATGTGTCTTTGTGAATTATGGTTTTCTCTGAGTATATGCCCAGTAGTGGGATTGCTGGGTCATATAACAGTTATATTTTTAGTTTTTTAAGGAACCTCCATACTGTTTTCCATAGTGACTGTATCAATTTACATTCCCACCAACAGTGTAAGAGGGTTCCCTTTTCTCCACACCCTCTCCAGCATTTATTGTGTGTAGATTTTTTTGATGATGGCCAATCTGACCCGTGTGAGGTGATACCTCATTGTAGTTTTGATTTGCATTTCTCTAATAATTAGTGATGTTGAGCATCTTTTCATGTGTTTGTTGGCCATCTGTATGTCTTCTTTGGAGAAATGTCTGTTTAGGTCTTCTGCCCATTTTTGGATTGGGTTGTTTGCTTTTTTGATATTGAGCTGCATGAGCTGTTTATATATTTTGGAGATTAATCCTTTGTCAGTTGCTTCATTACATTTTTTTTTGAAATAAGACATTCTATTTATGAAAAAAGTTATTAGTATGAAACTGTTCTAGTCAATGCTAGCTTTGGATACATAGAGAGATTATCTGACAGAAAAACTAGAAAAGGAGGCAAATAAATTTAACAGAGATTTTATATCCAGGTGTATGATTTCACGATTGCAAATGTAAAATGTCCTTGTGATGTAACTATTTAAAGGCCATTGAAAAACAATTTCATTTGTTAGATTTTGGAGTTCACAACTATAGAAAAACAGGGCAAATTTTAAAAACCTAGTGTTATAGGGCTTCCCTGGTGGCGCAGTGGTTGAGAGTCCGCCTGCCAATGTAGGGGACACGGGTTCGTGCCCTGGTCCGGGAAGATCCCACATATTGCGGAGTGGCTGGGCCCGTGAGCCATGGCCGCTAAGCCTGCACGTCCGGAGCCTATGCTCCGCAACGGGAGAGGCCACAACAGTGAGAGGCCCGCGTACCGCAAAAAAGCAAAAAAAACCCGTAGTGTTATAAAAGTTGGTAGCTGTGCTTGCGATAAAATTTTCAGTGAGCATTATACATGGTATATTAATCAGTTAGTGTTGGGATAATTAATTATGCATAAAAATAAATAGCTCAATGGCAGCTGTCACCAAGTGTTTATTCTCCTTCCCATGTCTGTGGGTGGGCTAGGGTGGATCTGCTTCAGACTTCATCTTGAGTTCAGATCTGCTCAGTTTGTCTACGCCTTCTCCTTGGACCAGCAGCCATTGGAGGAGAAATCCACAGCACAAGCCAGATCCTGCACATTACAAGCTTTCCTCACTTTAGGCCCAGCAACACTCCACTGATGGACATAAGTCACATACAGAGCCTAGAGCAATGGAGTGATGGAATGTTATTCTCCCGTGGAGCCTGGGAGCCATGATACGAGGAGACAGAGGGAGAGGAAAGGAACAATTATAAGCAGATAACATGAATTCAAAGAGGTTTTGTCTACAACACTTTAGGCGGAGGATAATATGACCCTGATGTCAAAGAAACGTGAACTTTTAATAAAATTATGTCATAAACAGTGAGTGAGAATAATTTTATTTCAAAATCAACATATTGTATAATACACTATGTACATTTTTAGTGGAAATATGTAAAATATTTTTAAAGTCCAGAAATTAGTATACAAAGCATTTGACCATTTTCTCAACATATTTAATTAAACTGCTATGATAGTAAACCTCCAAAATTTAGCAGATTGTATGAAATTTACCTAATTTTCATGTAACAGTCCAGAGCAGTTTGTCCCAAGTCAACAGAAATACTATTTCACACACTTATTCAGGAACCTGGGCTAGTGGTAGATCTGTCACCTTCCAGGTCATTGTGGTTTTCCCCATCAAAGTTAGGTAGAAGATTCGGGAATGATGCATCTCACTTGTACTTATGTTCCATGGAAACATCTGATAGCCAAGGGAGCTGGGCAACAGAGTCTAGCTGTGTACCCAGGAGGAAGGGAAGTGCAGATGTCAGGGACCAGTTTAGCAGCCTCTGCAAAAATTGACACAAGTCAATACATTCAAGTTAGTTAAAAAAAAAAAGGCTCTTCTAGCTGAGATTTGATAGAATAGCATTTTAGCATGCATTGCCTTATATTTGTCTATACATAGTATTTGTTAAATATTGAATAAAATACAATGATATTAAAGAAAAAACACTATCGATTAATTTCTTTGACAGCTAACACCTAAATTGTGACAGAGGGAAATAAAAAAATAACAAGTTCAGGTTCAGTAAGAAAATTTGTAGTTTTTACTTACAATGCATATTGCCTTGAGTATGATCCATGATAATGTGTGTTTGTTGACTGGATTAGATTTTAGTAATAAGGACACAGTGAAATACATAATTCATTATATATTTTTAAAAGAAAAAAGTTTGACTTGATGGAATTACAAACTATAGACTGCTATGACCGAAAGTATTTTAGCACGAAAAGAATCTTAAATCATTAGATAATCCTTTTTCCTTTTATTTTTTTAATTCCCTTTTCTTTTTTAACTTCTTTTTATTATTCCCTTTTCTTTTTTAACTTCTTTTTTTTAAGTGAATACCAATGGCAGTTTATCTCAGGAAATTACAACAATACTCTTTAATTACTTACCTGTCAACTATAACTGATTACATGGCTTTTTTTCTTTACAATATCTGTGAAGTTTATGCTGTCAGTTTTGTGTAGGTTTGGAATTTTTTGCAATGTTATATTTGGTAATGACAAGCTTTCGAGCACCACCCTAGTTTTAAACAAACTGAAGTAAAGAAAATTTTATGTTTCAAATACACTTTGAATTTTGTGTCCAGATTTTAACTGATATAAATAAAATAGTATATTTTCTAAACATATGTAACTTACATCAAACTGCTGTTTATAGTAAAGAAGCAGGGCTCAAGCTTCCAATACCAGAGGACAAACACCCTTTTTTCTAAGTTAGTTGCTTTAATTTCATGGAAAAATAACAAGGTTTATAAGTATTTTTCTCCAAATGTAGCCATTCTAAAATATTCAGTGTTAACTATGCTTTTAGTACTCTATTTTAAAATATTGCCTCATGTAAACTGTTTCAGAAATGGAAAAGTCACCCAGAGGTGCAAAAAAGAGCAAAATGAGTCATGTTTTATATAGAAAGATTACAAGTTTATTTTAAGCTTTAATACAAACATGAAATTGATATATAAATGTAATTATATAAGTATTTTTAGTTGTATATCCTCTATGGAATTCACTCTGAATTAACTTTCAATATATTAAGTAGAGACTGAGCAAAAGAAATTTTAAGGCAACACATATACTGGCATGTTTATGCACTCAAACAGGATAGTTTACAAGATCATTATTTCCAGACAGTCTTTGCTTTTTAGATATTTCTTATTTCAGGCATGTTTTACCTAGAGGGATGGAAAGGGGCATTCTCTAAAAATATGAAGTGATTATCCAAAAGTACAGGTTACTCCTAGAAAGGTATTGCTGCTCCCCAAGAATTGTGGGGTCATGATGAAATCAAGGACATCATCATCTCCTGGCCACCCTCTACCTTCCCCCCATGCCCTGAATAAGTCATACTGGATTTCTCTGTTACAGAACTGTGTATTTCTTCTTCCTTGAACTACTATCAGGCAACTCTTACTGGCTGAGTCATCACAACGTCTTCCAGTATAATTATATTATGTAAGGCAATAATATATTCCAGTACATCCTTGATTTTTAATGACCTCAATAGGTCATGCAGTTCAACAACTGCATCTAGCAGGACCAAAGTTACTTTTTAAAAAAAATTATTTTTTTTTATTTATTTATTTTTGGCTGCGTTGAGTCTTCATTGCTGTGCGCGGGCTTTCTCCAGTTGCGGTGAGTGGGGGCTACTCTTCGTTGTGGTACATGGGCTTCTCATTGAAGTGGCTTCTCTTGCTGCAGCACGTGGGCCCTAGAGTGTGTGGGCTTCAGTAGTTGTGGCGCACAGGCTTAGTTGCTCCGTGGCATGTGGGATCTTCCCGGACCAGGGCTCGAACCCGTTTACCCCACACTGGCAGGCAGACTCCTAACCACTGCGCCATCAGGGAAGTCCCAGGACCAAAGTTACTCTTCAAGACTGTACATTAATTTACATTAATTTAAGAAGCGCCATTTTAAGCTATTTTCTAGTTCTCTTTGTACATACTTACCACACTCTGTTAAAAGCACTTATCTATCTGTTTCCTCAACACACTATGCCTGCCTCAAGTATAAACACACACACACACAAACTTGTCTTGATCATTTTCATATCTCTATTATTGAAGTATATTTGATTTACAATGTTGTGTTAGTTTCAGGTGTACAACAAACTGATTCAGTTTTATGTATATTTTTTCAGATTCTTTTCCATTATAGGTTATTACAAGGTATTGAATATAATTCCTGTGCCGTACAGCAGGTCCTTATTATTTACCTATTTTATATATAGTAGTGTGTATCTGTTAACCCCAAATTCCTAATTTATCCCTCCCCCCACCTTTCCCCTTTGGTAACCATAAGTTTGTTTTCTATGTCTGTGAGTCTGTTTCTGTTTTGTAAATAAGTTCTTCTGTATCGTTTTTTTTTTAGATTACACATGTAAGTGATATCATATGGTATTAGTCTTTCTCTGTCTGACTTCACTCAGTATGACAATCTCTAGTCCATCCATGTTGCTGCAAATGGCACTATTTCATTCTTTTTTATGGCTGAGTAGTATTGCATTGTATATATACACACCACACCTCCTTTCATCTGTTGATGGGCATTTAGGTTGCTTCCATATCTTGGCTATTGTAAGTAGTTCTGCTGTGAACACTGGGGTGCATGTATCTTTTTGAAATAGAGTTTTTGTTTTTTTCCGGATATGTGCTTAGGGCTAAAATTCTTTCTAAGCCTCATTTTGCTCGTCTGTAAGATGAAATTAATACTGTATACATCACAGGATAGTTGTGGGGATTAAATGAATTCATGTGTATGATGATCTTTCACACATACATTTCCAGAGAATCTTACTGACCGTACAAATTTTCTTGTTACATTTATTCCAAAAAAGTCATTGAGCAACTCTTACCTAAAAGGCAATAAATAAAGAATTGTCAGGTATACAAAGCTGAAAGACATGGTTCCCGCCCTTGAATAGGGAAGGTAGCAATTATTTATTGTTGCAAAATAAACTCTCCCTAAGGTGACCAGCATTCAGATTACCTGGGTCTGAGGGGATTCCTGGGACAGGAAATGTTCAGTTTTAAAACAAAGACAGTCTGGAGTAAACTGGGTCAAGTAGGTTGCCATAAATCCATCCCAAGCCTTAGTTGCTTAAAGCAAAAATGGTTAATGGTTTCTTGAGAATCTGGCTAACTCTTCTGCCGGTTTCCTCTGGGCTTATTTGCACAGCTATCTTCAACTGGAAGGGCGACGGGGCCTCTTCAACTACATGGTCTCTGATCCAACCTTTTCACAGCATGGTGAGTGATCTCAGTTGTAGGCCCGTACACCCCAATGCTCAAGCAACGTATCAGGCCTTTGCTCCCCTCACATTTGCTCCTGTCCAGTTGGCCAAAGCAAGTGTCAAGGCCCAGCCCTACGTTAGTGTGGGAGGAGCATATACACGGACATGGAGAACAGGAGGCACAGCTCCTTTGGAGTTGTTACTACAAAGATCTACACCTACCCAGCAAGTTAGTGTATTATGGTCTTCCTGTCAGGTGTGCAAGTAATAGGATAGAGGTGGTAGAGAAAAACCAAAGTGGGAGGGAAAAGCAGTGGGCTGGAATTGAGAGCCTTGGGCCAGAGACTGAACTCTACATACTTGCTTTGAATACCTTAGTTACCTAACTTCTAGGAGCTTCATTCTGTCATCAGTAAAATTACACATGCCACCTTCACAAGGTCCTTATGTTATAAAAATGTAAGTTTAATGTATAAAAATGCAAAATATTTTTCATTTAAAATTTTTTTTTAATTTTGTTTTATTGAAGTATAATTCATTTACAAAGTTGTATTAATTTTCTACTGTATATCAAAGTGATTCAGTTTTACATATATATACATTCATTTTCTTTTCCATTATGGTTTATCACAGGATATTGAATATAGTTCCCTGTACCATACAGTAGAACTTTGTTTATCCCCATTTTCTGTGCAACAGTTTGCATCTGCTAACCCCAAACTCCCATTCCATCCCTCCTCCACACACCCTCCATCCCTTGGCAACCACAAGTCTGTTCTCTATGTCTGTGAGTCAAAATATTTTTTAAATTAACTAAATTGTCTTAGGATATGGCTCTTCCTACCACTGAAATCTTCTGATAAGGGTTAAAATCCTGATAAACTAGCACTTTATAATAATTCTTTTTAGAAATTTTTAATGCAGTTACGTTACTTGTTTTAGCTATGTTAAGTCTTCAAAAATAACTTAATTTTCCTTACTCTTCCAACTTCTCGGTTCTTTTTATTGATCAAAAAAGGATAATTTCCATTTGGGGGCATTTTGAGTTAAAATGGAAACCAGTGTTTATCCCAACTTGGAATAAAAACCATTATCAATACACAGAAATGACTACATCCTAGTATTCAAATATCATATTTTAATGCATTCTTGCATCATGTTAAGCTTTAAATGCAGACAGTCCCTGACTTATCATGATTTGACTTAGGGTTTTTTGACTTCATGATGGTGTGAAAGTGATATACACTCAGTAGAAACCATACTTCAAATTTTGAATTTCCATCTTTTCCCGGGCTAGTGATGCCACGGCTCCCCGTCAGCCCAGCGACCGCAATCAGGAAGGTAAACAACCCATACGCTTACAGCCATTTCTGCGCCCATACAGCCATTCTGGTTTTCACTTTCAGTACAGTATTCAATAAACGACATGAGATTGTCAATACTTTATTATAAAATCGGCTTTTGGTTAGATGCTTTTGCCCAAGTGTGGACTGATGCAAGTGTTCTGAGCACGTTTAAGGCTGATGAGCCCAAGCTGTGACGGTTGGTAGGTTAGGTGTATTAAATACACTTGCAACTTGTGATGGGTTTACTAGGCTGGAACCCTCTGTAAGTTGGGGAAAGTCTAGAATGTGATTTCCATGTTGCTCGCTCATGTTAAATTCCTCACATTTTTATTTCTCTTAAAAAAATAAACGACGACTTATTTTGATCTTAGTAGGCTGTATTCATTTAGTCATGTCCAGCCTATGCATGTGCCTTTTCCATATGACTAGGACAGAGTGTATCGGTATGAAATCCACTTCATAATGTTTAACTCTTTGTGTTATATAGGTGACTTTGGCAGTATTTTTTCTTTTTCATTTGAAGAAACCCATTATGCAAAAATTTTTCTTAGGTAAAAGTGTGAGTAAGAATCTGAGTTCTAACGTTTGTCTGTAGGTGCAAATGTCAGCTCCACAACTTAACTGCTGTGTGTCCTTGAACAAATTATTTAAACTTTCTGTGCCTTTTCTATTGGGTGGTGATGATCATGGTATGTATCTCATGGTATTGCTATGAATATTTAATGATTTAACAAGTGCTGAATGCTTAAAACAACATCTGGCACAAAGGAGTGTCTGAGTAAATGTATCCTCTGTAACTACTACCATTATTTATGTCTTATCATAAAACAAACTCGATTTTTCCTTCACCACTTATTTAATTACGTATCCATTCAACACATATTAATTACCTGCTCTGTGCCAAGCATTGCTCTAGTAAAGGGAATCAGGAGTGCCAGGGTGAAGTGACAGGAGTACATTGCAGTCTTCAAGGCAGTGCTCACTGAGTGAATGCTATTTATGTAGGGATTTGAGGAGGTGCTGAAATAAACAGTAGTGATGCCTGGAAGAAGAATATTCCAGGTACAAGCACAGCCTTGTACCTGGAATATTAGGGCACCAGTCCTAACGCGGAAGCAGGTGGAGGTATGCCTGAGGTGTTCAAAGCACAAGGAGGCCAGTGGGACTGGAGCTGAATGACGGAGGGAGAGTAACAGGACTAAAAGACAGAGAGATGTAACAGAGGCTGGGTCACACGGAGACCCGTACGCCATTGTAAGGACTTGGCTTTTCTGCTGAGGAAAACGAGGAACCGTTCTAAGATTTTGATTTAGTGTTTTAAGAGGCTACCCTGTTGAGTAAAGACGTAAAGAAAGAAACATAGAGACCAGACTCCACTGATAATGATCTTGCCAAGGTTATCAAATGCATCCTTGCGCCTCTGCCCTAAGGGTACTTTTCAGTCCTTACGTTCCCCAGATTTCCAGCAGTTGGAGTTACTGTGGATCACTTGTTACCCTTTGTAAAGCTCTCATTTCCTGCCTGTTCTGATAGCATGTCTCTTCATGTTCTTCATAACCCCCCACCCGCCTTTTTCTTTATCCCTTTTATTAGCTGCACTTTCTGTTCCTATTAAGTACTGGTGTTGCCCAGACCTCTCATTCTGTACTGCTCTGTGCAGTGGCACAAAGGGTAGTTAAGTGCTTAAGAGCAAAGACGCTGGAATTAAGTTGACCTAGTTCACCAGCTGGTGTGTGTGTTTGGGGGAGATAGTGAACCTCAAAGGTTCTACAGAATGAGAAAGTAAAGTTACATACTTTATCTTGTTTTTATGCAGACCAAATCATATGTTGTTTTGAGGACTGAAGTAAATGTGCTTAACCGAGTGCATGGAACATGGTAAGTGCATATAAGTGAGATTATTTTACCACCTGGCAATGTAAGGCATTTCCAAAGCTTCAGTTTCTATCAAGAGGCTGATGGCTTCCAAGTGTATATCTTAAAGCCACATATGTCACATATATTTCTGTAACGTCAGACACCTATATGCAGTTTCCTGCTGGATATTTCCAATTTAATTGTTCACGACATCTTACACTCAGTATTTGGAAAGTAGGGCTAATCTTTTTACCTCCCTCCTCCAATCTGCTCTCCGTCTTGTGTTCTCAAACACGGTACAATGGTGCTAACATCCACTCAGGTGAAGACAGAATCTTGGACACCATCTTTGGTTTCTCTTCCTATCATCAGAGAAACATTATCAACTACCAATCCTCATTAATTCTAGCCCTTAAATATCTTTGGAACTTGTCCACATTTTGTCACCCGTTTATCAATTACCCCAGTCCAGGACAGATAACCCTCTCTCAGCCGGGTTATTGAACACATTTCTAAGTTGCCTCCCGGTATCCAGAATTGCCCTTTCCAATTCGTTCTTCACCTGGAAGCCATTTCTCAAATGCAAATATCATCAGCACATTACTCTTCTTCTTTAAATTTTAGTCCATAACCATAATTTAACCGTAGAATAAAGCAATATTCTGTAAAGTGGCAATCAGTTCTGTCCTTGAGTGAGTTCACATCTTCCTTTTTCACACCTTTCCAATATCCACTTTATGCCACACAGTCTAGCCATACTACACTTCTTTAAAATGTTAACCAGGACTTTCCTTCTGCCTAGAACCTTCTTCCACGACAGTTCTTTGTATCCTGGACATTTTCTCCAGTCTCTCCTCTGAGGACTATTTTGGGTACCTGCCACGCATTCTGAGCTCTATACTTCTAACATTGTCAGTACCACACTAATTTAAATTTTTTCTTTATTTTCTCCCTGTGGACTTTAATCTTTATAAGGGTCAACCCATATCTGTCTTGTTCAGGTTTAAATTCCAATACCTGACACCTTCTTGGAACAAACAAAAGCACACATATTTGGTGTAGTTTCTAGGACTGTGCTGGTACTAGGCATGCCCTTAATTTAATGAAATTATCTCAGACTTTCTTATAAGCCACGCTTATTTTTTTTCCTTGTTGTATAATACTGTCATTAAAATAACAACGCATGTCACATTTTGCATCCTTTGGGCTCAGAGTTAATTTTGTAGAGCAGCAGATTTTATTTTTATATAAGGAAGAACTTTCTATTAATTATAACAGTGGATGTAATCAGGACAGGGCAACCAGTTCTTTAGAATAGATAAAGTTGAGTTTATTGAACTACTGGAAAAAGGGCTGGCATAGTATATATTAAGCTTCTTAACCTTATTTTTCTCTCAAGATTCCTCCTCAGTGTCATCAGTTATAGTTGTGCTACAGGTTATTCCTTCTCTCACCTTCTTTCTCTTCTTTATGAATTTATAACAGAGAATTTGTGGAACCTACTGGTTTATAGTGTCATTTTTTTTCTAGGAGACACTACTAAAGAATGTAGCCGGACATTCTTTTGACGGTTGAACTAAATGATTCATATGGTCTTTTCCAAAACTATAATTCTGAGAGTCTGTGGATCATGCCATATGGAAATACGGGTTTGACCATTGACATTTATCAAAATGTTTCAGATTGTTTCATAACATTGAAGTGCTAAAAATCACTTTCAAAATTAAACCTTAAAATTAGAATTTTTTAAGTTTTACAGCCCAAACTCCTAGCCTCATCTTTCTCACATATCCCGTGCATTCATTTGTAGTGTGTTGATAGAATATCCATTTAGTTAGGCTGAACATATGGCAGGGAAGAGACAAATACATATACTACAGAAGACTCAGAGAGAGAGAAAACTGATCTTGGTTTAGAATTAACATCTTTTTTCTCATTCAATTCTTCAAATATTTAAGTGCCTATCGTATGAAAAGCTTTATGTTTCCTTCTCCTTTTGCAATACTTTTTGCTCCTGGTTAATTACATCACAGTATATTTAGTTGTAGCCAGCAAACCTAGAATATCCTAGGCGTCTCTTTCTCTCTGACCTTCTCCATCTAGTCAGACTCTAAGTAAAACACATGACTCTTCTTTGGTGTCTCTCCTCCATTTTCATTTACTTTATCCTTAGTATTCATCGTGTCTCATTTGGACGATCAGCTAGTTTCCTAACTGGTTTCCTCATCCCCAGGCTGTTTCAAGAACTAGGTATACCCCCTCCCTCTCCTTAAAAATCCCTGTTGGTGTCTCCCTGACTCCTTGAGAAAGTGCATCCTCTTTAACATGGCTTATAGACCTTAAACTATGGTCCCAAACTGATTCTAGTCTAATCTTTCTAGTCACATTCTTTGCCATTCCCTGCACTCAACTATTCTTCCTCCTAGCCCTCACACTACTGTGCATCAATGAGGTTCCAAACCTTTAAATTTCAGATATTTTTTCATGGCCTGGAACAGTACCCCCAACTTCTTGATTAAAAAGTATCAATAATCAACTTAGATTTTACCACCTCTGTGAAGTCATCTGTAATGGTTGATATTATGTGTTGACTTGGCTGGAATATGGGTGCCCAGATACCTGGCTAAACATTATTTCTAGATATGTCTGTGAGGATGTTTCTGGATGAGGCCAGCAGTTGAATTGGTGGACTTGGTAAAGCCAATGGTCATCCCCAGTGTGGGTGGACATCCTACAATCCATGCAGGGCCTGAATAGAACAAAAGATGGAAGAAGGGAGAATTCACCCCTGTTTCTTTCTGCCTGACTATGCCGAGAGATCAGTCTTCTCTTGGTCTTGGAATGAGACATATGCCGTCTGCTCCCCTGGTCCTCAGGCCTTTGGTCTGGGACTGAACTACACCATCGGCTTTTTGGGGTCTCTAGCTTGCAGGTGGTATATTGTGGGACTTCTCAGCCTCCATAGTTGTGTGACCCGATTCCTCATATAAATATCTATATTTATCATCTATATCTATCTATATCTCCTATTGGTTCTTTTTGTCTGGAGAACCCTTTCAATTATATCATTCCTGATTTCTGTGAGGACTTAATTGTTAAAGGACCCGTGTTTCAGAGCAATTTATCCAATATAGTACATTCATTAAGTACTTAGATTCTGAAGTTAAATTACTTTGGCTTCCTTACCAGGTCTAGCCCTTAACAGTTGTGATAACTTGTTAAACACAGCATTTCTATTTACTTATGTGTAAATTGGGGATCATGCTAACACCTAAGATTTTTATGTGGGAATAAATGAAATAATTCAGTAGAAGTTTGAAATAGTAGACTTTCACTATAACTGGTAGAGTGTAATTGTACTGGCTTTATTGTAATTTGTCTCTCCTGTTCTACTTTTGCCCACTAAATTTTGAATATCTTGATTTCTGAAACTGTATTCCTCTTCTTTCAATCTCCCTTGTTGAGCAAAGGCTCTGGAATATAGTAGGCATTCAAATATTTACTGAAAGTGTAATAAAATGAGAAAGATATGCACCATAATTGAGATATTGAAAAGTGCTATTGGATGTCACATGAAGGCCAGTGGGTCATGGAGATGTTCACAAGGAGGTAACATTTGATGGAGGAATTAAACAATACAGCCAAGGCAGGAAAATACGAGCAAAGAGATCACCATAATCAATGACAAAGCTGGGAAAGAAGTAGTCCAATTATCATGACATGTAAAGTATAATTACAAAATAAATATGCATTATAAAGACCTTGAGTAGTAGATGTAAGTTCTTTTAATACATTGACGGATTTTGAGCAGGAAGTAGACGTGATTCTAAAGGTGTTTATGAATTAAAATTAAGTTGATAATTAACTTAAATTGGAAGACCTTGGAAGAAGTGATTCCAGGACGGCTTGAAGTGTTGAACTTGGATGATTTGAAGAATTATTATAGTTAATATTATATTCAGGAAGGCCAGGGACCTATTGATTCTGGACTGAGAT
The DNA here is from genome assembly GCF_951394435.1 of Stenella coeruleoalba. Classification (NCBI taxonomy): domain Eukaryota; kingdom Metazoa; phylum Chordata; class Mammalia; order Artiodactyla; family Delphinidae; genus Stenella; species Stenella coeruleoalba. The sequence goes on from NC_137169.1 coordinate 133,276,293, forward strand.
AAGTTGAATTTTGGGCTTGTTATTTTTGAAATAGTAGGGTGAATGTCTTAGTTCAGGCTGCTATAACTAAAATACCATAGACTAGGTGGCTTAAGCAATAGACATTTATTTCTTACAGTTAAGGAGGCTGGAAGTCCAAGATAAGGGTGCCAGCGTGGTGAGGTTCTTGGTGAGGGCCCTCTTCCTGGTTTACAGAGGGCTGCCTTCTTGCTGTATCCTCACACGAAGAGCTCTGGTCTCTTCATCCCTTATAAGAGCACTCATTCCATCACAGAGATGCCACCCTCATGACCTAATGACCTCCCAAAGGCCCAGCTCTTAATACCATCACCTTAGGGATCAGGGCTTCAACATATGACTTCGGTCTTTAGAAGTGACTATATTGGCAGTTAGAAACACAGGTCTGGAAGAAAGATGCGGGAATCAAACATTCAGAGGAAATAGCTGATACGGTGGGCATTGAGGAAATTGAGAAAGGAGAAGAATAAGGTTGAGGCTTAGGACATTGAGGATTTCTGAACTTGAGGGCCAAGAGAAAAAGGAATGAGAAAAGAAGGTTCAAAAAGAAGTGGTCAGGGGATAAGAAAATGAGAAAACTGTAGCATTGCAGAAGTGAAGGCAGGGCAGTTTCAGGAAATACGAGTTCAACTATGTGATGGATACTGATTCTGTTGAGAAATGGACATAGGGAACAAAGAGGCAAAATGGAAAGCTGAAAGGAGCTTATGGCCTAGAGTCACATAGACCCTGGGTTTATACTGTCTGGCTTTGCCTGTTCCTAGTTATGATTCCTTGGGCAATTTACTTCCCTAAGCCTCAGTTACTTAACTGATAGAATAGAGTCAGTACTAGTACCCACTACATAAGTTTGTTATTAGGATTAAATGAGATCACACATGCGAAGCTCTCAGCACCGTCCCTGGTGTATAGTAAGTGCTTATATTGTGCAGAGCAGCCCTGCCCATTAGACCGCTCTCTCGTGACATGTGCTCTGTTTCACACTGTCCTTTGCAATACTCACTAGACACATGTGACTATTAAGCACTTAAAATGTGGCTAGTGTGACTGACAAACTGCATTTCTCCTTTAATTTTGGTTTGGGTTTTAATGGCCACTTGTGACTAGTCTGGTCTAGAGTGGGCTACCCAAGGCAGGCAGAATGCTATTTCTCTCTCGTATAACATTCTGGGGATGAGGGATGGAGGCTGGTGAAGATGCTCTGGTCCACGTGGCCTTTCAGGCGTTCAGGTTCCTTTGGCTAAAGTCTCATCTTCATTTGCATGTCTGCCACTTCCTCAGATCCAGGTCTGTGTTCCTGCCCTTGGAAGGTGATTTCTTTTTAAGGAAATGGTGCAGAAGTGACACACATCACTTTTGCTCAATTTCCATTGGTGTGAAACTGGCCACATGGTCTCAGCTAGCTACAAGGAGGGCTGTGTGCTCAAATAAAATCAACTACTTTTAGAAAGAGGAACAGAGAGATTTAGAAACAGTTAACAATCCACCATACAATGTGATAAGTATCAGTTGTTATTGTTGTTAGTCTACCTTCGAAGGATATACTTTATATCTTAGTAATGTGTGTGGTTGGCACATTTCCTCAGTTTAGAGCTCTTGATCACTTTCAGAGTAATCAGGGTTCATTTGTACCAGACCTGCTTGTCAAATCCCGCAGGTCTCCAAGAAAAGACATTTGCAGATTACTTACAACGGTATAATTTTTGGCAGGATACATATATGGGGTAACACCCTTTATTTGCTTACCAACATTTATTTCTCCTCCACCTTAGTTAATGTGTCTCACATTTCTTTGAGATCAATTTTTTCTCTATTATCAACATTCTACTCTTGTTTTGATCCCACATGAGTTCCTAGGGTATAACTCTTGCAACCATAGAACTGGGGGAGGAATTACCTCCCACTTGAGTTTCAAGAGTGAGACTCCACTGCCTAAAATTCACACTCGGTGTGAACAGTGATTGATACAGAAGTGGGCCTTTGGAGTAAACATGCAGCATATGCAGGGATCTTAGGGTCTTGGGAATTTTGCTTTTGGGGTCATGGAGGATGAGAGGCTTGGACTGCTACTTCTCAGAGTGTGGCTCACAGAAGGTTGCACTGAGGGGCAAAACAAAGGATGTCGGCACTGTGTTCTTGATTTCTAAAGCCATACCGGATGCCTGGGAACTAGAATTTTCAGTTCATGAGCCCAAAGTTCCTTTGCAAAAATTCCACTTGATTTGAGCTTTCTTGATGGTTGAAATAGAAATTGCCTAATAATACACAAAGAAATGGTTAGAGGAATATCTTTGTCAGCAATGATCATTCCCAGACTCCAGTTTTTTCAAATATGGAAAAAGATTAGCTTTCATAATTGACTGAAAAGTTCCATTAGCCATTGGTTTCTAGTCGGAAAAACAGAAACCACTCTAGGAATTTCAAACAGTGGAAACTTAATTCAAATAATTGGTTGTAAATCAGTGAAAGGGTTGAAGGCAAATAAGAAGGGGAATGTGAGGTTATAATGTTATTAAAATATGCAGAAAGCTTCTACTTTCTGGACTGGAGGAATAAAAGGGGAAACAGCCCTGCCCAGAGGCCTCAGTCACTGCTGGTTGCAAGAAGCCCAGAGACTGCGCTTCCTCTGATGTGGCACGAACTTGTTCTGCTACTGTTGTCACTAGAATCCGAGCCCACAAGCCTGTTGCTGGAGCTGCATGGTAGGCACCATCACAGCCACTGCCTGACATGGTTAGAACTGTGCTCCTAAGAAAGAGCCCAGGGGGTTTTCTTGTTTTGGGTTTTTTTCCCCACCATTCTTGCTGCAATGCTAGAGGCACTGCCAGAAGCAGAGAACAAAAAGGCAACACCTTTCCCCTTTATTCTAGCCTCCCATTTCCTGCCGGGATCATGCACTGGCAGAATCAGAAGGGAATCCATCTTGCAGGGAAATTCAGAAAAATGTATCTTGCCAGCTCCCAGCCCCTTCTGATACAGAGGAGGGTGTAAAAGATCATAAATGGAGCTAAAACACATATATAAAGGACCAGAACATCACTGAACATTTCTAGGTTGAGCATGAAAAGAACAGCCTGACTTCTCTTCCCATGTCTTACTTCTGGATCTCAAAAACAGCGGACTTAGTTTAATTATGTTATTGCCCTTTGTTCCTAAGGAATTATACTGAAGGAGTCTATCTAACAATCTCCATATTGGGAAGCATTCTTTCTTTTAATTAATAAATATGTCTGTCAATCTTGAAAATTCTTTAACTGCTGCAAAAATGCTCTCAGACCACAGGAATCTATAGATTCCACTTAGACAGGTATTTACATGCACATTTTTTTCTCATGATCAATGGGTCCTAGCTCCATCTACTGTGATTATAATAAGATTTATTTAAACTCCTTAAAGCTCAGCTCAAAAATCATAATCACTAAATTTGGGAAACAAAATTCAAAATATTCAACAGAGAAGGGACAATTTTCTCTAAATTTGTACACGGTAGGCATTTTTTGTTTGTTTTTGTTTTTTTGACTCTTCTAACAGCACACACAGCACTTCTCCCCTTTCACCTTTCATCCACATGCAGTGAATTTGAGATGTACCAGTCTGTAACCATCTCTGAAATTCACCATGCCTGATAGAGCCAGTTGTACTTCAGCTTAGAACACATTTCCTTGTTTAAACTATTAATCTCCAATATCAAGTATGATTTGTTTGGAGAAAGTTTTTAACAGAAGATTAAAAAAAATATTTCTGCACCCATGGCAACTATTCAAAAACCCAGTTTAGTTGCCCTATTTGTTGTTTGGGTTACATACCAGGTACAGAAATACTGTCATAAAGGATCTGTCATTGCTAAAAAGAAAAATACACTTGAGAAAGTGTTGAGATGTAGTTGGATTAGAATGTATTGTGCAAAGATGCTGTTTGGTATAATGTTTCTGGGCTTACCTTTGAGAATGCTATTTTGACAGAGAAATTAAGTCATTATTTACCACAGAATGATCCAAGAAAATGAACTCTGTATCTCTCTGAAAATGCAAGTTGATGTAGGAAAGTTTGACGGAATCAATGAATCACTTTTCTGATATATTTTTGCCACCTCGGCATAGATCATTAACCTAATGGATTATGTTTTGTAGTAGACGCTTTTTTTTTTTTTTTTTTTGCTGTATGTACTAAAATAATATTTGGAACCTTCCCTTTTTTTTTTTTTTTGTGGTACACAGACCTCTCCCTGTTGTGACCTCTTCCATTGTGGGGCACAGGCTCCGGACACGCAGGCTCAGCAGCCACGGCTCACGGGCCCAGCGGCTCCGCAGCATGTGGGATCTTCCCGGAGTGGGGCACGAAGCTGTGTCCCCTGCATTGCAGGCGGACTCTCAACCACTGCGCCACCAGGGAAACCCTGGAACCTTCCCATTTTATGGTCACTTAACCTCCACTGTGTAAAACGCTTAAGTGAATTTAAACATTTGTATTAAAACCCATACCATCTGTCTCAGACACTAAGCAGCTAGAAACTTCCGGTGGTTTTCCAATATAAGTAGCAACCATTGTTGGTTGGCATGGGCATATTGAAGCCTCCTTTGCCTTAGATCCAAGGGTATTTTTTTTTTTGGAGACATTGGGAAGTACTGAAAATGTTTGTTCTCAAGGTTGCATCTAGTTTTTCTCATTCATTCTCCATCTTTCAGTCCTAGTTACTTAGAAAAAAAGTTACGATAAAGGGATTTATAGCTACATATTAAAGACTTCTTGAGCTATTTTCAAAAAAAATCATTCATAATTTTAAGAAGATTATAATAAAATGATAATGTTTATTTACAAATAAATGAATCTTAATAGCATTTTAAGAAATACACAAATTATTTTGGAGAAAACAGGTAACTCATTCATTAGTTCAAGAAACATTTATTGAACACATATTTCTTGCCAGATATGTTCTCAGTTTGGGGTTATCTTTATAAGGTAAGTGAAAGAAGGTCCTTCACTTCCCAGAGTTCACAGACTAGTGAAGAAAAACTGTAGGTAAATAACTGTAATATACAGTGATAAATTCTACGATAGAGGAAACAATAGAGAACAGAAAATAATACTCCTATGCCAAAACACAGACCTTGTTAGCCTAAATCAGGATGGAAACTTGTGCTGAGCTGTAGAAGAGAAGGAAAGTCAGAAATTGTGAATAATATGAGGGAGTGATAGTGGCAGAGAACGTCAATGTGGGTGTGATCTGAGAACAGAGGTAACCAGAATCATATTTCATATGCAAACAGTGATATTACCGGGCTGCCTCCAAGCCCTATTACAAAAATATGGTTGCTGATAGAGAGCCCTCCCCAGGATTGAGGGTGCAAAAGCAAAACAGAAGGAAGAGCCTAAGTGATGTTACAGAGAGCCACCCAGACCTCTGCCAGTACAACAGGTGTATGGAAGGTACTGCTCCCAAATCCATCTCAGCACCAAGATTCTTTTTAAGAGTCTACCCTGAAGAAGAATCGAGCAGGAGAAGAAGTAGGATGGTTATGGGGGTAGAGAGTACTCCAGACTCCTAAAATCAAATCGTGCAGATGGCTGTGTATGTAAGACCGACCCATCCCAAGGGACTTAGCAGATCAAGTTGGCGGGAGGTTTTCACAAGGAAGCTCCACTTGCCTTTCCTTAATTCACAAGCTCTTTGCTTTGTGTTCTCTGTCTGCACTCTGACAAATAAATGCACGCTTACTGACACAGCTCTCGAAGAGCAAAGAAGCAGGTCAGAGTCGGCCCAGAATACTGCAAATAGCAGCACTGAAATCATTATCCAGCTTGATGAAGCCAGTTCTGCCAGGAGAGTGCTTCAGTCAGACTTCCCAGTGGGTGCTGAAGTTCAGGTGAAGTCAAGTACGTCCTCCAGAAACCTGGTGTTTTAGGAACTCTTAACTAGCAAACAGTCTCTGTGATTTGGCCAGAATTTTGATTGTCTGCTTGACACAAAGAGGTTGTTAATTTCTCACTGATGGTGGGTTTTTAATAGAGAAGAAAAGGAACATTGAGCCAAGGAAAGTGAAGCATAAAGATTTTCAATCACTTCTTCGTTTGCTTTAGTACCACCATTTCAAAGAAAATGAATCCATCAGTTTAGTAAAGATGTGGATTTTTAACTTATCAGTTATACAAGACTATATGATGTTTTCTGGGGGTGTCATGCACTTTTGTAACTGCATACCTTTTTATACCGTTCTCTAAGCCTCTTGCCTTTTACCTACCTTTTGGAAACTTATTCTTCAATACTCAACTGAAGTGGCCCCTCATCCATTTTTTTTTTTAATTTATTTATTTTTGGCTGCGTTGGGTCTTCATTGCTGTGTGCAGGCTTTCTCCAGCTGCAGCGAGCGGGGGCTACTCTTTCTTGCGGTGCACGGGCTTCTCACTGCGGTGGCTTGGGCTCTGGGCGTGCGGGCTTCAGTAGTTGTGGGGCGCGGGCTCAGTAGTTGTGGCACGCGGGCTCAGTAGTTGTGGCACACAGGCTTGGTTGCTCCGCTGCATGTGGGATCTTCCCAGACCAGGGCTTGAACCCATGTCCCCTGCATTGGTAGGCGGATGCTTAACCACTGTGCCACCAGGGAAATCTGCCCCTCATCCATTTGGCCGTCCTGAAGACCACTTCTCCAGGAAGAATTAAATGCACCATAACATACTGCTAGTGAATTTGTCACGCCACTTATTTCTGTTCTTCCTATTATTATAATGAGATCTTTGAATGTCTTTTCCCAATCTAGATTAAACAACTTTAACAGTAGCTTACATTTATCAACGTTTCACCAGATGCCTTATTTCATGTCATTCTTAAAGTACTTCATAAGGTAAATGCTGTTATTAGCCCTTTTTACAGGTAAAGAAACTGAGACACAGAAGGTACTTTTTCAAGATCAGTCTAGCAAGCTGCTGAGTAGGTTTCTAAGCCCAAGAAGTCTGACTACAGAAACTCTCCTAACCACTAAGCTTTAAATGACAGATTTTATATAAAAGAAAACTTTATCTCTACATAAGGATTCAAAAACAAAAGGCCACATTTTGAGGTGTAAAGCAGTAAAGGGGACAATCCAGTTATGGTGCAATATAATTATGCATTTCCTCCTGTGTTATCAAAATGCAGCAGCTTGGTTAACTCACCATCTGTATGACACTTAAACACAGAACATGCTTTATGGTAATTTCTCTCCTTGACTTGCATTTTGTCACTTTCTTTGAAATTAGGTCACAAACATACTTTTAAAACAGCCTTGAAGCAAGAGGTAGAACTTTCAGAAAATTAATTTCTTGATCAAAATATTTCCTGGGAACTTACATTAAATTCTAGGCATCTTCTTTTAAGAAAGATCCCACTGTCTGCCTTCTAAGACTTCAAATCTGAGATTTTTCTTCTCATTATCTCCATGTTGATGAGAAGGAAGTCAATCTTCAGTTATTTTTAATTGCATCACTTTATGTTTTTTTAATGTATGCATTGTGCAGTATAGGTTTTTACCAGATTTAGGTGTGTTGTTTCTCAGGAACTAATTTATGGTATTTCATTCATTTTTAATTTGCGCTCCTGGAAGATATAAAGCTCAAAAATGCTAGATATTTTATAAGACATTTAAGGTGAATATGCATGTCCGTACTAAAAATTAGGTGAGATTAAAGACTCAGAAATCTGTTTAATTCTACAGCAGAAGCATCTGCTTTCATTTGAAAGAGGAAAACATTTCTCTGTAAGTAGGAGCTACTTGCCAAATAATGACGTCGCCCTTGCTTATTGCCGAATGTTCTACTTCTTGCTTTGGTCTTATCTTGACATTGGTCAGTGTTTTTTCCTAAATTGTCATCTTCACAGCTGTGTTTAGCGATTATCTTTAAGAAATACACATGCAGAAATGAATTATATTTATACAAAAGTCGTTTCTCTTTTCAAAGTTTGCTACTGTAGTTAGGATTGTTGTAATACAAACAACAGTGAGCAAAATCTTCAGGCTTCCACTTCAGATTAGGGTAATTAAAGGAAAAAAAATATGTATCTCTTACATAATATAAATATGTATGTAATTGACATAATATAACTATGTATTATTTTTGTAAAGAATTATAGAAGTTCTCTAACTTTTAATAATTCTATTATTAATATTCCCTGCAAGAAAAAATGGAAAACTGCTGATGGTGTGAGTGTTTTCAGAATATTCTGAGCCAAGGTTTTTCTTAATTCAGTAGAAAACACTTTTATGCTCAAGGGTCTAATTTAGTTATTTTAATGTTTACTGTTATTGATGTTACAGATCAGTTCCTTTTCAGAAGAGATGAATATAGAAAAGATGTTTAATGATACAACATACAAATAACTAGGGGTTATTATTTAGACGTAGGATAAGGAAAGTATTGATTGAAATGAAAACAAAGAAGGACCTGACATCAAACAGGAATATATTGGGTATGTGAGGTTTTAATTCCAGAATTCTGACAGTGAGTTAAAATCTGTATATTTAAATTTAATGTTGAACAAAACAGACAGCAAGGAAGTGCTTTTATAGGAAGAAATGAATGAGTATGATGTTTTGTCAGTAGTATTGCTTATAGGAAAGAAATAAGTGACAATTTAGAAGGAAGCAGATGACTAACGTGCTACTGAATATTGCAACAAGCGATTCAGGATGTGAAATGATAATTGCAGAGTTTGTATTTCAAGTCAAATTTCTACATTATCTGTGGTGTGTTAAGTATAGAATCTGTTTTATGTCTTCAGAACAATTAAAAATATCTGTGACACCAGCGAAGTGCTCTTCTGTTTCCCAAGTTCAAAACTTTCATCGTGTATTGCTAATCACTCTTTTCTCTTATTCCTCATGGTGAATATTATATTTTTATTTTGATATAAAATGTATCCTGTTTCATGTTAAACTTTGGTTTCTCTTGACTGTGTTCTTCAATTTTTCTTCTACCACACAAATTGACTAGCAATGTCCTGTGACATACAATTACTCCATGAACTTTTATCTAAATGGCAATTTTGAATCACTGCAGCTTACATTCAGTTTTTTAGAACTCCTGCACAAGAAAAGGTCATACTTTCTTTCCAGAATGGGCTATTTTTCCTCAAGTCCACTGGTTTCACAGGTGTTGATCACGTGAAACTTGAATCCATCCCACATGGATTCCCTTTGTTTTCTTAATGTTCATTCAATTCACATTTTTCTGAATGCAGTTGGTTCAACATGTCAGACTTAGTCTAATGCTCTATTTCCATTCCCACCAACAGTGTAGGAAGGTTCCCTTTTTTTCCCACACCCTCTCCACTTAAGACATTTCTTCCTGTCTTTGTTTATGGAATGATTAGTAAATGTTATAGGTGTTAACATCTATCTATACACTTTACAACAACATAATAAGATTGCAAAATCATAGCTCATGATATTTTTCATATTTGTTACATTTTTACTGCAAATGTGTGTCATCCTGAATACCAAGGGTATGTATCTTCTGTTAGAATGGGTGACCCAAAGCTTTGAGAGATGGACAGAATAAGAAGATATAAGTGGGAAAAGGAGGAATTAAATAAAATCTCAGATTAGACATAGCAAAGTATTAGTTTTAAATATGAAAAAAACAACTTTACAATGCACAGATGAGTTTAAAATGCTTGTGAAAGTACATACTAAATCCTGGAAGCAATTTAGAATCCATGTGTGCAAATTATTGTGATAAGGCTTGAATCAAACTGATTTGCCCATAACAACTGCAACACAGTCATGTATTATAACAACATATTTTTATTTCTCTTAGATGATTTATATAGATAATTAAAACTAGTCTCAGAATGTTAATTCCAATAAAGGGCATTTCTTATTGTTTCTTATAGGGTACAGTTTGCAGATAGTCAACATTTGAAGCGTACAACTATCTTCTCTTCTTCGTCCTCTCTGTTTACTTGCTTATTCACTTTATCCTTATACCTGACACCCATTGTACACTCCCCACTCAACATAGGCAACCATGTCCGTGTGCTTAATACTGCATTTATTATTATTATTGTGTCTATTATGTTGTGTTCTTTTTCAAATGACTACTTGGTCCACAGACATTGAATATGCATAAATAGGACTATATGGCATAATTTAGTTATCTTTTTAAAAGTAATCAGGAGGGCTTCCCTGGTGGCGCAGTGGTTGAGAGTCCGCCTGCCGATGCAGGGGACACGGGTTCGTGCCCCGGTCCAGGAAGATCCCACATGCCGCGGAGCGGCTGGGCCCGTGAGCCATGGCCGCTGAGCCTGTGCGTCCGGAGCCTGTGCTCCGCAACGGGAGAGGCCACAACAGTGAGAGGCCCGTGTACCACAAAAAAAGAAAAAACTAATCAGGAAAATTCCCTGGTGGTCTAGTGGTTAGGGCATGGGTTTGATCCCTGGTCGGGGAACTAAGATCCCACATGCCGCGCAGCATGGCCAAAAAAAAAAAAAAAAAAAAAAATTCAGTTAAAAAAATTATAAAAACAAATCTAAGAAAGTAAAAGTAATTAATACATTTCTAAGATTATTCGTGTTCGTAGGTTTCTCTCTAATGTGTTGCTTCCAGCTGCCTCACAGTACCCCATGGGGCACATCCACCACGTTTACACATTTATTGTCCCATCTCTGTGAAAGAGCCTTCAAAGAATATCTGTTTACATTGTCCTCTAAACTATTAATATCTTGTGAAAATTTCCCCAGATGCGTGATCAGGAGCAGATTGTGTATATTTTATTTAACTAAGTAACTGAAGACTGCTCTCCAGCATGCTCTCAGCAGTGTGCCTTTCCCCAGCAAAGACTGAGGGCTTGTCCATGCCCAGCACTTGGCATTACACAGCTTTCCAGTGGAACTAAAGTGATGAGTTATTAGTGCTTTTATGTGCATTTCTCTGGTAACTATGATTTCAAGCACCTCATCTTCTATTTGTCAGCTTGTTTGGTTTTCTCTGCTGGAAAGGGTCTGACATGTCCTTTGTTTATTTTTGCTTCAGGATTGCAAAGGGTTTTTTTGTTGTTTTTGGTTGATTATCAAATTTATTGGTAATTTTTTGCTTCTTGGGTTATGCTTTGAAAGTATTATTTAAGAAGCTCTTTTTTTTTTCTCGGTCATAGTAATTTTCCAACATTTCTTTTGCTGAACATTTATTTGACATTGAGGTCTTTAGTCTGCCTAGATTTCCCATTTTTGTATGGTCTTAGGTAGGGATCCAGTTTTATATGCGTCCATATAGTCAGTCTATTTTCCCACACCAAACAATCCTTCCTTTTTTTGTTGATTTGTGGAGTACCCTATTGACAGGGTGTCTGTATATATATCTGTCTGTGAGGTCTCCATATTGGTCTATTGGTCTATTTGTCTTTCTTTGCACCAATGGCTTTTGAATCAGTCAGGGCAGGCTATATTATGCTGGGGTAATAAACAACTTGAAAACATCGGTCACTTAGAACTACAAAAGTTTATTTCTTACCCATGCTACAGATCCATGGCAGGTCTTCAAGGTGCTCCAATCATTAGCTTCTCAGGAATACTGGCTTTTGCAGGAGCCTGTAACTTAGGCATTGCTATTCATGAGCCAGAAGAAAAGACAGACTAGAGGTTTTTATGTTGATAATTAAATAAATGCTCCAGTCCAGAAGTGACATAGCTAACTTTGGCTTGTAATTTATCATCCAAAACAGGGGTCCAGGAAGTAACATTCAGAACTATCCAGAAATATTATATCTTGGTCATAATTTCTGAGTATCAAATTCTCTTATTTACACATTCTTAATATACATCTTCTTTATTCTCTCCCTTCCAAACAGAGGGCTACCTAGTCCAGTTTTTAAAAATTATTTATTCGTGTTACTTCATATCTCCAAATATCTCCAAATTGCTCTCCAGTTTGCCTTTCCTGACCACCTCTGTCTCCAGTTCATCACTTACATTATTACTGATGTAATTGTTCTGAATTCAATACTGATATTTTCAATAACCAGCTCAAAGTCTGTGACTTTCTCTCACTGCCATTTGGCATGGCATTGGTGGCCTTTCCTCTGCTTGCTTTTTTCTTTCTTAAATTATCCTCCAGCCACACTGTAAGTTTTGTGTTTACGCAAAGCACTTTATACCTCTCTGTCTATGTTCAGTAGCTTTTTATCCTTCTGTGCCCTTCTCTCATTTGCCACCTCTTAAATTTTAGGATTCCCTTCATATTCTAATACCTCAGTCTTATTTTTATCAAAGCAATCATGGTGCCTTTTGCCCTTATTAGCTTATAGATCCACACAAGTCTAATATAAGTGTCTTGAAGAAGCATGTTACATGGGATCTGTCTTTAGATTACTCTGTCTAACATGTGCTTAGCATTCACTGATTTTTTTTGAAGTCATGAATGCATAAAAGAATAAGCAAATAAAATATACTAGTGATCATCAATTATGAATTTCTACAAGGTTCAGTTCTGGGATTTAACAAGAGTTATTTTGATTCTTGAGCACCTCTGAAATTTTAGGACATGTTGAGAGGTTTATCCACCTAGATTGGGCTGCCATGATTGATAAGTTGCCCTGGCTGTGCAGAAGAAAGGCTTTAGCAAAGAGTTGCTGGAAAGGTTCTATGGCTATTACAGCAATGGTTAAGTAGAATTCCTATGTTAGGTAACAAGTATCGGCCATTCTTCCTGTACATCACTTGGAATTTGACATCTAGACAATTCAGAAATTTTACCTCTAGTATAAATGTATAAATAAAAACAGTATGATTACATATATATGTACAAACATGCTGACATTATATATCACATGATGTAGTTAGAAAATAAACATCCGTAAGATAAGTTTCCAGTGAGTTTAGTTAGATGACCCTAAGGGCAGGTGTTCTAGCCGTGCTACAGATATTTTGCATCTAGGAAAATGCATTATAAACAAACTGTCAAATATAGCTTCTTCCAAAGGATACACAATCCCAAGGAGCCATTGATTTGCACATTGCTTAGCAACATAATCATAACATTTCTAAAATCTAGACACTGAGGATGCAAAAGATATAACCCTGTGGTTGGTTTCATGCCCTGTTGTGAGGTGTGGAGACATTTTTTCTGTTATATGCAATGAGCAACTTAAAAAATACAGTCCAAGTAACTTATTTTATGTAGTTTTTCTGAGGAGCATATTTTTTTAAATAGTTTTGAGAGTTTCCTGCATTCTGTATCTCTTATTAGATTTGCTATGACCCCATGGTGAGAGGAATGACTAAAATCTGGGGGGAAATAATTAGAATTTAAAGTGTCTTTGACATATTTGAGAAATGGTGAGTAGTAATGCTTTGTGTTACCTTCATTCTCCAATATATTGCTTGATCTGACTGCTAAAAACAGAATACAGAAAATTCATTTGAATTTCAGCAAGAGTAATTTGGATCAAGAATAAGAAAACTCTTTCTGGTTCAAAGAGAAGTTAGACATGAAAGTGGATTACTGATGAAAGCTGTATTTTCCCATTCACTGAAAATCATTAAATATGGACAAACCATGATTTGAACCAAAAAGTTAAGGTATAGATATTGGAGTAAAATCGATGGTCAAACTCTAAATGACTGTTTCCTCTTTTGCCTGCTTTATATATCAATATTTTCTTTTATTAACTTTAGACAAATAAATGAATACATAGTCTATCTATATGCCATAATTATTTTAATAAAATCATAGAGTTGTTGTTTATTGTAAATTAGAAGTTTTTGGTGAAGTGGTTTAGGTGAAATTTCCAGACAACCTACATGACAGTGACAAACCAAGCAATCAGTCTTCTCTCTTGGGCATTTTAAATGTAAAGCACAGAGTTCTTTTAGGGAAAGAAGTTGACTGATGACACTCTATAGTAGAGAATTTGGCCTTGTCCAAATAGAGGTCTACACTTTGCCCTTTGGCTTCTAAGAGGTGACCTATGTCATACATGAGCCACGTGCCTTTGTTTGGGTGAGGACTGACCACATCCAGTAAACACAGAGTAGGGGCTGGCCACGCCAGAAAGACCAACACGTGATTTTGGATAGGAGCTTTGGGTCATGCAGTATCAGTGGACCCAGAGACTGAGTTCAGTTATGTGGGCAATCAGTCCATTAATCAATCATGTCTACGTGATCAATCTCCAATAAAAACTCTGGATATCAAGACTCAGGTGAACATTGTTGGTTTGCAGCACTCGTGGCATATTGCCACGAGTCTGGGAGGGTAATGCTGCCTGAGGACAACAGAAGCTTCAGATTTGGAATGCTCTCAGATTCTGCACCGTGCATCTCTCCCTGTGGCTGATTCCTATTTGTATCCTTTCCCTGTCATAAACCATAGTCGTGCATATAATGCCTTTGAGTGAGTTCTGTAAACCCTTCTAGTGAATTATTGAACATGAGCATGGTTTGGGGAAACCCCCAAACCTGTCAGAAATGAGAGCAGTCTTAGTACTGTGCCTTCAAACTTTGCATTTTGGCCAGCTCTGGGTAGACCTGTAAAGAATTATTTCAATCTAAATTTCAAGAAAACAGAGCTTTCTAGAGAAAGGTAGAATATAGACTTGAAGGAGAAAATAATTGCCCTTTAACCTCTTTATAATCATACAAACAGAAAGGCCTAGCAGCTTCCATACAATTGTGGAATAATGTCATTTTGGTCCTTTTTCTACTTTAAGTGAAACTAAGTAACATTCCTAATCACTGCTAGTATTGTTCATTAAGTTAGGGTGCAGGAAAAAATAATATGAAAGTAAGTTGCTACAGTTTCCTCTTCTGTAGGTGGTTATGAAATCAAAGTAATCCATTTACTTAGTAAATGGATTAGAACACCACCCACAAAAGTGGATTCTAATATTTTCACAATTAAAAAGGCCCATCAAACATTGTGTGTCATCTTAAATGGTAAAATGGTATACTGTACAAAGTACTAACCACTCTGCTAATTGCTCTACATAGACTACGAGTTTATCATTAAACGAACCCTGTGAGGTAGAATGCTAATTTTATTCCCCTTTAGAGGTGAGAAAATTGAGAAAAGCAAAAGTTAAGTTACTTGTTTATTGACCCAACATGCCATATTGAAAACTTATAAGCAACTAAAAACATTTTTAGATGGTGTTTGAAGGCAGTAAAACATCTTTTTAAAAATTTTTATTTTACTTTTTTATTTTTTTGCGGTACGCGGGCCTCACACTGTTGTGGTCTCTCCTGTTGTGGAGCGCAGGCTCAGCGGCCATGGCTCACAGGCCCAGCCGCTCTGCGGCAAGTGGGATCTTCCCGGACTGGGGCACGAACCCCCGTCCCCTGAATTGGCAGGCGGACTCTCAACCACTGTGCCACCAGGGAAGCCCTAAATTGTTATTTTATATTGGAGTATAGTTGATTAACAATGTAGTGTTATTTTCAGGTGTACAGTAAAGTGATTGAGTTATACATATACAAGTATCTATTCTTTTTCAAATTCTTTTCCCGTTTAGGTTACTACAGATTATTGAGCAGAGTTCCCTGTGTTATACAGTAGGTCCTTGTTGGTTATCCATTTAAAATATACTAGTGTGTACATGCAATCCCAAACTCCCAATCTATCCCTGCTCCCTATCCTTCCCCCCGGTAACCATAAATTCCTTCTCTAAGTCTCTGAGTCTATTTCTGTTTTGTAAATAGGATCATTTGTATCATTTTTTTTTTAGATTCCACAGATAAGTGATATCACATGATATTTGTCTTTCTCTGTCTGACTTACTTCACTTAGTATGATCATCTCCAGGTCCATCCATGTAGCTGCAAATGGCATTATTTCATTCTTTTTAGTGGCTGAGTAATAATTCCATTGTATATATGTACCACATCCTCTTTATCCATTCATCTGTCGGTGGACATTTAGGTTGCCTCTTTAATCCTGCAAATGTAATCGTACAATTAAAAATGAGCATTGGGCAATTTCCTAACTAGAAATAAGAAATAAGGGGCTAGAATAAGGATATAGTTATGTCACACCAGAGTGTCTTTTTTTTTGGCCACACCACACAGCTTGCAGAATCTCAGTTCCCCGACCAGTAATCGAACCTGGGCCACAGCAGTGAAAGCCCAGAATCCTAACCACTGGGCCAACAGGAAACTCCCCACACCAGAGTGTCTTGGTGCCTGAAGACCAAGACTCACCAGTGAGAATCACACAGAATCAAAAAGAAAGAGAAATTAAAAATGCTCAAGAACTAACTCTTTTCTTAGTCATCTATATTTAAAAATGAATTTTTAAAATAAATTTACCTTTCAAATCTGTTTCTCCTTAAAAATGTCATTGCATATTTTATATATGTTTTAATATATTTTTATGTCTCCTTTATGTGTTCTGCATGGAACTTTATTCCATCATTTGAAGAAACCAGAACACACGAGAAATAAAATGAATAAAAATAGTATAAAGAAAGTAATGAGGTTAACACAATAAATCATGCTTTTGAGGTCTTGTCAGATGTTGTCTATAAATGCCTCTGAGGGTGCTCCCCAAACACCATGATACAGTAAGGTTAGGACGCTACATACCAACTTCATTTGTAAACCTGACAGAGAAAATTTAAAAAGATATAACTAGGAAAAAAAAAGTCATGACAAAAAATGTAATAACAGAGAGATTTTCAGAACTTAAGATAATCATGGGTATTCCACAGTACAAAGTTGTGGCAGGAAAGGGCTGCATCCCCCTCCCTTGTGTCTAAATCTTAACCTATGAATTGTTCTTAAAGTGAAGTTTGTTGGCTCTGGATCAACGTAAAGGTAAAGGTCCAGCTTCTGCTACTTCTTCCTTCCTCTTCCACTGGCTTGATACAGACAAGCTTGATAATTTTGGAAGTCATGTGTTGAGACTAGCAGAACCATAAGGTAGAGGGATTCTAATACCTGAATCAACACTTGGATGAGAACTGATCAGGCTTATTTGTTTAATAATTAATGTGAACAAAAAATAAACTTTTATCGTGTTCAAACAATTATATATTATAAGGTAGGGTAAGCCTAATTAATACACCTTTTGAAGACAACATCCATCAACGTGCAGTCCATGGAACATTATTTCCATATAACATAGCATTGTTTATTCATTCATTTGATCGTTCATTTACTTATTTGTTAAATTTGTATTATTAGGTGTCTCATTACTTTCCAGGGGTTTGAGGCAACAATAGAAAATTAAAAAAGTAAATATGATTATTTCAGATAGATTTAAATGTATTGAAAGAGTATGTCAAGAATATATAAAGCAGTATTTTTTTTAAATTATAAATAGTATTAGGGGATACATTATAATTATTGATCTCATAAAACCTCTGTGAGAATTGTAATTAAAACTGGAGATTGAAGAAAGATACATGCACCCTTATGTTCACAGCAGCACTATTTACAGTAGCCAAAACATGGAAACAACCTAAATGTCCATCGATAGATGAATGGATAAAGAAGATACGATACATATATATAATGGAATACTACTCAGCCATAAAAAAGAATGAAATAATGCCATTTGCAGCAACATGGATGCAACTAGAGATTCTCATACTAACGGAAGTCAGAAAGAGAAACACAAATACCATATGATATCACTTATATGTGGAATCTAAAATATGACACAAATGAACCTATCTACAAAACAGAAACAGACTCACAGACATAGAAAATGGACTTGTGGTTGCCAAGGGGGAGGGAAGGACGGGGAGTTTGGGATTAGCAGATGTAAACTATTATATATAGAATGGATAAACAGCAAGGTCCTACTGTATAGCACAGGGAAGTATATTCAATATCCTGTGATAAACCATAATGGAAAAGAAGATTTAAAAAAAGAATGTCTATATGTGTATAACTGAGTCACTTCGCTGTACAGCAGAGATTGGCACTACATTATAAATCAACTATACTTCAATAAAAAGTAAATAAAATTAAAAAAAACTGGAGATTGAAAAAGACTGAGGCAAGTAGATACCTAGGCAACAGTTCTCCAGGAAAAGGAACTAATATGTGAGGCAGCCCTATGGGAGTTTCTTTAATAGCAAGGAGTTACTCAATTCTGGCTAAAATTGAAATGCAGATAAAAAAATATGATTTCAAATTTTTCATGCAGTTCATATTTTTTTTCCACAAAGGAAGTTTAAAGAAGTAATATTTTTGAATAATGTTAGATAAAAAATATTTTGCTATAAAACAATCCCTTAGCTTTACTTCAATTTTATATGGTAAACATAAGTTTAAAAATTCGTAGTTTGTATAACAATTGCAAATTTAATTGAACCCATTCAAGTAATGCACATTTTCTTATATTTTTCTGTATTAATTTTGACTTTTCTATACTTGTGTAATGTGCTTCTCTTATTTTTACATAGCTAAATTCATTCTAAAATAAGATAAAATAAAAATTTAGAGACTCAGCTTTACCTGGTGTGAAGGTTAATTTTATGTCAACTCGGCTAGGCTATGGTGCACAGTTGTTTGGTCAAACACCAGTCTAGGTGTTGCTGTGAAGACATTTGTTAAATGTGATTGACATCTAAATCATAGACTTTGAGTAAAGCAGATTACCTTCCATAAAGTGGGAGGGCTTCACACCATCTATGGAAAGCTTTAAGAGAAAAGACTGAGGTCCCCTGAAGGGGAAGGAATTCTGCCTCCATGTTGTCTTGGACTTGAGACTACAACACAGACTGCTGCAGGAATTTCCAGTCTGCTGGCCTTCCCTGTGGGTTTTGGACATGCCAGCCCCACAATCACATGAGCCAGTTTCTTAAAATTAATATTTTCTCTCCCTCTCTCTCTCTCCCCCAATATGCTATTGGTTCAGTTTCTCTGAAGAAACCCGACTACTACTAATACATTTGACTATAAAGTATCTGCCTCATTGTGAAATTTGACTTTTGTTAGATCAACCCAAGATCAAATACATCTCAGGGCAGAAAATTCTTTACTATTGCATTAAGAATTCTGAAACACAAAACGCCAAAACAGGTTCTATGGTGGTTATAGGAATTAATGAATCATTGCATAGTAACTGTGAAAAAAAAAGATTCAAAGAATATGAGATTGAAAAGCACTGCTTAAAAAAATACACAAGCATCTATTTAATGCCTTCTAGTCTAGCAAATATTTATAAGGATGATTTACTCTTTCAAATGAAGAGTTTCTACATATTGCAATTATAATATTAAGATTATTATTTTAAAGTTTATTTTTATTTCTATACATATTTTTCCCATTAAATAACCCACTAGATTGTGTTATGAATCCTGAGATCAAAAGATATGTCAAGGATTTATCACATAAACCTGAGAACTTTGCACTTCTTACTTTTTTCACAGCTACTCAGAATGATCATCTGTGGGTTGAAGCTGCTGCATATATGAAATGAATGAATGCTCTTTGAGGAATGCAAAGCAGAATTCTTTGTTCTAGTGGTGTAGGAATTGTGCTGACAGTAAAATATTTATAAGGTAATTTTAAGTTAGATGTACTTGATAAATGCTTTGTGATGATAAAATTCACTTGATTATAAAGAAATATTTTTATTGAAACATAGTTCTTTTACAATGTTGTATTAATTACTGCTGTCCAGCAAAATGATTCAGTTATACACACACACATATATATATATATTTTATATATTTTTTATATTGTTTTCCATTATGGTTTATCATAGGATATTGAATATAGTTCTCTGTGCTATACAGTAGGACTTTGTTGTTTATCCATTCTACATATAAAAGTTTACATCTGCTAAGCCCAACTTCCCACTCCATCCCTCCTCCAACCCCGTCCCCCTTGGCAACCACCAGTCTGTTCTCTGTGGCTGTGATTCTGTTTCTGTTTCATAGATAGGTTCATTTGTGTCATATTTTAGATTCCACATATAAGTGATATCATATGGTATTTGTCTTTCTCTTCCTGACTTATTTCACTGACTATTATAATCTCTAGTTGCATAAAGAAATATTTTAGACTTTGAAAATGATGATAGCATGTTGAAGAGACATCATAAGTTCTTTAACAGCTGATGAGTTAGATGGGCCTCTGTGAGGCTCCTGGGCTCATGGGTGTGTTCCAAGAGTGAGCTTCCTGAGAAAGCAAGGTGAAAGTACTGCTCAGACAAATGTATGGACACCAAGGCGGGGAAAGAGGAGGTAGGATGAATTGGGAGATTGTGATTGACATATATACACTACTATGTATAAAATAGATAACTAGTGAGAACCTACTGTATAGCACAGGGAACTCTACTCAGTGCTCTGTGGTAACCTAGATAGGAAGGAAATCCAGAAAAGAGGGGATATATGTATATGTATGGCTGATTCACTTTGCTGTACAGCAGAAACTAGTATAAATTGTAAAGCAACTATATTCCAATTAAAAAAAAAAAAGAAAGTACCTCTCAGTACGATGATCTATCTGCCTCTGAAATAATATAGCACCATCACCCCCACACTCTGTTGCTTGAAGTTGTCTCAGGTGTCTTCCCAGATTCAAGACATGAGGGTGAAGAATAAATCCCAGTACTTGATGTGAGGCATGTCTGAATCAAGAGTCACCTTGTGAGATCATGTAGAATGGGAGTGATCATTGTGGTCATCTTTAGAAAATATAATCTGTTGCAGGGATATAGTAGAGACATTAAAACTTCCATAGTTGTGGGAAGAATTCAGATAGTGAAGTTCTGAACATGAGAACTAGATGATCAGAGTTGCCATTGACTTAGTCAATCTGAGAAGCCCAGTGTTGGTGTTGCCGATTTGGGACAGTCTACGGGAAGCTATGGTGACTGCTGTTACACTACCCGGCATTTAGTGATGGGGCCGTGCTGCTCTTATTCTGCAGGGCTGGCAGTCCACAGCCAGCACTGTGTACAGAGCAGAGGGAGAGAGGACCAGCTGGGACGTGGGGAGCAGCCCTGCGGCTGTTTGTCATGTCGTGTCATGAATCTAACCATGATAACCTTCAAGCAGTCATGGCATCTGCCTTCCTTCCATCTCTAAAATATTGTACCATTTACTTTTGTAAGTTATGAGAAATATAGTTCCCTCTTAACAAATTTGCCACTATGCAAAGCACCCTACTGAACCTAATGTGATCCGCTGAGAAGAAGGTAACATAGGTGGAGTGCGCACATTTCAACAGGCCCCTGAACAAACTTTGTTCTCAAGCTGCTCTAGTTGAGCACAGTTTTGTTTTTGTTTTTTTTTTTTGATTTTGACGCATTGTCTTATTTTATTCAAATAGCAGTCTGCTCACACATGGTCCAAGAACACCCAAATAACAAAGCAAAGATTGGTCTTCAAACATAGTAGCCAATGATGCCACGCTTGTCTATGATCTCGCCAACATAAAACCACATCCACACCTCAGTGGCCACCAAACCACTCAGTAAAGCTTCCTTAACTGTAAGCTGTTTGAAGCTACCAGTTTGAGCACTATTGATAATTTTTTTCAAGATCTGAATAGCTGTAGGGATCTCAGCAGGGGTTGGAGGAACCAGCTCAACCTTGGCATAGTGCCAAAATGTGGCCAATCGAGGCTTCGAGTGAGTCACAGCAGCGCTGACCAGCGCCGGGGCCTTCTCCGCGAGGTTACGGGCAAACTGGGCCATGGTTCTAGGACGGAAAGCCCCTCGCGCCGACTGGCCGGCTGAATGACACCTCTCCTTTCTTACTGTTGATAGATATGCCCACAAGCAATTTTGCAATATTTTAAAAAAATAATCGAAGAGACTTCCCTGGTGGCGCAGTGGTTAAGAATCTGCCTGCCAATGCAGGGGACACGGGTTCGAACCCTGGTCGGGGAAGATCCCACATGCCGTGGAGCAACTAAGCCCATGCACCAAAACTACTGAGCCCGCGTGCCACAACTATGGAAGCCTACGCACCTAGAGCCTGTGCTCCACAGCAAGAGAAGCCACCTCAATGAGTAGTCCATGCACCTCAATGAAGAGTAGCCCCAGCTTGCCCCAGTCGAGTATACCCAACTAGAGAAAGCCCGCATGCAGCAATGAAGACCCAACACAGCCAAAAATAAATAAATAAATAAAATAGTAATCTCTGAGTTTAACCTTGGAATTCCTGAGAATAATGAGGGTCATTGAAAATAGATCACAAATTAGTGCTGAAATGTAAAGATTCTGAGCTTGTTATTTAGTTTCAAGGTGTCTTAAACTTTATGTAAATGAAAGAAGAATCATTGTCCAATATATCAACACATATTTTTGGTCTCTTACTCTGTGCCCAGTATGCAAAAAAGGGTACAAAAACAGAAGGCATGACATTTGTCTTAAAATTACTTACATGGTTTACAAGGAGACAGAATAGACACAAATGGGAGATTCAGATGATGATAAATAGGTTACCATTAAAAGCTAATACGTATGTTACAGATATCAATGTAATAAAAATTTCAAAAAGAAATTTTTGTTAAGGACACATTAGAACACTTCTTGCAAGAGGGATAGAACTGGGTTTTGATGATCAGATAAGATTTGGAGATGTGAAAAGGATTCAGGCACACATTACTTGGGTGATATGAAGAATTAATGATTTGAACAACCAAATGGTGAATTTAGTTCTTTTCTCCTTAAGCGTTTGAAATCTGTAAAACAGAGCATAAATGAAGATGTGAAGGATAGGTTTTTTTTTTTTTTTGAGAGGATGACTGAGATCGTACATGACTTACTATAAGTCCTGGGAAACTTAAATGGAAGTTAAGTGGTCATGAACACTGCTGAAAATTCCTAAACAAATTTATGGGACTTATTTTCTTTTTAAATCCTTTTTATAAGCCTGCATACACAAACTCAAATTACAGTCTGTGGGCAGATAATTGAAGTTCTTGGTTCCTTTTATTGAGGATAAGTTCACTCATTTTCTATAGCATCACAATAGTTTCAGTATTGCTTAATCATGCTAAGCTTTAGCATTTAAAGCACTTTACATAATATAATTTTACTACGGCACAAATTAATGTTTCAAAGTCTTCTCCAACAAGTGTATAAAATATATGAGGATACAGTACCATTTAGGAAGAGCAGCAGTAATGTGACTATCAAGACTCATTTCTTTTAGTATTCTGGTTCTCCCCAAATAACGTCTACTGGCTCTCTGAATTACCTTGGTTGTTTCCCTTTGTTGTTTTGACTAGCAAACTAAAACAAATTTTCTTCTATTCAAACACAAACACTTCTTTCTAATTTCTGTGCTGAGCTTTCCAGTTTTTTTAATATTTCCCATCTTTGGGGTTTTCATAAATAATATATTATGCTAATGATATTAATGATCTGTTCTCTCTTCTGCTTTTCAGATCTGTGACAGGCTAGTTAATCTTCAGCGGAATATGCAAATAGAATTTCTGAATTTGGCCTGCAGATACCTTTGAGACGTAAGTGTAAAAGTTAACTTCACTAACAAAATCAGTGCCTGCAGAAGCTTTCCTATTTCGCGGTTAGTATATTGAATGTATTATCAGTTACACTTAAGAAACGTTATTTAATTCAGACATTGATTGATTGATTGTGCTTTAAATGTTTACCTTGAGTCTGAGTCTCTAAAAAGACACAGTATTTCCAAAGACTTCTCAAAATACTTTCAATAGTGATACAAGTAAATCTATGAGTTTTGCATTTTTACTGCCAGATGCTGAGAAAAGTGAGGAAGACTTCATGAGAGAAAAGCAATGTTGGATTAATATTTGTTCTTTCTTTGTCTAACTTTCAAGGAAAAGGGTCCTTTTTAGGATCTTAGTTGCAGTCATTCAAATTATTAGTAATGCAACCTTTTTGCAAATCAAAATATATTTATTAACGTATTTGCTCCCATGGTGACTAAAAAGAAAGGAAAAAGCATTCTGTGCAATATTAATTGTAATGTTGTTTGAAGTTTAAAATTCTCAGACTATTTTAAAACTTAATTTCACAGATAATAAGCACTTAAATAGTGGTTCCTCGTGTCACTGAAATGCAATTCCATGCGAAACTTAAATCTTCCTTTGACTCTCCAGAGATAAAATTGGGTATGGCATAAACCTTTGATGACACAATAGCAATTGTAGCTTGCAAAACCATTTTGATTGACTGTGTACCTGGTTATAGGTTGGATTCGCTGGGCAACAAATTTTGAGATGGAGATTAGCATGCAGGATGTTTGCTAAGGAGTGCTTTTGGGATCCACCCTGTGTAAGGGAGAAAAGAAAGCAGAGGTTCAGCTGTGAAGTCATCCTAATAAAGACCTCCACTGACCTCCACAGGGGCCATGGACCTGGGATTCAAAACTATCTCAAGTTAGGGTGAGGGATCCAGGCCTTTTCTTCTCATGTTGATAGTAATTAGAGGTAGAGTGCCTCTGGATGGATGTGTAACCTTAGAGAGGCAGGTATTTTTATCTGAGGCAATCCCCAAGGAGGCTGGACATGGAGAGCTGTTTTCTGGCAAGACTCCCAGCAAATACAGGAATATTTCCATCGTTCTGAAGATCATATTCTCCATCACAATTCTCCTTATAGATTCTCTGCTGGGAGCAGCTCTTTCAAGATTCTAGTGGGTGTCTCTTCCTGGGGAAAATTAGCAACGGAAGGTAGATAGGACACATTGCAGCCCCCATCACTGTAATGATCCCTTCTCCCCTATCCATTCTAGACACCCCCCTCACCTTTAGCAAAGACCCCTGCTGGTCACAGTGGTTTACTTGTTTGTCATGACACAGACTCTTCTCCTTGAGGGGTCTGACACCCTGTTGTCAGACCGAGTAGGGAGAGAAGTCCTGGGATGAGAAACACCTGGGTGACTGGCGCTGGCGGCCCCTCTTCCAAGACTCCTCCATAAGAAGTCTGGCTCACACCACCTATCAAGCAAACCCCAATCCTTGTGGATGCCTCATCCCCCCAGGCTTCCTCCCAGCTCCGGGTCACAGCGCAGAGATACCTCTCCCCTGGGAGCCCAGCCAGGTACAGGGGGATGTGCTCTGACTGAAAGGCTGTGCAGGGGAGGGACTTCCCTAAGCCAGAAGAGGTGGGGGTGAGCTGCACCTGCGTGGGCCACAGATCCAGAGCCTTCCAGTGTGCCAGTGTCCCGGGTTAGGGTTAGGGTTAGGGTTAGGGTTGGGGTTAGCCCACCCCAATGTGGGCTTCTGGTGTGGAACACTGTGGCCCCAATCAGATGTCTGCCAAGGTCCAAGGCCACAGCAACCCAAATGTGACACTGCATGTCCTCGGGACCAGTAGTTCCTCCCGGCAGCTGCAAGTTTGTCCCAGGAGATTGTCTCTACCTGTTCCTCAAGTCTTTCCCCTGAAGAACAGCCTCGGGGCATTCTTCTCCCTATCTGACCAGACCAGATGCCCACAGCCTGTGATGGGGGAGCTGGTCCTTTCCCCTGGGTCCCTCCAGCAGGAATTAGTCTCCTCTTTTGAACACCATGAGGACGCTGAGAGCAGGGACACAGTCTGAGTGGGTGGAGTGTGGGGATTCCCGGGAACGTGAGGAGGGTGCAGCTAAAGCCTGCAGGGCTATAGGCACAGAGAACACAGATTCCCCACATGGCTCACTGGGATTGATGATAAATTGGGCCACTCCTATTTCCACTTCCTGGGTCCCTGGCACATGTGGTCCACCTACTGGGGACATAACAGCATATAAAGATCTTCTGTTTAAAGTGCATAGTGTGCCCTGGAGGATGGTGTGTCATCCTTGTAAAGTATTACCTCTGAGCTGGTGCTTCAGCGCTACCTTTAATGGGCTGTTCCAGTGCTTTATCAGGCTGATAGCTTCTGGGTGCTGTGGTTTGTGACATGAGCAGTGGATTCCATGCTCATAGACCCACTCTCACACGTCCTTTGCTACAAGACAAGCCCTTTGGGGTCTGATGCAATATTATGAGGGAAACTGTCAATGAATCAAGCACTCTCTAAGCCCTCAAATAGTGGTTTTGGGTGAAGCTGTGGGCAGGAAAGATAAACCCATACCTGGACTATGTATTTATTTCTGTTAAAATAAACAGCTAGCCCTTCATTGAAAGAGGTCCAGTGTAGTCAGTTTGCCACCAAATGGCCAATTAGTCTTCTCAAAAGATGGTGCATATTGGGGGGCCCGTTTGTTATCAGTGTGTACCTCTAGAGCAGCAGAAGCTAGATCAGCCTCGGTAAGTGGGCACCCATGCTGTTGAGCTCATGTCTAGCAGCTCCCATCTTTGTCACCATGGCTACTTGGTTCATGCACACATTATGCCAGCGACCGGGTGACTAACACTAGAGGCCGGCTGACATCAACCGGCCAAGGAATTTTGTCCACCTGGGTTGTTGAGTGCCTTTGCCCTGGGCATGCCTTAATTTCTTTTTCACTTATTTCTGATCTGATCTTTATGATTTCTTTCCTTCTGCTAACTTTCGGGTTTTTTGTTCTTCTTTCTCTAATTGCTTTAGGTGTAAGGTTAGGCTTTTTATTTGAGATGTTTCTTGTTTCTTGAAGTAGGATTGTATTGCTATAAAATTCCCTCTTAGAACTGCTTTTGCTGCATCCCATAGGTTTTGGGTCAGCGTGTCTTCATTGTCATTTGTTTCTAGGTATTTTTTGATTTCCTCTGATTTCTTCAGTGATCTCTTGGTTATTTAGTAGTGTATTGTTTAGCCTCCATGTATTTGTATTTTTTACAGATATTTTTCCTGTAATGGATATCTAGTCTCATAGCGTTGTGGTCGGAAAAGATACTTAATACAGTGTCAGTTTTCTTAAATTTACTAAGTCTTGATTTGTGACCCAAGATATGATCTATCCTGGAGAATGTTCCATAAACACTTGAGAAGAAGTGTATTCTGTTGTTTTTGGATGGAATGTCCTATAAATATCCATTAAGTCCATCTTCTTTAATGTATCATTTAAAGCTTGTGTTTCCTTATTTGTTTTCATTTTGGATGATCTGTCCATTGGTGAAAGTGGGGTGTTAAAGTCCCCTACTATGACTGTGTTACTGTCTATTTTCCCTTTTATGGCTGTTAGCATTTGCCTTATATATTGAGGTGCTCCTATGTTGGGTGCATAAATATTTACCATTGTTATATCTTCTTAGGTTGATCCCTTGATCATATGTAGTGTCCTTTGTCTCTTGTAATAGTCTTTATTTTAAAGTCTATTTTGTCTGATATGAGAATTGCTACTCCAGTTTTCTTTTGATTTCCATTTGCATGGAATATCTTTTTCCATCCCCTCACTTTCAGTCTGTATGTGTCCCTAGGTCTGAAGTGGGTCTCTTGTAGACAGCATATATATGGGTCTCATTTTTGTATCCATTCAGCCAGTCTGTCTTTTGGTTGGAGCATTTAATCCATTTACATTTAAGATAGTTATCGATATGTATGTTCCTATTACCATTTTCCTAATTGTTTTGGGTTTGTTTTTGTAGGTCTTTTCCCTCTCTTGTGTTTCCTGCCTAGAGAAGTTCCTTTAGCATTTTTTGTAAAGCTGGTTTGGTGGTGCTGAATTCTCTTAACTTTTGCTTGTCTGTAAAGGTTTTAATTTCTCTGTTGAATCTGAATGAGATCCTTCCTGGGTAGAGTAATCTTGGCTGTAGGTATTTTCCTCTCATCACTTTAAATATGTCCTGCCACTCCCTTCTGGCTTACAGAGTTTCTGCTGAAAGATCAGCTGTTAACCTTATGGGGATTCCCTTGTATGTTATTTGTTTTTTTTCCCTTGCTGCTTTTAATATTTTTTCTTTGCACTTAATTTTTGATAGTTTGATTAATATGTGTCTTAAAGTGTTTCTCCTTGGATTTATCCTTTATTGGACTCTCTGCCCTTCCTGGGCTTGACTATTTCCTTTCCCATATTAGGGAAGTTTTCAACTATAATCTCTTCAAATATTTTCTCAGTCCCTTTCTTTTTCTCTTCTTCTTCTGGGACCCCTATAATTCGAATGTTGGTGCATTTAATGTTGTCCCAGTGTCTCTAAGACTGTCCTCAATTCTTTTCATTCTTTTTTCTTTATCCTGCTCTGTGGTAGTTATTTCCACTATTTTATCTTCCAGGTCATTTATCCATTCTTCTGCCTCAGTTATTCTGTTATTGATTCCTTCTAGAGAATTTTAAATTTAATTTATTGTGTTGTTCATCATTGTTTGTTTGCTCCTTAGTTCTTCTAGGTCCTTGTTAAATGTTTCTTATATTTTCTCCATTCTTTTTTCAAGATTTTGGATCATCTCTACTATCATTACTCTGAATTCTTTTTCAGGTAGACTGCCAATGTCCTCTTCATTTGTTTGTTCTGGTGGGTTTTTACCTTGCTCATTCATTTGCTGTGTGTTTCTCTGTCTTCTCTTTTTGCTTAACTTACTGTGTTTGGGGTCTCCTTTTCGCAGGTTGTAGGTTTGTAGTTCCTGTTGTTTTGGGTGTCTGCCCCTAGTGGGGAGTTGGTTCATTGGCTGGTGTAGGCTTCCTGGTGGAGGGGACTGGTGCCTGTGTTCTGGTGGGTGAGGCTGGACCTTGTCTTTGTGGTGGGCAGGACCATGTCCAGTGGTGTGTTTTGGCGCGTCTGTGACCTTAGTATGATTTTAGGCAGCCTCTCTGCTAATGGATGAGGTTGTGTTCCTGTCTTGTTAGTTGTTTGGCATAGGCTGTCCAACACTGTAGCTTGCTCGTTTTTGAGTGGAGCTGGGTGTTAACGTTGAGATGGAGATCTCTGGGAGATTTCTGCTGTTTGATATTACATGGAGCTGGGAGGTCTCTAGTGGACCAGTGTCTAGAACTCGGCTCTCCCACCTCAGAGGCACAGGCCTGATACCCAGCTGGAGTTTGAAGACCCTGTCAGCCACTCAGGTCAGAAGAAAAGGGAGAAAATAAGAAAGAAAAAAAGAAAGAAAGAAAGAGAGAGAGAGGGAGGGAGGGAGAGAGAGAGAGAGAGAGAGAGAGAGAGAGAAAGAAAGAAAGAAAGAAAAAAAGTAGAATAAAAAAATTAAGTTATTAAAATAAAATTTTTTTAAAGTATTAAAAATAAAAAAAGAAAGAAGAGAGCAACCAAACCAAAAAAGAAGTCCACCAATGATAACAAGTGCTGAAAACTATACTAAAAAAAAAAAAAGAGAACCAAATCAATAAACAAATCTACCAATAATAATAAACTCTAAATACTAAACTAAGATAAATGTAAGACCAGAAACAAATTAGATGCAGAAAGCAAACCCCAAGCCTACAGTTGCTCCCAAGGTCCACCACCTCAATTTTGGGATGATTCCTTATCTGTTCAGATATTCCACAGACGCAGGGTACATCAAGTTGATTGTGGAGATTTAATCCACTGCTCCTGAGGCTTCTGGGAGGGATTTCCCTTTCTCTTCTTTGTTCTCACAGCTCCCGGGGCTCAGCTTTGGAATGGGCCCCGCCTCTGCGTGTAGGTCGCCTTCAGGCTTCTGTTCTTCTCTCAGACACGATGGGGTTAAAGGAGCAGCTGATTCGGGGGCTCTGGCTCACTCAGGGCGGGGGGAGAGAGGGGTGCGGATGCAGGGCGAGCTTCTGGTGGCAGAGGCCGGCATGATGTTGCACCAGCCTGGGGCGCGCCGTGTGTTCTCCCGGGGAAGTTGTCCCTGTATCCCGGGACCCTGGCAGTGGCAGGCTGCACAGCCTCCCCGGAAGGGAGGTGTGGAGAGTGACCTGTGCTCGCACACAGGCTTCTTGGTGGCGGCAGCAGCAGCCTTAGCATCTCATGCCCGTCTCTGGGGTCCGTGCTGCTAGCTGTGGCTCGCGCCTGTCTGTGGAGCTCATTTAGGTGGTCCTCTGAGTCCCCTCTCCTCGCGCACCCCAAAAGAATGGTCTGTTGTCTCTTCGGCAGCTCCAGACTTTTCCCCGGACTGCCTCCCGGCTAGCCGTGGCACACTAACCCCCTGCAGGCTGTGTTCACGCTGCCAACCCTGGTCCTCTCCCTGGGATCTGACCTCCAAAGCCCGAGCCTCAGCTCCCAGCCCCCACCCGCCCCGGCGAGTGAGCAGACAAGCCTCTCGGGCTGATGAGTGCCGCTTGGCACTGATCCTCTGTGTGGGAATCTCCCCGCTTTGCCCTCCGCACCCCTGTTACTGCGCTTCCCTCTGCGGCCCCGAAGCTCCCCCCACCCCCGCTCCGCCACCCGCAGTCTCCGCCCGCGAAAGGGCTTCTAGTGTGTGGAAACCTTTCCTCCTTCACAGCTCCCTCCCGCTGGTTTAGGTCCCGTCCCTATTCTTTTGTCTCTGTTTTTTCTTTTCCCTACCCAGGTACGTGGGGGAGTTCCTTGCCTTTTGGGAGGTCTGAGGTCTTCTGCCAGCGTTCAGTAGGTGTTCTGTAGGAGTTGTTCAACGTGTAGATGTATTTGTGGGGAGGAAGGTGATCTTGGCATTTTACTCCTCCGCCATCTTGAAGGTCTCCTGGTTCATATCGTACACAGCACCCCTACTGTGGGTCAGCAGATGTGTTTCCTTCTCGCAGTCACTCATGTGCACCGAGGCACCTGCCTGGCAAGCATTGCTGGTACCTGGCAGGGGGAAGAGAGAGGGTCTCACGGTGGAAATTAAATGCTCCTGCTCAGAAGTGACATTCACCAATCGGGACTCATTTTTCAGAACATGTTACATTGTTTCATGAATCACGTGAAACCACTGAGGCCTAGAAGTACAACCCCACCATGTATCTGGAGAGGAGGAAAGTCAGAAATATTTCAGGGACAGCACCAGTGACCATAGTGAGTACCACCAAGAGAGAGAAAATAAATTGTTATGTTGCTCCTTTCCCTTTAAGAAACGGAGGTGGAAGATGGATGTGCCTTATCAGGGCACGTTCATACGAAGGAAAGAGAACTGAGTGGAAAGTACGGAGCTCAGCTATTCTGCTTAATTGAAGGAAGGGAAGTACAAAAGTGAGAACGTCTTGAGGAAGAGAAACTGATCCTCCTGGGTGTCAGTAAATGACTTCTACAAAGACAGAGAGGGTGGCATCTAATATTTATAACTGTTGGTGCATTCATCCCCATTACAACCCCAAACTTCCCTACAGTCTGTCATACTGCAAAATGCCTTGTATAAAGGCTTGTTTTCGTTTGTTCTGAATAAATTAAAGAGGTGGAGCTACACATCTATGTGGGCACAGAGAGGAGAGAGAGAGGGAGAGGAACCTTAAATTGAGAATGAAATACCAGGTACCAGAATGTGGAACAAGTGTCAGTCCTGGAAATTGCACATACTTGTGAGGGCGTTGAATTGCCCACAGAATTACAGGATACAGTAATCAAAACCATTTTATTTAAAACTCAAAGGCCTGAGTCACTTCAGCTGGGATCTGAATAATATTCTAATATATTGTCTCTCTGTTTCTGCTAGCCCGAAGTACACGCTTTACATCCGAAACCAAAGGAAATGGGAATAAAACATGTTATAGAATACTAAATAACCAAGAGAAACTGCATAGATTTTCTACATTGATAACAAAGGAAGCATGGCAATTATATGAGAGAAAAATTTTAAAGCATATTTTACACACTTGGGTTTTTCCAGACTAATTTTGTTCCACAGCCAAGGTAACAATGCATGTTATTTACAGTCTACCTGTGCTTTGGATGAGAGGACACTGGATCATTTTAGCTTCAAATGCCTTTTATTTTTTGACACAAGCCTTTAAATTCACAATAGTCTGGATTGCTAAGAAAAAGCTACTGTCTGCCTAGAACACCATGCTCTATAAAAGAGAATAATATCCCTTAGCTAAATGCTTTCACACACAGAGGATTTTAATCCTTCTGTTTTTCAGAAACATTACAGGAAACTTAAAGGAGGTCTTCTTGTTTTAAGAACATCAAGATATATCATTTGATTTTCCAGATGATTCACATAAACAAACAAACATTATTTTTAAAAAGATGTTTGTAAGAAGAAGTAAATGGGGAGGTTTTGAGTGTAGTTCCTTTAGCCAGGCTTCTGACATGTGGAAGGGCCGGATGCTCACACAGATGAAACAGTCAGACAGCCTGCTTTTAAGATGCTCCCGTGGCCAGCATCTCCTCCTGCATCCTCATGATAAAGGTACACACCTATGTTTGGCTTGTGGGTATCACAGGCACCCACCTCCGTGTGGCTGCTCTCTCTATTCAAGGTAGATGGTCCCTCCTTTTTCCTGAACATGCAGCGCTGAGGGAGATCGCCCTGTACCTTATGTCAGCTGAGCACACTCAGGCTTCACACTTGAGAAGGTGAGGCTTGTAACGTCGAAATAAGAATTCTAAGTGGGCAATTTCAGGAAATTGAAGGGCAGTCAATGGACCTTCCCACTGCTCCCTTCCCTTCCTCTCTTACCTTTACTTCCCTGTGGGAGTTTTTAGCTCGGGGCCGAGTTACTGGCGAGCTCATGAATGACAGAAGTTAGGGACTGTCTTCCAACCGCAGCCCCAGCTGACTCCAGGGACCACACTCTCTACCAGAATTTAACAGGAATACTGTGTTTCACTATGTGCAACTTCTGTAAAGATATCCAAATTTAAAGCATTTTCAAAGTAGCATGCAGATGCTGCTTTATAAAAAATGATCAAGTTTTAGCTCAAACATTACACTAAATCTTTTAAAAGCGAAGATGTTTAAGTTCTCTGATGTTTTTGCGTGGCTGTGTAGGTCCCACGATCATGTTAAAATTTGTAGACGTGAATGAAAAATATGTAGACTGTGAGCCTTATAAAGCTAATTACCGATTTTTATTCTTAGCTCAGTATCCCTCTATTATATATTTAAGCCATGAATATTCTTAATTTTTGTAACTGTTTATCAATACTTAAATCATCAAGTCATTTCATTATGACAATTTGGTGAAATGTGTGTTGTGATTTTGAGAAAGATTCATAGGAAACAACACAAATTCCTAAAAATCAAGAGACCAATTTATTTGACATTGTTAATAACTTTTTTCTTCTTAAATGGGCCATTTCATAAGCCTTTAAGAAAGATCATTTTATATCTTTGGTTGCAATTGTTTTATGCATCTATTTTTTTATTTGCTCTGCAAAGTCTAAGACCACTGCTATAGCTTTGCAATCTCAACTCCTAAGTCACTGAAATCTGAAATATCAGATTTCAGACTAGCATTTCATATGCTTCCATGTTTGTCTCAGAACAGCTTGGAATTTTTTATATTTATACTTTAGGCATAAATTAGATTAAATTCAAGGTGGCTTGGCCTTAGTTACAATGATAAAATGGGGAAAATGTTATCATATCTCTCTCTCTAAAGTTTCTTCCCTCTTTAATATTATATATGTATACACACACATATATACAAATACAAGCATACAGATGTGCATATATACAAATACATAAATATATATGGCTACTTTTTTGATTCCTTGCTCCTTATTGTTCAATGATTCCTTGGTTTTACTCTGTCACCTGCTAGTCCTTTTTTTCTGAAAATATGAAAAGGAAAACAAAAGCTTAGGGGAACAAAATTTGCCGCCCTAAAATGTCTCTTTGGTGTGTAGCTTATTTCGAGCTGAAAACAATCAAGGCTCAAAGACTCAGGAAGAAACTTTGACCTTCCTGCTAACAGCCTAAAAGGATTTACATAGAGGGCCTATTGCAGGAAGAGAGCTGTCACCAGAGATCTCTGTAATGAATAGGGGCTAGGTGTGGAGGGGGAAACCCTTAGAGATCAGGGTCCTCTCTGTGTCCCATCTCTCCAAGGCTCAGCAAACATTTATTTACCAAACATTTACTTTTCCCCCTCCATGTGCATTGCCTTCCTCCCCTTTGAGGTCCCAAACCACTACCCACAACATCCTCTTTTGTCTTCAGCTGAAGATGGTATTTAAGGTGAGGGTTTCAGCCATTCTGGTGAGTTACTCACTTTTCCTGGGTTTCTCCCATGTGTACATGTTACTAAGCTTTTGTTTGATTTTCTCCTGTTAATCTGTCTCATGTCAATTTAATTCTTAGAGCAACCAGAAGAACCTAGAAGGGTAGAGGAAAATTTCTTCCTCCCCAACAAAAGTAATGCCTTTCCTAATTTGTTTTTGGTTGTGGTTTAAAAAAACAAAACAAAACAAAAAACTGCTTTTCTTCCACCTGCTAGGTGGCAAGTAAATGTTATTTTCAATTTGTGCTCACCTACTAATTCGAGTTAAGGAGATATCTGAATTGTTAGAAGACTAGAGTATGGGAGTTGTCTTCTCTGTCAACTGCAATAGAGGCAGCGTGAAAAAAAGCAACATCTGATGGGCCCTGAAATTAGGAAGGGCTTGCAAGGAAGAGAAGGTCCACATCTGCCCTATGAGAAGGGGCTGTTTAAATAACCCTTACTTTGGAGCCATCTTTACTGGAACCAAGAGAAAAGAAAGATGGGAGTTTGGTAAACCAATTGTCCCTTTAAAAAATTACCTAAGTGTAGGTTCAGAGTGAGACTCTTAAAGAAAATTGCCTTTATTCCTTTGAAAAATTTAGGATTTGCTGATAACAGCAGTTTTTGTGTCGCCTTGACATCAACTGCCCTACTTTTTCTAGATCATGTTATATATAGAACCAGGTTATGTTTCTCAGTTAAATACCACCTTTTGTGAGAAGCAAAAAGTGAAACAAGTAAAGATAAAGTAGTTGAAAATTTGAAGCCAAAAAGGATCACACAAATATGGGTGATTAACAACACCTAATATAGATACGACTCTTTTTCTTTCATAATCTATTGTTCACATTTTTTGACCCCTCCATTCTTAAGAAACAAGGTTATATAAAATGGGTAAAGCTGCTTCGTATCTTCATGATTCATTTTCATCATCTTTCATTTTTTTCACAGATTGGTCTTAGAATCATTGAAAAATCATGTTGAAGAAAACAATACTTCATGGTTGTTTATCAAATGGGAATCTGGAAATTTGAACCACTTTTACTAAAAGCTCGGAGCTTATCTCCCATAACCTTAAAAATGATGTTTTTCTTTCCATCAGTGTTTCTTCCTATCTGTTTGGGTTCAGAAATGATTACTATCTGATACAAAAAACGTGATCATTTTTTACATTTAAGACAGTATAGTAGAAAGAATTCAGGAGATGTTTTATCTAATATTCCACTTTCTATCAGTTAGGATTGTTATTAAATGTCTCTAAATGCAGATTTCTTTGTTTACAAAACAAGGAGTGGGCCAGACCCTCTCTGGGGCACTCCACTTACAACATCATAGTTCTTGTAAGAATTGTTTCATTTATAGACACTTTGCTTTTTATCAGTAATAAAAAGTTTCAGATCTTTATAAAATTCAATATTCAGCAATAATTCTATACTTCTGAGGTTGTCTAATCCCTCTCCGATATGAAACATAAAATAATATGAATTATGTGATATAGTTACGGAGATGGATATCAACTAAAAATTTAACTCTGGACAGTAGCCTAAAATCAAATCCAGGTTTTTAATTCTTTTAGTTTCTTATTCTATAAGTAACAAGAATGGTAACTTTTTAAAAATAAAATTCATTTACTTAGTTCGAACTGTTGAGTTTTAATAAAAAATATGCACTGTAGTTTAAATTATTGGGAGATTACAAGTATAATGATTGTTTACAAGTCTGTATTTTTACTACTAATAATTTAGTCTGATTTTCTAAATTCTTATAAAATATTTATTAAATTGAAGAGTAGCTCAGAAAAAGTACAGTTCTCAATATTTCTTTCATTTTCCTCCCTTTGTCTTTTTTACTGTGGTTTTTGCACCCAAATAAAGTTATGCATCTAAACCCCTTTTCATTCCCATCTTCAGCCACTCACTATCTGCCACCAAATGAAAGTTCTTAAGGCCAAGTGACCACAATCATTTTAAAAGAGACTTAAATTAACTCTGCAATGTCATAGAGTAGATTATTTAGTTAATATCGTGGTTATAACAAATGGAATTGAAAGAGAGAAAAACTCTGGAATGAGAAAAGCAAAGTGATGTAAAACAAACCAGTTCAGTAAATTCTAAATTAAATTGGGCTAAAACAACTTGAAAAGATCACAAATTTAAATCCTTTGATTTTTCTAAACTCTTCACTTTGGGAATCATTTATTTCATCTCTATTTTAATACAGAGTGCATTTTTTAACATTTGATTTATTGAGAATTATTTATAATTTTAAATGTTGAGAGTTTTATAACTGAAGAAGTTTTAGGCTTTGACCGTGACCCTTGATGTATATATGGATAGAAAATGGAAATTTTAAATGATGTTTTGTATTTCTACAAAGTATGGAAACTCTTAGCCTATACATTATTTCAGTTCATATGCATATTTAAAGGCATCTAGATTATTCCTGGTGCCTAATAAACCTTGTCTACATAGGTTTTAGATGCTCTTCTTGCTTTAGCAGAAGGAACCAGTTTTCCAGTGTTTAATTCTGTAGGTTTAATTCTTCTGTCTTAAAAGCCCTTCCAAGAATATGCCAGGGAATGTGATATTGGTCTAACTGTGCAGGCTCTTTTCTCTTTTATTTTATAACAGTTCTTACAGTGCATGTGCTCTCCAGGATCAGTCTCTCAGCATGAATAATGGAGACCATTTTAATTGTCTTCCATTTAGATCTTAAATTCTCTGCTTGATTTTCTGATCTAATTATATAATGTGTATATTCATTGTGGGTTGCAAAGGTTTTTAGTATGTTTCCTATTGCTAGGATCAGAGGATGACTCTCATATTCCTTTAATCCACATGACTGCTGGGCAAGACCTGCCTCTGAGAAGAAGTGGTATACTCGGTATCCATATAAAGTGATGTAACTGGCCTTGTTGAATATATATATTTATATATTCACTTTATTACATATATTTAATTTATATATTACATATTTTGAGATACTATATGACTTATATTGGGTTTTCCCCAAAGCAGACCTAGAAACAAATGTTTGAATGCAGGTAATTTATTTAGGAGTGATCATAGGAAGTATGAAAGAAAAAGAGGGAAAACAGAAATAGGGGCAAGAGAAAAGCCAAACAAATGTGCATTTATTAATGGTTTATCACTATGGTCAACTGGGACTCAATACCATTGGAGGAATTTCTGAGAAACTTGCCTCTGAATTATCTCACCAGGAAATGGGAGCCTAGGACACTGATGTACAGACTCCCACACTGGGCAGAAGATTGCTCTGGGAAATCTCCATCCCTCACACATCCCTGTCAGAAACTACAATTTCAGGTGCACTCAGGTACATCAAGGGGACATGAGATAAGTCACATTTCTCATGATAGAGGTTGTTTGCCTGGTGGTGTGACCTACACCTTTATCCCTGAGGGGTATGAATTTCTGGTTACCTTGCCTTTGTCAGGCTATGGTGTCTATAATTGTTTCCTTAGTATTATCACTGGGCATGAGAACATCAAGAGATGCCACAGCATATTATTCAAGTTCCAAGACATATTTCTCCTTGTTCTCAATGTGAATCATCCACTCTAGATACTTATGATAGTAATTCCTTTCTTTGTATTCTTGTCCATTGGTGTGAAGTGCCCAAGATGATTTGGTATCAGTTGTAGTTTTGGGTTTAATGAAACTCTTTCTGCATCTTCTGGTTGAAGAAGCATCCCCCTGCTTCACCAACGCAGGGCACTAGGATGACTGACTTTTAGAGCCTAAAGTTGTGTGGGAAGGAAACAAAAATTCCCCAGATAGATCACTGAGAGTGGTGATAAGAGCCATTCCTACTTCTGCCCCATGGTTCTTGGTTCTATGTGTT
This sequence comes from Stenella coeruleoalba, assembly GCF_951394435.1. Taxonomy (NCBI): domain Eukaryota; kingdom Metazoa; phylum Chordata; class Mammalia; order Artiodactyla; family Delphinidae; genus Stenella; species Stenella coeruleoalba. The sequence goes on from NC_137169.1 coordinate 133,314,011, forward strand.
CTAGGTACTGGGCACAGAGCACCATCTAACTGTCGTTGACTCGGTGTTTATACTACATTCTGAAGGAGATTGCTCCAACTCAGCAGTGTCTCTTCCTAGTTGTTACCTTAGATGAACCTTTGAGTCTTCATTCTAAAATTCATGGCATGAACTTCTGGGTGATATACTATATGATAAGACTAGTGAATCTTATAGGTGCAAGTTCATTATTATGTCTCCTTTGCTATAAAATGACTTTCTTGGCCTAAGGCAATACTATTTAGTATACTACACCAGTAAATCTGTCAGGGCTAGGATAGTAGTGCTTTGGCAAGGGGAAAAAGAACCCATCATTCCAGAATAAGTTTCAGTTGCAATAAGGATGAATCATTGCTCCCTTCATGAAAGATGAAGTTTGATGTATACAACATGCTTGAAAGTGGTTCTCTGCTGTTGAAAGTTCAGATATTCAGCAATATCTGTAACTATAAAGGCCTTGGTAAAACTGAGTCCTTGCCTCTGTGCTCACGCATTGCCTTCATCCCTGCGAACAGATACTCTGCTCATTGGTTAATTGTGCAAGCAATGAATAGTCAAACACAGAGGCCATCTGGTTAAAGACAGAGGTCAAAGACAAAGACTGACATCTACTGGACAAGTCATCTTATCCACCTGGTTGTTCAGTATCTTCTCTGTAGTAGATGTTCTCTTGTGAACCTTGACATGACACATAAAAATCTTCCTATTTCAGGTCCATTCACATAGACCCACCCACGTTCCTCTTCACCATAACTCCTTTATTTACTCTTCCAGTATTGTTCCTTCTAGTTTCTAACCAACAAACCAAGCCATTTGCCATTGCCCAACAACCTGTACGCATCTTTATCTCAACCACTTATTCCTCCCTAGAAGGAGGTAATCAAGTGTATTGCTTAAAGTTCTTACCACTGGGATCATTTCTCTTCACCATGTCATTAGGGCCACCCCTGAGTGGAGCTGTGTGTGGAAATGCCCATTTTTGGCTTCCCCTCAGACACCAATCTCTGGAGTCACCTGACAAATGGCTTAAAGAAGTATTACAAAGATACTTCTAGAAAGTTATTGCGTCCAAAACTCAAAAAGGACCACCATATACCTCTTTCATAGTGGTAAGCATGTAGTAACTTGTCTTTTACCATGTAGTGGATGTCCCCTTCCTCCCTAAAATCATTAGACCGCTATCATTGGACCGCTGTCATTGGACTCTGATTATTGTATAGTTTCTCTCTCACCCTCTGGCATATGTGTGTCTTACCAGGGGATCCATTATGTTCTTGATACTTCTGTTCACTAGGTTCACTTAGCATAAAGTCATCAACATGGTAGACCAGTGAGCTATTTTACAAAGGGTCAAGATTGTTAATTTTTCTAATAGAGAGTACGGGAGTTAAAATAGCCCTGGGAAAGTCAGTGAATATGATTTGATTTCTTTCTCAAGCGAATATGAACATCTTTCCTGATGAGGAAACCACATTCTCTGCATCAGGGTTTGGCAAACTATGGCCCATGGGCCAAATCTGACCTATAATCCATTTTCATAAGTAAAGTTTTACTGGAACACAGTCTCATCCACTTATTTATGTAATTGTCTATGCCTGATTTTGTGCTGCAATGAGATATATGAATAACTGAAACACAGAATATACGGCCTGCAAGTCTAAAGTATTTCCTAAGTGGCCCTTTACAAAAAAAGATTGCTAACTCCAGCTGTAGTTGAAAAACTGCATTAACAAGTGCCAGAAGCAGTGTTGACCTCTGGCAAAAGATACCATCATATGTAGCACAACAGCTGCTGCTGGTCCACTGTTTGCTTAAGTTCATGATAACTTATTATCACCCTCATGATCCATTTTTTGGAAGCCATATTGATGTGATGAATGAGGATCTGGTGGGGACATCACTCCTACTACTTTTAAAACTAATATTTATAACTCCACCATGATGCACTATTGTCTCTTATTTACTATCATGGTTAATGGGGATGGTTCTAGAAACTTTGACTTGACTTTTTGTATCATAATGACTGTTTTTCCACTGACCAGAGAGGTTTAGCTATCTGATAAGTTTATCGAGTTCAATGGCATGCTCTCAGAACAGGGAAGCAAATGCAGCATGGATCCACAGACTCATAGTACCCCTTGCCAGCTGGACAGGAGCTAGGACTTCATTTCTCACTGGCATCCCTAAGTCCCCACACTAATAGGAGTGGTGATGACATCTGTGTTGATGTTTGTCTCAGCTTAGAGCTATGTCCATTAACTCTCAAAACACTAGGTAATTCCCTTTCCCACTGTTCTGTTTCTCTATTAAATAGTAAATATTGGGGATACATTTACCGTATATACTTGTGATGGAATTTCATGGCCCTCCCTCAGTGGAGCTCAGTTTTTGATTTAATTGTGGACTCTGGATCTGAGGTTTGACTCAGTTTTGGAAACTGGTAGAGGGTTTGTGTTTTTCTGTTGTGGGGTCTGACTTCAGTCTTCTGCTCACCCATTCTTGGTTTATTTTGTGCTTGTTAAAAACCAAACAATATCCTTACTGAATGGCTCCTCAATTATGTTGCCCTTAGGAGCATCATATTCTATAAGTCATTGATGTAGATCCTTCAAGTTTAGGATCCTAATTGCTGCTTAGACATTGTTGCTTATTAGGGTACTAAAGCCCACGTTACCTCAGACACGACCTGGTCCCTGCTATTCTAGAATACTATCATGCATAGAAATACTATAGAGCCCAGTTCCACGGCAGCATCTCATAGCATTGAGCCTTCCTACACAGAACCACCACCATTTTCTAAACTATGTCGCCATCTACCTCGTTAGCACATTCTTTGCTGCTTTAGTGGAGGAAGTGTCTTGGGCCCTCCCAGGGGACACAGCTACCTAGTGGGATCTCTAGTAACAGGTAATAAATCCACTAAGACGTGCTCATCTCTCGGGCCTCCTGGTCTCTACCTGAGTAATTTCTCAAGGCTGTTCCAGCATCTCCAACAAATTTACCACAGGCAACCATCATGCCCAAGATTCTGAGAACCATCTCAGCAAACTGATAAAACTGTCTACAGATATCTTTGCCAGGAAATTAAATATTGAGTCATTGGAGACTCAGGAGAGACCCCTCCCATATCGATCATTTCTTCCTGTGTCCAGTCTTATACTTCACCACCCTGCTGGCTGAGAGGGCTCAGGGGAAACAGGATCCATCTGAGCTTCTCAAGCATTCAACTAAATGCTCCCAGCCTTAGTCTCACTCCTTCTCCATCAGGGCCCTCACTTTAGCGTAGGTGACCTGCCAAAGTGTGTATTCAGTCTCCTTTGTTCCTCCAAGATCTTTAAGATCTAATTCTAGACAAACTTCATCAGTTCAACGTGTCCTCAAGCTGCTCAAGAAAAAAATCTTTTCAAATGTTGCTACTTGATCATTGGCTGCCTTGAGCCTCTCGTTGTTCTGTAATGAAGGTTTCTAGAGCAGGGAACTTCACAATTCTTAGAGTAACCTTTGCCCTCACATCATGAAGTGCTACCTCTGCCTCATCCCAGTCCAGAAGAAATGAGAGTTTAAAGAAGTGTGATGCTACAGCATGCCAGGCCTTGCTATGTCCCCAGTAATGTGGTCTCTGTTGTTATCTGACAGCAAGAGGACTGATTCCAAAATATTTTCTTTAGGGGCCACTTCAAGAACTAACTTTCTTAGATTTGTTCTCTCAAAAGCAGACCTAAGAGAAAGACATGCTTGTAAGTATTTCATATGGGAGATGATCCCAGGAAACACACCTGAAGAAGTAAGGACTGTGAATTAAGGGTGGAAAGCCGGGCTTCCCTGGTGGCGCAGTGGTTGAGAGTCCGCCTGCCGATGCAGGGGACACGGGTTCGTGCCCCGGTCCGGGAAGATCCCACATGCCGCGGAGCGGCTGGGCCCGTGAGCCATGGCCGCTGAGCCTGCGCGTCCGGAGCCTGTGCCCCATGAGTGGAAAGCCAATAATGGAGTTGCTATAAAGTGCGTTACCTTTGTGGGAAGCTGGGGTTCAATACCACTGGGAAATTTCTGAGCAGTACTGGTCCCCCCTGTCCCACCAGAGGATGAGATGGCTGAGTCGTTTATTCATTGTCTCACTTTCTCCATTGTTTGAAGATCACCCCCAGGAGATAATTCCTGGATGAAGTGCAACAATTTTCTCTAGTGCCAGGGAAAGCCCTAAGTCAGAGAAGGGTGAGGCAGACACTTAAGGTGAGAAGCTGTCACTGTGTCTGGAGTTGCAGCAAGAGATAAACATAAAGAGGATGTCCTGAAATGAGGTGGGGCTTCACCAATGTTCTGTGTATTTATTGAAATGATGTTGCCACTGCTCAAAGCTTTTTGCAAATCTTCATTTACACCTGCCCTTAGTGTCTTTGGAATGGGCTGTGCTCAAGGGACCAGAAAGTGCCTCTCATCCGCTGGGAAGAATGGATCTCATTATACCTGAGTTACGAACTTTTACTTGTATAAAAAGTAAAGGTTTTCCTCCCAAAGCCTCTTCCTAAGTCCATTTGTTTAAAGTGGCCAAGTGACTATTGTCAGGAATATGTAACTCACTTTTACACTGGTGTATGATTGTGTTTTTCACTCTGGAAGCTTTTAAGTTGAAAGTTTACAAGCAGAGAAATCTGTCTACCTATTTTTTTTTATGTACTTTTCATGTGTGAAGTGGGCTTTCAAGGGCTCAACTTGAATCAAAAAGAAAAAAATGGGAACCCTAAAGTCCCTGGAATATTTCTTACCTTTTAAAAAGGGTTAACTGAGAAAAGTAGGAAAAAGGAAAAATCACAGATATTGATCAATATTCTGTATAAAAAAGTAAAAGAAATAATAAGCCAATTAAAATATAAAACCTAACATTTTCTGATTTTTAAAAATTTCCTCCCAACATGAAAAAAATAAGTTTGTCCACCTTTTTAAGCTCACAGCCTTGCACTCATCACTGAACTGTTTATTATAGGTAGAGAAAACTACACTTTTGAAAGCTTCTTCCTGTATCTTAAAATGTCACTCCCTAGAAATACAGTTTCAGGAGTTGATGTGAGGAGGAAATAGGTGTGCAAGAGCATTACCATCCCGAGTATTTACCGCCATGTTGCCACTTGCAATAATCTCCCAGCTAGATGCTCTATTGTGACTTCTGAACTGAATATAGCCTCTTCACAACAGCAAAAATTATATTCCTCAAATAACTCCCATGTTGGAAGCCTGTTTTAACATCCTGTTGCTGCTTCCTTTCAGTATAAAACTGTAACATGGGCACATTAATATTTTCTATTATCAGTGCATCTTTGATTTCATTGTGAGTTTTTAATTAATAGGTCATTAAAATCAATGCTTCTCTGCCTTAGATTGCCGTAAACTTTTTAAAGCAATGAGTCTTATCTCTCACTAGAGTTCATAATGATATCTCTATTCTAGATAAGTTAATCTTCCTACGTTTTTGTTATGGCTCTCAGTCAGGCAAACTTTCCTCCCACTGGCAATGCCTTTTTCCCTTCTCTCTGTTTATTTAAGCCCTATATATCCTTTAATATCCAATTAAAGTGCCATTTTTTTAAAGAAAGTCTTCCCAAATGAAGGGCGTCATCTGGTAACATGGCCTTTACCTGAAGTCAAAGCTTTTGGAAATACCCCTCGGAGATTAACTCTATGGCTGCCTTGTTTTACTCTTAAACTCTTGCATTATTTAATGCCACAGTCAAAAAATTCAACAAGCACACATATGAATATATGCCTGGTAGTTTCAGGTATATTTTATTTAGTCCTCACAAAATACACACAAGAAATGTGTGATTATTTTTATCTTTCAAGGGAATAAATTATTCATTAATAGAATAAATAATGTCCCCAAGCCACACAACTGATTGATTTCAGAGAGTTTAAGAGATTCCCAGATCTCTGACTCTAACTATAATGTGCTCTTTTTATATGAAGGCTACCATTTTTTTCCCAATAGATTCTAAGTTACTAAAAAACAGGCCTATGTCTGATGCATTTTTATGATCCACTACACTTTCCCCGAGTACCTTGCAAACAACAGAAACAAAGTACATACTTGTTGACTGAAATTCATCAGGCAGCCCTCTCTCCTAGAATATCCACCTTTCTGAATAACCCTTAACTAGCTCCTATGCGCCAGCCAGAAGAGTTGGCTGAGAAGAGGGGCTGGAGTTGGGTGTTTTTCTACACCCAGGTCAGTGGGTTAGACTCTGGTAAAATACCTTCCTTTCACAACAGGCCTTGTGAAGGAGAACAGAAAGGAGAAGGAGAACAGAAAGCTCTGGGCATATTTCAAAATGGTTACATTTCCCCACTCCCTGCTGGAAGTGCTAGGGAATTATTCTGTGATCTTCACAGTAAGAACCTTGTAAGGCAAGGTTCAATTTGGGAGCTCCTCTAAGACTGGTCTCCTTTGGAGTTTTTAACTCTCGAGCTAGTCTACACTGAGCCTCCAGCCATCAGTCAATTATGGTTTAAAATGTTCTTATTGGTATTGGCTCCAGCTATGGGCTTCTGCTTCTGGGCTTCTGCTCCTGGTAAGCTGTGATTGTCTGTATACATCTGTCTGTCTAGTTTTCAGGGCAGCAGTTTGCCCTGTCACCTCAATTCTGATGGATCTAAGAATAGTTGTTGACTTCAGTTTGCTCAGTTTTTTTATTGTTATGAGTGGAAGTGATGACTTGCAGGCTCTTTGTATGTCAGACTGGAAAACAGAAGTCATATTTATAAATATTTTGCCAAGTTATTGGATCTTCATTGCTTTCTCATTCACCTCCTATGGCTCTGGAGCAACCAAGACTAAAATGATATGAGTCACATAATCTCAAAAAAAAAAAAAAAAGAGGTGGTGGGGGGGAGAGGGGAATTGCTGAGAACTAAAGAGGGAAGAAAAAGAGGTGAAATTTGAAAAAGTTAACCTCCTCATTATTCTACTTGAATTGTTAAATTCTATTTTCAGGGCGATAAGTTTAAGATATGGCGTCTGACATCATGCAATTTGTCCAGTACACCCCAAAACTTAGAGGCCTTGCTCTCAAGAAATGTGTTTAAAAGTTATTTCGTAGAATAGAACAGTGGATACTCTTCTGCCCCTTGAATGAAGGGAATCTACATTTTTTTTTATCATTAATGTTATCTTCTTTACTTAATCACACAATTACTCATAAAAATAACCTCACAATTTATTGTACTTTTTTATATTTCTGATACTTTTTTAGTAACGACAACTAGTAGATAAATAAATGAAATTATTTTTATTGAGCAAAGAGAAAAATATGTAAATTTTGATTTTCCATTTTACTGGTGCAAAACAAAATATCAGAACAGTCGGGGTAAATGTCACCATGCTTTTGGCTTTAGTATCTCTTTCCCCTACATCATCTTTAGGAATGAGAGTCTGCTTCCAGTGAATTCCCCCTTATATCTGTAAATATGATCACTGTTTTTGAAATTGAAAAAGGAGAGTAAAATCAACCAGAGAACTGACATATAACCTTCCACTAGGGAGAAGTTAGTAGCTATATCTGGGAAATTTTTCTTCAGAAAAAGAAAAATTACACCACAAGAGATGATTTATATAACTAAATTAGATTAAACACAAATATACCATAATGAAAAGAAAAATGTGTAAACATATCTGAATGAGGGAAAAGAAATTTTTATTTAACCCAGATGGTCTGGGGGATTTTCTGAACCAATTGAGAAGCTCCTATAAGCAGTTTAGCCTTTCTTATAACATGTATTTTATGCCCTAGCACTGCTGTTCACATTCTCCAAACACACCCTGACTCTATTCTAGGTGATAAATACTGCTCATTGTGTTTGCAGTGTTTGACATTGTGAACATTTTTCTCCTCTTTGCTTCAGTCCCTTGAGGACCAGGCAAAGACTCCACTATTTCTATATATCATATTCTTTTCACCTTCATGTGACGACTGAGTTTTGTTCCACACGTATCCTACCAAATGGGAAGGTCGTTACAGTTATGGAATGGCACTTTTAAAGTCTGTTTCCACTAGATGCAAAGACATCTACCTACTTATTTTTCCAATCGAGGTTTTCATTTATCACATTTTTTTTGTTTTGCTTGGATGGAATTTAGATCTCTATAAATGAAGTTAAAAAACTGTTCCCAAAGGAGTAATTATTTTAACCTGTGAGAAGAAACATATCCTATTAGATACAACTCGATCAATTTCTTGAGCCAAAGAGAATCTAGAATGAACTGTAACTAGCTAACTATATTTATCTAATAGAGTGATGAGTGTGATAACCCCATTATTTTAATGGGGTTAGAGCTTTTTTAAAAATAAAAAAATCTAAATAGTTTCTTAACATTTGGGAAAAGATAATATGTGTAATATTTGAATTTGTAGACTTCACTGCTGGAGGAAATTAGAAACCAGAAATCTTATCTGTCCACTTAATATTTTCCTGGGTTTCCGGGGAATATTAAACATAATAAAATGCATCTTTTTGAAATGTACTTAGGTAATTTATGTTTTAAGTTGTTAACAAGTTAAGACAATCTGATGACTTTTTCCAAATAGTATATAATGCACAAAAGGACATTTAAAATGAAAGAAAAAGAAACAGAAAGAAGGAAGGGTGAAGAAAAAACCTTCTACTGGAATAAACCTAAGGGTTACGATTGGGAGACATACTTCTGGTTGTATTTCCGCACTAAATTGACCTATCAGTTTCAAATTTTTTGTAATAAACCAAAGGCATCTTGAGAGACGTTGAAAGTAAAGCTTGAAAAAGTATGGAGGAAAGAAAATATATTTTAAAAACTATAAATAACATTTTAAAAGCTATAAATGACAAATGGCAGTTAAGTGTCAAACATGGCTATCTTTTTGATTAATTTGAACTTAGGAACTTATTTATCAAAGCTAAATGTATAAATTATTCCTTCTTTCATAACTGCTGTAGCCACAAATTATAGACAATGCCAATGACAGAGATATTCAAGTTAGTGATGGTATTTGAACTAAGTTGTCCAAATAGGGTGAAGGTATCAGAAGGCGTGATTTATTTGCTACCAAACTTGTTCTTCAAGCACCTTTATCCTGGGTGAAAGAGAAAGAAAACAAAACAAAACAAAAACAAAAACAGTACATAAAATAGCAATAATAATAATTTTTTAAAAAGAAAGAAGACATTCAAATCCACTGAAAACAAAGAATAAGAAGTATCTATGAGATAGAAACCAGAGGCAACTATTCCTATATCAGAGCTCTTTGGCATAGCTGTAGGAAATACAATGACCACCAATAGTGGTCATTATATTCGCTGCCAATCTGAAATAAAACACCCTAACTGGAGGTCCACCACTGGAGGCTTACCCCCATTCACCAGTGGTGTGGCATGGCTGAAATGAATACTGCACTAACCAACATTTGATAAGCCAGATTGATTTATCCATGGAAATTTCTTTCTGAAATGGTGCTTCTCTGTTCATTTGGCACCTCTATTTCTGTGTTTGTTAGCAGACCACAAATACAAGGTGTACTTTTACCAGCACTGTGTGAAATTTCCCGTTGTTCTTTACCTACACAGTTTGTTGAGTCTTTATTTTTAGCCTTATTTCAAGGGATGCACACATGTATATGGCATTGCATTTTTAATTTGCATTTTGCTGATGACAAATGACCTTGAACTTTTCTTATATGTTTACTGATCATTTGGGTACCGTCTACCGTGTTTGTATATTCATGATGCTTGTCTTTTTTTTTTTTGGTATTGGGTTTTTAATCATATAGACCTATAGAGTTCTTCTTTTCTTTTTTTTAAAAAAAGTATATTCTGGATGTTAGCACATTAGTCTTTATGTATGAAAAGTGTTTTCCCTACACGTTGGCTTGCCTTTTCACTCTCATATAGGTTCTTAGGATGATCAGAATTTTAATTTTAATTTCCACCAATATATCAATATTTATTTTGATTAATCCTGCTTCTGTCATGCTTAAAGTATATTTCCTTATCCCAAGGCCATGAGGATATTCTCCTTCCTATATTATGTCTAGGAGCTTTATTGTTTTACCTGTCACATTTAGATGTACAATGAAGCTGGCATTGATTTTTGTTTATAGTTGAATGTTGAACTTTTTTTTTGAAATTGATATTCAATAAAAAGGACTTTTATGGTCTTTTTAGTCTGTAACTTTAGACTACTTGTGTCTGTGTTAATACCATGATATTTTATTTATTATAGCTCTTTAATAAGTTAATATCTGGTAGATATTTTCCACCTAACTTGTTTGCTTTCAGAGTGTCTTGACTCTTGGCTTTTCATATTTCCATACAGAGGTTAGGAGCTGCTTGTTAATTATCATAAAAATATTTCTCTGGGGCTTCAGTTGTGAGTGTTTGTTTGTTTGTTTTTTTGCGGTACGCGGGCCTCCCACTGTTGTGGCCCCTCCCGTTGCGGACCACAGGCTCCGGACGCGCAGGCTCAGCAGCCATGGCTCACGGGCCCAGCCGCTCCGCGGCATGTGGGATCTTCCCGGACCGGGGCACGAACCCGTGTCCCCTGCATCGGCAGGCGGACTCTCAACCACTGCGCCACCAGGGAAGCCCTGTGAGTGTTTTTTTAACCTTTGGACTAATTTGGGGAAAAATTCTATTTTCAGGATAGTAAATCTTATAATCCATAAACATGATGTGTCTCTATTCATTTAGGATTTTTCAGTTTCTCACTGCAGTGTTTTGTAGTCTTTGGTGTGTAAGTCCTGAACTTTTTTCACTTGATTTATAGCTAGATATTTGATATATTGATGTATTATTAAATTGTACCTTTGAAATTTTTATGTTCCTAATGATTGATTCTAATAAATACAAAAATTTATTTTTGTAAATTGAAGTTATATCAAGAACACTCCTGAACCCTCTTATAAATAATAATTAATCCTTATTTGGAAGGTATATTACAATATTTCACTGTGATTGTGTTTTGTCTAGCTCTTTTATTCAGTCTCTATTTCTTTATACTTTCTGAGGCTGAGTTATTAACAGCATAAGAAGTTAGGATTTTCATAATACACTGGTGAATTAAAACTCTCACCCACCACTATAAAATATCTCTCTGTATTCTGTGTTTTCTTTGAAGTCTGTTTAATGAAATAGTAATATAGCTACTGCATCTTTATTTTGGTTAGTTTTTGTCAGTTGTTTTTTTCTCATCCTTTTACACTTTACATTTCTCTGCTTTATATTTAAGGTGTATCTCTTCAAAGCAGCATATATTTGGTTTTTTTAAAAATTCCAATCTAGCATTCTTAATTGCAATATTTAATTTGTTCTCATTTATTTACATTTAATATAATTATTGATATATTTGGATTTAAATTTACCATGTTACTATTTTTTTCTATTTGTATTGCCTTTTTTATATTTTCTTTTTTTCTTTTCAGCTTTTTGTTTAAACTATGTATTTTTAACAATTTTGTTTTCCCCTTCCATTACCATAGTTATTACATATTTCTTTACCATGTTAATAGTGAGTAGACTACTTGAATCATATTTCATATCCAGTAGCACCTATGCTACTATAGTATAGTGAGGCTTTGATCTCAGTATGGGGAGGAGTGTCTCTTACTTGCTACTCTATAGTGGCTGCTCCTTATATCTGCTCTGTCTTTTTAAAAATTCTCTTTACTTCTTCTTAGCCAACTTCTCGTTTCCCCAATCCCCATTGCCATTAATTATTACTTATATTTAATGTTCTCTATTCAAATTATTATGTAGTTTCTGTGTCTCAGAAATGATTTATAACTGACTTTCTGTGATCTTTCTTTAAAATATTTTTAAAAACAAGAGTTTTGGTTTTTAGAGCAGTTTTAGGTTCACAGCAAAATTGAGCAGTAAGTACAGAGCTTTCCCATGCACTGCCCCCTCTCACACATGCATAGCCTTCCACATTAATCTCCCACACTAGTACATTTGTTACAGTGGATGAACTGACATTGACACACTGTTATCACCTGAAGTCAACAGTTTACATCTGGGTTCACTCTTGATGTGGTACATTCTGTGGGTTTTGACAAACACGTGAGGACGTGTATCTGACTCTGTAGAGTCACACAGGATAGTTTAACTGTCCTAAAAATTTCCTGTGCTCTGCCTATTTATTCTTACCTTCCCCCAAATCCCTGGTAACCACTGATCTCTTTACTGTCTCCGTAGTTTTGCCTTTTCCAGAATGTCATATAGTTGGAATCATACTGTATGTAGCCTTCTCAGATTGGCTTCTTCCACTTGGCCATATAAATTTAAGATTCCTCCACATCTTTTTGTAGTTTGATAGCTCATTTCTTTTTAGTACTAAATACAATTCCATGTCTGGATTTACCATAGTTTATTTATCCTTACCTACTCTCCTATAAACATCTGTATATAGGTTTTTGTGTGAACATACGTTTTCAGTTCCTTTGGGTAAATACCAAGGAGATGATTGCTGAATAGTAGGTAAGAGAATGTTTAGTTTTGTAAGATAATGGCAAACTGTGTCTTCCAAAGTGGGAATACCACTTTTCATTCCCACCAAAAGTTACTGATGGTTTCTCTTGCTCCACATCCTCGCTAACATTTGGTGTCATCAATGTTTTGGATTTTATTTAGCCTTTGTAATAGGTGTGTAGTAGTATCTCACTGTTGTATTTTGCAAATCCTTGATGACATATGATGTTGAATATCTTTCCGTATGCTTATTTGTCATCTGTATTTGGTGAGTTGTCTGTTGAGAACTTTTGCTCATTTTTTAATTGGGTTTTTTTTTTTGCGGTACACGGGCCTCTCACTGTTGTGGCCTCTCCCGTTGAGGAGCACAAGCTCCGGACGCACGGGCTCAGCGGCCATGGCTTACGGGCCCAGCCGCTCCGCAGCATGTGGGATCTTCCCGGACCGGGGCACGAACCCATGTCCCCTGCATCGGCAGGCGGACCCTCAACCACTGCGCCACCAGGGAAGCCCTCCTTTTTTTATTGTTGAATTTTGTGAGTTATTTGCATGGTTTGGGTAACAATCTTTTATCAGACATGTCTTTTGCAAACATTTCCTCTCAGTCAGTGCCTTTTCTTCTCATTCTTTTGATAGTGCCTTACAGAGCAGAAATTCTAAATTTTAATGAAGTCCAACTTAATTATTTCTTTCATGGATTATGCCTTTGGGGTTCTATCTGAAAGTCATAGCCAATCTTAATATCGTCTAGTTTTTCCCTGTGTTATCTTTTAAGCTTTAATATTTTTGCATTTTATGTTTGATTGTGTGATCCATTTTGATCTACTTTTTGTGAAAGGAATATTTGAGATCATTTTTCATCTCTCTGAAGAATATTTATTAGTTTTTATATTACATTTGATTTGCTACTATTGGTTTGTCTCAGTTTTTGTTTGCCCAAATATGTTTGTATCTCAATTTTATCCTTGATGGATCTATTTCCTGAGGATAGCTTTCTATATACAGTTATTTAACGTTAAGACTGAGAATATTGCTCCTCTTTAACTTCTGGTTTCCCTTATTTCTATTTAGTAGTTAGCTGCCAGTCTGATGCTTTACTGAAGGAAATGTGGGGTTTCTTTTCAACTTCAATTTTTTTTAGACTTTTTTTTCTTTGTCTTTGATTTTCAACTGTTCTACTATGACACAATTAGGTTGACTTTTTAAATGATTCTGGCTTGAGATGTACAGAACTATCAACTTTTCCTTAGCTTCGGAAAATTCTCAGTTATTATTGCTTCACATATTTTGTATCTCCTGTTTTCTCTCTCCCCTGCTTTTGGTCCTTCAATTAAAATAAGCATTAGAACATGTTACTGTATTCTTTACTCTCAAGTTTTTAAAAAAATTTCCATTATTTTTATCTCTTCAACTTTCAATCTGGGTATTTTCTTCTGATTCAACTTTCAGGTTAATAATTTTGTCTTCATCTCTGTTTAATCTGCTGTTAAATCTACCCATGAATGTTTACCTTTTTCCATTTTTTTTCAGTCCTAGAATTTCCATTTGATATCTGTAATTTTTAATTTTCTGCCAATACAATTTTTTATCTTTTGGAGCATGTTGAATATAATTAGTAAAGTTTATGTCCAGTATTGTAATTTTCTGTGTCATTTGTTTGTTTATTTCTATTGACTTTTTTTCTGCTATCTATTGATCCTATTATTATCATAACTTTTCAAGTGTCTAGTTATTTTTAATTGCGTTATGGAAAGTTTATATCAAAAATTGTCAAGATAATTTGAGAGTTAAGATACTGTTTTCTGCTCCTAGGGAGGGTTTATTTTTCCTCTAATCTGAGGCTAAAGAGCTGGTAATTTCAGATGTTCTTAATTCAGTTTCTGGGATTGAGACATCTAGAAGCTAGGGTTCACTTTATTTCTAGCTCACCCTTACCCCTTACTACTGGATATATGCCTTCAGAGTGCAAACTGTGAGATTGGTTTATCAAGCATCTCCTCCATTACTGTCCTACATTCCATTTCTGTCCCTACAGCTCCTTAAAGGTATGACAAATGCTACTTAGTATTTGAGCAAAGCCAAGCTTGAAGTTCAAACAGGAAGAGACCCCAAAATGTCAAATTTCTCTCTCTAGGATTTCTTTTTTTTATGGATCTTAGTCACATAATATTTTACTGCCTTGTAGCCTTTTCCATGACTTCAGGCAGATGATTTCTATACTATTTATGTCTTTTCTAAATGTTCTCAGAGGTTTTCTGAGTTACCTAGTCCATCATTATTGCATAATGGACCTATTTTTCTTCCTAAGAATAAACAAACAAAAACTCTAGAAGTAAAAAGAAAAAAAAACCAAAATAAGATTGACCTTGGATTTCTCTTTTACAACATTAAAATCCAGCAGATAAGCAAGCAACATCTCCACAGAATTAAATATAAGATTAAATAAATGTAAATAAGCTTATGACAATTTTAAAAGAAAAAAGCTTTAGAAAACATTAAAAGACAGTTATTTTTTAAAAATTTATTTATTTTATTGACGTCTAGTTGATTTGCAATGTTGTGTTAATTTCTCCCGTACACCCAAGTGATTGTTTTATATATATATATATATATATATATATATATATACACATATACATATATACCTTTTTTTTCATATTCTTTCCCATTATGGTTTATCACAGGATATTGAATATAGTTCCCTATGCTATACAATGGGAACTTGTTGTTTACCCATTCTATATATAATAGTTTGCATCTTTTGGCACTTAAATTTATATTGTCTTAATTTTAGCAAATCACTATCATCTAATATAATTAATCGTGTTTTTAAAATATAATCTTTTGTATAGTTTTATTTGAATGTCAATCATCTAATAAAAAAATCCCATTCTTAAAATTTTATTTTTATTCAAAGACTCTTTCTTTTCTAAAACACCATATTCCATAGTGATTATACATAACTATCAGGAGAGTAGAATCAATATTTCAATGTCAAATGCACTGGCTCTGAGATCAAGTACAACTTACTGATTTAAATCTAAACGTGGAAAAATTTTCCACTATTATTTTGTTATTTATAAAATTGGCCAAGATCTTAATGAGACAGGATTTTATCATTATGCCTCACTAAAATTTTACACTCAATATTTTACTTGAGTAAGTGGAAATAAACAAGGTTTTCATATTATTTTAGGTGACTAAAAAGCTTGACAGACATATGTTAGATTTATAGAAAAACGAATGGTATTAAAAATGCATATGGGTATCAAATATTGAATATTTACTTCTGCCTTATTTGTACATGTTGATGTTAACTTGTGATTTACAGCATATTGTATACCCAACAAAAATAATTTTAAATTTTTCATTTACAATATGCTTTCAAACCAGAAGAAAAAGTTTCACTGATTCTATGATTTATCTGTAAAGAATAATACAAGATGCTATTGAGAACTGTAAAAGAAAACTTTAATACATTTGTACTTGTGAAAAGTGAGATTGTAAAGACATGATTTTTTATAAGTATTTTATAAGCTTAATGCACTTTGAATCAATATGCTCTGGATCCATACAGAGCATACATTTCTCACTCCACCTATACACTTGCCTGGCTAATGGGTGTTTGAAAGTTAGTATGTGCAATGTTGTAGCTTCCTTTTACCTAGCCTCACAAAACCTTAACCTTCTCAATTTATTATATTAATATCTATCCAACTAGCCACACCAACTCCCAAAGCACAGTCTGTATCTGTTTTGTGTTCCTCACTGTGCCTTCTAAGGAATCACCAAGTTTCATTGTATCTGATTCTAAGTTATTCTCCAACGCATCCATTTCTTTCTGTCTGCACTGCCAATACACCATCATTTTTCCTGGATTACTGCTATAGCATTTTGATGATCTCTTTGCCTCTTGTCTTATTTTTCTCTAATTTCTTTTCTTTAATGCCGGCCTTAATGACCTCTCTAGAAAAAGAAGATGATTGTATCATTCTCCTAGTTCATAAAACTTAATTGTTTTCTTTGAGTGTTAAAATAAAACCCAAAATTCTTAACATGTTTTGTAAGTCTAGAAATATCTGACCCTTGTTTACATCTCTAGTATAATCACTTAGATTCTTCTCTATATAGTCTAGTTTTAACTCTACAGGGTTTTTCTGTTTCTTGGAGGACTAATGCTTTTTCCTGCACCCTAGGCTTTGCAATAGTTTCAGTACTTTATTGAGATATAATTCACATATCATACAATTCACCCATTTAAATTGTACAGTTCAATGGCTTTTAGTGTATTCACCGAATTGTGCAATCATCAACATAATCAATTTAAGAACATTTTCATCACTCTTAAAAGAAACCCCATAGCCATTAGCAGCCATTCCCTACCTCAGTCTGGTCCTCTCCTCTCCACCCTACCCTCCTGCAACCCTAGGCAACCACTAATCTACTTTCTGTCAACTTAGATTTGCCTCCTGTGGCCATGTCATAATGGGATCTTACACTTATGATTTGTGTCTGTGTTCTTTTACCTAACATAATAGTTTCAATACTCATCTGTGTTGTAGCATGAATAAGTACTTCATTTCTTTTTGTTGCCAAATAATAATCCATTGTATGGATATTACAGCACTTTTATTTATCTGTTTATCAGTTGATGGACTTCTGGATTGTTTCTACTTTTTCACTGTTACAAGTAGTGCTCCTATGAACATCTGTGCATATGTTTTTGTGTGGACATATATTTTCAGTTCTCTTGAATGTATACTTTTCAGTGGAACTACTGAGTCATATGGTAACTATTTCACCTTTTAAAAAACTGCCAGGCACTTTTCCAAAGCCGCTGCACCATTTTACATTTCCACCACTAGTGTAGAAGTGTTCCAGTTTCTCCATATCCTTGTCAGTACTGATTATTTTTTATCTTTGCAATAGTTTCTTTTTATGTTTTCCTGGAACACATCTCCTTTTATGCTAGCCTCCTTCTCTCTTTTCCAGAGGGCAGCGATTCATCCTTTAATTCTTAGTTTAATGTTACTTCTTCAGGAATTTGTCCCTGACACCCTCAAACATTAGGTGTCTCTATATTGCTGATTGGCATGGCACTGTATATTTATCAAAACTTATTATAATTAATAGTCTGATCATCTGTCATGCCAGCCACACTCTAGCCTCTTTGAAGCACTATGACTTTTTTTGCCATTAATCCGAGCATCTTGAACAATACCTAATATCTAATAGAAACCCCAAATATTTGTTAAATGATTGACGCTATGAAAATCTGACTCTAAAATCTACTTTTCAAAAAAACGTTTTTTAACCAAACTTTTAAGCTTTAGTTTATTAAAGAAGATCACAATTCCTTCCCCCAGTTACTAACACCCAGATTATTTAAAATTCCCTAAAGGGAGGTCCAAAATATCATGCTGTAGAATTTGTTATGCATTAGCTTCTACAGTATTTTTCTGCAAAGGAGCCAGGATAACCCCAACATTCCTCTCTTCACTCTCGGAGCTATACAAAGTATGCTTTTCGATATATTCTTGGACAAGATCTGGTACCAAGTAGCGAATGCTCTGGTCCCTACTGAGGGCTCACCGGATCTTTGTGCTTGAAATGTCATTGGTGATTCATTCCTTCACCAGGTGAATGTTGTTCTGGTGTTTCCACAGCACATTGGCTTCATAGATGAAACCATTGAATCCATTTACAATCTGTCCCTAAGTCCCTTTCCAGCCACATTGTCTTCAAAACTCCCCTCACAAATTCACATCTCCATCTCCTGCTTCATGTGCCATTATCATCCAAAGTACTAGCTAGCCATTTTCAGAAGAGGATAAGCATTTTCATACATCTAGACTTTGGCTGTCTTTTCCTTACGTGTCTGAAATGCCCCTTTCCATCTCTCTTATATTCTGCTCATTATACAAGGTGTGTCTCAGTGCCACCTTGCTTTTGAAACAGACTTGAAAGGAAATTTCTTATACCTTCAGTATTCAAGCAATGTTGCTGTTGACGGTGTACTGTAATATCCAGAGGCTGTTCAAGATAGATTTTAAAATATCACTTTGTACAAGCATATTATAGAGGATTTTCACGTTACTGTGTCAAGGATTAGTTGTGATTACCATAATAAAGAGAGATTCCAAGGGCAGATACTGTGAACCTAGAATAAGGAAGGCAGGAGACTTAACGATGATCTGCATCCGCCCAATAATAACTTGCACCTTTATTTTTTGTTGTTGTCACAAAGCCTTATATCCATGATGATTATCTAAAAACTGAAGGTAATAGCCTGTCTTCATCAGTTTTCCTTGACTCTCCTCTGTTATGCATCCTATTATCCTCTTGGTAGTTTTCATTTATAATGGTTTTCCACTTTTACCTTGGTTTGGAATATTGAAACTTTTATGGTAGAAATAGAATATAATTGTTCTCAATGCACATAGTAAACAGTAAGAATAGAGAATGATACAAAATAGTCCATAGATGAAAGAAGACAGAAACAAAACGAAGACTGCCACCTCAAATCCCGAGGGCAGATACGGTCCTACCTTTGTAATATATGCTACCCAATACCTTGAGCATGTTTCGTGAATTTTGTTATGACAATAACCTCCTAAGTGCACAGGGCCTATGTTTTATGTATTCTTTGTTTAGTTATTCTTATCATATTTTATGGCTAAACTCACTTCCTCTTATATTAAAAATAAATCTTCTTCAAGTGAAAGAGTATTAAATCTTTATTTTTCTGCAGTTTGTACCTATTAGCATATTTGAAATGAAAGAAAACAGTGAGTTCCTTCCTTAGCTTATGTAAAAGGTAATTAGATTATTTGCTAAGAAATTACTTTTCAGAATTAACTCTCTTCATGGTTATTATTTTTCTCTTCGGCAGGACTTAAGTGATTTAATGCACTTCCCGATACCTTTGGCAACCATATAAAAATCCCATGGTGGGATGAGTCAATGTTTGCACAAGTAGAACTTTGGAAACTATAGAGACAGAATAGATGAATTACTGAAAATTGAAATTCTAGGAAAAATCTTCCTCTTAACTTATCTTTCTTATTCATATAAGAAAGTGCTACAATTTTCTGCTGCAGTGCAACAGAAAGTAGATTTCCATTAGCTTTCTAAACTGCAAGTGTGTTGCCCTGTGTATGCGTACAGTGACAGAACGGTATCGGTGTGTTTGTAGTGAAGCTGAATCAGGGCAACCACTGTGTGCTGCACCATCTTGCTCTTCCCCTGCTGCCAAAGTGTGAATATAAGTATAAAATTTATTCTTATAAAAACAAAATTCTTATAAAATTTATTCTTACAAAAATCTAAAACTTATGTACACTGTGTGTGTGTGTGTGTGTGTGTGTGTGTGTGTGTGTGGTTGTTAAAATAAATTGCCACTGTGTCTTTCGCATGGAGCCTTTTTGACCCATCTTTTGTCCTTTTTGTCTCCCAGACATATAAGTCCCTTGAAGAGGTGCCAGTGTCATAAGCACTGGCACCTCTTTGTTTGAATCTGACTCTTAAGCCCGTTTCAACCACTATCCCCTTAAAGTAGTTAAAACAGGAGTGGATGGGCTTCCCTGGAGGCGCAGTGGTTGAGAGTCCACCTGCCGATGCAGGGGACACGGGTTCGTGCCCCGGTCCGGGAAGATCCCACATGCCGCCGAGCGGCTAGGCCCGTGAGCCATGGCCGCTGAGCCTGCATGTCCAGAGCCTGTGCTCAGCAATGGGAGGGGCCACAACAGTGAGAGGCCCACGTACAGCAAAAAAAAAAAAAAGAATATTCCTTAAAAAACTAAAAAATAGAACTATCATATGACCCAGCGACTCCACTCCTGGGTGTATATTAGAAGAAAACAAAAACAGTAATACAAAAAGATACATGTACCCCAATGTTCATAACAGCATTATTTACAATTGCCAAGGTATGGAAGCAACCTAAGTGTCCCATCAACAGATGAATGGATAAAGAAGATGTCGTATGTGTGTGTGTGTGTGTGTATACACACACACACACAGACACATACACACAATGGAATATTAGCCATAAAAAAGAATAAAATTTTGCCATTTGCAACAACATGGATGGAATGGGATGGTTTTATGCTTAGTGAAATAAGTCAGACAGAGAAAGACAAATACTCTATGTTATCACGTATATGTGCAATCTAAAAAAATGACACCAAGAATGTATCGAACAAAACAGAAACAGACTCACAAATATAGAGAACAAACTAGTGGTTATCAGTAGGGGGAGGCATGGGAGGAGGAGAAATATAGGGGTAAGGGATTAAGAAGTACAACTACTAGGTATAAAATAAATAAGATATAAGGACATATTGTATAGCACAGGGAGTATAGCCAATATTTTATAATAACTTTAAATGGAGTATAATGTATAAAAATACTAAATCACTATGTTGTGTATCTGAAACTAATGTAGTATTGTAAATCAACTATGCTTGAATTTTTAAAATCTAAAAAATAAATGAAGTAGGAATAACTATTTTCATTTTACAAATAAGATTTATTTGTAAATAAATAAATAAATTTATTTGTAAATAAATAAAAAAACGCACAGCAACGAAGACCCAACACAGCCAAAAATAAATTTAAAAAAAACAAAAAAAACTTGATACTTCAGTAAATAATATTTTTTTAATTTCTAAATAAATATATTCTATGTATTCATTAATGCAATTGATATTCACTTAGTGTGAGTCAGGCAGTATGACAGGCTTTTCACGTATATTATATCATTTAAAAGTCATTCATTTTAAAATTATAAAATTGAAATTGCAGTATCCCCACACTAACTGTGGCCAGGGAACACAGCTGATGTGATTAGTCCTTGGGGAGGGTGTCCTTCCAGAAAGGAGGTGGTATTTCATTGGGAGGGAGCCCTTTGCACTCTTCCCTTCGTCCTCTTCTTTTGGTTGGGCAAGTAGACATCAGGCCTATGGTGGCGGCAGTACGTTGCAACCATGGGGACAAAGGCATACGAGAAGAAAATCAAGCAAAAAGATAAAAGGAGCCTAGCCTACAGATGTCCTATTCAGCCTCCAGACCAGCCCTCGCCTGCTTATTAAGACAGAAAAAGGAAGTTGACTTAGCCACTGCTGATTTTTGACAAATAAGATTACACAGAGGGAAGGTGAAAGGCTAGGACAAAACATAGGGGTGAGCAACTCCCAACACTAGTTATGTTTTTCCATTTTGCCAAACTGTGTTCATATCCTTCAGGAACTCAGATTTCATGGAAAGAGAGGCAAGTAAACAGCTAGAGTGATGGTGGCTAGGATATTACTACTAGAATTACTATAAGCAGAGTTTCATAAACACTCTTTTCCGACATATGATTCTTCTTTACAGGCTCCTGGATTTTGCAGAACTAACCTTAGAAGAATTCCTTTACTCTTCCACCATCTCTTAACCCCTTACTTATCCTCCTAGAATGTGTGTCTCATACTGGATGAGACCAAATTTTGGTCACAGGGTAAAGAAAGAAAATGTTCAGAAAGGTCAGAAAAAACATAGGCCTTTACGTGAAAGATATTTGCTTACTAAGTTCATGTTTGTTTGTTTTTTATATTTGTTTTCAGAGATCATAGAATTATTTTAAAAGTTAATAATTTTAGTGTACATTAAGTAGTTCAGAAGTTCAGATAGTATCATGAAGCTGCTTATAAAACAGTTTTTACTATGTGTTAATCTCCAAATGACAATTACAGTAGATGTTTCTAGAAATGTCCACTGCTTTCTGGTTTAGGTTCATTCCATAGCACCAACAGTAGCTTCTAATTGACATTTTACTTGTCTGCTTCAAGCTAAAGATGGGTGTGTATATGTGTGATATGAAAAGCAAGTGGTTTCCCAGTATTATTTTTCAAATCAAATCAGAGTTGGGTTCCACCCTGAAAAGGTGTGTGTCTATTCTTTATTTGTGGTGGTTTTGTTCTGTCTCTAATTGCAACCTGACCTAAAGGTTTTGCATCCTGGAGTCATTAAGCATGGCAGCAGGCAATTGGCAATTGGAATTTCAATATATCAGTTGTCTTGTCTGGAGGCTTACAGGAATTGTTGGTAAAAAAATAGTAAAGTGATTAGGTTAGACAGCACTTTACACTGACATCTGTCTTGGGAATTCTAAATGTAAATATTAAAATGAGGGTCACATATAAGATTGTATTTTAATTTACTATACTACTTGAAATTATGAAACCATAATCAACTGTGAGTCTGATGCCTGTTGAAATTATGGTTTAAAAGATGCTTATAAAAATGCCCTTTAATATTCATTTCTAGCACTAATCATTGCCTAACAGATTTTAAAACATGGCGGAAGATACTTGATCTGATGAAGTAACTAAAAATTAAGTCTGTTCTTAAATAAATAGGACACTATGGCAATATATTTGGATAAGGGTGATTCTATAGATAAGATCATTAAACTGTCTTTTATTAATAGTAAACTTCTTTAGCATTTGCAAAGGATGCTTCCTTCAAGAGGCTTAAAATGCTTTTTAAAAATCTTTGTAGTGTTTCACAGTAACTCCGTGAAAAATGAAACAGATCTCCTCTCTAAAAATGTCATTGCAAAAGAGAATTTTCTCTTTGGGAATAAATGACCTAACATTGAATAAATAGCCCCCAAAAATCTATTGCTTCCTTTGTCTGCAGCAAAGTGTACAGTCAGATCAATGTCCTATTGAACTTTGCACTGGTGTGAAATCATCTGATGTATTTGGTCAATTTGGGGCATAACATTTTAAAAATAAGTAGTCGATCATGTCTAATTTATCAGTTTATGTATCCCCAACACTTCTTATATGTTCATGATATATAATAGTTGTTCAGTAAATATTTAATAGCTGGATTAGTATCAGCTGATGACTATAAATATCATGAAAGGTGTGCACATAAAGGGGTTTAGAGGTTTAAAGACATTTATTCGTGTTTTCATTGTTGTGTAACAAACTACCACAAACTTATCAGTGGGTCTGGATTCTGGGTAGGGTTCACCTGAGTTCTCTGCTGAAGGTCTCATGGCTGAAATCAAGGTATTGGCCTGGTTGTGTAATACTGGAGTGACTATTCCATCATAGTTTGCTACATAACATAACCCAACCAAGGGAGTGAGTACCCATCATATGCACAGGTTACACCCACATTCAAGGGTTCGTGGTTTCATAAGACGTGTACACCAGGGGCAAGAGTCTTGGGGGCCATCTTAGAATTCTGGCTTCCTCAATAAATAAGGACACACACACATACACACACCACACACACGGAGGAAAAATCAAGGAAAACCGTCATTTAAATATTACGCTTTCTTCACTGTTATCTGCTTTTAGGAATGGGAGTAAGGAAAGAGGATGGATGGTTCTTTTCTACCTATAGTTCAGCTATTTGGAAATCGGCCTGTTTCATGGATCAAGCGCTAACATGTATTTTTGTTTGTTTGTGCTTTTTGCTTGTTTGTTTGTTTTGTTTTTTTGTTTGTTTTGTATTTTTGTTTGTGCTTTTTGCTTGTTTGTTTTGTTTTTTTGTTTGTTTTGTATTTTTGTTTGTGCTTTTTGCTTGTTTGTTTGTTTTGTTTTGTTTTTTGCGGTACGCGGGCCTCTCAACTGCTGCGGCCTCTCCCGTTGTGGAGCACAGGCTCCGGACGCGCAGGCTCAGCGGCCATGGCTCACGGGCCCAGCCGCTCCGTGGCATGTGGGATCTTCCCGGACCAGGACACGAACCCGTGTCCCCTGCATTGGCAGGCGGACTCTCAACCACTGCGCCACCAGGGAAGCCCTACTGAGTGCTTATTGTGTATCAAACATTTGTCTAAATTCTTTTGATTCATTAGCTCATTTAGTCCTCCAGAAACTGTAAGGGAGGGACATTATTATCGCCTCCTATATAGTTGGAAAACAGTCACGAAGCGGTTGTCAGAGTCAAAACACCGGGAAGTGGCAAGGATACAATACTATGCTTAACACATATTATACCCTCAATAAATGTAGTTAGTGGGACTTCCCCGGCGTCCAGTGGTTAGAACTTCGTGCTTCCACTGCAGGGGGCCCTGGTTGGGGAACTAAGATCCCCACAAGCCGCATAGCACAGCCAAAAAAAAATGTAGTTAGTAATTTGATTATTATTTAGGATTATTAGAGAATAAAATAGTATAGAAAAACCAAAAGGACATGAATACATATATTTACTTAACTAGCATTGTTACCATTTTCTGTTAGAACCTCTTTGGAAGAGTACCCATCCTAGAGAAGTATAAAATCAAGTTAGGAAAGAACTTCTAATTCACAGTAACTTCTGTTTAGCAGTGCTTGCAGTAGTGCTCTCCGACTTCTCAGTATATTGACTAAGAAAACCCAGGAAAGAAAAAAAGACAAAATCTTAAAATGACCATACAAACTAAAACAGAAGCAAACTACCACTGGGTAAAATCTCCACAACAAACTACCAAGAATCTGGACTCCATGTTGGGATTGCTGTCTCAGGTCAGGGTGGCTGTGAAAGAGAGGAAGCTTCAGGAGACATAGAGGGATTGTAAGAGGTTTCACACCCAAATGCTCCAGGAAGAAATCTGGGAGCAGGATATGCCATGCAATGTGCTTTTTTTTTAGGCATTATAGCAACTCAGCTCAGCAGAGAAACAAGATCATGTCTCTGAATTAATATTTTGCAGGATCCATCATAAAATTTCAAAAAACTCTCTTACATGCTCAATAGGGTTCAGGAAAAGCAGACTTCCTTATCAAGAAATGTAGAGAGTTATTAGTTATTTTGATTTAAAGGGAACAGGGTAGGGATCAGTTGATTGACCCTGAGAGAGATTTATTAAAAAAATTTGATTTTTAGATAAACAACAGATCAACAGATGTCTGCCACACTATTGTGAATAAGAGTACAATTTGAATAAGAATCCTGTTCAAATTGATAAACATGGAGCATAGCCAATGAATAAACATGTGTTGGTTGCCATGGTTAAAAAAATGCTAGTGTAAGTTTGGTGAGATGCAAAGAGGTAATCAGCGTAAAGATAAAACTGGCTTAGAATTACTTGACTAGTAGAACTGCACAGAGAATTGTATTAAGAGTTGACAAACTTAGCACTGATAAGCATATTCTAAAGCCAATGAACATATGAAGGAGGCAATACAAAGTATTGCTAATTCTAAGAATTTGTTACTCTACAGGATTGTCTCTTTCTGTCTCTCAGGATGAGAGTGTGTTAGTTGACATCATCAAAAAAAGTGTGCTGTAATTGTTGAGCTATTTTCTCTGATAATTACTCTTTTAGCCCTGAGGTTGGTTTTAAAAGCTTGATTTAGGAATATTTCATGTTGTATTATTTTCATATTCCTTATGCATACCTCATGCAAATTAACTTTCTTATAGCCTCATACTGACCTTTACCTCACTGAAGGAAATTAAATTGTAAAATGAATCTGCTTAGGAAAATCATTTTCAGAAAATATTTCTTCCTCTATGTTGTTGAAGTTTGAGACGCTTTTAGCATGCCAAGTCATCAATCTTATTATATAATGAAATAAAAATCTAGACAATTGGCAAAAAATTAAAATATTTTGTCTCAGGATGAAAATGAAATAACAACTCTTAAAATATTGGAATATAGTAGAAAAGAAAAAAGTGCTGGCAACAATTAGCTCTGAATATTCTCAGAATTTGAGGGTGCTTTTCATACCATATATTGGCATATTTGACTTTTTTCTCAGGCTGCTTGAAATCGGTGAAACACATATAAAGACAAAGACATTTTGATTCTGTAAATATCTGAAAATCCTCAATTTGTACTTCCAAAATATATTCACATATTAAGAAACAAAAATACCTTAAATACCTAGAAATTAAAGATGTGCTTTTGCATGTAGTAGTTACAAATAATAAACTATTTTCAGTTTTATCTAAGAGTGCTTTTGGATTAGTTTTTTAATCTCTGATGATTTCTGAGAAAAATAAAACTGCAAGTTGTGTATTTTCTGTTCACAAAGTCTCAGCTGCCTCCTAAAATTCACAAATATAACCTTATGATGCCTAGTGGCACTAATGTCTTGTATACTAAAGAAGAAGGAGAAAAACTTTGGGTTTCCCATGACCATTTATTTTAAATTCACATTGCATCTTATTTTCAAACTCTGAAATCATATTACATGGACTTTACTTCCTTTATCTAAACATCCTGATTCAATTTTCAATTTAAAGTGCTTTTGAATGTAATGTCATGCATGGAATCAAAAATAGAAGTATTGGTGTTTTACTTTCATACCCAGGAATAGTTTTGTTTTTAAGCCAGGTTTAAAGGAAACAGACCTATAAAGAGAGCTTATAGATTTCAGAATAATCTCAATAACCAATTACTTAGTTGAAGAAGATGAAGTCTAGGAGATAAAATAGCCAATCTATAAAACCCCGTGAGTCCCAATTTTTTTTTTTAGAAATTTTAATTTTAAAAAAGTAGAAGAAAGAATCATAACATATAAAGTAGTAAGATTGTCAAGCTGATGACCTCAGTGTTTGTAAAACAAAAACTATAAGTAGATTCGATGGTTGTTTAATAAAGTCTATGATTCAGTTACATATAACACGTTAATACATGCACAAAAGTCTTTCCTGTTTGAGAATGTTTTCATGGAGATTATCTGGTTTTCCCAGAACCTCCTTCTTTCCCATTTCTGTCTAAGCCTACTTTTCCTTCAGTGTGATTCATTGTTTTTCTATGATGTTAAATGTTCCTTTACTTTATGTAACATGATTAGAAGTTTTAAAAGGATATATTCATCAAAAACTTACAAATGTATGATTGTGATTTTACATTTGGTATCTTGAGACTTTTATTTTTTTTTCTTGTTAATGTGAAGTCTGGTCTGAAGCATCCTTTGAAGAGAGTTGAACAAACAACTCATTTTATATCTTTGCTAAAGACTCAGTCTTATGACATGGAAGAGAAAAATTAATCTCTGTGATCAAAGTTTATAATTTAAATTTTTACTTTGTATACTATTAATTTTAACCAGTAGTAGTAATTCCAGCATTTATTCTATAGATGTATTGGAATCTTGGAAGCAAACCTGCATGGCATATATAAAGTAGTAAAAAGAAACAATGGACATTTAAAAATAAAACACAAGAATAAACCAGTAGCTCTAATTAGGTTTTATAAAAATTACTCAACCAAATATCTAAAAATTAAGTTAGTTCTATTTAAAAGTGAATTTAAGAGATCAACTCATTTACTACATGACACATATCCTAAGTATTAAAGCCAAAGACAGAAGTACGTAAACTTAGTATTTTACAATTGAGTAGTTATTAGATTAAATATGCAATTTTAATATGAAAATTATTAAGTATCTCAATACTTCCAAAAATCAGGAAGTCAAGAAATGACTAGAATTTAAATACTGATAAGAAATATCACTAACAAATTCAGATACTATGCCAATAAACAAAATTAATTTACTTCATTTCTTCCATAAAATAAAATTCTTTGAATTTTTATTGCTTTGAAAATTACCATTCAATTAAATTGTAATATCTTTAGCATTTTACAAGTAAAATTAAGTAAAAAATAATTGAATTTAATATAATTTGCATTTCTTTGAACAATTATGGCTGTGTATATGTATATTCACTAACACATATTTATAATATCAGCAAAAATAAATTTGAAGGAAAGAATCTAGTTTCATGTTGAGTTCTGATTAAGGTTTAATCTCCAGTAAAACAAACAAGATGACTTTTTGACAGTTTGTGTTTTATCAGAAGAGAATCCTGATACTTAGGAGGCATTAAGGAATTATTATTGATGAGATGAATAAATAAACAATAATGGTTGATATCTGAGTCATTTTTCACTCAAATTCTTTATTATTGCTCTAAATTATTCTAGAGATGACTTCATTATTCTGACTTTTAAAATGTGAAAGGTTGATGGAACATGATCTCTAAATCTCCTTTCAGCACTAGTGTTCAGTGATGAACTAAAATTTAAGAAATCTGCTGTCTAAAGCAGGTTCCCAGTAATGAACTGGATTCCCCTTTTCAGAACAATGTCATGCTTTGAATAGAAAATTTCAAATCTTGCTAATTTTTTCTTATTCAAGAGAATCCCACAGTGTTTTACTTGTAATAAAATACTGTCTTTTAGGAGCCATTATTACATTCATCGTGTCTTTGTCTTAATGCAGGTTAAATGATATCTTTTATTTTTTTAGGGCGATACAGTTGCTGGGATAAACAATCAGTATTTGCAATATTCAGGGATTAAAAATTCTTTTCACACACTTTTTTAAAGCCCTCAAATTACTATTTTATTGATTTTTCTCTAATACTTTTTATTTGATGTTTATAACCTTAATTTTTTAATCAAAACCCTTTGCAAAGTGTAAATATTGTCATACTATATTACCCCAAACATTTGCCTAAGGACTTTCTTCAGTGAGGGAAAAATAGTGAAATTGAGTGACAGAGAAAATACACTTAACCCAGTAGACTGAAGAATAATTATAATTATTATTTATCTTTTAAAATATCTTTAAAATTTATCTTTTAAAAATCAAACTATGTGTGTATATATCTATATATCTATACACATATCTATCTATATATTTATCTATCTATATCACCCTGAAATCTTATTTTACAAATTCTTGGCAAAATAGCCACCTAGAGGAAAAAAACAAAGAAAAAACAGAATAGAAGAAAATATACCTGAAATTGGCTAGCAAAAATAAGTTAATGGATCAAGTTGCAAAGTTACTGTTTCCTTCATGATCCTATGATTTTTTAGAGAATGTGTATATTACATTTCATAATAGATATGCTTATGAATAATATAGATAAAATTTTATGGATTGAACCATGATTTTTCAATGAATTTACTTCATAGTTTGAGGTATCATATATCTGGTTTTGGGGTGATATTCATTTATCTGTGTCTTTTAACACTCTGCTTTTCGGTTTTCTACCAAAAATTTACTTCCAAAGACTCTATGTGAAATAATTTTCTGTGAATAATGCCTAAATACATTTCTGGGAGCTCCTACTTAAAGGGAGCCTGTAATGAATCACATTATGATGTGAATAATGCCCATTTATCTATTCTATGAGATCAGTTCAGGTTTCCAGAGATTGACATTTTAAAGTAAAGTAAAGCATTTTAAAGTATTTCATTGGAAAGAGCAATTCAGTACATAACCTTATACCATAAAATATACTCAGACATATTGTGAAGACACAAAGGTATAACTCTGGTATTTTACTACATCATTGTGAAACTGTCTTGCCATTTTTTAGAGATAGGTGAAGCAAGATATATGTGAATGTTTTGCATGTTATATTGAAATGACTGATTTATGTGTTTGCCTACACGGGAACATCATGGGGTGTAATATCCTCAGTGATAAACTTTATACTGTGTTATTCATCTTTGCCTTCCTACCATACAGTACAGTGACTTGAACTGAGGTGAAGCTGTAGCAAATGTTTATTGAACTGCAGCAGCTCTGTATGATTAAATAAGGATAAATTAGGCATGAGGTATTCCAAACTATGGGTTATTAAATACATGTATCACTGGTATCATTAATACAGATATCCCTCATTCGAGTTCATGTTTAAATATTCCATTTTCTCTGCGGGTCACAATAGTTTAATGTTCAGAAAATAATTTGGAGATTTCACATACTGATGGCAATCTTTTCAAATGTTTTTACTCAGTTCTTTGCTCTAGTAAATAGGGTCTATTACGCACAATTTTGATATTTTTAGTAGCTCCAGATTCAACAGTTTTAATCATCATCTTCCCCACAATTATTACTTATTTCCTCCCGGTAGGTAAAGATATCAGAGATGAGACTGTAAACAGACGATCTAAAGATAATGCTGTTGTTTTTATGAAATCTATGATAAAGAATTTCCCTTGGTTATTAATTCTAAAAGTTGCATTTCTACTATAGAAAACTTAATTAGAAGGCTAAGTTCCACATGTGATTTTCTGTAGAATGATTATATTCTTTAAAATCACAGTTAATACTGTCTTTTAATTTTTTTGTTTGTTTTGTTTTTTTGTTTGTTTTTGTGGTACGCGGGCCTCTCACTGTTGTGGCCTCTCCCGTTGCGGAGCACAGGCTCCGGACGCGCAGGCTCAGTGGCCATGGCTCACAGGCCCAGCCGCTCCGCGGCATGTGGGATCTTCCCGGACCGGGGCACGAACTTGTGTCCCCTGCATTGGCAGGCGGACTCTCAACCACTGCACTACCAGGGAAGCCCTGTCTTTTAATTTTATTAAATGCAATATTTTACCACTTATGCTGTTAATTTCTCTCTACTGTTTCTCAAGTGATACTACTTTTTTAAATGTAGCTTACAGTTATGTGGGTTTTTTTTTTTTCTTTAACCGTTTGAAGGACCTTTTTTTACTCTTTGGAGGCCCTTTCTACAATTTGTTGACTTATAAGGCAAAAACAATGAAATGAAGTTAACAACAAAAAAACCTTAAATATAATGTGTTTATATATGTGTGTATGCTTTTGGTTAGTTTTGCATTCGTTTTATAAGATAAGCAAAGTTTGTGCAAGTTAGTGGGTCTACTGTTTTTCTCTTAAATGAAATTAGCTACTCAACTCCTAGCTTCAAAAGATAAATGATACCTGCATCATCAGTCACAGATGGATTTGCAATTTGGGATAAATTTGAAGGATTGTCTTGTTTAAGTGTGGCTTTCAGCTGCATATTGTAGCATGCAAAATTTATCAGAGAACATCCAGGAAGAAAGTTTCTTTCTTTCTCCCTGCCTTTCACTCCTGTTTGATTCATATCTGCATGTCCAACAGCTAACAGTACCAATCAAATACACAGTGTTCAATAAATATTTGTTCATTCAACCAACATGTTACAGAAAATGGATTTGGATGTGTTATCTTACCTTTTATTTTCATTGTTGAAAATACTTTAGGTGATGTAGATGAACAAATTTGTCAAATTATCAAGGGTTTTCAGTTTTGTTTTCATTTTAAGACAGATGATAATTAAAGAGCGAGACAATCAAATATAAGGCCAGTTAATATGACAGTGAAAGTAAATTTAATGTGTTTAAATTTAGTTAATGCTATATAGTTAAGTCTGTGAGCATTTCAGCGTTTGTGTATCTTCAATATTCTTTGTCCCCTTTTTTTCTCTTAAAGAAGGGCTACACTGCACATAACCAAAAAGTTAAGCTTTTTCAGCTTTGTCTTTAAAAACAATTTAAGCTTTTAATGTTCCAGTATTTTTCATTTAGCTAAAAGTCATTATTTACTCTTGTTTGCAGTGCAAAATTATAAAAGATTTCATGAGAGTAATAGCTGCCTGCATATGTTATTCTGGAAATCTCATTTTTCTCAAAGGGTATTTGTTTGATTTGTAACCTAGACGTTATTAGAAATTTTATATTATAATTAAAATATGGTACTTAAGGGACTTCCCTGGTGGTGCAGTGGTTAAGAATCTGCCTGCCAATGCAGGGGACACGAGTTCAAGCCCTGGTCCAGGAAGATCCCACATGCCGTGGAGCAACTAAGCCCGTTTGCCACAACTACTGAGCCTGCGCTCTAGAGCCTGCGAGCCACAATTACTGAGCCCATGTGCCACAACTACTGAAGCCCACGCGCCTAGAGCCCGTGCTCCGCAGCAAGAGAAGCCACCTCAGTGAGAAACCCGCGCACCGCAATGAAGAGTAGCCCCCGCTTGCCGTAATTAGAGAAAGCCCACGTGCATCAACAAAGACCCAACGCAGCCAAAAATAAATAACTTTATAACAACACCAAAAAAAAATCAGAAAAGTATTTTAAAAATAAATAAATAAAATGTGGTACTTAAATACAGGGAATACTTTTCATAATCCTGTCCATGCACTAAAGTAAATTAATCTATACTTGGCACTTCACAAATATTTTAAAATTTAATCGTCTTAAGAACACTGTAAATGTTTTATTCCAATATTACAAATGAAAAAGTGAAGTTCAGAATATTTAAGTAGCTTTCCCAACATATTGCTTTTGATAAGTGGCAGAGCCAGGATTTAAATAAAAATATGCCACATTGGAAAGCCTTTACCTTTTGCTGAAATATGTACTACTTTCCTCATAGGGCCTCCTATTGCTTCCATTTAATTCCAAGGTCATTTATTGAGCTTCTGTTATGTACAAAATATGACAGTCTGGGTATTGACTTTTGTCTGTGGGCTTTATGACACCTCAGATGATTTAATTCAACCCAAGTCTCTCTTTAAAGACATTCTGTATTTATACACGTGACTGGTCAAAAAAATGTAAGCTATATTTCCTGTGATTTTTTTTTCCTTTCATGTACTTCTAATTTTTTTTATAGAATTGCTCCCTATTCTTAGACCAATATCCCATATTAACGTTTAGTCTGAAAATTTCCTTCATTAACCATAATTATTTGCCTCTTTTTCTTGTTTGGGCATCAACCAAGAGGTGCTTTGGAGAATATCAGGTCAATAAATCAATAGAATCCATAAATGTGAGGGCCATAAAGAAAATTAGAAATTAGAAATCATGAGTCCTCATCTTGAAAAGAATGTGTGGAGGAAGGATGCTTAGAAATTAAATGAATTTCTGAGAATCGGGCATCTGATAAGGAGCCCAGACGTTAAGACTCTCAGGCTTTCATTGTATATTTCTGCAATTCCTTCAGCCAGCGTTCAGTACTGTCTGCCCATTTTTACTTGACTTCTTTCACTTCTACAATTGTTTATTTTGTTTTCTGTATTTGACTACTTATCCCCCCTACAGACACAAACTCCTTGAAGTCAAGGTTTAACTTCATCAAGAAGTCCTGTTATGTTTTTGAAGGGTCTCATGGAATATTTCATAATTTAAACAAGATATTGGGTGCTTCTAAAGAGTATTAACAAGCGAAAAAGCTATATACTAGCTTTCTGCGGTCCTAGAAAAATGCTGTTAAAATCAGTCCATGATTTTTTTCTGATGAGATCAGACAGCTTGTATAAAGTCTTAACTCTGTGTATAAAGCTATCAAACTCTTTGAAAAGAGACTACCACAAAAAAAGAAAATACAAATCAGCCAAAGAAAAAAGAAAAATAATTTTCTTAGTTGATCTTTGAAATGCATAATGCCTTGTTTTCATATTCACAACAGTATTGGGAGTTGATTTAGCATTAAGATCAGTGACAAAATAACTCGATTAATACTTTCTACTCCAATATCATTCTAAAATAAGAAAATATATCTGTCTCATTTGATGACAGGAAGGATAATCAATAATCGGTGAGAGCATTTAGTGGTCAGATAAACATTAACTGTATGAATGAAGAAATTAAAAATATTTATTACTATAGGTGATCTACAGTTTTATACTTTACAGTTCAACTAAAATAACATTTGCCAAAGCCAAACGTATGACATTTTAAATACAGACGTTTACATATAATGCAACACACATCTAAAAGTAAATATTTCCCGATAGTTAGAGACATACATACTTATTAGCATCATCATCTTTGAATAATATAGTATTAAATGATTCAGTGAGATTTGGAATAAGAACATGATCCATGGAGGAACACTATCTGAATATGAGCCAGTGTGGCATGTGCCTGAGTTTCCAGGGCCTTGGACTCCTTGCCTCTTTATTTCCTCTCATTCCAAAAATAAAGGTTCATGACTCTGGGGATAAACCTCCTCTGGTCATCATTCAGATGACTCACTGCCCACTCTTTTAGCGGAAAGTTTTTCTCACAGATGAGAAGATGCTCCACTCAGTCCCAACCTGGAGCTATTGCAGCATCTGGTCATGTTTCTTTGACCACCAGAAGTGGTTCCGTATAACTGAGTACGTCCATGCTCACTTAGGAATGAGCACAAATGTGGATCCCATTCTTGGTTATCAACCTAGGTTCTGTATGACCTGGAAGTTCTGTAGAGATGAATGTGTCCTCCCAAAAGTTCCTGTTGCTGGCTTATAGCTAGAAGTGATATATTGCTATTCTTGAGCCAGGGTTCTATACTCTCTATAACTGAACCAGAGAAAAGCTTCATCGTTATAGAAAATGTTGTCCAAATACATGGCTATCTGAGCATCATATAGTTTACATCTAGAAAAAAAAGTCCAAGCTAGATATTTGGCCAAACTGTTGAAATTTTGCAAAAGTTTAACCTTTACAATCTTATACAACATAATTATTACTTCTTTTCTGCCTTTTAATTAAGCAATAAGTTTTTCTGACTATGAATGAAATGAAGTCAGATGGAAGCTTTTACAGAATATCTTGGCAGATAGAGTATATATTGTCAGAATAAAAATTTTGGTTTGCATTTTTTAAATCATTTCGAATGATGCACTTTATTTTAAAAGACTTAGCAATTTGTTAACATAAACATGCTATATCTTAGAAGCAGATATACAAGCTTGCCAGCAAAATGAGCAAAATTAATTTTCTTTATAACCAAATGGCAACATCTGACTTTACATCCTGGAATTCATTGTAGGTAAATGAACGTGATCGTCTTCTAAGATTTGTTGGTCTCTGAGGTCTTCCTTCTATCAAGTCTAAATAGATGTCAGATTTCAGAAAACGTGTGTAACTGTCTTGCTCCATGAGCTGATACACTCTGCTTTGTGCAGCATCAAAACTGTGGAGGGTGGGTTGGGTGATGCTCCTGGTGATGATTTCTTTGGTGTGAAAATCAAGGTTAACCTGGATAATAAAAACAATAATAAAAGTGTAATTATCGTCAATCTACTTAAGTAAACACCTTTGAGAAACAGAAGTAAAGGACTGACTCCACGTTGGAGGGGGCATACGGCACTTGGATGCTTGGTGCTTTTCCTGTTGTGGGTCCAGGGATCCAGTGATTCACTCTGGGCTGGCATGTTACCTGGCTCTTCTCTCCCTTTGCACCCGGTCCTTATCAGTCTCTGCCAGTGTAGGATCATGGAACAGTGTAATGTTAGGTGTCCTAGAGGTCATTAGATTCAACTCATTTTCAAAGTGAAAACTAAACTTTGTAGAAATTCAATTATTTTGAGTGAGGGCAAGCAGTGTGTTTGGGGCATATTTGGGATTTCAATGTGAGGCTTTTGCTATATCCCAGTGCTCTTTTCATTATATTATGATGTTTTCCTACAAGCAAACGTGTGCTGAAAATGCCTATATGCATATATATGTGTGTGTGTGTATATATATAAAGATATAAAATCCTTTAACGCTTTTTATCAAAACATTGATGATATATTCGGCTTTGATGGTGCTCAGTTTTCAGTTTTCACGTAGGTGTCTTTTCCTTCGTGGGTAACACCACATAACCAGCTGCCTTTGTTTACTTGTGTGTAAGGGGAAGACAGGATAATACTTTGAAACACAAAACAGATTGAGACATACTGAAACAAGGAAAATAACTGTCATTTCATGTGCAACAGTATCTACATAAGCAGTGCTACCTCGTGGACAGCAACAATTTATAGTCAAACAGAACTCTTAACAGTGACAGATTATCAGTTCTACACTTCTGTGAAAAGACACTATTTATTGAGCACGTACTAAAAATACAGAAACTGTAATTCATATTCAAGGATAGTGAAGTAATATTTGCTGGTTTAATAGCCATTTTAGCAGTTGTTTCATACAGTTACCTCATACTGAGCTTGCAGTAAAAAAAAAAATCACAATTGTTTTTTCACTTGAACCGTTGCCAAATTAGGTTTTCCTCATCTTTCTATTATGAAATTTTCTTTTAGTCCATCTTAATGTGTAGGGATAATAATTACAGGGCAAATGAAACTTTGTACAAGTAGATGAGCTAACATTAAAATAGTACATAATACAAACTTCTTGATTTCTCTTACCTTCATCACGTACAAAAATCTTTAGTTTCTACAAGCAGTTACTTGTGCTAAGGTGATAAACATGATAAATGAATGAATCTAAATGTTGCAATTAATTGTGTTCACTCTTAGTCTAGAATAAAATACCCTGAGGAGTAACTTCAGTTATACCTTTCCTTCCATAAGCAATATCTTATAATGCATTCTGTTTGTAAATAGAAATCTATATACAGGCAGACCTTGGAGATATTGCGGGTTCCCTTCCAGACCACCTCAGTAAAGGGGATATCGCAATAAAGTGAGTCACACAAATTTTTTGGTTTCCCAGTGCATAAAAATGTTATGTTTACATGATAATCCATTAAGTGTGTGATAGCATTATGACTAAAAAAACAACATACATCCCTTAATTAAAAAATACTTCATTGTGCAAAAAGGCTAACCATCAGCTGAGCCTTCAATGAGTCACAGTAGAAACATCAAAGATCACTGATCACAGATCACCATAGCAAGTATAATAATAATGGAAAAAGTAAGAATTATTGTGAGAACTACCTAAATGTTACATAGAGATATGAAGTGAACCAATGCTGTTGGAAAAATGGCACTGATAGACTTGTTCAAGGCAGGGCTGTCACAAACCTTCAATTTGTAAAAAACAAAATATATGTGAAGTGCAATAAAGTGAAGAGAATAACATGAGACATGCTTGTAAATAACCACCATTTTTGTTTCAACAAAATTCTGACCTTTCTGTTAGAATGTATGGCAGTACCGATTTGATGAAGACATATTCTCTCAAAAAATTTTCAAACAGATGTAAATTTTTACAATCATCTTTACCTCTTGTGGAGCATCATTCTGTATAAATTTCTCATATATTGCTTTTGCTTTATGAATTATTTGTTGAGGGTCTTTGCTTTTCTTGAAATCTTCACAGGCTATCCAAAATTCAATGTTTTCCTCACTGAATTCAGTTTTAAGAAATCTGGTAAAAGTCTCCAGTCCATCTACCAAGGAAAGAAGTGATATATTTTAACTAAAAAATATTGATACTGAGAATATATGCTACTTGATATTGAAGTACAACTGTGAGTGTTAGCAGAAGCAGCGTCTTCCCTCTAATTCAGGGCAGTAGCACACATCTTGCTCATGAGGAACCATGTTAACAATTAGCTGAAATCTTCACAACTATGAAAGGTAAGTACCATTTCTGTTGAAATGAGGCTGGTATCATACTTAGACCTGAGTAACAGGGACCTTAAATCTGGACCTCACTTTGGGTTTCTCTCAGCTGTGCCTTTCCTTGGGGTGAGTGTCGTAGGGTTATTCTACAGAGCCAAAGAGCCATTCCAGCTGGAGATCATCTCTCAACTTCTAGACCATGCTTCTTGGACTCAGGACCCTGAAATTCCCTTTAAAAGGCTTTGTGGGGCTTCCCTGGTGGCACAGTGGTTGAGAATCTGCCTGCTAATGCAGGGGACACGGGTTCGAGCCCTGGTCTGGGAGGATCCCACATGCCATGGAGCAACTAGGCCTGTGAACCACAACTACTGAGCCTGCGCGACTGGAGCCTGTGCTCCGCAACAAGAGAGGCCGCGATAGTGAGAGGCCCGTGCACCGCGATGAAGAGTGGCCCCTGCTTGCCACAACTAGAGAAAGCCCTTGCACAGAAACAAAGACCCAACACAGCAAAAATAAATAAATAAATTAATAAACTCCTACCCCCAACATTTTCAAAGAAAAAAAAAAAAGGCTTTGTGTTTCCAGGATTGGCACAGTCCTCTTCCCCAGATACATCCACCAAAGGCACCTGTCTCAGTGGAATGCACACCCCAAGGCTTGAGTGTGGACAGGACTTGAATTTGCATGCTGGAGTGTCCACCCAAATGTGCAAAGAGGCCTCTCACAGTGTGGAACCAAACCATGGGTGGAAAGTGAAGGGAGGTGGGCTATGCTTATAGGGTAGAACTGGGAAGAGTCTGAGAATTTTATATTCAAACGTAATCTACCGTGTGTCACAATAGAAGGATAAAATGGTTTTTTTTGTTTTGTTTTTTGTGTTTTTTTTGCGGTATGCGGGCCTCTCACTGTTGTGGCCTCTCCCATTGTGGAGCACAGGCTCCGGACGCGCAGGCTCAGCAGCCATGGCTCATGGGCCCAGCCGCTCCGCAGCATGTGGGATCTTCCCGGACCGGGGCACGAACCCATGTCCCCTGCATCGGCAGGCGGACTCTCAACCACTGCGCCACCAGGGAAGCCCAAAATGTCTATTTTTAACAGTTTATTAGCCTGATCTGTAACTCTTAAGCATTTAGAAATATAGTATGGGGCCTCTATTTTTACTTTTTTCCTGAGGCCCATGAATGTTAGGGGCAGGTATCAAGTCTTATGGAAGACTGCCAGGGTTCAAGTTCTTGTTCAGCTAGTTACTATGTGGTCCTGAGTGAATTACTTTTCCTTTCTGTGTCTCAGTTTCTCAATATTTAAAATTAAGATAATGATAAAACAGACCTGATAGAGCTGTTTAGAGAATTAAATGTGCCAAAATGTGCAGGACGCTTAAAACAGAAACTGGCGTATAGCAAGTACTCTATCTGGGTTTTGATGGGGGGTGTGATGGTTATGATGATGTTGATGATTTTGATGACTATCGTTTTTTTTAGGCTCAGTTAGGTAAAGTTTCATAGCTAAAACTGTGGCAGACTCAGGATTCAACACTAAGACAATCTGACTTTAATACTAGGGTTCTTTCAACTATTTATGATATTCTACTTTTTTGGGCTAATAGGTTTTTGGTTTTTTTTTCATTTATTTTTGGTCGTGTCGGGTCTTTGTTGACGCGCTTGGGTTTTCTCTAGTTGCGCGAGCGGGGTCTACTGTTCGTTGCGGTGCGCAGGCTTCTCATTGTGGTGGCTTCTATTGTTGTGCAGCACCGGCTCTAGGCACGCGGGCTTCAGTAGTTGTGGCTCGAGGGCTCTAGAGCGCAGGCTCAGTAGTTGTAGCACATGAGCTTAGTTGCTCCGTGGCATGCGGGATTTTCCCAGACCAGGGCTCGAACCCGTGTCCTCTGCATTGGCAGGCAGCTTCTTAACCACTGTGCCACCAGGGAAGCCCCGGTATTTTTTAAAAAAATTAAACTTCTTTGAGAAAATTATAGATTCACGTGTAGTTGCAGGAAATAACAGAGACAGAGCCCATGTACCCTTTATCCAGTTTCCACCAATATAACATCTTGTAAAACTGTAGTAAAAATATCACAAATAGGATAATGATATTGATATAGTTAAGATATAGAATATTTCCATGATTACAAGGTTATCTCATGTTGCCTTTTTACTGTTATACTCACATTTTTCCCACACCCAACCCCTCCTTAAATGTTAGGAACCAATAGTCTGTTCTCCATTGCTGTAATTTGGTCAATTCAAGAATATGGTATAAGTGGAATCATGTAGTATATATTGTTTGGGGTGGCTTTTTTCATCTACCATGATCCGCTGGAGATTCATCAGTATAGCAGTAATTTGTGCCTTTTCATTGCCGTGTTGTATTCCATGGTATGGATTTGTTTAACCATTCCTGTTGAAGGTTTTGGGGAGCAGTTATCAATAAGGATGCTATAAACATTTATGTATAGATTTTGTGTGTGTGTGTGTAGATGTAAGTTTTCATTTCTGTGGGATAAGAGAAGTGAAGCTGTTCAGTTAATGGTATTTGAAATAGAGAAGAGAGCATTATAGAAGCATTGAGAAAAGGTAAAAATGTTCCTTCTAGATTTTTCAGATAAATTTTCTCAGGGACTTCCCTGGCAGTCCAGTGGTTAAGACTCTGTGCTCCTAACGCGGGGAGCACATGTTTGATCCCTGGTTGGGGAACTAAGATCTCACATGCTGCACAGCACAGCCAATAAATAAATAAATAAATAAATAAATAAATAAATAAATAAATATTCTCAGAGAAATTCACATTTGAGTTGGATACAAACAATTTTTAGCAATCTTTCTTTAGATTTGTTCTCTACTCATAGTTATGACCTATTTCTCTTTCTGCTATCACAGGTGAGTTATTACACGAGGAAGTTTCATGAGTGCTGTCTAGATTTCTCACCTAGCAGCGTTTGAAATATTCTTCTTCCTAGGATTCTAGGACACCATACCTCCTAATTTATACCATCCGATTACTTTAAGCCTGGCTGTTCCCTGGTTAAATGTGATGTTCGCTGGGATTCTGTTCTTTACATTCTTCTCCTTTTCTTGCCTCTTCTACCTCCCTTTTCTTTCTCTATCCTCCTGTATCCTCGCTTTCTAACATTTTTCCTGAAACTCCTTTCCCCCTTATTTCCCTCTGTACTTTATGCATACTGCTGGCACCTACAGGCAAAATAAGGCATTACAAACAATCTTGCAAACCAGTAAAGTTTCTCTGAGTTAAATTTTGATCTAATTAAAAGATTTTAATCTCATTGCAAGAAATCATTAGAAGAAAATTTTTCTCTTCACCTCAGATATTCCTCCAGCTACTGATCTATATCTTTCTCCTTACAAAGTCTTTTGAGTAAGCTTTCTGCAGTTGGTCTCTTAATCCCCTTCACGCATTTACCTCCCCATACACTAAAATGTGGTTTCTACTCAACGCTTGACTTAAATAATTTTTACCAAAATGACTTACTGTAATATTCCATGGAAAAAATTTTTTTCCAATCCATATATTACTTCATCTCTCTATGACAGCAGGCAAAGATGAAATATGTCTGTAATTCTTTTCTATGACACATACACTCTTGAGTTTCTTCTTATATCTCTGACTACTGCTTTTCTAAATACTTCTCAGTTTATCCTTCTTCCTTCTTCCCTTTAATTCCAATTCCAGGGCAATCACTTCAACACTTTAACACAATGAATATGCTGATGATTTTCAGAAATGATCTCCGGCTCAGATCTCTTTCCTGAGCTCCAAGCTCATATCACCCAACATTTGGTAAACATCTCCACTGAATTTCCCACCAAAATAATCACATCACAGCTGAATTCAATATCTTCACCCAAAAGCTTCCCAGAGTGTTTCCCACGCAATGACACCATCCACTCAACAACTTAACCCACAACCCTGGCATCCTTAGGGATCCCCAATTTTCTTTTCAACTCAATTGATAATCAAATCTTCTCAACTTTATCTTCTTTATGTATCATGCATCTGTCTTTTTATTTTTATTCAATCTGGAATTACCCTTATTCAGACCAGGATCATATTTTACATAGATTATTATAAAAACCTTCTAAATGGTGACTCTGACTCCAGGCTTCACTTGCTTCCCTCCCCTGCTAACCGCCCCCCCCAACACTTTCCAAGTTATTATTCACATTCTAGTCAGTAATATCTTTCTAGAGTACAAACTTAATTATGTTTCTTCACTGTTGAAAATTTTCCAACAATGCCCTTAATCTCTTTCCACTCTCTTTCTCACACTCTAAGCTCCAAGCACAGTGAAATAACTTAGAGTTCCATTCATGTGCCATGTTCCCACATCTCTTTAGCTTCTATTGAAAAGATTTTCTCTTCCTACTCCAATTTTATCAATCTAATTTCATCAGACTAATCTGTATCACCCATTGAAGTTTAAATTAGAGATCACTTTATCTGGAAAGATTTCACTGATCTCTCAAGAATAAGTTGGGTGTCCTTCATATATGACTTCCTACACTGGGTAACATTTAAACTATTGTGCTGCAGTTGCTTCCTTATTTTTGTTTCTCATGCTATATTGTGAGATTCATGAGATGAAGGCCCTTGTCTAATTTGCCACAAAAATCCCCAGCATGAAGGAATCACTCAATATTTACTTACTGAAAGAAATAAGTAATAATTGAACACGTGAGAAAAAGTACAAATTTTCATTAAAAATACAAAAGTTCTAGCAAAAAAATCTTGTTGAGGAGGCAGAGATGAGTCTGGGGATCATGATATGTTTGGGATTTGTGGGTCAGGGTACAGAGGAAAAAAGAGAAGAAAGAAAGATGCAGAGGGTGCCTGGAAGTCTACATGCAGGTTACCTGTAGATCCTTGGCTGAGGGTCAGGCTGTACACGGGCAGAGCAAACTCTGTGAAGCCCAGAAGAGTATAGCTACAGTGATGCTGAGAGGTAAATGGAGATCAGGGAGTTTGCATGGGTCTGGGAGACTTTGGATTTCTGGCCCAGCTATAGTGGAGATACCCAAGAAAGGCTATATTTTTGGTATAAATACTACAGGCAAGGTCTTTGTCCTCAAACTAAGATAAATTGGAAAGAGATTGGTTTTAAATATCAAACTGATCAGAAAGAATCAAGAGGATCCACCCGTGATTTAACTGACTGCCAGAACAATAATCTAATGCTGTTTAAAGGAAGACAGCATAATCTAGACTCCTATATCTTCCTCCTTGCACACATACAATAAAAATTTATTAGGCATGCAAGAAATGTCTAATGTGACCCATTATCAATAACAAAAGTGGTCAATAGAAACAGATACCTGAAACACAAGATACCTGAAATGTTGGAAATAGCACAATGTTGAAGAATGAAAAGGTTAAAAAAGACATAAGGAGTGAATAGATGCAAAAACTCAGAAAAGAAATTGAAACTATAGAAAACAATCAAATGGAACTTCTAGAACTAAAATGGAAAATACCTGAAGCAAAAAAAATTCATTGGATCATCATGACAGCAGATTAACAACTGCCTAAGAAAAGATGAGTAGACTAGAAGACGGGAAAATAGAAATTATTTAATTTAGGATAGTAGAGGAC
The DNA here is from genome assembly GCF_951394435.1 of Stenella coeruleoalba. Lineage (NCBI taxonomy): Eukaryota > Metazoa > Chordata > Mammalia > Artiodactyla > Delphinidae > Stenella > Stenella coeruleoalba. Next base: position 133,357,179 of record NC_137169.1, read on the forward strand.
TTCCCTGGTGGCACAGTAGTTAAGAATCTGCCTGCCAGTGCAGGGGACATGGGTTTGAGCTCTGGTCTGGGAAGATCCCAAATGCAGCAGAGCAACTAAACCCATGTGCCACAACTACTGAACCTGAGTTCTAGAGCCCACAAGCCACAAATACTGAGCCCACCGTGTGCCACAACTACTGAAGCCCGCGTGCCTAGAGCCTATGCTTGGCAACAGGAGAAGCCACCACAATGAGAAGCCCACACACTACAACAAAGAGTAGCCCCCGCTCACCACAACTAGAGAAATCCCACGCACAGCAATGAAGACATAACACAGCTAAAAATTTTAAAAAAATTTAAAAAAAAGGATAGCACGAAACGAGGGGGAAAATTTCACAATTATACTTCCAGATTTTAATTCTGTTCACTCATACATTTATAGAACAAATAGACAGAATGTCAATCAGAATATGTAAAACTTGAACATTATCAACTAAATTGAACTAATTGACAATTATATGATATTCTACCAAATACATATTTTCAAGTGCACAAGCAAGATTATCTAAGATGGATCACATGCTAGAATGTAAAATGAATATAAATAAATGTCAAAAGATTGAAGTCTTACACAGTATGTCCTTTGCCCATAACGGTTTTAATCAAAAATCAACTGGTCATTTTCACAGTGTTGATTCTTCCAATCCAACAACATGGTATATCTCTCCATCTGTTTGTATGATCTTTAATTTCTTTCATCAGTATCTTACAGTTTTCTGCATACAGGTCTTTTGTCTCTTTAGGTAGGTTTATTCCTAGGTATTGTTTCTTTTTGTTGCAATGGTAAATGGGAGTGTTTCCTTAATTTCTCTTTCAGATTTTTCGTCAATAGTGTATAGGAATGCAAGAGATTTCTGTGCATTAATTTTGTATCCTGCAACTTTACCAAATTCATTGATTAGCTCTACTAGTTTTCTGGTAGTGTCTTTAGAATTCTCTGTGTATAGTATCATGTCATCTGCAAACAGGGACAGCTTTACTTCGTCTTTTACAATTTGGATTCCTTTTATTTCTTTTTCTTCTCTGATTGCTATGGCTAAAACTTCCAAAACTATGTTGAATAAGAGTGGTGAGATTGGACAACCTTGTCTTGTTCCTGATCTTAGAGGAAGTGGTTTCAGTTTTTCACCATTGAGAACAATGTTGGCTGTGGGTTTGTCATATATGGCCTTTATTATGTTGAGGTAAATTCCCTCTATGCCTATTTTCTGGAGGGTTTTTATCATAAATTGGTGTTGAATTTTGTCAAAAGCTTTCTCTGCATCTATTGAGCTGATCATATGGTTTTTATCCTTCAATTTGTTAATATGATGCATCACACTGATTGATTTGCATATATTGAAGAATCCTTGCATTCCTGGTATAAACCCCACTTGATCATGGTGTATGATCCTTTTAATGTGCTGTTGGATTCTGTTTGCTAGTATTTTGTTGAGGATTTTTACATCTGTGTCCATTGGTGATATTGGCCTGTAGTTTTCTTTCTTTGTGACATATATGTCTGGTTTTGGTATCAGGGTGATGGTGGCCCCATAGAATGAGTTTGGGAGTGTTCCTCCCTCTGCTATATTTTGGAAGAGTTTGAGAAGGATAGGTGTTAGCTCTTCTCTAAGTGTTTGATACAATTTGCCTGTGAAGCCATCTGGTCCTGGGCTTTTGTTTGTTGGAAGATTTTTAATCACAGTCTCAGTTTCAGTGTTTGTGATTGGCCAGTTTATATTTTCTATTTCTTTCTGGTTAGTCTTGGAAGGTTGTGCTTTTCTAAGAATTTGTCCATGTTTTCCAGGTTGTCCATTTTATTATCATATAGTTGCTTGTAGTAATCTCTCATGATCCTTTGTATTTCTGCAGTGTCAGTTGTTACTTCTTTTTCATTTCCAATTCTATTGATTTGAGTCTTCTCCCTTTTTTTCTTGATGTGTCTAGCTAATGGTTTATCAATTTTGTTTATCTTCTCAAAGAACAAGCTTTTAGTTTTATTGATCTTTGCTATTGTTTCCTTTATTTCTTTTTCATGTATTTCTGGTCTGATCTTTATGATTTCTTTCCTTCTGCTAACATTGGGGTTTTTTGTTCTTCTTTCTCTAATTGCTTTAGGTGTAAGGTTAGATTGGTTATTTGAGATGTTTCTTGTTTCTTGAGGTAGGATTGTATTGCTATAAACTTCCCTCTTAGAACTGCTTTTGCTGCATCCCACAGGTTTTGGGTCATTGTGTTTTCATTGTCATTTGTTTCTAGGTATTTTTTGATTTCCTCAATGATCTCTTGGTTATTAAGTAGTGTATTGTTTAGCCTCCATGTCTTTGTATTTTTTACAGATTTTTTCCTGTAATTTATATCTAGTCTCATAGCATTGTGGTCAGAAAAGATACTTGATATGATTTCATTTTTTAAAAATTTACCAAGACTTGATTTGTGCCCCAAGATATGAACTATACTACCCAAAGCAATCTACAGATTCAATGCAATCCCTATCAAACTACCAATGGCATTTTTCACAGAACTAGAACAAAAAATTGCACAGTTTGTATGGAAACACAAAAGACCCTGAATAACCAAAGTAATCTTGAGAAAGAAAAATGGAGCTGGAGAAATCAGGCTCCCGGACTTCAGACAATACTACAAAGCTACAGTCATCAAGACAGTATGGTACTGGAACAAAAATAGAAATATAGATCAATGTAACAGGATAGAAAGCCCAGAGACAAACCCACGCACATATGGTCACCTTATCTTTGATAAAGGAGGCAAGAGTATACAATGGAGAAAAGACAGCCTCTTCAATAAGTGGTGCTGGGAAAACTGGACACCTACACTTAAAAGAATGAAATTAGAACACTTCCTAACACCATACACAAAAATAAACTCAAAATGGATTAAAGACCTAAATGTAAGGTCAGACACTATAAAATTCTTAGCGGAAAACATAGGCAGAACACTCTGTGACATAAATCACAGCAAGATCCTTTTTGCCCAATGGAAATAAAAACAAAAATAAATAAATGGGACCTAATGAAACTTAAAAGCTTTTCACAGCAAAGGAAGCCATAAACAAGATGAAAAGACAACCCTCAGAATGGAAGAAAATATTCACAAATGAAGCAACTGACAAAGGATTAATCTCCAAAATATACAAGCAGCTAATGCAGCTGAATATCAAAAAAACAAACAACCCAATCCAATAATGGACAGAAGACCTAAATAGACATTTCTCCAAAGAAGATATACAGGTAGCTAACAAACACATGGAAGAATGTTCAACATCACTAATCATTAGAGTAATGCAAATCAAAACTACAATGAGGTATCACCTCAAACCAGTCAGAATGGCCATCATCAAAAAATCTAGAAACAATAAATGCTGGAGAGGGTGTGGAGAAAAGGGAACCCTCTTGCATTGTTGGTGGGAATGTAAATTGATACAGCCACTATGGAGAACAGTATGGAGGTTCCTTACAAAACTAAAAATAGAGCTAACATATGACCCAACAATCCTACTACTGGGGATATACCCTGAGAAAAACATAATTCAAAAACAAACATGTACCAGGATGTTCATTGTAGCTCTATATACAAGAGCCAGGATATGGAAGTAACCTGAGTCCCTTGACAGTTGAATGGATAAAGGAGATGTGGCACATATATACAATGGAATATTACTCAGCCATATGAGGAAACGAAATGGAGTTATTTGTAGTGAGGTGGATGGACATAGAGTCCAGAGTGAAGTAAGGCAGAAAAACAAATACCATATGCTAACACATATATATGGAATCTAAAAAAAAAAAAAAGGTTCTGAAGAACCGAGGGGAAGGACATGAATAAAGATAGAGACGTAGAGAATGGACTTGAGGACACGGGGAGGGGGAAGGGTAAGCTGGGACAAAGTGAGAGAGTAGCATGGACTTATATATACTACCAAATGTAAAATAGCTAGTCGGAAGCAGCCGCATATCACAGGGAGATCAGTTCCGTGCTTTGTGACCATCTAGAGTGGTGGGATAGGGTGGGTGGGAGGGAGATGCAAGAGGGAGGAGATATGGGGATATATGTATATGAATAGCTGATTTACTTTGTTATAAAGCAGAAACTAACACACCATTGTAAAGCAATTATACTCCAGTAAAGGTGTTAAAAAAATCAACTAGTAACATAGCTTTAAAAGCCCCCAAATATTTGGAAATAAAACAACACATATAAATAATTTATTGATCAAAGAAGGAATCAAAAGAGAAATTAGAAAGTATTTACAATTGAATTATAATAAAAATACAGCACATCAAATTTTGTAGGATGCAATTTAAACCGCATTTAGAGGGAAATTTACCACATGAAATGCTATACTAGTAAAAAATAAAATCTGAGTTTCTACTTTAAGAAGCTTTAAAAACAAGAGAAAATTAAAGCCACAGTAAGTTGAAGGAAAAAAAATTATAAAACAAGGCTATATAAAAGAAAACAAACCATAGAGAAAATTTACAAAGCCAAAAGTTGGTTGTTCAAAAACATTAATAAAGTAGAACTCCTAGTGAGGCTGTTTCATGGTAGTAGGAAGAAAATCAGTGATATTTCCACAGATCTTAGGCATATTACAAAGATAGTAAATATTATGAATGATTTTATGCCAATAAATATAATTTAAATAAAATGGGAAAATTGTGTAAAGAAAGCCTACCCAAACTGACACTGAAGTGAAAAATCTGAAACTATTAAATTAATAGATTTTTATAATAAAAATACCACCCCCCCAAAATAAAATCTTGGGCCCAGATTTGGTGAATTTCATCAAACATTTAAGAAAAAAGTATTCTAATGTTATACAACTTACAGAAAACAGTGGAGGGATGAATAATTTCCTTCTCATTTTAAGGGGCTAGGATGACTCTAATACCAAAACCTGACAAATGTAACACCAACAGCACCCCCAGAAATAACGATTAAGAAAGGAAAAGAAAATTATAGACCAATGATCACAGATGTAAAGATTCTGAACAAAATATTAGAGACTTAAATTCAGGAATTTAAAGAGGGAGAAGCATACATTCTAGCATTAAGGCAAAAAAATTGTGAAGTAAATGATAGCTTTCTTTGTCTACTCAACTTATTTTCACTTATATTCATTTCTTCTATTCACTGTTCTCTAGAACTATTCCTCATGGTCCATGATTATTTGTGATATAGTAAGTTCCATATAGAATGAAGCAAGAAGAATGAATAGGGTAGAACTATGGTGATAACTAAGAGGGTTTGCATTTTTAACATGTTTAAAGGTTTTGAGGGCTAAGTGCTGTTCATACACATTACTACATTTAATACTACAACATATGTCTGGAATATGTCCTATATTAATTTTCGTAGCTGAGAAAACTGAGATTCATATAAATTCAATTGTCTCAGATCTCAGTTTTCAAACAAACAAGTTGTAGAAGTATATCTTTCTCAAGAAGGCAGCACTTTCTGTCATAGGTAGAGTAACAGTCCTTCAAAGATGTCCATGTCCTAACCCTCAGAACCTGTGACTACATTACCTGACATGGAGCAAAAGCTTTGCTGATGTGTTTAAGGTTAAGAACCTTGAGAGGGGCAAATTATCCTGGATTATCCAGGTGGACCCAATCTCATCACATGAGTGCTTAAAAGTGAAGGAGGAAAGCAGAGAAGTGGGTCAGGGGAATGCGATGTGAGAAGCACTCTTGCTGCCCTTCAAGATGGCAGAAGATGGTCAAGAGCCAGAGTGTGGTGGCTTCCAGAGGGTGAGAGTGGCCTTAGTTTAGAGCCAGCAAGAGAATGGAGACCTTGGTCCAAAAGTGCAAAGAGCTGACTTCTGCCAAGAACCCAAATGGATAGGAAAGGGATTCTCCCCAAGACCTTCCACAGAGGACAACAGCCTGCTGACACCTTGATTTTTTTTCCAGTGAGATCCGTGCTACACCTCTGACCTACAGAACTGTAAGATAATATATTTGTGTTGTAAGTCCCTAAAGTTATCATAGCTTGTTACACAGCCACAGGAAACTACTGTAGTCCTCAAATCATGTGTTACATGTCACCATTTACTTCTCCTATATCTAGAACTTGTCCTGTTTGTCGTGAAGCATTGTGTGTTCATTTTTGTTTTTAATGCTGAAAGCAACTGTTTGATTATATTAGAGATCCAGGAACTTAATGTAAGAGAACAACAGCCAGAAATGGAATAACCTACAGACATTCCCTAAGTGGTAGGTATGGGATCTCTCCAAACACTACCATGATAGAGGAGCCCTGTGGGCGTCTTCTACTCCACTGCTCCTTCCATTGGTGTTTTCATTGGGGTGAGGGGAGAGTCTGCCATTTCTTTTCCTTGGTAAATTGATCCTGAGCACCAGATGTTAGTGGTTAAACCTTAGTGAAGAAACTAGGAAGATAAGCAAAGGTCAGTCTCAACAAGAATTTGAGAAGGCATCATAGGACTGACATGCCACCCAGAAATTGTCCACAGTGATTAGATGCTGGTAAGATAATTCCTAGTCAAACACAGCTGTCTTAAGGAGGCCTTAGTTCTAAGCGCTTCCTGCTTAAGTCAACAAATTCTAGTCTCTGAGGAGAAGGAAGAATGATCAATGTGAGTGATATTGAACCACTCTTGTTCTTATTTCTCTAGCACAGTTAGTGTTTGATTTTCAAGATTTATTTCTCATGCTGTGTCGTGTGCTTTGCTCAGAATGTAGCAGAAAAATATAAATGGATAATGATTCCTTGAAGCTTTTTGATAGAAGATTTTCCCCAAATACCTACAAATATATATATTCTCAGAGTAAAGTTAGTGATCTATCTCTGTTTTTATTATTTTTAAGCCAAAATAGCTATGAAAGTGAAAAACAGGGAGTCAGACAAGTGGGTTTTACCCTGACTTGCTAACCCACCAGCACTCTTAGGGATTACTGTTCCTCAGTGCGGTCTGTTTGACTTTCCTTTCCACAACTCTTTTACCCTCTGTAGCTCAGTACCTGAACTTGTAAAAAAGCAGTCTGAGTCATTACTATTGTCAAAGGTTACATTCCTCTAATTTTGGAAAACTACATCACAGCAGCAACCTTTCAGACTTCAGGTAAAGCTGGAGCCCCAGGCTGATGACTTTAGAAAATAGGCTGAATAAGCATCATTTGACTATTGATTGGCAACAGCTTGAAAACTTCTTCCTTTTCCATTTATGCGACTAGAAAGATCATTTTGTTGCCTAATCTCTGCTTTTACTTTTTGTCTTTTTTTTTTCCTTCTTCTTCTTGTGTAATGATCCCAGAAGGAAACAAGGAGACTAAGGCAACACATGCCTTTCAACCCCTCAATCAAAATTGAAGTAGAATTTGAAATGTGGGCAATGTTTAGGTGTGTGAAAGAAAAGCCACAACACAAACAACCATCTGTAGACCAGTTGGCTTAAACCAAACTTTAGGTAGTTACGTAGTCATGCCCCAGCCTCTGGCCAGAACTTTAAAAAAAATATATTGAGAATTCCCCCTTGGTGAATTTTTAGTGTAATCAAAAACCGCTGCTTAGCACCCATACTTCCTTCCTCTTCAAAATTTCTAAAATGTTTGCCCTTTTTTCCTCCAATTAACATCCACTTTTTGCTGGATTGAATCCTAACTATATGTATAGTCTCTTAATTTATCTCTCATAATTATCTTCACAACTGATAGATTCTTTGTATTTTTTAATAGAATTCTGAAATTTCTTATTTGCTCGGTAGCTGCTATAAAGTAGTCTGAGGAGGATTCCTTGACTAGATATTAGGAAACAATTGGAAGCAAGACAGCAAAATGATGGTGAGAACATCTTCAGGTAATCCTAATTAAGAAAAGCAAAAGTGGTCGTATGGAAATGTGCACTTTGATATTGAAAAGCCTGTCATTGGGTGGTATTGCCCTGTGTGTTCATGATGTGGGTCCTGCCTCTTCCTCTCCCACAGTGAGAGACATCTGTCTTGTTCTAACTTGCTCCTCTGTTACTATTTAAATGGAAATTAAAGCAAAGTTATCAAATAAAATGCCTGCTATCTTACAACAGAATGGTCTGTTCCAGGTCAGACCTAGACGGGAAAAAGGAAATTAAGAATATGCTTTAGTGGGCTTATGAATAAAGTTACTTTGACCCCAGTGAAGGGAAATGCTTTTTGGATTTCATTTTATTCTATCTATATGTCATATATAAGCATGATTGATCAGTTTTTAAATACCAGATTGTTCCTAAAGCAAGTTGATAAATTGCTGTGACAATTTTAGGAGGATATGGTCATCACTTTTCCTATTAATAAATCTCAATTATAAGAAACTTTTTGTATTGACACCTAGAAGGGATCATCCATATGCCAGACAACTGAAATTGTTACTTATTAAAAATAACTTCCTTTGTCTATCTTTTAATTATTTGTGAAACACTTAGTATGAACCTGAGGACTGTATTATAAACTGAAAATGCAGTGATATTAATTACAATAGTTGAAGTTTTGAGTCTTTGCTAAGGCCTTGGCACACTGCTATATGCCTTTTATTGGGGCAGTTCCATTTAATTTTCACACCAGCCCTAAGGAGTTAAGTCCTGTTCTACCCATTTATACAGATGAAGAAGCTGAGGTTCAGAGAGTTGAGTTGCCCTGAATCTTACCGCTGGGAAAAGACAGCACAGGGGTTTGAATCCAGGTTTATTTTGTTTATAATTATAGAACGTTTGTCTTTCAACTGCCATGAAACAACAAAGTCTTTACTGTTGAGGAATATGGAGATTAATAGGCAAGACAGGCATGTATAGACCAAGGACTAAGAAATGAGAATTGCAGGGGTGACTAATTCCGTTTGGAGCAGCAGAGAAAAATCAGCTTACTTAAGATGACTATAGAAGCCTTCCAGAAAATAACATGAATGCTACTTAAATAGTCCTTCACTAATTCACAAAGCATGAGTGAGTGTCAGCTCTGTACCAGCCGTTGGGCTTTGGAGTACCACCGTGCTTAGTCTTGAGTTTGATACAGACATTCAAAATGAAGTCACAGCATTAACGTAAGGAAAAGCGCTGTGTGTTAAAAGTGCTCATGGTGAGCTAAAGTGAATGAATCTTGTTGCCATAATATGAATATAATAGGGGAGAATAAATACTGATTCAAGAAACAAATTAATGATGAATGAGAAGGTAGTTCATCTATTTAAAAGTTTAAGTAAATGACTTTTAAAACAAATAATACGTAATATTGTGCAGGATTATCCCAGCACACTAGTTACTTCCTGTTTCTCTTACTTGGGGCAGCTGCATGAAGTCAGGTCACAATGGAACCGTTTCTCACACAGAGGCAGTAACTTACTAAACAGTCCTTTAGAAGAAAGCAGTGGTGAAGACATCTGCCAAAAGCGCTTGATAGAACCCGGGATTAGAATTCACACTGGAAGAAGCTGGCTCAATGTGTCATACAAATATGAAATGCTTGTAATTGCATGTTTCTAAATTGAAACTCTGACATCTGTTGGAGTATTTTTCTGATGCCAAGAAACCAAATGAAACAAAAAGTCAAGGAACTCAGAAGTTGGAAACCCAAATACAGTGTGGTATCTTAAGTACTAGGTTGCCTTGCTTCTCCTTTGATATTTGACTTTGGACCTGCCACAGAATGTGGTGGTTACTTGTGCAATAATGATTTGTTTGTGTGGCCCATTTATAATCTAGACTGGATTTTACTTACTTTTATTTTTTAGATAGATAAAGTAATTGCGTGCTTGTTACGGGTCAGCTTGATTCAGAAAGTTAAATTTGCAGAACCCTGGAATCCCTTATCTTGCAGAAAACTGGTAACTGAAAATTGGAAAGGGCAACTTAAAAAGCCACAAGGTGAAAAGTGTAAGGAGAAGTGCTAATTTCCTTCCCCAAAAGAGAAGTATGCACTTCCTTGCAGCCTTTCCTCAAAGTCAGTAATATGTACTTCCCACAGTATCATCAGTTCCTGTTTTTAAATCAAGGGGGTGAAATGACTCACATATTCCTTTTATCCTACCTTATCATGAATTAATCTCAAAATTAAGCTTAGTATATATAATCACAATTTAAAGTGCAAAAAGTCCAAGCAAATAGCTGTTAATAAAAAGACTAAAAATACTGGAATTATTTGCAGTGACTGGAAAAAAGGATGTACAGGAAAATAAACAGGTAGTAGTTGGAAGTTTTTTTTTTATTGACAGACTCCCTTCATAGGAAATAACCTTCTCTTTCAAATCTTTACTTATCAAGTATGTGAGATGGTTAGAAAATGTTTCTATAATCAATCATGCTTCTATATTCTAAGTGTGTGCCTATAAAACCCTTCAAAACTGCTGATAAAGTTTACCAGCAACTAAAAAAGTTCAAAGTCTCACCTGTTATCTTCTCCAAATCTATTTTTTCCACCTCTATTTCTGATCTATAAAAGGCACTCTTACCTTCCTATTAATATGGAACAAAATCTAGAGATCTTTGGCTCCTTTTTCTTCATCTCCTGTTTCTTCACCACCTCACTTTACAACATAAGTAATCATTCATTCAGTCACCAAGTTCTTCCATTTTCTTTCCAAAATAGCCCTTACGTTGAGGTTAACTTTGATATTTGTAACAACCTTGTAGGCAGTCCTATTATATGCATAGAATTCTACCTTTCTATCCATCAGAGTTAGCTTTCTAACAAACAAACTCTTCTTGAGTTTGTCCCCAACTTGATTTTCCAATGTGATTTTTCACTACTCTTTACCTCAGTGAATGCGACCTGCTTGCTTTCCTAGGTTATAAGCCCAGTAAGCGCAAATCGCTTATTTCTCTAGCCCTTTTCCTGCCTTTTTCTCTACTCAGGAATAACCTTTTCCTCTGCCTGTTGAAATCTTGCATGCATCGACATAATTTCATGTAATGATTTTCTAAAGCCTACATGAAACATTGCAAGTTCTACAGGCATATTTTAAACTATTTATCCAATTGTTTTCAAAATTATGTATTATCAGCAGCATTGTTTTATTTTCAAAGCTGTCTTACACAGAACCATATAAATATATGCATACAAACACTCGCGAATATGTGAGTGTAATATACATATATATGTAATTTTATTGGAATTAATTGATTTGCTAAGTTCATATTGGTAACATTTATTTTCATAAAGTCAATTGGTAAGAAGACTGATAACTAAATTTGAAATTGATGATTATGAATGACAGTCTGATACTGGTTTTTGGTTTATTCCTTTTGTTTTTCTTAAACAACATTTAGAAATTATTATTATATATGGTTTTAAATCATAGATTTTTATAATTCATTTTTCAGTTTCAGGCAAATTTGTCAATAAACAGGGAAGGCAGGAAAAAAATTACCTTAATATCTGCAGAGAAACAAATGAGGAATGGAGGTTAAATTATTGATGGACTGCAGTGTATTAAATTTACTGTATAACATATTTGAGTTCATTTTTTAAAATAACATTTACTTTTAGAATAGATTAGATTTACAGAAGAGTTATGAAGATAGGACAGAGCTTCCACACACCCCACACCTCCAGATCCCTGCTATTATTAACATCTTACATTGGTAAGGTACATATGTTATAATTTTTTTTATATATAAATTTATTTATTTATTTGTTTTTGGCTGCATTGAGTCTTCGTTTCTTCACACGGGCTTTCTTGCAGCGAGCGGGGGCTACTCTTCGTTGTGGTGCGTGGGCTTCTCATTGCAGTGGCTTCTCTTGTTGCGGAGCACAGGCTCTAGGAGTGTGGGCTTCAGTAGTTGTGGCATGTGGGCTCAGTATTTGTGGCTCGCGGACTCTAGAGCGCAGGCTCGGTAGCTGTGGCGCACGGGCTTAGTTGCTCCGAGGCATGTGGGATCTTTCCGGGCCAGGGCTCAAACCCGTGTCCCCTGCATTGGTAGGCAGATTCTTAACCACTGCGCCACCAGGGAAGCCTCTACATATGTTATAATTAATAAACAAATACTAATACATTATTATTAACTAAAGTCCCTACTTTGGTTATATTTCCTTGGATTTTACCTTCTGTGCTTTTTTTAATTTTAAAAGAATTAAGCTACATTTTAGGAACGAAATTTGAATACAATAGTGGAATTATCAAAACACTCCATGGATTCCTTGGTTTCTGTGGAACACAGCAAAAACACTGTTCTTTCTGCTTGAGTTTCATCTATTACCTGTTACCCTAAGCCACGCTTTTTCAAATTATGTTTCTCAATAAAGAATTACTTTCTCTCTAGTTCGCTAAATAAATTGCACTGTTTAATGCCCCATGCCTATGTTGGCTTTCTGCTTGGATGATCTCTTTCTCTTTGTCCAGCTAGTGAATTTTTTGTTAATCCCCTAAAATCTAGCATAAGAACCATCTACTCTGCTCCTTTCCTAAAGATGCTAATAATTATTCTGCAGTGGTTTTAGTATCAGGCATTTTTTTGTCAAATAAATACTCAAATTTTCTGATGTATTTTGTTTGACTTATCACTTCACTTCCCATTTGAATAAATTTAATACATTTTCCATTTCCTTTATATAGATATGGCATACAGAATTTGAGAAACTTACACATTTAACGAAACGGAAATTCTATAAAATCTGATAGAGCAAGGTCTTGAAGTGTGTGTGTGTTTGTGTGTGCATGAGTATAAAACTTTCCTTTTTTTTTTCTTTTTGGCCTACAGTCAAATCAATAGAAATGAGCTGAATTTGACCATTGCAACCATGAGACTTTCTTAGGTGATTATTTTAAGCTTTATAATTTAATAGTACAATAAGATTTGCAATTTAGAATAACTGAATTTTTGGGATTGATTAAAAGAATACCATTAACATAATTTTTTGTGAATCCAGTATAATTTAATTAGCACTTTGATCATGAGCAATGATAATAATGTCTAAGTGGGTCAGTGCTGATTTTTGTTATTCATGCTACCCCCTCTAGGTTCCAACTGCTGCTGTTTTACAGAACTTTAATATTTCCACCAGTAGAGAACAGAGAGGAGCAGATTTTTTTCCATTTGGTTTTGACTACTTGTAAAGCAACATGATTAGAGAATGCCAGGGGAGGATTTTCTGTAGGACTAATTGCCTAGAGAGAACCTTTATTCTCTCTAATGGGTCGTGAGAGTATGATGAAATTATTATATACCAATGTATTAAGTTAAAGAAAAGTCCAGCTTATATATTTCTTTCCATTGAAATTTAACCCTGTAAGTGATGTTTATACAGCTGGGAGCAGTTTGCAAAACAGAAAAAGATTATTAAATTTATTGTTGATAATTATTTTTCATGATAGCAGAAGCCATTTACATTTGTGTAGTGTCAAACAGTTATTGGCTTGTTGCAACCTAAGTGTCCATCGACAGATGAATGGATAAAGAAGATGTGGCACATATATACAATGGGATATTACTCAGCCATAAAAGGAAACGAAATTGAGTTATTTGTAGTGAGGTGGATGGACCTAGAGACTGCCATACAGAGTGAAGTAAGTCAGGAAGAGAAAAATAAGTACCGTATGCTAACACATATGTATGGAATCTAAAAATAATAATAATAATGGTTCTAAAGAACCTAGGGGCAGGACAGGAATAAAGACTCAGATGTAGAGCATGAACTTGAGGACATGGGGAGGGGGAAGGGTAAGCTGAGATGAAATGAGAGAGTGGCATGGACATATATACACTACCAAACGTAAAATAGATAGCTAGTGGGAAGCAGCCACATAGCACAAGGAGATCAGCTCGGTGCTTTGTGAACACCTAGAGGGGTGGGATAGGGAGGGTGGGAGGGAGATGCAAGAGGAAGGGGATATGAGGATATATGTATATGTATAGCTGATTCACTTTGTTACAAAGCAGAAACTAACACACCATTGTAAAGCAATTACACTCCAGTAAAGATGTTAAAAAAAAAAAAAGAAACAGAAAACAGTTATTGGCTTCTTACTCATCTCATGTAATCCTGACAGAAATTTATTTCTATTGGAGCTAAAGACATTGTGATCTCCATTTACAGTTGAGGAAGCTGAATATGAAAGTGATTAGGAAAGTGATTGTGAGGCAGAAGAGAACCAGAGCTCAAATCTCGAAAGGGAGCCAGGACTAAGTTTTTCCTAGCAACAAATTTGGTTATATTATTCGAACACTTAATATTTACCAGGTGCTGGGTTTGGAGATCCACAGATGAAAAGACATGTTTCCTTATAATAAACATTCAAACTGGAAAAAAAAATGAATTCCACTTCTTTTTTCCTTGCTCTGACTAGTGAAGAGGCTCAAGGGCTGAGTTGTGCCCAAATGGTGGAAATAATAGGAGATTAAAAGAAGAAATAAGTTTGGGGGGCATGAATTAGGGAGGAAAGTTTTACACGGGTTGTAATTAGATAAATACCTGAACCAAGAGAGTGACAGAGAAGATAATGAGAATGGGAGATAGGTTTTACATATATTTGGCAAGAATTTTAACAAAAGTCAAGAAATGGGTGGATACTGGGAATGAAGAAAAGTTGAAGAAAGCTGTTCACATTATTTTTCTCCAAAATAGGGAGTTATAGAGCATTAAGGTGAAATGAGGATGGAGTAACCCATTAAACTTTTTTCAGCATGAACTTCCTTTCTTACCACTACCCTCCATTTTCACTACATCCTTGCCTAAATTTAAACCTTGATTTCTCTACCTATACTTTTCTTTCTCTGAGTCAATATTACAATTCAGAGGCAGAATCTGTTTTCATTGGAAGAGGGAAGGTCTTCAGGGAGAGTCTGCAGAAATAGGATTCTCTGTCAGTAAATCTAGGGGAACATGAACTGGTCACCAAAACCTTATAGATGGATGGACAATTAGGAGAAAATTAAAGGACATGAAGACAGATTAGAAAAGTGGGTTTCATCAAAGAGTGCATAGTACTTGAGGCTGAATTGCAAGTACTGCACTCCCAGCAACAGGAGCTCCTGCTTCCAGTAGACACCTTAGGATGAGAAAACCACTGGCAATGCTGTAAACAGTAGTTAGCCTCAGGCTAACCCAAAGAAATGCGGTAAGGAATAGAAGAACTTGGAGATACAAATAAAAGCTGTGGGCTAGAGGAAGTGTGTGGCTATTTGGTAGTGATAAAGTGTTGCTTCTTAAGCAGACTCTGCCTGGTTTAACGTGGAAAGCAATGAACCCTGTGGTTGCTTAGCCTCATCGCCTACTCGGTTCAGTCTGTCAGTTTTACTCCCTGAAAGAAACTGTGGATTGAATAAAGGCCAGGAAAAAATGCTTACTCAGCTGTTTCCTTATGCAGCTGACTCTAAGGATTAGCAATCCAGGCAGCCTGTCCTCTGACCTGTGCTTGGACAAACTCAGTATTTGTCCTCACTTTCCATCTCATCTACAAAGCTCCACCTTAAATGCCCACCTGATTCTCAGTTACTCTGCAAAATTCTGATGACTGATGCAAAGAGTGAAGCATTTATAAAATTAAAACAATATATATTTTCACGAAGGTTTCCTAAATATCCATGAACAGAGCTACTTTAGATTTTTGATCACTTAACAGTAAAAATAACACAGATAATCTGGGATTTAATAAAACCAAGGATCTCATTCACAAACTAAAAACACTGAAAATATGGAACTATTCATCTAGCACCAAGAAATATTTCATCCACCATAAGCAATTCTTAATAAAATAAGAGTATTTTTAAAATACTCTTATTAGTTGACTGTTCTATTATTTAGTTATTTCTGTGGATCAAAAACTCATATTGCTGTAAATTATCAATCAGACTAAATTTTTATGACAGCCTGCTTTGTATAGTTACATACATATTTTGTATACTTTTCCATTAAAGAATAAAGTATTTGGGAAAAGTAGCACTAACCTTTATGGGAAAGCAGTTTGTCAAATGATTCACCCCATATCACTGCTTCTTCAGGAGAGATTCTGTTCAAGAAACAATGTTTTATAATGGAGTATGCAGAAACTCTACTTATGAATCTGCTCTAACATGTGCTATCATACTGCTCTTTTCAGTCATATTTCACAGGATTTCTCCTTTGATTATTATACAATGGAAATTGTATTTATATTGGAAAGTTCAAATACATTGGGTTTTGCCTATAAAACAATGTGTTAAAATAACATTATTTTCTCATGAATTATTTTATTTTCTAGGGAAAAATAATCATGTGTTAGGTTAAAAACAAAGAAATCAGGTCAATTATCTTTCTTAATTTGGCAAATAGGAGAACCTAATCTAACAGTGTCTTTCAGTCAAACTTTTTTAAAACTGCAATTTCCTTGAAACTCTTACCAAAATATGCAACAATTTTTTTTAACAGATACAGGAAGTTTGACTAATGAAGTTTTAAAAGGGTAAGAAATAGGAAACATTCTTAATACAACAAATATTTTAGAAATGTTGATAATTGAGAATTGAATATATTTGTCTTGGATCTTTTATTGGTCATATTTCATATTTGGAAAAATTTATATTATCCTAGTGTATAAGGTTATTCCATTTTCTGTTTGAACTAAAGAAATGGCTAAAAGTTACAAAACATCCCTTTTTGTGCTTTACTTGATACTGTACCTAGGGCATTTTTTCCAAACTACTGAAGAAAGAGATGAATAGCACTTCTCAATGACATTGTGCAAACTCTTAAATTAATGAGTATTTCATCAGTTTAAAATACAAAGTGATGAAGGAGTAAAATATATCATTTAAAATTGGCAGGCATATAATTTTAAAAGAGCATCTTTAAATTTTTATGAGATTACTTAATTCAAGCTATTAAAATGGTTTAATTTTATGGAATAGATCTAGTTTTTTTGAAATGAGATCGCTAACCCTTCCTTATATTACTGTGTAATATTCAATAAAATGGTAATCCCTAATTTCCTCTTTCTTAAATCTTTAATGATAGAATCAGCAAAATGCCCCCCCCCCAGATAATTACAAGTTATTCACCTTGTTTCTTTGGCCAGTTGCCCAGATCTGCTGGAAAGAGTATCTTCGTGAAACTCAGGTTTCTGCACAAGAAGACTTAGCCTATTTCTTTTTTCCTTAGCTCTGTAATGAAAAGGCATTAGCTTCAGGACAACTTGGATGACAATTGAAATCTCTCCTTCTGACTGACAAACAGATTTGGGATTGGTAATCACCTGGACACCCCTTCTCACCCACCTCCCTCACTCTGGACACGCTCAGTGGTTTTCTTAAGAATTTCATTTAAATACTGTTTATGGAGGAATTAGGATAGCATATGTGAAATATACTTGTTTTTTTTCCCCTCAGTGACTTTAAAGTATTTGAGATTATATTTCAATAAATATTATTACAAGTTCTCCTGTGTGGTTAAAATTGTTGCATTTTAAAAAATAAAATAAAAATACTTTTAGATTTAACAGTTATTTACTCCTAATAAATAGATTTTTTTCAGTTGTAATATTACAATCAATATATTTTCAACCAGATATTTTAAAAACAAGTGCTAACAAATATTCAATGTCGATCATGTTTTTAAAAGTATAAGGCTAACTTAAAAAATTATGATTTTTACCTGATTTTGGCTTCTTTGCTTGTTTCTTCTTTTCCTGAACCATATATTAACTTGAAAAAAGTTTTTTCTTTTGGTTCACACATATTTAATTGAGAAAAGAAAAACAATGATGTTTCCATCTTCTCTGTCTAAAATGTAGAGATGTCTAATTTATTACATCTTTCACTTGTTAGTGCTATTCCATGGTTATACATAATGGAGTAAAAAGTTATCTCAACCCGTCAGCAACACTTTAAAAAAAAAATCAAGAGCTTGGGTTTCTGCCTCTGCAAAAATATAGAACTGAGGAACTAAAGTACAATTCAGTCTGGAGTTGTTTAGGGAAATGAGACTACAATTTTGCAAAATGACTCTTGGTCTCTGAGATAAAGACTAGTATTACCACAGCACAACTTCTCTTTCTAGTTTGTGCAACCAGAATGATGCTAGACCCAAATGACACTGTCATTTCCCACAGGAACTTTTTAAAAAGGTCTTTAACGTGTGTAGTACGCGTTAAAATGTGTGTGGCAAAGTGCTACACCAATCATATTTTCCCTTGTTCTTAAAATTAAGTATTTTTACTTATTTAAATACATTGAATTAGGTAAATTACATTTAACTGACATAATGCTATGTAATGTTAATCACATTTGCTTTACATATTGTATCAAAATAAGAAGATAGATCATAGAGTTTCACAGTTGAAGGGGATAGTAAGAAGCATTTAATTCAATGATTTTTAAGCACAGGTCCATGGAATGACTTCAGACATTTGTAAAATTTTTACCAGTCCATGATGAAAATGGGAATAAAAGATCATATGTAATTTTTTCCTTAAACTATTTTTAATAGTATCTATTTTTAATATGAAGCACTTATTCTGAATTTGTCCTTTTGCCTTTTTTAATGTTAAAATGTTTTTAATGAAATATTGTAACTAGAGCCGGCAGTTTGTAGGATTGTTTATTTTATGTTCTTATTAAAAAAGAAACGGCAACTCAAAGTTGGTTCAGCTTCCACCTTCTTTTTTTTCATGAAACCCAAATATCTAAGAAATGCTGATCTAGACCATAACTCACATTAAAAAAAAAAAAAAGGCAGGGATGATAGATATTAAGTGATTTATTCTTACAAATTCCCAGAGGTCAGTAGAAAAGAAGATCCGGAATTATCAGAGCCTTTGATCACCAGTAGCATGTGCTTTAGTCTTTCCAAGTCTTTGATCTCCAGTAGTTAATGCTTTAATTCCTCTAAAATTGTATATATTAAAAAAAAAAGGTTAACAAATCTAAAAGAAAATTTATTTTCAATCTTTCTGAATTATTGATTTTAAGAAAATAGTTATTCTTAAAGATTCACAGGGATCCCTTTTAGGGATACCAGCTAGGAGCTCAAAACATTTGCAGAAATGAAATTAAAGAATATTTAGTATATATTTATACTATATGCCCCTGATTCTATAAGTTTTACTTTGAACATATTTTTAAGTTCACCTTGGCTGAAAATTGACTGTTAAAAATATTATACAGGAGGGCATTTTATGGCAAGTCTAGCTGGAAACAGATGTTGATAATGCAGATTACACTTCCACCACAAACTCCTTTAGTCTCTAGTATTTATTAGCACTCTCTCTCTCTCTCTCTCTATATATATATATGAGGTCTAGTTTTGTAAAGGTGAATGAGGGCAAGGGCTGGTGAGCAAGGACATATTCTAGTCCCTAAGACTATATTTGAATTACTATATTCAGAGGAGTATGAGACAGGAATTTAGTATTTTTCATAAGATTTGCTGAAATTGCGTGTAAGATGTGCTCTTCACAGGCTGATAGAACTGTGGAGAGAGAGACTGTGAAAGCATGGACACAAGTAAATTACATTAAAGACCTGTCCAGAGGTCTGAAAGAGAATTGGAAGATGTGTGGGCTAACTCTGTGTGTGTGTGCAGACAGGTGGAAGTAGGAGAAGAAAAACAGGGTGGATGCTACATGATGACTTGAGCTGATAATCATTCTTTGGGGCACAATTATCCTTTAGCTTGAAGAGTATTCTCATAGGATAGAATTCTAGGTTTACAGTCACGTTTTTTTGTTCTTTTTTTCCAATGCTTTTAAGATGTTGCATTTTTGTCTTCTGGCCTCCATTATTCCTGATGAGAACGTCAGTAATAATTTGTATCATAGTTCTTATGCTCTAATGTGTCTTTTTTCCTGTCGCTACTTTTCAGATTTTTTTTGTCTCTTATTTTTTAAAATTTGATTATGATATGAAAGATATTCATTCTACTTGGGATTTGTTTAGTTTCTTGGATGTGTGGTTTTATAGTTTTCATCAAATTGGAAACTTTTAGGCGTTGATTCTCCTATTTGTTTTTCTCTTTCTTCCATTTTCAGAAAACTCCAATTACAGGTATGTTTGACCCCTTGACATTGTCCCCCTGGTCACTTAGGAACTATCCAGTTTTTTCAGCCTCTTTTCTCTCTGTTCCTCAGATATTTTTCATTGCTATGTCTTGATAGAAATTTTCACTGATCTTTTCTTCCTCAGTGCCTAATCTGTTTTAGGTTTATTCTGTAATTTTTTAAATTTCAGTTCCAGAAATTCCATTTTTTTATAGTTTGCATTTTTCTTTATTATGTTCTTTTTCTTTGAAGTACTTGAACATATTTAAAATACCTGTATTGAAGTCCTTTTTTGAAAATTCCTCACTGTGGTTCTGGGTCTGCTTTTATACCAATTTTTCTCCGGCTAATAGCACGTTTTCCTACTCTTTCAGATGTCTAATAATTATATATTGATGCTAAGCATTTTGAATTTTGTGATGTTAAATATCAGGACTTTATTAGTCTTCATTTAATGATGATAGAGTTGGTCTTGGTCAGGCAGTTATCTGAGTATCAGGTTTGTCCATAAAGACTTTTATTTGAACTTTGTTATGGTGAGCCTAGAATAGCCTTAATTACTAAGATAGAAAGATTCTTAAATTTCTAATGAATTCTCAGAGTGTTTATTAAAGCTTTGCTATTCTGGATGTTAAGTACTTGAATGTCCCTTAGCCCTGTGTAAGCTCTGAAGGTTAACGTATATCTCACAGTAGGTGTCCTCTGTCAATGCTCGTGGAGTTTTATCCTGCGTGAGAGCTGCTTGGTGTTCAGCCAGACTCCAAGGTACCCTCGTACAAACTTCTTGAGCTCTTTCTAGTACTTTGTCTTGCAAATTTCAGCCCTCTTGCTCTCCCTGAATGCAGATCACTATTTCCTCATCTTAAAATAGTACTTTTTGCTCTATTTAAGGAGTACCCCTGTAAACTTCTCAGTCTCTAAATGAGCCTTACATTTCTTCCCTGCACTGAAGTATTCAAAGAAGGCAGTTGAAGTTGTATGGCTCACTTCATCTGTCTCTCTTCTGTTAAGTATCGCATGTCTATGTTGCCTGTTTTCAGTGTCTGAAAACAGTTGTGTTATATATTTGTTATATGTGTTATATCGGTCATGGTCATGGTCATGGCCGTCTTTTACCACACACACACGCACACACACAAACACACACATATCCTGTTACCTTAATGAATTCCATTACTGCTATTATTGCTCATGGAATTACTCATAGCTTTTCAATTAGTTTTCTTAAGTTTCTCAAGAAACAGATACTTTATAAATATTATTAGTTTCAACAACCCATTTCCAACCATTACACTCTCATTTATATTCTAACCTAATATTATTGTTTTATAACTTCAGTACAGAAAGTTGATAGTTGGAATCGTTGTTGTCTTTGCCTTGGCATTAGGAGAAATTAAGACCTACTAAAATGAGGCTCAGTTTCATACTTACCTTTTGTGAATGTGTGCATTTATATGATTATGTTCCTTGTTCTTTTCTTTTCTTATGATAACTTTGCATGGAATTTGAATTTGATACATTTCTGTTGTTTATTTTCACATGAAATTAGTTTTCTTATACTTTTAGAATGAGCCAGGATTCAAGAAAACTTTCCTAGCTTTAATTTCAATAATTACATTGGTGGTAGTATTAGTATTCTGAGAATAATTTTCAAAATGAATAATTAGTGGATATTCTTATTTATCATCTCCTGTGTCCTTGAGAAGCAGAATTTTTAGGGTGGAATAAGGGACATATAGATGCAATAAGGAAGCATTTAATTTAAATCTCCTTAGTCTTGAAGTTTGACTGTATCAGGATAAATTTGGGAAGTTGTTACTGGGTTGGTTATTGTTTCCAGTATTTTATGTTGGATGGAGCTAGGCTGTATATTTTTCCTACTTATAAATATTCCCTTCCTCTTTTCACTATTAAGACCTAGATACAATGACTAATGCTTTCGTGATGAGACTCATATTGTGGCCTTGAAGTGTCACTTCTCACTAAAAGCGACCTAGGTTTAGTGGAGACATTGCTGAGGTCTGAGACAGGAAATGCACGAGCTGAGCCTGGCAAATCTTGCCATATCGGTTAGAAGGGAAGCTATCAAAGACTAATGGAGTCAATTCAAATTATTCAAGGGCCAACTTACTAGTCTTCCACTAACCACAAAGGGACGATCAGACTTTCAGTACTTTTAATAACGAGAGTGGATTGAATACATCAAACTTATTTTCATCTGTGGGTGCATAGCAATATTTAAAAAGAATTGCCTACCTGCAGAGGATTATAGAAATTAACATATTAAAATGAAAACTGGTTAATAAAGGGAACAATTAAGCAGTTATCCTATATTTCTTATTAACTCTACCATGGGAAACCAAAGAGTGACTGAGAGAAAGTATTGCTTTAATAAGATATATTCTGACAAACAAATAAAAGTGAAATAATATTAAAATCTCAGCTTTTTAAACCAACAAATGATTAGATACAGGTGTTAAACTTCAACGGTGGCTAAGATCACAAAAAGAGACAAGCAGACATTATGTGCTTCCTATAGCCATACTACATTCTACTTACAGTTTTCCAAAGAGATCAAATCTGATATCCAGTCTCTGGACCCACCTGCCAATCTGCAGAAATGACAGAGGACAGAGGAACATGTTTAACTGCACCATGAAGGTGCAAGCAGTGAGATCCCGGCTGTGGGGGGAACTACAGCCCAGTTCTGCAGCTGCTAAATTGTAGGGGAACAAAGGAGATTGAAGTAAGGGGGGATAGAACTGTCTCTTTCATTCAGATGTGCATTGAATGAAAAATATAACTCTATAACGCCAAATAAGTCTTTTCAAATAAAGGGCTAATTGCCTAATTACTTCTACCTGAAAGTCTGAGCGTTTGATGTTATCTAAGAAATACCCATGTTCTATGACCAATCAAGTAGTCAAAATCAGTACTATTTTACCAGCCATTTGGAGAGTAAACTGTATAACCAGCATGAGGTAAGGGAACTCTTAAAGAACTTACATTCCAGAAAACTCATCAAGTCTCCCTTTCCATAATTCTTCCCAATCTGCTTTCAATCAGAGCAATTTGGTTATTTTTCTTTTCTTTTTTATCTTTATTGGCGTATAATTGCTTTACAATGGTGTGTTAGTTTCTAATTTGGTTATTTTTCAACACAGCAACACAGTGTGAATACTGGCTCACACTAGTTCTTCCAAAATTCTGATTATGTTAATTTGAAAATCAAAATATTACTACTGCTACTTGTAACAGTAAAACAAAATTAAACGGAAAACAGATTCATTGACTCCTCTAATGCAAAAGGAGGAAAAGATACTAACATTCCTAAAAAATATTACATTTGGTTCATTGAGGAAACTGACAGGCAGAGAAGCAAAAGCACACAAAATCTTCCACACTTGCCTTATTCCGCGTAAAAGCATGCCTGCCATGGGCATAGCTGCACTGGACATTTCACAGAAGGGTGCCAAGAGTAAAGCTTCCCCTCAGTCACTCAAAATACAAGGAAAGGAGGACAGACAGCATCTGTGTATCAACGGGAGAGTCTTAGTTAAGGAAATGCCAGAGTTTACCACTTTTCCACTGATCTAACTCACAACTCCTATACTAAATTATTCCTAAGCTACAGAAGAAGAAGAGAAAACGACCCCCAGGGCCACTCAGAATTGTCTCTGCTTATTCCCTAGTGCCATACAAAATAAAAGGCTTCACTCAGCTTCATGATATGGCCCCTGTCCACCTTTTCAGCCTCTTTTCTCACCCCATCCCTTCTGTCTAGTTCACCCTTTGGAGTTATCTTCCCTTCTCATTGTCTTTGAGGTATTTGACAGTTCTATAAATTGTTGAACACTGATAGTAATGCCCATGCTTCTGGTTCACATAAACACAGATTAGCCCAGTAGAGATGCATTTGATTACTGCCCTATGGATATTGATAAATTTTGTATCTATTTGTAAAGTCATTTTAGCATTCCTGTTGACCAATACGTGTGTGCGTCTTGAATTCTTCTGTGAACCACCTCTAACATCTTACTAATTCCTTCATTAACTAGTGAGTTAAATAAAATCTTAGATACATATTTATTTTACATTTGTATGAGTCATGATTTTACCTGTTAAAAAATATGTTTTGGTAAAATAATCATCCCCTTCTTTCTGGATGGCTCCATCCTCTTGTCCATTTGAAAACAGTGATTAACCTTTAAATATTAAGCTTAAGCGTTGCATTATCTCTCCTTCAAAAACACTTATAAGGTAACTAGGCAAAACTACACCCCATCCACTGGACTTCACTCTATCTAATTTCATAATAAGAATTGCAAGCTTCTGTTGCTCATTTTGTCACCTTTTTTTTTTCTACTTGATTCTAGCCTTTGATTATAGGAAAAGTTTCTTATTCATTTTCGTAAATGGAGTACACAGCATTCTGCCAGCAACACATGAAGATTTTATTACATATTATAATAAAATAAAGGGTGAAAACTACACAAAACAAATGTATACTGTAAAGAATTATTAAAATGCTAACACCCTTGGAACTACTACTCAGGTCAAAAAATAGTACTTTGCCTGTCACCTAGAAGCCCCATCCATGTGTCCCACCACAATTACAAATTCTCTGTCTCCCCATGAGTAACTGTTATCCTGGAGTTCATAATGATCACTTCATTTTTAGTTTTATAACCCAGATATGCATGCTTTTATATTTATCCGTTCCCTTTTTAAACTTAATATGACTTTTAAGTCTCTTTTAATAAGTCCCTAATCAGTCCTCTTCTTTCCTTACAATTAGTCTACTGAAAAACTGGGCTGTAGTTTTTCTCATCATCTGGACCTTGCTGACTGCACATTCATGGTGCAGTCCAACAGGTTCCTGTGCTTCTGAATGATACTTGCAGGTAATATTATAGCAAGTATGATGAATACTTCAGGAATTAAAGGCATGACTCTCTATGGTCAAACCTACATACATTGTAATTGTATGCTAAATTACCTCCTGCCATAACCAAGGACTTGTCAGAATGAGAATTTAGAGCTTTATATGCTGACCAAAACTATTTTTATATCCCTCTCATATTGCAATATATTTAAATTTTTATGTCATTGTCAAATATAAAGCTTTATTCAAATATCCAAAGGGATTAAAAAACTTGCCTTTATAAATTCATAGACTCAAAGCTGTGGATGAATTTCAACCCATAGTTGAGAGAATCAAGAATGAGAAAAATCACATGACTTGTTCACTGTCAGCATATTACTGGCAGAGCTGAAACTGGAATCTGGTTTTTATAATTCCCAGGCCTTCCCCAAGCTCATCTGTGAGTGGCTAAAAGCTTTGAGCTGGGAAAATGCTCTGCTTATGTTCTATGTATAGCACCCCTCTCTTTAGTTATGACTTGACTCCTACAAGGTTCCTTTTCCTCTCCCACAGAGGCTTTAATCTGCAAGTGGATAAAAGCTCCCATTAGCCTGCCTCTCTTCCAGGCTTTAGTCCCAGGACAATTCACCCACTTTCTCTAGTATTATGCAGTTCAATGGTGTCCTTCCCCACCTGCAGTCCTGTAAAGGCCTCTTTTCTAATGCCTAATTGCTATTTTTGCTAGGACTCAAATAATACATTGTTAAGTTTTTAAATTTGATCAGAAATTTATTTTTAATAAGTTTTAATTTTGGAAGGTTTATAGATTTATAGAAATGTTACAAAGATAATACAGGAGTTGTCACATACTCTTTCCCTAGCTGTTGCCATTGCTAACATCTTACATAATCCTGGTGCATTTGTCAAAACTAAGAAATCAGCATTAGTCCATTACTATGAACTAAACTAGACTTTATTTGGATTTCTGTTCTTTCTACTAATGCCATTTTTCTGTCCCAGGACCCAGTCGTGAATTCTATATGGCATTTCCTAATCGTATCTCATTTGTTGCCTCTGTCCATGACAGTGTCTTGGTCTTTCCCTGTTTTTCATGACCTTGGCAGTTTTGAGGAGAACTGATCAGGTATTTTGTAAAATATCTCTCAGTTTGGGTTTGTCTGATGTTTTTATCATGACTTGACTGAGGTTATGGATTTGGGAGAAGGTACCAAAGAAGTGAATCACATCACATCAGTGGGAACGCACTATCAACATGACTTACCATTGGTGGTGCTGACCTGATCTCCTGGCTAAGGTAGAGTTTGCCAGCTTTCTCCACTGAAAAGTTCTTTTTCTAACCTTTTCGTGTGCTATTCTTGGGAAGCAACTCACTAAGTTCAGCCCACAATTAAGGAGGAGGAGGAAGTATCTATATAAATTATTTTTAATTCTTTTGTAAGGAAGATTTATCTCTTTCCCTCTATTTATCCAGTAATTTATCAGTATGGACTTGGGTATATTTATATTTTGAGTTACAGTCTAGTACCATAGTATTTATTTTGCTGTTCAGTTGTTCCTTCTTTTGTCATTCAAATTAGTTCCTCATTGCAGGCTTTTTAAGAGATAAAATGCACTTAATTTCTCAAATATCACTATGAGAAGCAAAAAAATTGTTAGGTATCAACAAAAAGAAATTTTTGAATTACTCTGATGGATTTTGTCCCCCCCCCAAAAAAATTTTTTAAAAACTTTGGAAAATATCGTACAATTTTCACTGTAGTTTGAAAGTAGATAGAATATCATAAGTCCCCATACCTTTAACACTCATTTTTAAAATTAACACTGTTTTGCCACACTTTCTTTATCCTTTTTGTCCTTATTTTTGAAATTTGATTAAACATTTTAAATCAAATCCCAGACATTAATATTTCCCTTTTAAATATTTCAGCATGTCTTTATAAAGAATAGTTTCTAGATAACCACAATGCCATTATCATACCTAAAAAATACCTTGATATCTTTACTAAACCCAGTCCATATTCAAATTTCTTTTGTTGTTCAAAAATGTCTTTGTATAGTTTGTTCTAATCAGCATCCAAAAATATGTCCACACGTTGCAATTGTTAGTTATGCCTCTTAAACCACTTATAGTATAAAACAGTATTATGTTCTGATGCCCCCAATTTTTCATGTTATTTACTAGTTGAAATAAATGGGTCACATATGGATTTGTGTCTACTGGCTGTATCCTAAGATAGTTCGGTGGGTTCAGGTGGTAACAAAATGACTCCTGCATTGTGTCATTGTGCTTTTTCCCCAGTGATGAGCTTGGGATACATTGATACCATGTAAATATTCAGTTCTTTATCCATTATTCACCAAATGTCTGTAGTATATATTCATTATCATTGCCCAAACCTGTCATTTAAGCAGCAGTACAAAATGATGTTTTCTAATTCTATAATTCCTTCCACTCAATTTCCATGGAATTTTTCTGTAAAGAATAACATTTCCTTATTGATCAGGACTTTTTGGTTATTCCAAAATACAAGTCATTTGAAGTCACCTGACCAATACTTAATTTTTCCTCTATTATTACTCTAAGTTGTTTTATAGTAATGAGTTGTTCCCCTAGCACCTATGATATTTTGTGTATACTTATTTGTTCTCTCTTTTTTTGTTTTGTTTTGTTTGTTTGCTTTTTTGGCGGTACGCGGGCCTCTCACTGTTGTGGCCTCTCCCGTTGCGGAGCACAGGCTCCGGACGCGCAGGCTCAGCGGCCATGGCTCACGGGCCCAGCCGCTCCGCGGCATGTGGGATCTTCCCGGACCGGGGCACGAACCTGTGTCCCCTGCATCAGCAGGTGGACTCTCAACCACTGCACCACCAGGGAAGCCCCAAAGACACCTTTATATCTCTCCTCAGTTAGGAAATTCCAAGAGTTTGGGGAGCTGTGAGTCTGGAACCCTGGACAAAGACCCACTAATATATGAGAAATGGTCATTGGGATAACCAAATACATATTTCTTATAAATCACTATACTGCACATGGCTTTGCTGAATTTAATGGTAAACACTGTGTTGAAAGTGTCCCTCTCTTAAGGCTATACTATTTTGTATTCTCACCAAGAAGGAAGGTGAGTGCCTGTTACCTCACAACCTTACCAACAAGTTGCATTTTCAAGCTTTTGGATTTTTACTGAGAGATAAATATAAAGTGGTCATTCATTATTTTTAAAAATATTTTGTTTTGTTTTCGTGTGTGTAGCTTAATTTTTTAATTAACTCTTTATTTTGAAATAATTATAGACACACAGAAAAGTTGCAACATAAATATATACCCTTCACCTTGCTATACCTAAGGTTAATATCATACGTAACACATAACGATGGTAAAATTACCAATACAAGGAAATTAACATTGGTATAGTATTATATTTTAAACAACTTCACTGAGATATCTTTTTTTTTTTTTTTGCGGTACGCGGGCCTCTCACTGTTGTGGCCTCTCCCGCTGCGGAGCACAGGCTCCGGACGCGCAGGCTCAGCGGCCGTGGCTCACGGGCCTAGCCGCTCCGCGGCATGTGGGATCTTCCTGGACCGGGGCACGAACCTGTGTCCCCTGCATCAGCAGGCGGACTCTCAACCACTGCGCCACCAGGGAAGCCCCTCTCTGAGATATCTTTGACATACAAAAAAGTGTATATATTTAAGGGGTACAATTTGATGTTTTGATATATGTATACGTTGTGAGATAATAATAATAATTATCACCACAATCATAAAAGACTTATCCACCCCTCTACATAGTTACTGTGGTGTGTGTGTGTGTGTGTGTGTGTAAAAGATTTTAGATCTACCTTCTTAGCAAATTTAAAGTGGATAATATAGTATTGTTAACTGTGGTCACCATGCTGTACATTAGGTCTCCAGAACTCATTCATCTTGCATAACTGAAACTTTGTATCCTTTGGAGGTACAATATAATTAACTAAATTATAGACTTAATTCAAATTTTATCATTATTTCCATAAATGCCCCTAAATGCTTGTTTAATTTTCCCTTGTCTTATGTCTGAATCTGAACATAGTTTTGTATATTTAAATCCTAATTGCATTTGTTTCTCTTTTTCATAACTTCTTCCCATTTTCACTTCGGGTTTGGTCTTTCTATTTTGATTTTTAGGAGCTCTTTAAATGTTAAGGATGTTAGCTCTTTCTATATGTTCTGTATTTTATTTTTACCACAGTTTGTCTTCTGCCTATTGTTTTCTAGGTTATGTTTTAATGAAATTGTTTTATTTTAATATAGTCAAATTATCAAATGTTTTAGTTTTCACTTTTAGTTTTTGAGTTATATTTAGGAAGAATTCTATCCTCTCTCAGTTGTTTGTTTGTTTGTTTTTTTCTGTATGCGGGCCTCTCACTGTTGTGGCCTCTCCCGTTGCGGAGCACAGGCTCCGGACGTGCAGGCTCAGCGGCCATGGCTCATGGGTCTAGCTGCTCTGCGGCATGTGGGATCTTCCCGGACCGGGGCATGAACCCGTGTCGCCTGCATTGGCAGGCGGACTCTCAACCACTGCGCCACCACGGAAGCCCCTCTCTCAGGTTTTAATGAAATTTACTCATGTTTCCTGTTAACACTGGCATAGTTTCATTTTTAATATTTAAATCTTTGGGGCATTTGGAATTTATCATCTTGTAAGTAGCAAGGTGAGAATGTACATTTATCTTTTTTTGTAATGGTTATACATCTGTCCCAACATAACTGCTTTAAAAATGCCATCTTTTCCCCACTGATTTGAGATGCTAATTTTCTAGTATATTAAATTTCTCTAAGATTTAAGTCTATTTCTAAACTTTGGATTTTGTCCTAGTTGGCCTATCGAAAAGTGCAGCAATCATATTTTTTTAAACTGTGCATTTTATTATATTTTTACAGTATGTTAAATATTTTATAGACTTAGTCTTCTTCCCTTTTATACATGGTTTTCTTGGTTCCTCTTGTTTATTCTTTTTTTCTATGTTATTGTTTAAATTAATTTGTCTGGTACTGTGTTGGGGGGCATGGGGCATTGTATATTTAGGGGATTTTATTAATATTGTGTCTCATTTTTAAATTAAAAGTTAAAGTCTCTCTATATATTTAAGTTTTGCCCTAGATGTGTTTTACATATTTTTGTCACTTTATGTTACATTTTCAAAGGGTGGAAATAAGGATCTAGGATATTTTTCTTGCAGATCATCCCTAAATAGGAATGTTAGAAATTGTATCACAGTGGTAATTCATGTATTCAATATTATACATCAAAAATGAATTGTGGCTTCTAGTTTCAGACCAAACATGTAAAGAGCTTGGAAGTCAGAACTCCCATATTTACGATAAGAAAAAACTGGACAATGATATCTTGGATGCATCAGAGAACTAGGTTACAGGGTAAACCAGCAACCCAACACCTAGAGAGATAAGTGCACCCAGAGAGATACAGCAATAGAAGCTGTTGGAACCATAAACTGGTAGTAACACTTAAGTGGTAATTTTGGTGAATTCTGGGAGGTTGAGTGGAGACTAGTGTGAGGGTGAAAAACTGCTGGGAACCACAACCTTAGAGAGAACCCACATTTTTATGGGCTTTCCTTCCAGGAACCCCATCACGTGTCTATGGTGAAAGTCCAAGAAAGATACCCTCTTGGCTCTGGGAGGGGGAAGGGAAGAGTAACCATTTAGAAACATGTTCAGAGCCTTCTCCATATCAGAGGTCTACTTTCCAGTAGAAAGGACTTCGCCCAATTCTTAAACTTTATCCAGATGAAGGAAGAGAACTCACTTCAGCCTTCCTGTCTTACTTAAGGGGTGGAAAAACAGGCATCTAGAATCAGGGCTTCAAATAAATCGATTTGGGAATGTTGCAGCCAGAGAAAGGCATAGGAGGCTGAAGGTAAAAAGGCTGGATTAACACTTGTGAAGGTCATACCTCCGAGACACAGACACATCAAATGATTGAGATTTAATCAGAAGATCATAGAATGTTCTTCTTCCCCCCCACCTTACCACCACATCGACAGAGCTCAGGTATAATAAAAGTGGATTATAGCTGAAAGAACTAAAATACAGACTCTATGAGCAAGGATACTTAGTGAAGCCCAAAGCCAAGTGAGGACATCAAAACAAGGACACTGGAAAAATTTCAATTAGAATATCCCATTGTCCCCTTGTGTGAGAAGTTGCATGTGCCTTTCTCCTCTACAGAATAAAAGCTCTTGGTGGGTAGAAACCACACTGTATCATCTTGGCATGGTCTGCTTTGGTAATGAACAGGTTGTCAGCAAGGTTTTTCAAGTGAAGACATGGGTAAACAAGCATGTTTTCATATTATGAGAATTTATAAGGGAATGACAAGAAATCCAGAGGCTTAAAATCTTTATTTTAATATATTTATTATTTCATTGAAAATACCCACTTACAAAAGTTGATATTTCTCCCACTTCACATTGTTTCCATTTACTAAACATGAGTGGCTAAATCGGGGAGGCCAGTAATGATTAAATATATATTATAGTTGTAGGCACCTCTGTTGGAAATTTCCACATAATTTTGTTTTTAATTTCATGAACATTTCACCCAGAGTCCTGGAGTGTTTTAGTGTTTTTATAATGAAATTCCCTCTCAACTCCACATGCTCCATATTCACTCACACCACTCTTTTTTTAAGTGTCTTATTTTTATTTTACTGAATTCGGAATGTGGCATTTACCTAAGAAATGACACAAGTGGTGCAGCCACCCAAGGACCAAGATGATAGTAAGCTGCGTTGCAAACCCCAATGTAAATTCCCACTAAATGAAAAAGCTGGATTCCAATTCTTCATTAAAAGGTTATGGTGGATATTTTCAGTAACCTTCAGATATAGATACCCAACCCCATGGCTAGCAGATGAGAGAGAAGAGACGGAAGAAAAACTTTAGAAACTCTGCAGAGAAGATGCCCCCTTTCTCCCTAACACTCGTGTTCCTCAAGCTGAGCGCGATCGTGCGCTGCGGGGGTTTGAAGAGGAACTGGGGGTGGGGGTGAGGAGTGATGTTTTCTGGCCGACTTGACCAGTCCCATAACCAGTCTGAGTGTTTCTTCAAGAGGCTTTCTCCGTCTTTCTTTGTCTCCATGTAATCTTCCTCCGACTGAGAGCTGTTTTTCTCATCAATATTAGTGTGTCTGCTTTGGAAGCTCCATTGGTATCTTGCGAGGTCTGTGAGCAAGGTGGGCGGTCACAGAGAAGTCTTGGGGCTACTCCGTCCAGACTCATGCTGCACACCCAGCAGTATTTCTTCCACGTCGCCATTATAAACAGAAACAGTCTGAACAACGCTGGCGTTCCCATTATTGCCAAAGTGTAATTCCACCCAAGAGCCATGCAACCACTCCTCCTCCAGTGCAGGTGGCTTACTCTGACACGGCACCTGGGCGAGGGTGCTGCGGGAGGCGAGACGGCGTCGGGGTCGACGTGGGGTCAACGTTGGCGGCGGCGGCGGCGGCGGGGTTGACGTGGGGTCAGCAGGCGCTCTGAGGCGGGAGTGCGAGCGGCGGTGGCTTCAGCGGCGGGCCAAGAAGCTGGAGGCCAGGCTCACCACACACACCGTTCTCTTTTGAAAGGTAATGGCAGCCACCATTTAGGTAATCTGTTTACATTTCTTTTGTGGTCTTGACTGACCAAGCTGACGTTTAGCAGTGATTACCTCTGACCCGCGTTTACTTCTGTGATGAGGATCTCTTCATTGCTCGCAACTGTGTAAAAGAAATGACCTCTGAGAAACAGTCTCTGTGAAAACCTTCTTTGGTCATAGTTGTCCTCTGCTCTTTGAATCTAGCAGCATTCATACCCATATTCCCTGAGCATCGGTCAGAAAAGGTGGTTGGTTTGGTTTATTTTGTTAAATACTGGAACACAGATGCTAAAATGAGGTATGTCTAGGATCTAGTGTTGATGGAAAAATTGGGAAGGAAACTAATAATAAACAAAATACCTCTGTATCTAGGGGGCGACAGAGAAAGTGAGAGAGACTGTCTTCAGAAATCCAACTTAAGATACTGCTTATTGGATTCCTAATGAAGGAATTAAATTCTAGGTGACCAGGTTTTAACCTTAGAATAGAACTAAAACTAGAAATAACACGTATAATACATAAATTATGTATCTTGTATTTTCAGTCACTTTTTCATAACGTGTTTAAATATGGTTCACGTGAAGTTCATAAACATGATTTAAATACCAGCATTTGACATTTTTCCTCCAGCTTTGTCCAAGTCCAAGAAACTGAGAGAAATAGTATTTCAAGTGACGTTAGTGTTCAGCTCACTGGAAAGTTAGGTTTTTGAACAAGGATGGTTCATCAGGCTTTTTCATTGACCGGATAAAATATCCTTTCAGGCCTTCTAAAGCCTTCGCTCTTTTTCTTTGCCCATCTCGCAAACTCGGGCTGTTAAGCACCTCGGTTGCCTTGACACTGACAATGAGGTGCTCTTGACGGCAGACACAGGGAGGAAGTGCCATGGTTTTGAGCACAAAAGCTATATTCCTGTTTTATTATCAGTCTCTTTTAAGTTTGATTGTAGAAGTCCATCCTCTAGGGTCCAACCTACTGGGACTGTACTGTCAGACTTGGGCTCCTGGCAAAATGGGTATCAGACCTGAGGCTAAAGTTTCCCTGTCACCTTGAGAGGCTCTCTTTCAGAGTGACCAGCTGACCTCCCTCTGAGCTGGCTCTTTATTTCACAACAGGGGTTTCTTTTGTGTTTTTGTCCTCCTTGATTAATCCATTAAGAGAGACAAATTCAAATGTGGATGAAATGACTAGCCCTTGAGTGTGTGTATTCTTTTTTCTAACCTTGAGTGTGTGGATTTTTTTAAAAATTATTTTTAAAACTTTTATTGTAGTATAGTAGATGTACAATGTTGTGTTACTTTCTGGTGTACAGCAAAGTGAATCAGTTATACATATACATATATCCACTCTTTTTTTATATTCTTTTCCCATATAGGCCATTACAGAGTATTGAATAGAGTTCCCTGTGCTATACAACAGGTTCTTATAAGTTAACTATTTTATATATAGTAGTGTGTACATGTCAATCCCAATCTCCCAAGTTATCCCTCCTCCCCTTATCCCCCGGTAACCATAAGTTTGTTTTCTGTATCTGTGACTGGGTCTTTTTAATAGCAAAATTATATTTGCTTAGAGCTTCTACTGCCTTTCCCAGAATAAATTCTTCATTTCCTTTCTAACGTTACACCATCCCCCAGGGATTTCTTCTCCCACAGAGCCCCAAAATCTCCTATGGGTTACTCACACTTGCTCATGAGTCATATGGTCTCATTAGTTGCTCTGCCCACCTCTGCAGAATCAGTGCTGCGATGAGCAAGTCAGAGACCAGGTGGTCCTGAAATGGCCTGGACTGAACCCTCTTGGCCCAGTGCTTTACTCACCACCATCGGTCTGATGCACCTGTCCAGATTTCTGCCTCATTCCTACTGGTGCAAATGTTCTCTCCTGAGGAAAAGCAGGAATCTCTTCCCATTATATCATGTTTAGCTCCACAGCAAAAGTCCTTTTACTTCAGCAGTTATGTTGGGAAAGGGCTAACCTAATTCATCATTACTTCACTTGAATTCTTTCGGTGTTCATGAAAATATACATAGTCATCAAGTGCATACACCTTAGCAAACTGTTTCCTATTGCTGCTGTACCAAATTACCACAGACTTAGTGGCTTAAATCAACACAAATTTATTCTCTTACAGTTCTGGAGGTCAGAAGTCCAGGATGTGTCTCACTGGTTAAAATTAGTGTCAACAGCTTCCCTTCTGGAAGCTCTAGGGATAAATACATTTTCTTGCTTTTTTCAGCTTCTAGAAGCTGCTCATGGTCCCCCTCCAAAGCCTGCAATGTCTGGTTGAGTTTTTCTCCCATGGTATCACTTTAACACTGACTTTTCTGCCTCCCTCTTTCATGTTTAAGGACCCTTGTGATTACATTGGTCCCACCTGAATAATCCATATTACTCTCCCTATTTTGAGGTCAGTTGCCTAGTAATTTTAATTCCTTCTGTTATCTTAATTCCTCTTTGCTATGTGACATAGTATACCCACAAGTTCTGGAGAACAGGGCCTGGATCTTTGAAAGGCCATTCTTCTGCCTACCACATATACATTCATAATAACTAAAGTCCAGAAAACAGGATGAGGGGAAAATTAAATCACCCTGATAGTTGAGAGTTTGGTTTAATGACAATACGTAATTTTGAAGGTAAATGTGATTTGAGTTCACATATATTTATTGTTCAAATAGTTTTCCTCTAGATCTCTCTGATGCCTAAATTTTAGAGTTCAGATCTTTAATAAAAATGTAAATGTGGAAAGAAGCAGAGTTTTTGGCCTCTACAATCCATTCATGTCCTTTACCTCCTCACTTCTGGTAAAAAAAAAAAAAAAAAGTGGTTCTTTCAATATAATGACATATTATTTTCTAAGTCACAGTTAAAATGAATGGTAAATACTCTGAAATTGAAAATATAAACAATTTTCCCTTTAGTAGCAAGCCTTCCAAACAGTGTTTTCCAAGTATTTTGAACACAAAGATTTTTTTATTATATCAATATAATCTGACACAAGCTAGTTGTGTTAACTTTCAGCATCTATGGATTGAGAAATATAACAAAACCTACTGTGACTCTACTAATGTTTAAAATAAGTATGCACATTATTCTTTATGACACACAGATATGTTTCTGACAATGGCACATATAAGTGTATGATATTCTACATATTTATTTTATATATACGGCTTTGTACACATAGATAATCAGTTCACAGGCCCCTTGTAGTAACTCTGCACTTCAGAAATCTATGTTAAACCCAGATTGCAAACTATTTCCTAAAAGTCAAAAAACGTCTCAAATCTATCTTCTTAATCTCCATCAAGAACACAATTTTTTTTTTCAAATATTTCAGAGCACTGCAAAATGCAGTTACCTCACTTTTGAACAAACAACTTAAAAAAAGAACCTAGAGTCTACAAGGAAACGTGTTGAAAATTCTGACACAGAAATGTGCAAATAAATAGATTTTTTATCCCTGTCTCTAGTAGTTGTCTAGTATAAAACATGTAATTTAAAGTCACTTAATTTACAGAATTGATATGCTCATTAAATACTACTTGATAATTTAACCCACAGTCTCTCAGAACAGATTCTAAGAACTCTTGAGCCAAATGCATATTCAAATTTTACTTCTGATTTAAGGCTTTAAGAAATAGGATGCCTGTATATGATAAACCCAGTTTCATACAAGTGAAGAATATTTTGTAGGCATTTATAGTAATATTAAGCTCTCTACCTAAAACCTGAAGTACATTGTTTCATTGAGTAGTTGTCTGTGCTGGAGAGATCACTGTGTTTTATGGAAACATAATTGGAAAATAACTTTTAGAAAAATAAAAAGAAAACATTTGATGAGATACATAAATACTATTTACTAGAATATTTATTAGAAAAAAAAGAGAAGTTTAAAATTTTAAACAATCATTACATTTAAAAAAATTCCGTTTGCTTATTGAGAATTATTAGAATAATGTGGAGAATAAATCACGTACCTAAAATAATGGCTTAAATGAGATTGTGGAAAATTTAGGTTAGTAAAATGAAAAGGGCAGTGTTAAATTATATGGTTTGGCTAACAAAATAAATCTCTTCATCTTGTCCCATTCATTTTATTAGATAATGTTTTTAGAAGTTTTATCTCTCAGTTAAGCTTTGACCAAGGACTCCTAAATTTTTAAATAGTTCCCCAAGTTTACTTAGATGATGTATTTAAAGTTGTTTTTAATGGAATATATATTGGATGTTTACTGCAGTCTTTTCTGTTCAGTTGACTGGGGTATGAATTTACTCTAAAATAATTCTTGATCTGGATTTAAGATTATCAGGAGCCTATCAATGCAGAAATGACATTAAGAATTTATAATTCCATGCTAGTTAAAATTTCCTCAAATCTGATGGAGAAGAGGGATCATATAAGAGCAAATTACTGGCATATTTCCATTGCTAAAGGCTAAGGACACAGAACTTTTACAGATTCAAAAGGTTATAAATTTTAGTTTATGTGCCCGTTATAGCCACTGTTGACAGGAAACAGGATGAACACAGTGTGAAATGTGACTTGCAGAGTCACTTGAGGCTGGTTCTCTGAAATTTACCAAGTCTACTGCCATTAACAGCCTGTGTAAGTAGGACCCTAGACAGTGTATTTTGGTTTTATTTACATAGCTAAAGAATGTATTAAGAATTAATCATTTATCATTCACTTTTTATAAATAATCTTTGACTCTTTTCTCAAAAGAATATTAATTTCTAAAAACTGGTACTACCTAGGCTGAGCATATTATTTTCCATGGGGTGTTAAATAAATTTTTAAAGTAAATTTCTGGTACATAAGGAAATCTACATTGGTAAGTTAGAAATCATATGATATTTAGGAATGCTGTGATGGAAATATTTTTTTTTACTGTTGCTTTTGTAAATGATATTGTTGGAGAGAGACTTTTAAGCTCTTCCTTCGAAAACTAGGTATAGATAAGAACATGGGTTAGCATAGATTAGATACCAAGGTCTGTAACAAAATGATAACAAATCGTGTTTTCTATTGGTTAGATGTTACTGTTTGATTTTTTTTTTTTCTTTTTTTGCGGTACGCGGGCCTCTAACTGTTGCGGCCTCTCCTGTTGTGGAGCACAGGCTCCGGACGCACAGGCTCAGCGGCCATGGCTCACGGGCCTAGCTGCTCCGCGGCATGTGGGATCTTCCCGGACCGGGGCACGAACCCGTGTCTCCTGCATCGGCAGGTGGACTCTCAACCACTGCGCCACCAGGGAAGCCCTACTGTTTGATATTTAATTCAAAAGAAGCAATGATGGGTAGCTGTAAAGAACATAGATTATAGTCTAAATCTGTTCTGGGCTCACTCATTGCTAGCTGTGTCACCTGCAGGTCAGTCAGTTCGCCTCACTCTGCTTCAGTTTTTCCATTTTATAAATGATGGTAATAATAGTACATACCTCAAGAGGTTGTCTTGAGGATTAAATGGGTTAATACAGGTAAAGCACTTAAAACATTTCCTGACATCTTCTAAGTGTTTTTTGAAAAATAAGGTATTTACTCATTGATTATTATAAGTGCCTGTACATACCAGGCCCTGTGTTGGAGTCTAGAAGGGAAGTAAGTTTTGGGCCCTGTTCTCAAAGAGCTTATGAGTCTTACACAGATCATTTCCATGTAATGTGTTCAGGTTTATATGTGAAATACATGTCGGTTGCTATGACAGAAGCTTGACTCTGAGTTTTTCAAACAGAATATCTGAGCTGCTTCTTGAAGATAAGAAATTGTGCAAGTGAGGAAGCTGGGGAAGGGCATTTCGTTTAGAAAATAGCATGAAAGCAGACACAGAATGGTGAAATAAAATGAATATGCAGGGAGCTTCTAGTAATTCAGTATCAGAAAGCTTAAATCACAGGGGTGTATGCGTCTGGATGTCCCTCTCCCCCTGCCTTGGTTTATTCAAAAGGAATCAAATGTTTTTACGTTGGTCATAGATTCTGCAGATCAGCACAGTGCTTACCACTCCTTTTAAGTTAAGCAGACCTGGGAACAAGGATTTGGGAACAAGTATTTTACTTGAGAAATGATCCCAGGAAGCACAAATGAAAAAGTGCTGAAAAAGAAACAGAAAGAAAGAAATGCAAATGAGATGTGTGTTAATAAGTGGGTTTCTATTTTGGGCAACTGGACCTCAGTCCTACTGGTGATCCTCTGAGAAAACACGTAGAACATATTTCTGAATTGTTCCAGGGGAAGATGGACAGACTGGGGTGTTTATTCACCCACTTTCACCCCTGCACACATACCATTGGTTGAAGGTTTCACCTTGAAGCAGTCACTCCCCTGATCTTCAGTTGCTCCTGCCTTTAGTCAGCAGGCTCTTGTGGGGCTAGAATTAGCTCTCATGCAGTGAAGGAGAGAGATGCAATGTTTAGAGTAGAATGCTATCAACATACCAAAAACTGTCTTCTACAGCCACAGGTGCGTTCAGAGGGAGACTTAGAAGTTAGGAAGGAGGGAGTGACTGAGGGCACAGATTCAGATGAGCTGTCAGGCCTCCGAAGACCTGATTCTGCGGCCCCTGGTAAGAAGAATGAGGTAGGGGCTGACTGGAGACTTGAGATAAGGCTGGAGAAATAGGGAGAGGAAAAATCATTCAGCACCTCACAGACCAGGTAATGCTGGCAAATTATCTTTTATTATTAAGTCCTTTAAAATGGTTTTCATAGAATGTGAAATATTTCAATTTGCATTTTGGATCATTGTCTTAGACTGTAAACATTAACCTTAACTGGAAAATAACATAAATTTAGCTAGTTTGTTGAACATGGTTTAAAAATGGGTCTTGGCCCACACATGGAGATCTGGGACTTAGCAAGAGAAAAATCAATTAGATTCTGTAGTATAATTTAATTCAAACTAAACTTACTTTTGAACATGTTTTAAATTGGTGAAAGTCTAAGTAAATCACAGTATTTTTTATAGTACAAGTATAGAGTAAAATGTACGTATTTTTACATATTTACAGAATTTTATCAGTCTATAATGATGTCACATACTGGATAAGAATGTAAAGGTGCATCACCATATTAAGGAATGTTATGCATAATAATTGATGAATGCAAGCGATTTACCTTTTAAATTTTATTATGACCATATGCTATTTTATTTATGTTTTTCCAGGTTTATTGAAATAAAATTGACATATAACATTGTGTAAGTGTAAGATGTACAACGTATTGATGTAACACACTTATATACTGTGAAATGAATACCACTGTTGCATTAACTAACATTTCCATCACCTCATAAAATTACCATTTCTTTTCTGTGGTAAGAACATTTAAGATCTACTGTCTTGGCAACTTTCAAGTGTATAATACAGTATTGTTAACTATAATCACCCTGTTGTACGTTAGATACCCACAACTTATTCATCTTATAACTGAATGTTTGTACCATTTGACCAACACCTCTCCATTTCTCCAACCCCCTAGCCCTTGCTAACCACCATTCTACTCTGTTTCTATGAGTTTAGCTTTTTTTAGATTCCACATATAAGTGATATCATACAGTATTTGTCTTTCTCTGTGTAACTTGTCTCACTTAGCATAATGCCTTCAGGGTCCATCCATGTTGTTGCAAACAGCACGATTTCCTTCTTTCTCGTGGTTGAATAATATTCCAGTGTTCCATATTATCTTTGGAATAATATTCCAAAGATACGCTGCGTCTTCTTTCTCCATTCATCCATTGACAGACACTGCTGTTGTTTCCATATCTTTGCTGTTGTGAGTAACGCTGCAGTGAACATAGGAGTGCAGCTATTTCTTCAAGATACTGATTTTGTTTTCTTTGGCTATATACCCAGAAGTGGGATTACTGGATCATAACCATATGCTATTTTAGGTTTAAGTATTAGGATCAGACAGTTCCATAATATTCATTCTAGGTGTATTACTGTTTGTCTCTACTTAGTGGGCACACTCCAGAGAAATGAGTGAGAGAATATAAATTCCTTATTTCTAGATAGTATAGCATCAGTTACAGAGTTTAATATTGATTTATGCTAACAATTTTGTAGAATTAATGAATAATTGCTTTGAAAATGATTTTTAAACAAAGGAATAATTTGTAGAGTATGACCAAGTTACTTTAATTCAGTATTCTGAACTTCTGTTGACATCCCTTTAACAACATTATATTGTGACTATTTTATGAAAGTTCTGATAATGCTTTGAGATCTTAAATGCAAATCCTTTGACAGAGATCACTTTCTCTGTATTCCCCATCAGCATTTTTTAACATGCACATTAACCACATTGAATAATTTTGTAGGGTGGAGATAATTTCCATGGGGAATTCATACATAAATCAATTAGACCGAGGCTGAACATGTTTGCTAAAATATGTTTAGCTATATCAGAATGGTTATCTATTTGATTATATTATGTTTAATATCTAAAATAGCTGTTGTTGACTTCCTAGAAAATGTGTTAGTACACTTAAATGTGCATGTGCGGTGTGTGTACACGTATGCTTTTGGAGTACTTGGTAAGGTGTATATCTACAGAGAGATACACACTATTATTACTTTGGAAGATACTTCACTTTTTGGCTACTTCTCATAGTTTTAAAAATTCCAAGTAGATATTATTTTCACTGATTAATTCTTGAGAGCCAGCTAAATATTAGACTTTGTGCATGAAAGACATTTTCTAAATTCCTATAATGTGGAGGAAGAAGCTGCTGAGTTTGCCAATGTAGAGACACTCCATGTTGTTAAGGTGTAGAATGGAGAACTGCCAAAATGTCAGGACCCAGGTAGCTTAGCATGGTCTCAGATGTAGTTTTTACGGGAAGGAAAAGGAGCTTCCTTATAAAGATTCCTTTTTCAGGAATCTCAGGGCAGTTAACCACATAGGCAAAGTTCAAGTATAGTTTCTTTACACATATAAAATAACGTAAAGGCCTTTGTTACACAAACAGCACACAGATACAAGTACAGATTGCAATGGCAGTGTGTTATGTGACATTTAAAAAAAAAAGGAATCTCACTAAGCCGTAGTGTTTCCGAGGCATATAATTTATCATCTGAACAGTGCTACCCTGATGACAAACAAAAGCATCTTACCTACCTTAAATTGTTCGAGTAATTGTTCAAGTATTGTTTTTTTAAACAATACAACTGCTTGTCTATACTTTGTCATTGTTGAACAAGTTAAAACTTGTTATGGAGCAGAATTTTTCTATAATATATTCCTTAGTGTTTACATTTAGATTCAAAGAGGAAAGCTACTGCACAACCAATGATTCTATTCCACTCGGTTTCCTCTGACTCGTTCAGGCTTTCTTAATTATTTTTGCAAGAGGCCTTATTGGTTTTAGTCTGATATTCTAGTAGAAGTAATTTGTACTTTGAGTGGGATGTTGGGAGCCTATGAAGATTTCACTTGTGTGTATTCTGTGTCTATTTTCACTCCAATCAATATTTATAGAGCTTGCTTTGTTCTGTTCATCTTCCTGCAGTAAAACCATCCAAACCGTTCAGAAAAGTCCTTTTATCCATTAAATGTTCAAGATGTATCTCACCTATCTTCTAATTGATTATATGAAATATACTCTATATATACACCTTTATCCATATACTTTTTTTCTATAATTCCTGACACCCAGGATTATCTTTTTCTCAGAGCAGGGTGCCACCATGTTACCTTCTAGCCACGGCCCAATCCATCTGGGAGAGCAGAAGGCAGCATCTGGGATGGTTGGAAAAGGAAAACTGGGACTCTTGTTAGCATATTCACTTACCAAAGTTAACACTAAATGATAGACCATCTTGGATGTGTTGAGATGTGTTTACCTTGTAGTTGTTACATTTCAAGGTTGC
Source organism: Stenella coeruleoalba (assembly GCF_951394435.1). NCBI lineage: Eukaryota > Metazoa > Chordata > Mammalia > Artiodactyla > Delphinidae > Stenella > Stenella coeruleoalba. The sequence continues at coordinate 133,399,553 of NC_137169.1, forward strand.
ACAGGGAAGAGATCATCTTTGTTCTTTCCTCTCCCACCTGGAATTTTTAAAGCTCTTTGTACCCTTCCAGTACCTGATGGAACCTAACTGACCTAGGCCTGAGGCTGAGAAACAGAACAAGTCAGATCCTGGGGGAAGATGAGAGGAATTAAGAGACTTAGGGTATCCTGAAAATGGAAAGTTGAGAGAGGGGGAGACACCCTGGGTTCTCTTTTACATCAGTTGAAAAGACAGATTAAAAAAAACTGATAGGCAAAGATTTATACATGTGGCATATGTGTATATTATTTAAAAAAAATAGAGATCAAAGAGATGTTGCATCTGTTGTGCATCAACGATATGCCAGTCATTTTGCATATATTTTCACATTTAATCTTCAAATAAATTTGAAAGAAAAGCACTACAGTCAGCTCCAGTTTGCAGATTGAGCAGTGGGCTGAGAGAGGTTATGTAATGCACCCTATGTGGGCTCCTCACTAAAGGAGTGAGAATTCCCACACCAGTCTCTCCAGCTTAACTAATTGCTTGAATTCAAACTCTTAGAAAGAAATTTTTTGGTAGATAAACTTAAAGTTATTAAAATTTTCTTATGTTATAAAAGTGTTATTTTCCTAAAGGCAATAATTTTAATTTTCTTCCTTTTCCCCAAATCCCAGTCCATTCAGATCTGTTTTATTTGTACCAATGAAATTACCAGTATGATTTTGCTAGACTAGCATGTTTAAATGCAAGTTAAATGACTTGGAATTAAAAGATATTCATGAACACTTCCTGAGGTATTTTAAAATTGCATAAACTTTCAGTTCTTTATGGATTTGTGAGAAGGTATCATATTCACCAAGCTGTGCTGTTCTAGGAAAACAAAAATCTCTTCCCTTTCACCTTCTGCTCACATTAAAAAAAAAAAAAAAAAAGAGGCAGCACTCCTTAAAGACTACCATTGTCAGGTTGTGTCCTGCCTTTACAAAGATTTTGTGAAAAATGCTGAAGAAAGCGAGAATGATACTTGGGCAAATCCTATATGTAATGAATAAGTGTAAAATTGTTCAGTTGCGTCTTACCCACAAGATCCAAGGGCTGCTTCTAATTGCCATCTTCTGATGGTCACAAATCCTGACATAGAAAAAGTCATGCTCAAATAACCCATCCAATACAAGAAATTCTACTTTATTTCCTGATTTGTTATTTAAATCTTATGTAAAAGAATTTTTTTAGCAGGAATTAATTAAAGCAAAGTTAATCGAAACAAAGCTAATTCAAAACAAAGTTAACCATAAATGTGCACACAGCTTTGATACTTGGCTGTATACAAATCTTAAGCAATAACATTTATGTTCCCAGACAACTGAACTTTCCTTTTTCAAACTAAACTTCCCAGTCTCTTTCAAACTAATACTCACTTTAGTCAGTACCCAAATGGGCATTTTGCTCTATTTGTAACATGTGTATATTTGACATCAAATGAATTAGTCTTTTGGGGTTGGTGGTGTGACTTTTACCAACTCATCCCAGAACAGTAAAGATTCCAAGTTATAACATACTATAAGCAGGATCAGCTATGAAATTAGTGGAGCCCAGTGCAAAATAAAATTAAATGTTTTGTGTTAAAAAATTATTAAGAATTTCAAGACGGCAACATCAGACCATTAAACCAAGTGTGAGGACCTTCTCAGCACTGGACCCTGTGTGACTACAGAAGTCACACACCCAGGGAACCAGTTCTGGCTGTGAAATTTCATCTAATTGTCACCATGCTCTTTCCTGGTAATAGTCTAGATTCCGGGTACCCTATAGATAGTCATATTGAAAAAAAAGTGGTGGATATACTATTTCTGCCTACAGGTAAAGATTACGTAGATAAAAACAGGATTTTAAAACCTTTTTTTTTTTTGGATTTTGCGGACATCTATGAAACATACCTCACAGTAAGTAAACTCTCTCAGAATTGGTAGTATGAAGAACTAAAACAAATATTATGATCTGTCAAACTTACTTTGAGCTTTAATACTTGAAAGAAATGACTAGGTGCTGAATGCTTTTAGGAAAATGTCTTCTTTTTTGTCATTATACTAACGAATCTTTCTCGGATTCTCTACAAAATGAGTATCTCACTTTCTTATAGCTCAGGCTGGCCACATGGATATTCTTTTCTATCAGAGTATACCTGACGCCTGCAGTGAGGGTTATTACTCTTTATCTTGAATTGCCCCTCTTATCTGGTGTGTCTCAGTGTATATTTTTCATATGCAAAAATCATATGACTAGATCATTTGAATAATTTATTCCAAACTAGTGTGGTTCTTGGTATGTGATTACTTCTATTACATAATTAATAAATTTAATCTAAAGCAAAATAGAAAATTCAGACATGAAAAGTGAATAAATTACCCATATATTTTCTACTTCTAGTTACCAAGTTTTAATATTGGAATATGCTCCATATTTTTTCTCTAGCATTTAAAAAAGGAGAGTATACGATATATGTTTCTATAAATGTTTTCTATTAACAATGTACCAGAGACATTTTTTTAGGCCAATAAATATAGTTTCATATAATTTTTAATATTTATATTGCAGTCTATTATGTAATTGTAGTAGAATTCATACACCTCACCTCTTTTGCTGGAGAGTAGGGACCGTGATCCTTTTCCAAGTCTTTTTTTCTCAGGCTTTCTGATCAGGGTGCCATTATATCTTATCATCCAGCTCTAGCATGGCCTTTTCAACCATCATTTAATTTGTTAGAAAGCGGTCGCATTGTTTTTTAACTTCATTTTCTTTTTGGATATAATGCCATTTCTCCCTCTTGGCTCTTGGCTCAACTGTGACTCAGTCCTGCCCGGACTCCTTTTCCTTGTCACTGGCCCTGTGGGCAGGTTCCAAGCTGGTGTATGCTGACTTTGTGAAGGGGGTCTTGTTACCTAAGGGGTCATATTGCTGCTGCACATAATATTAGTATTTTTATGAAAATCTAAATACACAATCATTTTTTTATTTAGTGTTACCTATTCTCTCATGCTCTAGCCCATCAGTAGCTGTCATTACATACATCCCTGCTGCTTCTCATTTGTGAACTTCTATGTAGATTGTCAGTGTAGATGAGTTCAATTAACATTGCTGCCTGCTATGAGGAGAATTTGCCCCATGCCTTCAGATTTGGAGTTTCTGCTCGAAACCACTGTTTCCTATTTTGTCCACAGCTTCTGAACTTGTCCAGTTCATCTATCTAACCATCAGTCACAAAAGTCTCTCTTTGTGTCTCCAAGTCAGCTGCTCTGGATGATCTCTTTGCCAAGCCCTCAGTAAGCCCTATCGTGATTTGTATGTATGCTATGTGGTCTATATTTCATGGTATTCCACCCCAGCATACCCTCATTATTTGATGAAAAAGCCAAACTCACTGTTATTTTTATATGGCAGATGATTGCCTATCAATTTTCTGTCACTTTGTGGTATTTCTCAGGTCTGTGCAAAATGAATTTGTATATGCAACAAAGTATACCATGCAAAATACACTCTCAGATTTGATAAAACTACAAACAGAAATTGTTATGTAATAAGTAAAAAACTCACGTTGATAAAGACATTCTTTTTTAATAAATACCTTACATGTAATGCTTAAAATTTTTTTTTAACATTAGTAAAAGTTTCGTCCTTAAATTTTTACAAAATTTTTCTATAATATATCAAAAAGGAGTGCCTCCCACTTCCTCACCTCATTGATCCAAATCATTTCACTACTAATTCATTCATTAATTCATTTAACAATTTTCCAGCACAGCTCTTTTCTATAGATACATTATAAAACCATACAATAATGTATTTGTTTGATAAGTATTTATTCAGTTTCTACTTATAAGGCACCATTCTCTGTCCTTGGTATATATCAGTGGAAAAAATGGCAGACCAAAAACCCCTCCTTATGTTAAAGAAGAAGAGAAATGGGAAGTAAACACGTAAATAATTTTAGATAATGAAAACTGTTAAGGAATTTAATCAGGGAGATGGGGCACTTGATCTCAGATAGGCAGGGAATGCATTTTGTAAAAAGTGATATTTAAGCGCAGAAGAAGCCAGCCATGCACAGGTCTAGAGAAAAGCACCTAGGCAGAGGGGACAGCAAGTGTAAAGGCCCAGTGAGCATGGCAGGTCATTAGCTGAGAGTAAGGTACAGGGAGGAAGTAATGTGACATTTTAACACTAAGTGAAAAAAAGCTTAATAAATAAACTCATGCTATGAATCAAGATAGAGATGTGGATGACAGGGTGGGGTCAAGTAGAAAACACAGATCTTTGGGGTTGATAAGGCTAAGAAATTGAGAAACCAGGATATTGGACACATCATCTTCATGGATACTGTATTCTGTAAGAATGGTGACAAGGGCATTGGTAGAGAGATGTATCAGAATTATATCTGACTGTTAAACTAGAGATCCCAAGGCTTCCACTTACATTTCACAGGCAGAACATAGTCGTGTTGCTGCAGTACAGAACAACGGAGTTCTTGTACTAAGAAGGAAGGGGAGCACAGTGTTTGGGAGGTTATGAAAAGTCCTTGTCTCATTGTCTTTACTATTAAGTATGAAACTTCAGAAGAGTCTTCTACACATTTATCTTTAGGCCTAAGGAAAAAAAAGTACTGGTTTGTGTCTTAATATAGTTTTCTTTCTACTTAAGAGCTAATGACTGAAATGTAGTAAATGGCACAATACCTGTTTGATAAATAAATGAATCAATGAAAAAATAACTAGATGATTATTACTTATCAAGCATAAAATTCTTTTTCTTTGTTTGTTTGTTTTTTCAAGATAATGGTTTATTTCCTTTGGAAACCCCAAATATCTAGAAGTGGGAGTGCTGGATTATATGATAGTTCTATTTAAAAATTTTTGAGGAACCTGCATACTGTTTTCTATAGTGGTTGTAACAGTTTACATTCCATACTAAAAGTGTACAAGGGTTCCCTTTCTTTTTCTTTCTTTCTTTCTTTTTTAAAATAAAATTTTATTGGAGTATAGTTGCTTTACACTGCTGTGTCAAGCACCACCCCCTTTCCGCCTTGGTATCCATATGTTTGTTTCTCTATGTCTGTATTTCTATCTCTGCTTTGCAAATAAGACCATCTATACCATTTTTCTAGATTCCACATATATGTGTTAATGTACGATATTTGTTTTTCTCTTTCTGACTTACTTTACTTTGTATGACAGTCTCTAGGTCCATCCATGTCTCTGCAAATAACACAGTTTCATTCCTTTTTATGGCTGAGTAATATTCCACTGTGTATATGTACCATATCTTTATGTGTTCCTCTGTTGATGGACATTTAGGCTGTGAAGCATAAAAAAATCTTTACTTCAAACTTCCAGTACTCTGGCAATTCATATTACAGTGTTTCTACACAGTCCACATACACAGAAGATAGCTTGGTGCAGTGGACAGAGCATAGACAAACTAGGTTAAATGATAGCTCTGTTACTAACCCCCTGTATGACCAAAGGGATGTTCTTCAACCTCAGAGAGGTTGAGTTTCCTTTACTTCCATGTTCCAGATCTGTGCTTTACACCCAAACTAATATGTAAGATCAATAAAAAACCTAAAATGTTGCCTTCTCCCATCACTGGTTTTGAAGCTGTGTTATAGATATCTCAAATATTTATTTCCTTCAAGGTAGTGGATAGTGATTTCTACATATTTTTCTAGCTGTAGGCTATGTGGGGGCCAACAATTGGATGACTTAATATTCTCAGAAATATGGCAGGATTGCAGTTCATTGCCTTCTGTGGTTCAGCAGAGCCATGAGGCTGGTTCTAGTCAGTGGGTTATCAGAAGTCCCCTATGGGCTGGGTATTGAGTGACAGGGTAAGACCCTCAAAAATTCTCTACTGAGAATTTTTTTTTTCTTCTTATAATATGTGACAGAAATCTCAGATGGCCCTCAAAATTCCTCCTTAGTGTACCTTCCATATATAACCCTCTCTCCCTTGAAGTGGACAAAATTTGTGAACAAGATATCATTCCTGTCATTAGGTTACATTATATGTCAAAGTTGAAAGGATTTTGCAGCTGTAATTAAGGTCCCTAATCAGTTGGTTTTGAATTACTCAAATTATTCTGCATGGGTTTGATAATCATTTGATTCCTTAAAAGAGGAATTCTCCTACTCACCTACTGAAGTGAGCTGCCAAGTTGTCTGTAAGAGGGGCATGTGGCAAAGGACTATGAGTGGTGCTTAGGACCTGAGATCAGACCCTGGCTAGCAGTCACCAGGCAAAAGGAGACCTCTGTCATACATCCACAAAGAGCTAAATTCTGCAGACAACCATGTGATTTTGGAAGAGTATCGTGAGTTCTGTAAGCAATGTAGGCCAGCTAACACCAAGATTGCCATCTTGTGATATGCCAAGCAAAAGACCAAGCTAAATTGTACCCAGGCCCTGACCCACAATAACTATGCGATAATAAATGTGCATTGTTTTAAGTGATGCTTTACACCATTGAGTTTGTGGTGTTTTTTTTGGTTTTTTTTTTGTGGTACGCGGGCCTCTCACTGTTGTGGCCTCTCCCGTTGCGGAGCACAGGCTCCAGACGCGCAGGCTCAGCGGTCATGGCTCATGGGCCCAGCCACTCCACGGCATGTGGGATCTTCCTGGACCAGGGCACGAACCCGTGTCCCCTGCATCGGCAGGCGGACTCTCAACCACTGCGCCACCAGGGAAGCCCTGTGGTGGTTTTTTTACAAAGGAATAGAAAACCAATACATAAGGAATGATACATAAGCATCAATATTTAAGAGGTTTCCCTGGCAAATTAGTTCCCTGCATGAAGATTATGTGTAAAGATCTGTTGCCAAATTACTATGTACGTACAAGGAGAGCAAAAACTAAAACTCTTTTTTTTTAAGAAGTATTGAGATTTATAAGTTCCCTTCCCTTCCCCTCCCTTCCCTTCCCTTTTCTTCCATAACCTAAACTAGCCTATCTTCACTGATACAAATTTGGCACCAGAAGTCAAATGCAATAATAACCAAACAATGCATTTTACATTGCTTTAAGAAGTTTTCTTAGGAGTAAACTATTATTAGAGACTAGAAGGAGAGTCATCCTTGTTAGGTAGTGGAGAAACACATGATAAAACTGTCAAATGTCATCATTTGCAATGTAGATAATTTATCTTCTGACCTTGTAACTTTAAGGAAAGTGTTTGGGAAATAGAATGTTAGTAATGTGTGTTGGTTACTGTTGGCTGAGTTTGGAAAATGAAAAGATGAATAGATGAAGAGATGGATCCAGAAATAATTGGCCAGCTTAGAAGCAGAAATGAAAGAGCCTGGAGAGACTCCAAAAATGTGAGAAATTGTACAACTGGAAAAAGCAATTTCTTCTCAATCCTGACCAGTAGGAGATAATTTTGGGAAATTTCTTGAATAAGGGTTGATTAAAATTCAGCCATGCAGCAAGAATGCAGTCAGAGGTTTGACCATTGTTAAAACCTCTTGATGAGTTAAGGTTATAGGATAACAGGATAACAGAAGAGAGGAGATATCTTTGGAGGCAGAGCTAAGGATCAAAGAGATCAAAGACCAACACTTCCTGAGCATGGAACCAGGGCCTAATTGAGATACGTTTACCACAGCCAGTATGGGGTCTTCTTGTAGCTGAAATGCCCATGGGATTTCAGAATTGCTGCGGACCAATGACATCTGTGTACTTTCCTTTCTCCCCATTTGTGAATGGGAGTGCTTATTTTGATTGTCCTGTTTTTGTTCAACCACTGCAGATATTTTGGAGGTCGAGCACACAATTTTCTGATAGATCTATCCATCAAGAAAGGGTCCTATCTAGACCTGCTGTAGTGCCTACTGCTCATCACTTAGAGATCATGGACTTTGAAGTTTGGGTCTTGACTTTATGGGACTTTGGAGTTATTTCCTTTTGGGAGTGGGGAAGATGTCTATGGACTTGGAAGTGAAAGTAGCTGATCAGAGAGTGGACTGTCTAATGTTAATTACATTCACTAAATATTTCTGACTCTCTGCATTCCAGGCCTATAGTAGTATTATATTTACTAAGTCACTGTTGTTGGATGCAGTCAAATGACTAGTTACGGCCAGTGAGCTATGGTCCAGTGAGCTAGGACTGAGTGTTTAATTGATGGTGCAACAACTTCAGAACTCTCTGTATCCTCCCAGATTTAGACATAATTATGGTGTACTTCTGTTCTCAATAGCAATTGGAAACTTCTAAAAGGAGAGATCACAAATAAACCAAGAAATTCTAATTGGAGATGATGGACTATGAATTTAGAGATAGGGAGAGAGATTGGGAATGAGAAAGAACAAAGAAAATAAAACAGAAAATCGTGAAAAAAATATTGAATTCACATGGTGGTTGGGGAGGACAGGTGGGCAGTGGTCAGGCAGTATTTCCAGATACTGGGACCAGTTGTGATGAGGGTGGCTCTATTGGTATGGGACCTAGAGTGACTGTGATGAGCTGAGTCCCATATTGTGCCCCTCGATAAACATGTAATGAAAGCTAAAAAATGTATCATTTTAGGTTTCAATCACTGAGATTTGGGAGTTAACTTATTACCACAACTTAACCTTACCTATCCTGCATGACACAAAAAGGAAGCCCCAATTACTTATTCAAATACATCTTATAGGGAAGTTAGAATCCTTCAAAATTCAGAATGGAATTTTGATATTTAATTTTAAATTTGTTTTCACAAGAAATTATTATCATCCTGTTAAAAGTTCTGCAGTGAAATACCTCTTAAATATTATTACATTTAAATGAAAGGGAAGTTGGCAGTGCTGGAATTAACATAGAAACTGCTTGTTGATGTAAGTGATTCTATTTATAATGTTAAGAAAGATTAGCTTAAATATTCCACTTTACCTGCAATGTAAGTTGAAGTGCTGAAAGTTAAAATTACATGTTTTGAATGAATTTACCTGTGAATTAAGTCTACTACTCATAGGAAATGTTTCAGTAATTTATCAAAATCACATGAATATCCATTGTAAGTTTACTTCTACTAAAAACCTTAATTGTGCCAACACTTTTATGATGATATAATTGTGATGAAGAACCAACATAGCATCATTTTATTTGTCACCAGAGAAAACCTATGTTTGTCTCATCAAGAAATTCCAAGGCAAAACTAATTTTTAGAATCTTTATATAAAGGAAAGATCATGATAATTGAGTTGAAATAAATCATCTTGCAAAAAATAGCATTTTTCTCAGTTAAATCCTTATAAAAATCATATTTTGGTGATTTGATTTTTAAATAAGTGTTGTATATTTTAAAACTACATATAACGTTTATTATGATATATTAATATAGTGTGTTAGTATATACTATATTAATATAATGTACTATATATTAATATATATCAGCTTTGTTATAATTAATATTATAATAAGTTTTATACTAATATTGATATAATATTAAGTTAATATAATATAACATTTATTATATTACAACTTACAAATAATGAGGTTCCCTAAATAAGGGACTTAATTTGCAAGAACTGTCTGTCATTTTCTGGCTTAGTGACCTTGAGAAGTTAACCATTTTTTCTTCTTTAAACCTTTGTAAATGGGATAATAACTTACTGAGTTAAAAATTAAAATTTTTATCTAGGTATGTAAGTAGAATTTTCTTAAAGAAAAAAGGAAGAAGAACCAGTTAAACTAGATGTTACATTAGTTCAAAGAAGTGGATTTAGAGTAAAGAATAATAATGGCTGCTTTTATAAGTGATGAAGAACCAGGTTGAAGAAATAAATGTAAAGTGACAGACAGCAACAGAAGCAAATCCGCCAAAATGGGGAGACTCACATTCTGAACTCTAACCATACCTACAGCTGCAGATAAAAACACCAAGAACGTGTCTTCTCAGATACATTTGGAAACCTATAAGTGGAGAGATAACAGAGAGAGTTAAAAGAATGTGGGTGGGCATAACAGAATGGAAACGATAAAGGAAAAAATAAAACAGGGAAAGGGCAAGGAAGAGAATGCAGTTGAACAGGAGGTAGGGAAGGTGCCTAGACATAATTTTGGAGCCCTTTTGAGGGGAGATTTATTGTGAGTACTCATGCTGCCAGACAGTTCTTTCCACTTTTTATTTCCTTTAGTGTAGAGCCAGTGACAATGTATTATGTTTGAAATCACTGGAAATAAGGAGATCTGTTAGTACTTAAGATCTACTGAAAGGATGGATTTGTTTTGGAGATTATGTAAATAAAAAGGAGAAGGAGAACGTGACTATTAAAAGTATTTCATGGTGTTTTGTCTCTGAAAGTTGATTATCATTGAAAATAACTGTGGAGGGGGGGAAAGGTAATAGAATTGCTTCAAAGACTCCTGTGATTATTTTTATGCTTTCAGTGAAAGTCTTTCAGTGAAAGATATATTTGGATAAGGAAATACGGTGATATAAACTGCGACAAGGGAAAATGGGGAAAACCACCTAAAAGATGCTTTACACATAGAGAAACTGTTGGTGATGTAGGAAATAGCCAAAGGTATATTACGGAGGATATATTATATAGTATTGAGTATAGTGTGCAGTGGGTAGAGTATACTAAGCAAGGAGGATAAAAATTAAGAGTACCTTAGGTTTTGTACTTAAAGGAGGAGTAATGGTCTATCACTCTGTATTTTTGTGAGAAGGAAGCTCTCATAGCCATGCAAATTGTAGAAGACTTTGCCATAAAATATGGAAGGCACTGCTAAGAAAGTCCAGTGCCCAGAATTAGATAAAATAAAAATCTTTAAAAAGTAAATTTTACCTAGATGAATGAATTTCATTCCCAATAAATTCAGGTATATAGGAGAAGGGACTGAAAATGATTATAATGTAATACTTGTAAGACAGATACATACTTCCCTTTTATTGAGTGTACAGCTTAGCAGTCAGGGGAAGACTGTCCAGAGTCACACTTGGATTTGTGCCTTGGCTGTGCCACATACTCTCTCTGTATGACTTGTCAAATTGTTTAACGTCTTTGAGCCTCAGTTTCCACACCTATAAAATTAGGACGTGAATACTAATAAGATCATGAAACTTAAAATTGCAGTACCTAGCACATAGAAAATTCTCAAAATATGTTAGTCAAGTACTATAGCAAAATCTTTACATAGATCTAAAAAAATTTTTTGAAATAACCACCCACTGTGTTTTCCTTTCTCATTAAGTTTTTTTTTTTTTTTTTTTTTTTTTTTTTTTTTTGGTGTGGGGTGTTAGGTTAGAGAGGTGAGGAGTATTTTAGTTATTTGGCCATTTAAGCATTAAGGCTAAGCCAAACGGAAAGATGAAAGAGATAGAAGAAACTACCTAGAGCAAAATCCTTGGTCAGTACAGTAAAGAATTTACCCTTGCTCAGTGAGAGGTCTGGCCTTTGCCCTTGGATTGGGGAATATTATGTCAAAGCTCTGGTGATGTCTTATCTGATAAAAGTGTTTACTGGGGGATCTTGAGTCTTGCCACGTAGTACAAAGATGTGATTTATGGTGGGAACTTTGCATTATCTGTTGTCAGCTCAAACTCCAGAGTTGCCTAGGAAGTGAGGTCAGCTATGTGAGCAGTTGACAATTCTATATGACCAAACCCTAGTAAAGACTCTGAACACCATGGCTTGGGTGAACTTCCCTGGTTGGCAATGTGTATCATCACACGTCACTGCTGGAAAAGTTAGCACTGTCTGTGACTCCACTGGGAGAGGACAACTGGAAACTCCATGCTTGGACTTTCCTGGACTCTGTCCCATGTGTTTCTTCCCTTGGTTGATTTTAATCTGTATGTCTGCACTGTAGTAAACTGTAACTATGAGTATACACATAACAGCTTTCAGTGAGTTCTGTGAGTCTAATGGGTTATCAGAGGGGGTAAGGGGTCTTAAGGACCCCCAAACTTGTAATTGGTGTCAAAAGTAAACACGGTCTTGGGACCTACTGAATTTGCAACTGGTCTCGGAAGTGAGGGTGGTCTTGGGAAACCCCAAACTTGCTATTGATACCAGAAGTGAGGGTGATATGAGGACTGTTCTCTAATGTTACCCTTCTTCATTAAGGTTTTTTGGTGGGGGATCTTGAAGTTAGGAGGTGTTTTATTTATCTGGTTATTTCCCCATGACAAACGAAGTAAACAGGAAAGATGAAGGAGGTAGGAGAAAATGCCTAGAACAAAAATTTTGTTCCGTTTCTGGTTTTAAATTAGACACTAGACTTTATAGATCTAGAGAAGAAAAGCTGAGTTTTCAAGGATATGGAAAGGGGGTCCGTGGAACTCCCATAGTTAAGCTTTTCATCTTCTCTCTCCAAATCTGTCCCTGCCCATCTTCTTCATCTTAATAATGGAGATTCTCTGTTTGCTGAGGGCAAAATCTTGGAGTTATCATTGATTCTTCTCTTTCTTCATTCTCATAACACATCCAACAGTAAGTTCTGTTGATTCTGTCACCAAAACATATCCTGAATTTGTTTACTTCTTTATAGTTTCATTACTTGCATGTTGAATGTAAACTCCATGTTTTTTTTCTTCCAAAACTACAAAAAACTTCCCAGCTGCTTCTGTTTTCACCCTCCTCCCCAGTTGTTCTCTAGACCAGTGGTTCTTAAAGTCAGGTCCACAGACTTCAGGGGATCCCTGGGACTGTTAGACTCAGAGAATCCTTAGGTCAAAAGTATTTTTATAGTAATACTAATATGTTAGTTGCCTTTTTGACTGTGTGAACATTTGCATAGATGATGCAAAAGTTACGGTGGGTAAACAGCTGGTGCCTTAGTACAAATGAAGCAGTGACACAAAACCACTACTAGTCATTATATTTGTCACCCCCACACACTCACAGTTGAAAAGAAGTAAGTTTAATTTATGAATGTCCGTGATAAACTGAAAAAAATGTTAAATTTATTGTTCTCCAACTAATAAGCATATGTCTTTAAAGTATTTTGTGTGACCAAATGGGAAGTACACACGAAGCACTTCTGCTGCACATACAAAGGTATGATGTTTGTGTAAGGCAAAACACTGTTCAGTTGTTTGTGTTGTGGGGTGAATTAGCAGCTTCTTATTCATGGAACACCATTTTTTACTTGAAAGATTTGCAGACAGAAAAACTGAAGTTATTCAGACATAGGAAGATATTCGGACATTGTCTAAAATGAGTGAAGCAACATTGTCGCGTCAAGGAGAAAAACTGACAGTGTTTATTGCCAATGATAAAATTTGAGCTACCGAGAGAAAAATCAGAAGTTTGGAAAACTGGATTCGCTACTGTGAGATTGACATGTTTCCAAAACTTAAACACTTGTCTGGTGAGGTCACTGGTGATAATAAGAAATGTGATTTTAAAAAAATTGTTTAATGAAATTTGTTAACATGAGGAAGAGATGCATAACTCATGCAACTAATATTTTTCTAATGAATAATGTTTGTTTTACCAAATCATGTAGGGGTAAAGTACTTCCTCCTAAATGTGAGATTCAACAAGAGATTTTACAATAACAAGGTGTAAGAAACTCAGCAATAGTTTCAAATTACACATTACAACTAAGTTTTAAGAAACCATCACTTGTAAAGTTTTGGTGTAGTATCATAGAAGAATATCCAGAGTTATCTAAAAGATTATTAACAATTCTCCTCCTTTTTCCAACTATATATCTGTGGGAGGCCAAATTTTTTCAGATACTTCAACCCAAGAGCATATTGCAATAGATTTAATGCAGAACCAGATATAAGGATATAGCTCTCTTTTATTCAGACAGACATTGAAGTGATTTGCAAGAATATAAAGCAATGCCAATATTCTCATTCTTTTTATGTTTTGAAAAATAGTTACTTTCAACAAAGATCTGTTATTTTTGTTGACATGTAATGAGTTTATTGTTTTTAAGTGAATTAATTAAAAACATTATCATATTTCTTAGCTTTAATTTCTAATACCATAAATATCAATGGATACACACTACATAAACAAAAGCTCTTTGAGGTCTTTAAAGCTTTCAGCAATTTAAAAGAATACTGAGACTAAAATGTTAAAGAATCACTCCTCTAGGCACTAGCCAGATGGGTATTTTAAGATGTCAGTCCCACCAGTGATTTCCCATTGCACTTAGAATGAGGTCAGGCACTTTTCCTTAGCAGTCTTTTATGTTCTGACTGCTGCAAAATTTCAATAAACTTTCCTCTTTACTGATTGCACTTCAGCCATCTTGGTCTTGTTTACTGCCTGGATTGTTCCTCTTCATTATCTTTACCTGGTTAGCTCCTTATGATTAAAATCTCAGGTTAATGTCATCATTATAAGAAATCTTCCCTGATTCCTCAGTATAATTACTGTATATGTATTTAACACTCTGTTACTCTATATGTTTTTACCCTGGTTTAAATATGTGCAGAGCACTTAGCAATCTGTGATATTTTTAAATTTATATTATATTAAAATTGTATATTATCTGTCTTCACCCTCTAGCAAGTAAGCTATATCAGAGCACGGATTTTGTCTATCTCATTTATCACACAGTCCTTCAGTCCTTAGGGTCTAAAATAGTCCTGGCTGATGGTAGATGCTTAATATATTTTTGATAAATGAGTGGAATGATGACTTGTAAGGTTGGCTACATCCAATCAGAGAGCAAGGAACGTTTCACAGAAGCTCATGACAGAAAGAAACTCAGGGTTGGGCTGAGGGATGTTTAAGAGAGAGCATGAAGATAAGAACAAGTTGGGCAACATCAGAAGAGAGAGAACCAGAAAGAAATTTTGAGACACAGTTCTCTCATTCCCATCTTGAAATCTAAACCTGAGGTACAGGGTGGCTGGAAGGATCCAGATAGATTTGGGGAAATATAAAAATTGTGAGCAATTTTTAACCCTTTTCCTTCCTTCTTTCCTTCCTCCCTCCCTCCCTCCCTCCCTCCCTCTGTTCCTTCTTTCTTCCTGCAAGCTTCTCAGAAAATTATCATGTTTGGCATGGTACCAAGTTCAAATGACATGGGATTAGTAGAGTAGCCGTTGTTGAGAAAGGTGACTGGGCCCAACTTCACAGATTCCTGTACCTCTGTTAGATGGTATGGAGAAGCCAGCTGGGAATTCTTCATAAATACCAAGGCAATTAATGGAATGGAAAAACCTGGTGTTGGGACAAGAAAGCTGCGGATATGAGGTTTCAGCAGCAGGGACAGTGGAAAGGCTTGTGATTATCCTCAGACAGTGTCAGGATTACAACAAAATAGACAGCCCTGACCAAGAGCAACTAAGCAGATACTCTGTAGAGCTTACTTAGCAAGCAGGTAGATTCCTACATACTGCATTTCCTTAAGGTGAAAAGCTGACATTAGCACTTTGCTTAATGTATTCCTGTCTTCATATAGTTTTTGGCTATAACCATTTAGGTCTTCTAGATCTCACATATGATATGAAGCATTTAAAATTTTATTTAATATTTTTTGTTGTTTTCATTGGGATGATCGGTCCAGTACATAGTCACTATAGTAATGGAAATGAAAGAGAAGACAACCTTTTCATGATGTTTGTGAAAGGAGGGTCATGTCATAATAGCTGAAGGGGGAATTATGCAGGTGAATGTCAGGCAACAAGGAATAAAGAAACACATTTATTAGAGAAGAACTGAAGCTTAACTCAAGCTCTTAAATGAGTAAAAATGCATCTTCATCTGATGGTATTGTTTATGAATAAAGACTTTTAGGGCTTTTGGGAAAAAAATTTCCCTGCTGATTTTAGTGATGTATGAGAAGATGAAATGACCAGCACAGTGATACAAAGCGTGTTAACGTTGGCATTTACAGGATGAGAGGGAGGCCATCCAGACTGCAGCCTCTGACATTATTCAACATTGATTTAGGAAATTTTTACAAAAGTACCGCTACGCAGGTTGACAAGAATGTCAGAGGTCAAGATGCACTAAGCACAGTGGTATATCACAAAGAGCCAGAAAATGGCAGACGATTTGTTGAACTTTGGGGAAATAAGTAAAAATATGAAGGAAGTTTAGAATAATTTTTCTGATCTTTGAAGAAAGAATGTATTGTTGGTCATGTAAGTCAAGATTATTTTTCTTAAAATTATGCAAAAGTAGGCATTTCCAAAAATAAACTGCTGGGAAAAAGGCAATATATTATGCTTAAAGTACTATTCACAGGTTTAGAAAGGGGAATGAGGAAAGAACTTAAAATAGTGAGATAGATAAAGATGGGATGTCAACATAATTCTTTACGGTGCCTAGTGCCAAAAGCCTCTCCTCACAAAGATCTAACACTGTGTGTACAGTATTAGTTGAAGATAAAAATGGTTCAGCAGTGAATTTCAAACACATCTGAGTAGTTCAGATATATTTTTACGTGTCAGAGAATCTGGAAAGAGTTAAAAAAAGAACGTTTAAATGGGAGAAAAATTAAAATTCAAGAACATGGAGGGAGTAAGCATAGTATTTTGAGTCATAAAAACTTTTACACACATTTTGGCAAAGAATAATGTATTTTTTAAAGTGGGAAACAAACACTACAAGATGATATGCAGAGATTGAGTTGGGAAGTTTTCACCAGAATCCTGGATAAGATATCATACATTTATTATTCCTAACTTTATTTTGCAACAGTTGAAGAGTAGTTTCCAGAGAAAGCATTGATTATTTAACTGACAAATCCCTTTGATTAGCCTATGGACTAGGGAAAAAAAAAAGCTTAATGTGAGATAACTTATATTTCCTATAAAAAAGAAGACTGACTATAGGTTACTGACAAAGACTCTCTCCTTAACCAAACTTTAGTCAGCCTCTTCCGAGCCCTCTTTTCAACTAGGCCTTGTCTTTGGGCCTTCTCTTCAGCCTGCCTACCCCAGTTTTAGCAAAAATCCTATGTCAGTTTAGTGAGAATCATCTTCACCTTTGATACCTGATCACCCTTGATACCTGATCAGATTTTTCTTCTCCCACCCTTGATCACTCTGGCTGGCCTTCAGCAAGTTGGTTTAGCAAGAATTCCCCTACATTTGACATCTTCTCTTAATAGTTTTCCATTTTTCATTATCCTCTTTATCCTGTTCACTGGTTATAAATCCCCACTTATCCTTGTATTTGGAATTGGGCCCCATCTCTCTCCTCTATTTTAATAGTACTGACACCCATTGCAATAGTTGTGAATAAAATCTTCCTTACTATTTTAACAAGCATCAGAAAAAAATTTTCTTTAATATTATATACAACTCTTTTATTGTATAATACTTTTTCATTAAATTAAAGAAGACAGATGATGAAGTAAGTTGATAAGTTGACAGAATAGGAAACTTTCAAGTTTCACCGCCCATATGAAGAAACTATGAGGAATGGAGTGTTTTACTAAACAGAGATTTTCTGTATTATGCAGGACGACCTATGAAAAGGACATTTCTGGTTGGAGGATAAAGGTCAAAAGCCTGGGAGGGATAACCTAGAAATAATATTAGACAAATGTCAGCTTTCTGTTGAAATAAATGAAGTGAGGATGAACCCATGGATGAGGATATAAAAAAGCAGCACCAGGATATTTCAGGCCTCTTGTGGAATGCTTTCTCTACAAAACTCCTAGTTAAATCCAGAAGTAAAGACTCAACTAGCAGCATTTCACTTATGAGGAATAAAGTAGTGCCATAAATATTTTAAAGGCATAGATATTAACCTCCATAGTTTGATTCAGTGTCTGAATTTGAGTTTATTGTTTATCAGGCGGTGTAATATGATAGTGTCTTCCAAATGAATTGAGACCATTTTCATTTAAAAGAAATTTAATAAAGCATTTAAGAATTTCCCTCAGTTAATTATGTCTTCACTTGACCTTTAAAACTAAGAATTATATGACATATTTTAAGTAACATATCTGTTTTCAGTGTCTTCTTCTTGTTTATGAAAATGTAATCATTTAACTCAGATCCCTCTAGTGTACATGTTACATTGCTGAATAATTTTATATGCATTGTAATCCATCCCATATTGAGAGCACCTACATAAAATATTTTCATAAACTTAAAGCTTTAAGAATATTATGACAGTGAGTACCTGTGACTTCTGTTGTTCCATAACTCCCAAGAGGCAGATACTCTGAATAATGGATCATTTATGAAAGAAGTAAAACAAATTTTCCTTTAAAAAGAAAACAGCAACAGAGGAAAAACTTTCAGAATAAACTTGAAATTCTTCAGCTTCATGTTCCAAGTCCTTTGTAACTTACTTCCCCTTCTTTCTGCTTCTGCCACCAGACATACCTTCCCTAAACTGCTTTCATACCAAATACTGTTGTTCTTTGTCAGCCATCTCCTCTCTATGCTTGTACTCTTGTAGCTCCCATTCTTTGCATAGAATGTACCTGCCACTGTCTTTAGCTGTATATGAATTGTGTGCATACAGGGGGTTGGCCCCAACAGAGATTAAGTATGTGATTTTCTTTCCTTTAATGAGAGTCGGTAACTCTATCACAGAATAAGCAGCCACAGAAAATCACCTTACGATTATGGGAGATCATTTTTTGGAGAATTGTATCCTTTGGCATTAGAGAAGATAGAATCCCTGACTACAGGGGAAGGAGTGCCAGTTATTTTAGAAGAATGGATCATTCTGACTCAAAATAGGGTTATTGGTTTTGTAAAGAGCAGACACCCGGGCTTCCCTGGCGGCACAGTGGTTGAGAGTCCGCCTGCCGATGCAGGGGACACGGGTTCGTGCCCCGGTCTGGGAAGATCCCACATGCCGCATAGTGGCTGGGCCTGTGAGCCATGGCCGCTGAGCCTGCGCGTCCGGAGCCTGTGCTCTGCAACGGGAGAGGCCACAACAGTGAGAGGCCCGCGTACCGCCAAAAAAAAAAAAAAAAAAAAAAAAGAGCAGACACCCTTACTAACCATGACTTAGTGCTATTGAAGCTTTCTTGTCTCTCATATAGTGCTTGTATATAAATAATAAACTGAAATAGATGATTGTGTTCAAGATGAAGAGATGTCTTTATTGAGCCTGATTCAGGCAAATTATCCACAGTGTTCTCATTAAGCAAATGTAGCATCAGTAGCTTGACGTGTTCAGTGACCACTCTTGTTATGGACTGAATTGTGTCCCCCACTAAAGTCATATGCTAAACTCCTAATCCCCAGCACCTGAAAATAAGGTTAAATGAGGTTATATGGTGGGCCCTAATCCAACGTGACTGGACTCTTGATAAAAAGATTTTAGGACACAGACATGCACAGAGAAGACCAAGTAAAGACAGAAGAGAGAAGAAAGATCATCCACAAACCAAGGAGAGAGGCCTCAGAAGAAACCAACCCTACTAACATCTTGATCTTAGACTTCTGTCCTCCAGAACAGTGAAATAATAAATTTCTGTTGTTTGTGTCACCCAGTCTGTGGTACTTTTTTTTTTTTTTTGTGGTACTTTTTTATGGCAGCCCTAGCAAACCACTACACTCCTGTACCACAGGCCTAACACTTTGCTAAGACTTCATTGGTGTAGGCCGCAATTGCCTGCCTAGGAAGATGGCACAGCACCCTCCCACTTACTGAGGCACCTCACGCTTAAAACATGGTTCTTCGGCATCAGTGGCCCTGATAACCTGTTGTACAACCTGAATTTCTTCAACCTTGTACCCATGAAACAACAGAAACGTGAAAGATCTTTAATTCAGAGATCCTAATTAAATGTGAATCCTCCCAGAAAGGTTACACTGGGGAGTGAATAACTTTCCCTTACGATTTCCTAACATAAGGAGTGAATCCGCTTTAGCACATATGGACTTCCTAGGAACCGGGAACTTTGCCAGATTCTCTCCTTGCAGAATATCACTCAAGTTTCCTCTTTCTTGTAGTCAGCTCACCTATATAGAAGTGACCTGGACCAGATTGTGTTCCCTCCACAGACATGAAACTCTAGAAGACACCCAAAATGCATAATGGAAGGAATTATTGCTGCTGGATGACTGGATTTCCTACAATAACTAACTTATTGTAGGCTTAACTAGCCTTAACTAACTTATTGTAGGCTTAACTAACTTATTGTAGGCTTAACTAGCCCCAGAATGGATTGGAGCTGCATGATTCCTTCCACTCAAGCTGTGTAGAAAAACAGTCTGGTTACATACTGGAGTCCTAGCTGACCCATTAACATAGCTCTGTGAGGCCAGGAGCTGGCTCTTTTCATCTCAAGCCTTCCTCCCAAGGTCTGGATACAGACTGACACACAGTACACTTTAAATAAATACTTTTAAAGGTTATAATCTAAATTTGGGACAAAAATTATAGTCCTTGTTTTAGGTAGAATGTAGCACTTAAACATAATTTTGCACAACATCAAGTGTGCACTGGTTATAAAGGTTAACATCCGCAGAAATGCTTAAAGAAGACAAAAGAAATTACAGAGCTTTCAACTGATAAGAAATTGATTTATATTTGTTGTAAAAGAACTGTACCTGTGATATTGAAGTAAGAAGAAATGGGGAAGGGCTTTTGAAAGCATAAGGGAATTTGCTCTTCACTAAAGAACCATTGGCTCCTGGTGGGAGCTACAGACTGCAGACCTTTACTGGAACTTTTAAGGCCTTTCCACCACTTAGCCTTCAGCTAGCTTCTCAGATCCCCCTGAACTCCGTTTGTTCTTCCTTCTTGTCTTAGAATATACAGTCCTGAGTCTCATGCTGTGTCTGTGTCCTATTAAAATGGTCTCCAGAAAAGAGGTGCAATCTTCCCTTTTTCCTATTGTTATATAAATAAGCCAAAGATGGCCTCTGTGTATTGGCCCCTGTGTTGCTTACTTCTTTACTTCAAGCTGAGACCTGTTAACTCAAAAGCCTGCTAGTGCCAAACTCAAATGTTTATACATCCAATTATTTAAAAATAGCCCAAACAAGCAGATTTTTAGCCAGTTAGGGCCTGCGTGCTTTGTATACCCCCCTGCAGAATCTTACTTCCCATCTGCTGGCAATAGATAAGATAGCCCCAGGCCATAGAGACCCCAGGCCACTGCAGCTGCCCTTTTGGAGCTGTCTGACCCAGAGACTCCCAGCCATGCTGCTGAGTGACATCACCTAGACTTGCAAGCCTCCTCTCTGATCCCCCTCTCTCCTGGGAGTTCTCTTGCCTTCATACCCTTCTGGATGGTGGCATAAGCCTCTGGACCATCTCATGCTGTGAGAAACTTTGCCTCTCATTCAACACTGTCCAAGTGCCACCCAGTCACCATTGTGTGTGGTAACTGCCTCTCATGCTCCTATTTTTCTTTCCTTGATATGCCCCTAAATCCCTCAAAACCCCTGCAGCTATTCCTTTTCACTATGTTTTTTTTGTCACCTTAGTTAAGTGTTTAAAAACAAAATAGATGAATTTTTTTTTGTTCGTCTTGTTTTGTTTTTTTACCTTTTCTAACAAGGCATTTGTTGTAGTTGCACGGCAGTATTGGATAGGTGCAGCTTATGATACTGGGAAGCTGTGATCTTTGGCATCAAGTTAGATGGTCTTCAACAACCTTCTACTAAATAGGCTATCCATGTTTCCGGGCCTCTAGTCTTCTCCTCTCTATACGTGGCCGGTTGTGGATTTCTCAGAAGCCGTCCAGGCCAGTGCACTTCTCCATGTGGGCTTATCTGACTGAGACTTTCATATTCAGCAAGGTGTCCTCAGTAACCAGTTGAAGGAGGTTCTGAGACAGTCACCAGGGCTAAGACCAGAGTGGAATTTTCCATTGATCAAATTAAATCAGTCCTTCATTAATAGAACATTTTTGATGGGCATTAGTAGGAATGAAATGGAAGGATGGCAGGAGAGTGAGAACTGAATGTCAGGACGTCAGACTTGTTGACAAATATACCTTGCTTAACTAAAAAGTTGCTTCTTTTAAAAAAATTTCAAAAGTTAAAAAAGATATACATGTGAAAGTTACAAAGTTTCCAGTGTTTTTATAACTATTTCCAGTCTTGAGTCCTGACCTAAAATTTCTTGACATATTTCTATGTTATTACCATAACCAGAGATAAGACTTATACATAGTATCATTCTGAACTTTCTCCTTCACAGTTCTCACTCCAGCCTCCTCTTTTGTGAAATATATTCTAACCCTTTTCTTCATGAGTCTCCTTTATCAAGCGGTAGGTCTACTGAACTCAGAGCTTCTTTTAGGAGGACATTTAGATTGAGAAGTGCCCATTTCTCCAGGCATAGCCCAGACACAACCAGTTTGTATATTTCCCCATAAGAAGATAGCATTTATTAGAAATGGAATTTGTTGGGGATACACTTAAGATGCAATATGGAAAATCACTTGTTTATAAATTTGCTATGAAATTTCTTCTCTGACTACAGTCAGAGAAAAGCTTCACAAGGAGTTAACGTATGCAGGATTGCAACAGATCTTTCCAAGGGATAAAAGAAACTATTAGAAGGAAGGAATCAGAGTCATAGTTGAATCAAACCAAAATGATATTTAAGAAAAGGATGAGTAGCTCAGGTCACATGGAGCAAATGGTGCATGCTGGAGGTAGGTCTGGAAGTGTGGCTTTGAGAAGGTTGAGGGTTACTGACCTCAAACATACAATTATAAAATACAAAGAAATATAAATTGGCGTATACCATTTATAAAACTGGGTGAATGTTGAAAGAATTGTATGTACTTCAGCCAAATATATACATTTGGAAGTTGTATTGTTCACACAGTTTATTTTAACGCACTTTTCCAGTGCCCAGCGTTGTGCGTAACTTAATAAATATTTAATGCATGACTGAAGTGTCTCCCACAGTACTTCCACACTTAAGGTCCCCAGGTATTAATTTCCCATTCACTTTTTACTCCATATTTCACTAAATAGTCCCTATGTGGAATATATGTTTATTTGGTTTATCTGTAGCCATAACCTGCTTCTCCTTGTGTCTCTGAAAGGCAGAACTCTAACCAATGGGCAGATTTGCAAAAGGCAGGTTTTGCCTAGAACTTTCTGATGAGTAAAGCTGACTGCAATATGCAGTACTACAGTAATGATCCTCTAACAGTTAGTTTTCATTGAAAGACTAAAAAAAGATCCTCTCTCTCAGAAATTTAAGGAAGTTGACATAGATGGCTTCCAGGGCTTTTCCAAATATTTCTTTTGAGTCTTTTGACTGTTCTGAATACAGAATGAGAAACAGGACCTAATTCTATTGGTTTCTGTTATGCAGTCTCCCCCATTAAACCTTGTTAAACACAAAATGCCAGAGACAAGAACTAATCAGCAAATTTCTCAACATATGCATTATTCTTCATTGTAATTTTGGAGATTAAAGAGCACAAAGTCATCCTAAACAAATTTATTTCCTGTACTGTGCACTTTCTTTTTCAAGAACTATCTTGCTGTGTATGAACTAAAGAACAGCTACTTCATTATGTAATTTATCAATATTAAGAAAAAATAAGTTGTTTCATTAAGTTTGACTCACTGCTGCCATGTTTGCAAAGGTGTTGTCTGGTGATCTGGAAAGCAGGAAGGCACTTTAAGGGGCAAGAGGATTGTGCCAGTGGATGAGCTGCAGGGGGAAGAAGCAGGCACTGAACCAGAGATCAAAAAGTCACCCACTGCTGCTTGAGTCTTGCCTTGCAGGAAATGCTACTAATTGCTGTTCATTTATCAAGCTTGCCAAGAAGCCCTGGCTCTAGCATAGGCCTTCTCTCCCACATTCACCCAGAGATAAACATGGAAGGGCAGCATCAGAAGGAAGGGCAGTAGAACTTTCTGCTTCCTGGGAGGCCTGGAGCCTTGGAACAGCTTGAGGGGAAAAAAAAAAAAAAAAAAAAAAAAAGAATAAAATACTGAAGTACTTATGTAAGCAATGGCCATCCTTCTAACTTTTGCAACTTTTGTAAAAGGAATTCAAGATAAGGACATGATTCTGCACTCCTTTTTATTACGCTCATTTCCTGAATGCCAGTTATTTAAGTTGTTTTATGTTTGATTAGTTTGGGATTACGTGCCTTTTATGTTTGTTGGTCAGTTTATCTTTAGGAAACTGATGTTTCCCCAAGGTCACAGCAAATATATGCTGTTTTGTTTGCAAGTATGTGTTGCTGAGAGCAAAATGTTAACATCAGTCAGTGATCACCCCATCAGGGTTTATTCCTCGAGGTCTGAATCTGCAGGCTAGCTGCACTAATGGCAATAGCAATATGTTATTTTATACAACAGCAGTATAATGCTACTTAGTACGACACTATACAAGCCTACTTAGTTTCTAGACTCTTCTATAATATCCCCCATAGCACTGTATATTTCCAAGCTTAAGTTCTGGTCTATTGCAAATATTAATGGAAAATAATTACACACAACTCTGCCAGATAGACCATTACTTTCAATTCCCTTTGAATCATTTAAACAAAATAGAATGGATCTTTCTTGATCGTTTAATTATTGAGTATAATTACTTAAAAGTTTGTAAGAGGACTTCTTGTATTCACCTAAGAAGAGACCATAAATCAAAAAATTTTATCTTTAACATTGAATATTTTCCAAGGTTAGAATAAAGACCAGTAAAAACAGATTTTGTGTAAGCATATTATTTGCAAAACCCCTTGTAAAAATGTACTGGACGTAAAGACAGGAACTTTGCTTTGTTAACTGCTTCATCTGCAGCACCTAGAAGACTGTGACACTTAGTAGGAATTCAGTAAATCAACGAAATTGAATTAAGCCTGCATTTAACACAATTCAGACTTTTTAATATGAAACACAGAAGTAGAGCTACAGAAGTATTTGTTTACCATTTTTGTTTTTGATTTAAGAGCCAAATGATAGGCTAAGTCATGTATCCAGAAGGATATTTTCTGAAATATCTTTGCTAGTTGTGTTATGTGTTCAAAGGGCTTAGAAGAGCCAAGCTGAACTGGGCTTCTCAGGACACTTATTATATTATCCCACCAACAAGGAGGTACTGAATACCCACTGTGCATTTATTTCTGAGAAAGCAAAAAAAAAAATATAACCTTACCTCTACCTTCAAGGAAGCAGCAGTTGGAGAGAAGTGACCCATGCATGAGGGACCACAAAGCATTACAAAATAGTATAGTTTGAAAAACTAAGCCATTTAATGAATTAAAATCCCTGTGTAAAAAAACCCAACACAAATTGTTTCTCTTGTTATCAAGGAGAGTAGCAAGGACTTTTGTAAACCAGAGGTGGCAAACTGGCTGCTTGCAGGTAGAGCTACAGACTTGTTTTGTTTTTGCCTGCACTGTGTTATAAAAGAATGGATCGGTATTTAAATATTGAAGATTTTTGACTAAAAATGTTTTTATTGCTTCTCTTGGAAAATAATTTCATAAAATCTGGCATCTTTGGATCGGCTTTTATTTTTATTTTTTTTTTAGAAATGACCAGTGGCTGTCACTTTTAGAGGTACTGATGCTTTCATATTTTTATTAATTTTTGTTAACTTTCCTTGACAGCATCTGATTTTACTGCCCTGGTGCTGTAGGGGAGCAAAATTTGCCACCTCAAAATATGTCTCTTTAGTTTGAGATTTATTTTAGGCTGATTATTTTTTATGAAACAGAAGACTCAGTAAGTCTTTTTTTTAACCTCCCCCTTAGCTGCCTAACAGAATCTAGATAAAGGGTCTGTTCCTGGAATAGAGCTAACACCAGAGATATCTGCAAGGAATATGGGCTAAGAATGATGGGGGAAACTCAGCAGGTCCTAGAGATCAGAGTCCACTTTGACCGGTTGTCTCTCTCTACAAGGCCCAGCAAATATTTGTTTACCAAACATTTGCTCCATATGAATTGCCTTTCTCTCCTTTGAAGTCCCAAACCACTAGCCCTGACATCCACTTTTGTCTTTAGCTGAAGATGGTTTTGAAAGTGAGGGTTTAGGCCATTTTGGTAAGTTACTCAGTTTTGCTGGCTCTCTCCCATGTATACATGTTATTAAACTTTAGTGTGATTTTCTCATGTTAATCTGTCTCATCAGTTTACTTCTTAGACCAGCCAGAAGAACTTACAAGGGCAGAGGAAAATTCTTTCCTCTACAGCAGTGCGTACATACAAAATAAGTCTCCAGACTCTAATATTTCATTTGATATTTTTGATACAAAAGACAGGGATGTCTAAGGGTCTAATATTTTAGAACAGCTAGAGCAATGAGGTTTTTAGGAAGGTGGGTTTTTAAAAGTAGAGTGGGCATTATGTCACTGAATGCAAGTTCGAGTGCTAACACACAGTGAGGACAAACAAACCAAAACATCAGAGTTTGCAGCAGAGAATGGTTTATTGCAGGGCCAAGCAAGGAGAACAGGTGGCTCGTGCTCAAAAGACCCAAACTTCCTGATGGTTTTCAGGGACAAGTTTTTATGGGCAAAATTTGGGGTGAAGGCTGCAGGGTGTATGACTTTCTTCTGATTGGTTGGTGAGGTAACAGGGTGGTGTTCCAGGAATCTTGTGCTCAGCCTGAAGTTACCATCCTTCACCTGGGTGGGGGCCTTAGTTCCTACAGAAGAACTCAAAAATATTGTTATGTATATCCTTTGAGGAGGAACCAGATTCCTGACCCATAGATGTGCTATTGTTTCTTGATTGCTCCTCCTTTGTTTCTGCATTTATTCACTTCCCTGATTAGCAATTGTTTGAATCTGCCCTAAGGTATTCAGGAAGGTCTAGGAGGCTGAAACTTTTTTCCTACAAGCAAGAAATGGAACAGGAAAGGATTTGTACCCAGGAGGGGCCCACAGGGTCCTGCTCGATTTCACTTGTACAGCTGTGTTTTCTAAATATGTTCAAGAAGGAACCAGAATCAGAACTAGAACCATCAATAATCTAATGTTTTGCCCTTTGTGACTTTTGTTGGTACTTCATATAACAGTTTATCATTTCATAGGAAAAGATAACATTTCTTTATATTGGATTTTGAGGAATTAAATTTTTTACACTGGCTGTATCAGCTTCCTCTCCAAAGTCATACACACCTCACCAGCATTCTGGATTTCATCATCTATTTATTGCATTCATCATTTTGAAATCGAGCAGGACCCTATGGGACCCTCCTGGGTACAAAAGCCCTTCTGTGTCCCCAATTTCTTGTTTGTAGGAAAAAGGTTTCAACCTGCTAGACCTTCCTTGAGTTCCAAAGGGTAGATTCAAACAGTTACTAGTTAGAGGAGTGAGGGAATGCAGAAACAAAGGAAAGGCAGTCAAGAAACAGTAGTGTAGCAATGGCACAGGGTCCTGGTTCTCTCTCAAGGGATACACATAACAAAATATTTTTGAGTTCTACAAGAACTAAGGCCCCCACCCTGGTGGAGGATGGTAACTTCAGGCTGAACCCAAGATTCCTGGAACACCACCCTGTTACCTCGCCACCAACCAATCAGAAGAAAATCACACACCCTACTGCCTTCACTCCAAATTTTGCTCATGAAAACTCTCCCCTGAAAACCATCAGGGAGTTCAGGTCTTTTGAGCATGAGCCACCAATCTTTCTCTGCTCCAAACACTGGCATTTTGGTTTGTTTGGACTCACTGTGCATCTGACCAGGGACTTGGTTTTGACAACAAGGTACATTTGTCTGTACTGGTAATTTTTTTTTTTTTAAGCTGTAGAAACCTTTGTTGAAAGAGAATCATTTGTAAAAGCCAAATTTGTTAAATGAATGTGGTGGGAAAGGAATGTTGTGAATTTCCATTTGTCTTTTTTTTCCAACATAATATCTCTACCATAAGCAACACCTAGATTTCCTTTTGGGGACTTAACTTGCCTTGTTTCCAGTAACGTACACAGATAGAGAAATAGAAACCTAGAATATGCTTCCTTCTAAAAAGGAGGTATGCTGCAGTTCAGATTATTGCTGCTTCATATATTAAAAGAAACCCCAAGGATAAAGCAGTACACTTTTTACCTGTGTCAGTGATATTTTACTCTTTGGGGAATTCTGACATTTTGAGGAAGTAATTCAAGTTCAGTCATTTGGTGTAAAAATTCTCTCTCTCTCTCTCTCTCTCTCTCTCTCTCTCTCCCCCTCTCCCCCCCCCCCCCCGCTCCCCCTCTATCTTTAGAGATCTGATATCATTGGAAGTAACAAGTGCTTCCAAACACTCTAGTGGCCTCCAGTTATTCAACAAATGTAGTCAATCATCCTTACAATCACTGTCCTGGTTGTTGAGCCATGGAATTAAGACTTTTTACTGTGGAGGAGCTCACAACTGAGGAAATATATAGAAAGCCGAACAGAGAGTTTAAAATTCCGGTACTGTCAGTAGTGGTATACATATTAAGAGAACATACAGGAAGTACACACACTTGATCTTGAGGTAGACAAAGAAAGCTTGCTCAAAGTCAGCCTATTGAAAAATATGTTTGCTATAGCTTGGAGTATTTAGGAAAGTGTCAAATATTGCTGTATATGCTGAAGAGTATTGTGTGTTTGATAATGAAAGAGTTTTAAGTGTGTTATATTTGAAATTTTATTTGTAAAGAAAAGTTGTCTATCAGTCCTGATGGCTTGCTGGATGTGGAATGAGAAGGAAGACTCCTAGGCTTGAGGGTGGATTTTGGTAAAGTTATCTGTGGAGAAGTCTGTGAGGAACAGGTGTCAACAGCAGTAAAGATGATCAGTTTAGTCTTAAATGAGATGCGTATGAACAGTCAGGTGGAGGTGTTCACCAAAACTTTGGAAATACGTATCTGCAACTCATGAGAGATGTCGAAGTTGAAGATGTAGATTCTGATGTAGTCAATATAGAGGTAGTATCTGTAAGATCATTTCCACATAGGTTCCCAGAAGGAGAAGAAAAGAATAACTGTGGGTCTTCAAATCCATAAAAGCTAAATGAAATTGCTGGAGAATATATCATAGTAGCTAACAATGTAAAAAATTGATTATGATAAAATATAATAGCCAGTCATTTTTAAAAATCAATAAACCTGGAAGAGGAAACAATCAAAAAGAGTTCTGAACATCATGTAATGAATTTAAAAGTGGGAGTCACTCATGACCTTCAAGGAGGCAATATTAGTGAAGTGGTGAGTGACAAGTTAGATTGCTCTATTTTGAGGTTGTCATGAAACAAGAGTAGAGACAATAAGTACAATACATACTTCGTTGAAGTAGGTTCATCCTGAAAAGTGGGAGAAATAGAACAGTAGAAAGAAGGACATCTTAGACTAAAGAGAAGCTTCAAGGCAGCAGTGATTATAATTGGCAGTGTGTTTGGTGAATAGGAAACAGACTCTCTTGACTTTTGCTGATCTCCCTAGAGCTCTGTATGAATTTGCTAGGTCTGCCATAACAAGAGTACCACAAACTAAGTGGCTTAAAAAGGAGAAATTTATCTCACGGTTCTGGAAGCTACAAGCCTGAGATCAAGGTGTTGGCAGAGTCGGTTCCTTTTGAGGGCTGTGAGAAAGAATCTAGCTTCTGGTGGTTTGCTGGCAATCTTTGCTTTCCTTGGTGTATAGAAGAATCACCTAGATTTCTGCCTTCTTCTCCATATGGCATTCTGTCTCTGTGTGCTTCTGTGTCCCGGTTTACCCTTTTTATAAGGACACTTGTCATATTAAAGTAGGGATCTAACCTATTTCAGTATGACCTCATCTTACCTGTTTACATCTGCAGTGACCCTGTTTTCAAATATTAGCGACATTCTGAGGTATTGGAGGATTAGGACTTTAAATTTTGGGGGGGACACAGTTCAACCCATATGTGGAATGGTTACACCATGGTTAATCCTTAGGATTGATAGTGAAAGTTTAAGATTAATATTGATCCTATTTGTGAATTTATCTTGATCCTGTATTTCCTTAAGTAATCTTAACTTCTTGCCCTACTCCTTTCTATAGAAGTAAAGTGAGTTGTGTTTTAATCAGGTGAGTGTTCTTGACTTTGGGCATTTGCTTTTCTTTCTTCTTTCTCTTCTGTCTGGACATAGAGACTGTAGGGTGTCATTAGATCCATTTGACTCCTGCTCTAAGTGGCCTCACCTAACCTAGCTCTGTCAGTAAACTAGCTGTTGATTGCAGTTTTATGTCTCAACTTGATCTAAATTTCTAAAGCATATGGAATAGAGCAAGGTGTGGATCCAGTGGAGTTTTCTTAATGCTCCAACCCTTGTCTCTCTTCTCTTTCCTTCTCTTCAGCATGCTACTTGCTGCTCTTGGTTTATTTAAATTGTATAGTAAGGTGCTCATTGTGGATATCTTCTTACTAAAAAAAAAAAAGTTTACTATTAATGATAGACTTTTCACATCTCTGCATTATAGTATAAATCTTTGTCTATTTGAAGTGCATTTTTTTGGTGCAAGTTGACCATTTCATTCATTTATTCATTCCTCTATTCATTTCTGAAGGTATTCATTGGGCCCTTTTATTATTTGTAATTCTCTTGGCTGTGTACTCCTGAGAAAGTCTCTAACTTCTGTGTCTAGGAGGAAAGCCACCTATTTGCCTTTCTGTACCTTGGAACCTGAGGCACATGTGCATAATCTAAGGGTGGCTGATTAGTTGTATCTCCTGGGACTTTGAATCTGAAGAAATGGATTCAAATGAACAGAGTGAAGAGTTGCTTCCAGAAATGACTGGAGAGGCAGCGATGTCCATCTCCATGGGTGGCAGGGCCAGCAGTAACAGGGGAAGAAGCATCCTGAGGTTGGTGCCAACAGTGTCAGTGACACCAAGTTCAGGTGCCAGTTGTGCACGGTGATGGCAGCAGGCAGCCATGCCAACCCAGGACTGATTTTTTGGGGCATGATTTTGGCTCTGTTCTGACTGCACAGCTTCCCTTTCTTGTGCCCTAACCTCCCAACTCTCCCAGAAATTCTATAAACAACTTAAAATTCAATCAGTATTTTTCATTCTGGCTTAAATTAGGCAGGGCTTGTCTTTGTTGTTTGTAATTTAGCACTATGATTAATATGTGATACTACTGATGATATGTGTGAAATGTGTTAGCTGCTGAAGAAATCAAAGAGTCATGATCATAGCGAGTTAATATCCAAAGACTTCCCTCAAGGAGAGTTTGTTAGAGTTCCCTTATTCTTAGTCAATATAAAGAAAATCTGTAATTTGTTGAGTACACATTTATAAGGTTTGGAGAGAAAATATATGTCTGCTTAACTAGATCAAGAGATTTTAACAGGATTTTGCAGATGAGGATTTTCTGAAGGGCCAGAGAGGAGTTTCTACACATCACTGAAAAAATTTCAGTCATGGATTCTTAGAGTAGAAGTGATCCCTAAGAGGCCATCTAATCCAAATTTCTTCCTGATTCGTGGAACTTAAGAAAATATTTTCATGCTCAAATTGTTGCAGGCTGGTAATTACCAGGGTTAAGGCCTATTACTCTTTGTTTTTTTTAATCAGCACAGACTTGCATCCATATATCACAATTATAGAAATATTCCAGGCTAGCCCAGCTGGCAGCAGGGCAGTGCTTCACTGGACAGACATCTGAGTGTGTAACAGAGCGACTTCAGTAGCTTAACTGCACTTTCATGCTTCATTGTTGTTTTCACATATCTGTGATTTTGATCACTGTAAGTGTAATGTATATTTATTGAAATCACGATAAAAGGAAGTTCAACTAACCACTCCTCTTCATCTCACAGTTGACATAATAAACTGAATCAAGATTTTCTTGAATAGTCACAGCATTCATATTAGTTAAAGGTTAGAGATGAAGACAGATTCAGTTGTATCGGCAAGTGAGAATGTATCTTTTCTCTTAATCTTCAAAATTTCTACATTACCTTTGGGCTGTTATAGCGAAAATATGTCTGGTTTTGATCCGTGAACTGGTTTTCTAGCAGTTACGGGTGTCAGGGAGGAAGAAATTTTCCTCTGCCTTTCTAAGTTCTTCTGGTTGGTCTAAAAATTAAATTGACATGAGGCAGATTAACAGGAGAAAGTCAAAGAAAAGTTTAATAACATATGTACATGCTTTTGGAGGAAATAGTGAATTCATCAATGGTAATATTATTTTGTTTCATTTGCAAGAAGAAACTTTTTGAACAAGAAAGTTATCCTCAGGTGATAACTGCACACCTGGGTAACTCTTGTCTCCCTTGGAATGCTCAGTGCTTTAGCATTTCTAGGCCATTAGTTTCAGAACAGTCTTTCACATTCTAATGGACACTGTAGGAATAACCTCAGTGGCTATCTTTTTAAACTAATAAAGCTACAATTGCTTGAGTGGGAGCTTATTACTGTGCGAGTTTCTCTGGTAGGCACTTTTTATACATATTACTTCCTTTAAAGATTGTTAGCTAGTTCAGGTACTTATTTTTCAAATTAAGTTTAGTCAAACTCAAATTCTATCCCTTCATCATTTCTACTAGTTTTCCCGTTTTCTGTTCTGTCCATTACCTTTATCATTGGAAATTTAAACATAAATCGTGAGCAAGAATGGAAGCTACTCTTTTGAAATGTCACAAAATAAAATCAACCTTGTCACTCACATGTCTGGCATCTGAATGTGTGCTTTTTAGTTTCTAGAACAGTATTACTCCACATAGATAGAGTACAGGGCAGCACAGTATTAACATCTCTGGATATAAATACATTATATCTACCTTTCAGTCCCAGTTTGCTTGAGATTCTCAACTGAAGAAGTCACTTAACTCTCAATTTGAAGAGGTTTCCTTGAAAAATAATATGATTCGAATAAATGATTTCCAATGTCCTTTCTGCCACTAACATCCATAATGCCACGACCCCCAAAGATGTACATCCAGCCCCAACCCATCTTCCATATTCCAGTTGCATTTATCCAAGTGCCCATTTGGTGTCTTCATTTGAGAAACTCATAAGCACTTCAAGTTGCAACAAGATCTAAACCAAATAGAGCTTCTTTCTTTCAAGATCCAACCTACGATTTTGAAATTGATCTTTGATAGAACCACTTGCCTTATAAAACAAGCAAGAATTGGAAATATCCTGAGACTTCTCCCATACTTGGAGCATCAAGTCCATTACCAAACCCTCTCTAATCAGTTCCAAACTCTCCCTCAAATCTACTCCATTCACTTCTTTCCATTCTCATTTTCTATGCCTCAATTCAGGGAGTATTTCCCCACCAAGTTCACCACTAGAGTTTCCTAGTCCATCTAGTTTTCCCTATGCCATGTCTTCCTGCCCATTTCCATAGTGTCACTAAGAGCAAGTCTCTCCTCTAGCATTTATACAGTCTTTATCAATCTCTCCATAAAGAGCCTGCAATTTTTCTGTGGTACATAATATTGATTCCTGTGATTTCATACATTTTTCAGCAACCTCCCTACACTAGTTAACGTATTCTTTGCTTTTGTTTGTTCGTTCTATGCCTAGGAGTTCCTCCCCACCCCTCACTTCTTCCCCTGTGTGATTCCTACACAGCCTTCAAGATACAGCACAGAAATAGCCTCTCTGGGGAGAGTTAGGCTATATTAAACGTTCTTCTGAATTCTCATAGAATCCTATGCGTGTCTCCACTGTTGTCCTTGTCACACTGCATTTGTTTATTTACTAAACTGTCTTCATTCTTGATTTTCAGAGTTCTTGAGATCAGGGATTGCATCTTCATCCCTGTCATCCCAGTGCTTATTAGCACATGGTAATTTCTCAATAAAAATACACTGTTTTAAAATGACAACTCAGTGGATATGCTCAAGATCTTAAAGGAGGTGGAAATGAGAACAGCATACTATTGAGTTATTTAGCATCCAGAAAGCTGAATACAAAACCTGACCCACTCTACCACACTGATGGGCTTCAGCCCTTCCGCTCACTGATTACTATGATCAACTCTGCAAAACACAAAAACAGTTACTTGAGGGCTTGAGAACAAGAACAAAAGCAGGTGCATTGTGGAGGAAAGTTAAAAAAATGTTTTTTTAGTTTTTCTCAAGGTCACGTTTCAGAAATAGGTCCCCGTCAGGAAGCCACGCCCTGCCAGAGGTAAAATGCTGACAAAAATCATGCCATCCCTTGGGCCAGAGGAACCAGGAAAGAGAACCCCTATAGGCTGAAAAATGATGGTAGAAGGAGAGAAGCCTCCTTCTGTGTATGAAGGAAAGAGAACCCCTATAGGCTGAAAAATGATGGTAGAAGGAGAGAAGCCTCCTTCTGTGTATGAAACACCCTCACAAATTCCGGACTAACCTCTGATCTACACGTGCATGGGTCAGATCAAACCAGTGTAGCAAAGGCTTGGAGAACTGAACTGAGATTGCTTCCAACCCACATAAAAGGCAACATAGAACTTCCAGTGTAAGACTAACAGGGTTGATTGCCTTCTGAAACAAAAACCGCGGTATTTTGCAGAAGTTTACAGCTGAACCCAGAGTATATATAATATTATGTTTGTACAAGGTCAAATCAGAATTACTGAACTTTGAAAGAACCAGGGAAATGTAATTTATTTTCCAAAAGAAAGACAATAAAAAAGATGTCAGCTGCAAGATATCCCAGATGTTGAAATTATCAGATAAAGATTTTAAAGCAGATCTTAAAATTATGCACCATGAGGTAAACGAAGTCAACTGAAGTAAATGAAAAGATAGAAAATATAAGACTATAAAAGGCTATTTGTTTTCTCTTAAGTTCCATAAGTTTCCAGATTTATTAGTGTGTATTTGTTCACTGTGTTCTTTTATTAAGCTATTAATCTTTTGTTGAGTTTGCAGTTATTTATTTCTCTTTTATATTCAAAAATTTATTTGCATGCTTTCATTTATTTTATCACTCTGCAGAGATTTGGCTGAATTACTTTTTTTTCCTAAAACACTATTGTTTTTGTTATAATTTTTGTTAGTCTTTTCTATTGACTTTTCTTCTGGTTATTATTGTTTATATTACTGACCTCTACTCTTATAGTTATTATTTTCTTCCCTCTGTCTCCCTTGGGTTTGCTCTCTTGATCTTTCATCAACTTTTAAAATCAAATATTTTGATAATTTTTATAATTTGTCTTGTTTTTGCCTAAATATATGTAAACTTATTTCCTTTTTAGTCCTACTTTATTGTCCATACGCTGTACTTTTGAAATGTAGTGTTTTCATTTTCATTTGGTCCTAAGTGTTTTTGACTAATTTTATAATTTTATTTATAAGACAAATAATATGTTTAATAGCAGGATATACATAAACATATAAGTATATATTTCTATTTTACCTTTACATAATTTATATATAATTTAAATATACACTCATATTTAATGATTTCAATTGTTATCTCATCATCAGCAAACAAAATTTCTAAGTTGTTGATTTTGTCTAATTTGTTGCAATTTCATTTTGGATATTACATGCACAATTTTGCACACACACATATATTTCAAGGTAATTGGTGGTGCTCTTCAAATTTTCTCTACCCGCAGTTATTTTTTTCTGCCAGTTTGATACGTTTCTCAAATGAATATGAGTATGTTAGAGTACGATTTACTGACATTGATTTTTCTTATAGTTCCACTGTTTTGTATTTCTTTAATATGTTTATTATATCTGTTTATTTATTGTTTCTTTTACCTATTTGATGCAATCTCTCTTTTTTTTTTCCTTACTTTTTGGCCGCACTGCACGGCATGTGGGATGTTAGTTCCTGGACCAGGGGTAGAACCCACGCCACCTGCAGTGGAAGCTCAGAGTCTTAACTGCTGTACTACCAGGGAAGTCCCCATCTCTCTTTTTCCTTGTTTTACACATACTGTTTAATTCCCTTCTCTCTGAAGCTTTCATTTTTTGTATTTCTTTTTTTTTCTTTTTGTTTTTTTTGCGGTACTCGCGCCTCTCACTGTTGTGGCCTCTCCCATTGCGGAGCACAGGCTCCAGACACGCAGGCTCAGCGGCCATGGCTCACGGGCCTAGCTGCTCCATGGCATGTGGGATCTTCCCGGACCGGGGCACGAACCCGTGTCCCCTGCATCAGCAGGTGGACTCTCAACCACTGTGCCACCAGGGAAGCCCTTTATTTCTTATTTTTAATGCTCATATGTTCTCTTAATTTATCTCTTCCAAGATAAAGCATTGCTGGATGGCTTTTTATAATGTGAGCGTCTGTCTTTTTGATTCATGAGTTTAACTCAACTATATTGAAACTATTATTATATTAGGACTTATTTTTGCAAATTACATTTTCTATTTATCACATTTTTTCTTTTCTCTTGGCTTCCAGTAGCTGTATTAACATTTTATGCTTTTTTAAAAGTTACACATTTTACACTTATATGCAGACATACTTTGTCTTTTTCTTTTTCAATTTGATAAGCTCATAAATACCCATATCTTTTCCCTGAATATAATGCTCTTTTCTCCTTATACATCATTCTCTTCTTTTTTCACCCAGTTGTGTTGATATTATTTGCAGTTTAGTTCTGATTGTAATAGATGTTTATTTTGTTTGTTGGGCTTTGTTTTATTTTTCTATATGACAGTAAACCTCATTAAACTAAATATTAAAGTATTAAAGTAAATATTAAATTTACTTTAACAGTTGATAAATATTACTTTACTTTAAAAATTAATAAGTATTACTTTAATATTTAATATTGTAATATATCTCATAGAATCCCCCTTGATTTATTTTCTTGCTTGAGTTGTTCTTCTGAGAATAAATTTGAAGATGGTCTTTCTGTGGAATGGAAGTTATGGGATTGCACATTCCAAGGTGGTCGTCAGTATCCACGTATGATTATTAAGCAAAAAGTTCTACAGACAGTGCATCCCTGGAGAACATGCCGTTTGGCTCTTCCATGTAAATGACAATTTGGGCTGAGTATAAAATTGTACCAAGTTTGAACTTCGCTATTAACACTTTAAAAAGATTCTTCTTTCATCCAGTATTAGAATGTTCAGTGTCAATTTAATTCTAGTGGGTTTTTTGGTTTGTTTTTTGTTTATAGAATGCATAGTCTTTTTAGGAAGCTTTTTTATATATAATTATTTAATTTTTTAAAATGTTAAAGTGGTTTTGAGATTATGTTGTAGTTGGGCCATTTTCTTGGTCATTATTTTTTCAATGCTTTTTTCCCTCCTCTCTACTTTTTTGTGTCTGGAACTTCAGGTATAAAGGTACTGATAAACCTACTACTAAGTTCCCCATGTCTTAATTTTTCTTTTGCATTGCCAGTTACTTTTATCCATTTTATTTTCTTTTGAGGAGTTTCTTAAGATGATTTTCTGCTATATATATTCTGCTCTTTTTCCAAGCTACTAATTTTTAAAATTCAAATATCATCTATTCCACAGATGTCGCTATCTGTTTCTGCTTATTGTTCCCATTCTTTGCCTTTAATGCTTTTAGGATATTTTAGACCTATTTATTATATTTTTTGTGTCTCATTTACACTAATTCTGTTTCATGTGGTATAAACTATTCAGTTTGTAGTTTTATATGCATTTCTGTTCATTGAATTTCTTGTTATTCCTGGCCATGAGCTCCATTTCAGCTATCTTAGGTAGCTGTGGAGGAGAGAGAGGCTAAAGTCTGGGTTTAGCTTCTGTTCCTGGCGTTCAAGGGAAGAGTTTGGAGAATATGCTTCAGGGCAAAGAGACCTCTACCACCTATTGAACATGACCTTGCAGGTGACCTTGCCCTTTAAAACATTCTCCAGGCTTCATGCTTGGGTGTTGTTCTTTTCCAGAAGTCTCTAATTCTAGCCCAGCCTGTGAGGGAGTGGGGTAGGAAAAGTGTTGTTTCGTCTTTCTAGGTATATTTTGTCAGTTCTCATTCTAGACAGCTTGGTCTTTGATCCCAGCCAGACGTCAGCTGACTGTTGCTCTTCTGACTCCAGTAGCCATGTGGTGGACAGTGGCACACCCAGGGCTGTGTGGAGGTGAGAAAAGAACATGCAGGTTTTCTCCCAGCTTCAGCTCTGCACCAGGAACCAGACTCCTCTACTCAGAACCATCTACCGACCCTCTTCTTTTCTACCCCAACATTCACCTCAGACTAACTCTTCTGTTTTCTTAGAGGTTTCTCAGTTTTATATTAGTTTCACAGATCCACCAGACTGTCTGATTTTCATAACCAAAAGAGGGCAGACACCCATGCATTCAGTCTTTTCAGGAATCATTAGCAAGTCACAAAAACAGATCTTACACAAAATACGTGTATACATTTTGGAAATAACATTTTTATGAAGGCTCAATGTTGCTTAAGAAAGAGTTTTAGCAATAAATTTATCAAGCATTATAACTGAGAAGAATGAGATTGTTCAATAGCTACAATAGAATTTATGAGCATCTAAGTAAAACACTTAAGGTCTGCATTTGTATCATTATTTAATGAATTTCTCCTTGTTTTATGTTTGGCTCCAAGGCAAATAGTCTACTTTAGGTAAAATCATGACTTTAGGTACAAAGGAAACTAAAAAAGATTGCTCAGTAAACTTTTCAAGTCGGTGGCTCAATGACAGTGGTGACAGCTTTTGCAATTAGTTTAGGCTCTTTGTTTCTTGAGGCAACTGTAAAACCTACAGCCACGTATTCACTTTTCAGTGAAATTGGTACACATCATAAAAATTGTAGTTGAGTTAATTGGTGCATTGGCTGACAGATTCAGCAAAGAGGCCAGGCCCTGAGCCATGCAGTTATTGCTTAAACTGCTCAGTTGTAACTATGTTGTCTAGGATCATTGAGAAGACTGTGCTTCCCCAAGGCTTATCTGAGGCACAAATTGAGGACTTTGGTATCCAGGGATGTCAGTCTGACACTTTTCATAAGCAACAAACACTCCAAATTACAAAAAATAAAAAGATATGCTCTACATGAAGATATTTTATAAATACCAAGTAATGACGTTATGTTACTCAGAAACTTTCCGGTATCCGGATGGATAAAAAGTCAAGGATGATATAAAATCTATCTATTTTTTAAGTTTAAATTTTTTGTTCTAATGTTTATTATAGCCTAATATTTTAAAGTTCAAGAAATTTGACTCTTTTTCCTCATTTGACCCCAAAGACCTTCTTATCCATTCAGTGGAAATAAACTTTGAACTCATTTTCAAAAGTTGTCTATTTTGAGTGCTCTTGTAAAAAAAGGATTCCTGGTGAGTCTGTTTAGAAAACACTTCTTCAAAGGACAACAAATGCCTTAGGATAATTATTCTTAAATGTGGATGCTTCTCCTTCAGAGAGCATGAATAGAGGCAGTGAAGAGTGACTCACTCATTTTCAGTCATCTACAGAAAGTGAAAGAGAATATTTCTCTAAGTGTACTTGGGATATTAAACATTAAAAAAAATTAGAAGTGCCTTAGAACTAAGTAGATTTTTTTAAGTAAACCTGAACCCTCAAGTTTTTCAAACAACTGATAGCTCCATGATACAGTGTATTTTTCTATTTCAGGGCATTGGCCACTAGACATATAGGCATTTAAAATGCTGTTCTGTTAACTAACTGTATGTAGAAGAACAGTGGTAAGTCATTGAGCATAGCCTTAAATGAATTCTAAGTCTACATCCAAGCTCTTGTGGAATAACATTACTCTCTTCCTGATTTATTAGATTGATTCAAACATACATGTTTTTAGCTGTGTAAGGACCCTAGAATTTTTAGCTTTCCTGGGAGATTTTGACCTGTCATATTTAGAAACTGGAGGTGGATGTACAGTGAAACTAATGAAGCTTAAGCTTTAATACCCTTCGCCCTTTAGTGCCTTTAGAAGAGACAGCAATGTGTTCATATGGTCTTATGCATGTTAAATTTTTGCAAAGTAAGATATTTTTACTGTATTCAGTCAGGACCACGGTATATTTCAACTTCAGCTTCTCCTCTGCCACAATTTCCCTCCTGTTGGGTGACCCTGGAATGTCTTAAGCATTTGTGGAATGTGGCTAAGGAGAAGTTGATTTGGGCATAAATCTAAGTTCACTGTTATCTCTTTTCTGATTGAAATAAGTATCTGCAATTATTCTTTATTTTTATAATGTATTTTTTTTATTAAAGGGAATCCCCAAACTGTCAGTGCTTTGGGTCCCCAAATCCTGAATCCACTGCAGTAAAAACTCTCATAGTAACGCTGAGGACGATGTAAATCCTTTAGGCTCCTTGCAGTTTTCATTGTGACCTGGTTTCATTTCTAGTCTCTATAAACTATTAAACTTCTGCCACTAGTGAGTTGTATTTCACCTGGGCTACACAGATCTCCCTACACTGTGCTGGACACACAAGGTACATTTTCTAAAGACAATCTCATCCTGTCACTTTCAAATCTCTATTTTCCATACTCCAAGTATAATGTCCGAAGTCCTCACTATAACTTACAAGATAATGGATATTTTCTCTCTTCCTTGCTCAATCCCATTCCCTCCTCCACCCAATTGTTGTTCTCTCTGTGCTCTAGTCACAGAGGTGATCCTCTTTTAATAACCACTTCTATAGAAACGAGCCCTCAGGTCGGGCCACATTGTCCAAACTATAACCCCTTTCCAACTCACTTAGAGTAGGGTTGGATTTGGGATAGGCATCTGATCCCTTGGGAATTTTCACTTGCAGTAACCTGGATTTGGGGAAAAGGGCCTCTTGTCAAATTCTGCTGAGTCTCAGAAATATGAGTAATGGTATAGATGTGGGGCTGGGAAAGCAATGTTTCCACTACATGTGGGGAAAAAAAGAAAAAAGAGCAAAAGAGCAACCACAGGAAAGACTGAAACAGAGATGCTGAATGAAGCAGAGATAAAACACCATGTGGTCCAAAGAAATAGAGAATCAGCTCATGATGGCTTGCCTAGGATAGATTCCATTCGCTCATAGGACCTGGCTACCTTCCCCCTCTTGGATTCTGTTAGATACCTCTGGATACTTACCACATATGCCTCTTTCTTTGTTAGACCTAAGTGGGTTTCTTTTACTCATAATAAATAATTCTCACAAAATTGAACTACACTGAGTTCCCATCACACTCCCGTGTTCTCTTGCCTTCACACCTCTGCACAATCCTTTACTTATAACGTCTGCCTGGAGTTCTCTCCCTCCTCTTCAGGCACTGTCTCCACATCTTACCAAAATAACCCCTTAATCACATTTTTGAACTTACCTTTGAAAACGTCTGTCCTGGTAAGTCTTCCCCAGATACTCTATAGACTGAGTTAAAAATCTGTCACACCCCCTTTTTTGTTGTTGTTTGTTATTCCAAATGGTGATAAATTTGAGAATAAAAACTTGTGTTGTGCACAGGCATATTTGTTAACACCCACATAGTGCTTGATATAGTGGATAGACCCTAATTAATATTGGTTAAGGAAGGAAAGAAGAAATAGGGGGTGAAGGAAGGGAGGAGAATAGGAAAGAAATAAAGAAGACCAAAAAAAAAAAAAAACAGTAAGATGAAAGTAAATGAAGTGGTTCATTAACTTTCAAAAATCACATCAAGAAATGGCCAAGTTGAGGTTTCAACTCAGCTTAATCTGATCTTCCAAATAGATTCTTTCTTATACACTAACCTGCTTCACTTTCTACCATAAGACTTAGCACGTAGAAGGTAATACATAAATGTTAGTTGACCTTAACTTGTTTGCCAGTTATTGATAAATATGGTAGCTCAGTGTAAAAATCATCTTTTATTCATCAGTTCATTCATTTATTGTAAATGTACTTTGCGCTAGGCACTGAGGAAGTGTAGGAGGATACAGAAACATATGGTCTATTGTAGTGAAGATAACAGCAATTACACAATAAGGATGGTATGTACATTTTTTATATGCTTATTTGCATCTGTATATCTTCTTTGGTGTGGTGTCTGTTTAGATATATATATATTAATAAATTTATTTATTTATTTGGCTGCGTTGGGTCTTTGTTGCTGCACGCAGCCTTCCTCTAGTTGCGGTGAGCGGGGGCTACTCTTTGTTGCGGAGCACAGACTCTAGGCACGTGGGCTCAGTAGTTGTGGCGCACAGGCTTAGTTGCTCCACGGCATGTGGGATATTCCCGGACCAGGACTTGAACTTGTGTCTCCTGCATTGGCCGCGGATTCTTAACCACTGCCACCACCAGGGAAGTCCCAGTGTGTACATCTTTAACTCATTTTGTAAACAGATTTTTTTTTTTTTTTTTTTTTTTGCGGTACGCGGGCCTCCCACTGCTGCGGCCTCTCCCGTTGCGGGGCACAGGCTCCGGACGCGCAGGCTCATCGGCCATGGCTCACGGGCCCAGCCTCTCCGCAGCATGTGGGATCTTCCCGGACCGGGGCGCAAACCTGTGTCCCCTGCATCGGCAGGCGGACTCTCAACCACTGCGCCACCAGGGAAGCCCCTGTAAACAGATTTTTGATTATTAAATGAAAAATGTAAGTTACTTCCTGAGGGGCATTCTTGGCTCTGTAATGCACAAATTAGGTTATGTATACTTTGTACATTACAAAATAAATAAATAAATAAATAAATAAATAAATAAATAAAACATTACCAAATAAGGCATTACCATGGTGTCACTTAACATAGATAATCGATGCAGAAAAATATGCTCCAAGGAGTGTGACGTTGGCTACACATTCCCCATTTAGTAGCAACAAGTATGCAAAAGAATATATTTGTTTTCATGGAAAATCCTTAAATAAAGCAGATAGGCAGTATGTGAGATCTACGAGTGTTAATCAATAATAAGAAAATAAATAAATAGGGGCCGAAAACCTACTTTTTTCAACCCTCTGCTTGTTTTGTTATATAGCCTATCTCTAGTTCTCCAGATACTTTTAAGGGATTTATTAGGGTTCCCTGGAAACAGACTCTTGTGATGGAGATTTGAGTGTAAAAGGTTTACTGGGGAGACCTTTAGGAGAAATTCCCTATAGAGGTGTGAGGGTCCAAGATTCAGCAGAGGGAGAAGCTGAATAGCAATTCATTTTAAAAGGGCATCAGTTGATCCCACAGGGAGCTTTGAACCTGGATGGTCATGTAAATTAATCTTAGGTACCATAGGAAATATGTAGGAAATTGTTTGAGAGACTAATAAGGACCAGACCTTTTTATGTCCTGCATCACTATAAGCAAGTTGCCCCAATGAGTGGGCATAACTGGGGGTGGGGCAATAGCCTTCCACAGAGGGCGGTTCCCAGGGAGGACATTATTTTCTGCTACGGGTATCTAAATAATTTGAAGTACAATTACTTGGATGATTCTATTAACTTTTTACTTCAGTTGGGTAATGTGACTCTCATTAAAGTACCAGCAAATGTCATTTTAAAATATGTAGATATCTGTATGAGTATTTTTGAAATACTGTAAAATGTTTTTTGCATGTTAAAGTTTCAGGGAGATAGCAACTTTAGCTCATTTCAGCACCCCCCTACACACACACACACACTTTTTTCTTCTTTTTTTCTATCAAGGCTTGCCTATCACCTCTTAACCAAAGGACACCAATTTTAATGAACTAATCAGTATAATAATTTGTTATCCTGATTTCAAAATACAGTTGACCCTTGAACAACGTGGATTTGAACATCCCAGGTCCACTTATACACAGATATTTTTCAGTAATAAATACTACAGTACTACACAGTCCTTGATTGGTTGAATCTGCGGGTGCAGAGGAACCCTGGATAAGGAAGGCCTATAAATACCCATAAATTATATGGGGATTAACACCCCCTCCCGAGTCGTTCAAGGGTCAACTGTACTGAATTTAATCTACTTAAATTAGATAAATTTGCCTAATAACTTGACTTTTAACTTGGCAGTCAGGATTGGTAACAACGGTGTCTAAATCACTCCAAATGAGAGGGTATTTTTCTGCAAAATGTCTTCTGACTGTGTTACTCTCAATTAGTTGTCTCTAGCTACAGAACTCAGGAGGCATCAGTGATAACCTAAGAAAGTAAATCTGTGTAAGAATAATTTACCAGATGACTTTCTTCTCAGATCGCTGTCAGTAGTTACGTTTGTCTGTAAAACCTCAAAATGTGCATAGAGGAGATGAAGGTCGTGAATCATAAACATCTTATATATACATAGTAATGAGTGAACGCTACTTTTGGTAATTCAGAGTTTCATTATCTGCATCATTTTTGCTAATTGTGTGGTTTATATCTTGCCCATAAAATTATAAAAGATACTAGTTTTCCATTATATACCAATATGTAAAGTATACTGCACAAATGGATTTTAGATTCCTGTTTGCCAGAGGAGCTTCATTAAGCATCAAACACAAAGGAAATTGCACAGGTAAACATGAATCCATTCTTCATTTTTGCTTCTTGGAGACATTTTATTTTTGGAGACAGTCTCCTTAATTAACATTTGTTTGTCCTAAAATTTTTGTCAGGTTTTATAATGTCATGCTTCTTAAGGTCAAGCTCATGTTTGGAAATATGTACTTGGGGAAAAATATGGCACTTTTGTC
This sequence comes from Stenella coeruleoalba, assembly GCF_951394435.1. Classification (NCBI taxonomy): domain Eukaryota; kingdom Metazoa; phylum Chordata; class Mammalia; order Artiodactyla; family Delphinidae; genus Stenella; species Stenella coeruleoalba. The sequence goes on from NC_137169.1 coordinate 133,443,866, forward strand.
ATCCTTATATTTCCAGAACCTAGTGGGGTGCCTCGCTTTCAGTAGCTGTTTATTGAAGGTGAAAGAAATTAGCTAAGTGATAACAGGCCAACTAATTGAGTGTCTGTGTACCAAGTTAATTATAGTGTTTATAGTTGTGAACACTATAATGTTATACTCACCCTTGAAAAACCATATGTGGATGTAACTTATTTTATTAACTATGTGTATATAAAATAATACTTGTTTATATAATTTCTTATAAAGTGTGGATATTTAATTGCATAAATAGGATTAAATGTAGGGCCCATGCATATTATTAAAATGCTCTAGAAGAAATAAATTACCTTACAAACTTAAATTTCTAGCTGTATTACTTGGCATATGTTTCTGCATCTTTAAACATACTGATAACTAGCATGGCTGGTTGAATCTTGGAACAAAGCTCTAAAAATAGTTGACATTTTGCTGTTTCCATAGTAACAAGAAAATGGCTTCATACTCTAGCACTGCTCCCACAGAGCTTAATGTTCTCTCTAGATTGGCTATACACTATACTGCTTCGTTATTGTCGTAAAAACCATCATTACTCTTTTCTTCATGTCTTTGATGTGTCCTATAACAACCTGATCACTAGTGTTAACAATCTGAATGTTTACCTGCTATGGTAAAGCAAACATTCCAGTTATTTTTCAAGAAACTGAGTTTTACCTCAAAGAGTGCTAAAACCAGACTGAGTTTTCACATGATGTGATTTGGACTGTCCTAGAAGGCTCCAGATAATATCTCCATTAGTCTCTGTGTCTAATATTTCACCAGTGGGAGATGATTCTTTTAGCTGAAATAATTTTCCACCTCTTTTAATGAACCAACCACTGCTAACTGTGTAGGGACACCTAGTAAATCCCATAATGTTGAGTATAACTCTTTGTAGCATTCATACCAATTCCAGTATACCTTTTCCCCTGAAGAATTATAAACTTCATCAAAGTAAGGGGTTTGTCTGTCTTGTTTTGTAAGTAATCCTGTGTTGTGGGTACAGTGGGCACCTAATAAATGTTTTGATGAGTGAGTGGTTAGATGAATAAAAATGTGTTTAATCTGGGAGAGGGAAAATTAATTTTCAACATGGCATTTATACTTTTTAAGGTTAATTAAGTTCTAAAATATCTCTCTCTATCCCCTGACAACCCAGTGGTAGTTGTATACCGGTTGGTGATTTTGGTAGGTAGAATAACAGCTCCTCAAAGATGTCCAAGTTCCAATGCTAGGAACCTGTGAATATGTTAGGTTATATGGCAAAGGGTAATTAAGGTAGCAGATGGAATTCAGGTTGCTACTCAGCTGAACTTAAGTTAGGGAGGTAATCTTGGATTATCCTGTTGGACCCTGCTATGGACTGAATGTATGTGCCTCTCACCCCCAAATTCATATGTTGAATCCTAATGCTCATTGTGATGGTGTTGAAGGGGGGCCTTTGGGAGCTGATTAAGGCATGAGGGCAGAGCCCTCATAATTGAGATTGGTGCCCTTATCAAAGAGGCCAAGAGAACTCCCTTGCCTCTTCTGCCAAGTGAAGCTACGGTGAAAGATTGCAAACTGCCAGAGCTTTGATCTTGGACTTCGCAGCATCCAGAACTGTGAGAAATAAATTACTGTTGTTTATAAGCTACCCAGTCTGTGGCATTTTGTTATAGTAGCCCAAACAGACTAGGCAGGCTCAATATAATCACAAAGGATCTTAAAAGTGAAAGAGGGAGACATAAGAGAGAACAGGGAGGTGGCAGCATGAGAAACATTTGGCCGGATGGCACTGGCTGTGATGATGGAAGAAAGAGGACATAAGCCAAGGGAAGCAGGTGTCCTTGGAGCAGGAAGAGGCAAGGAAACAGACTGTTTGCTATTGTTTCCAGAAGGAATGCTGCCCTGCTGACACCTTGTTTTTAGCTCAATAAGAGTTAATCTTCTGAGCTCTAGAATGTCAAGATGAGAAATTTGTGTTGTTCTAAACCATTAAGTCTGTGATACAATGTTACAGTAGCAAATGGAAACTAATATAATGGGGAACAAAAAGAATTTTCAATAATAAGAAGTTGACCTAGAAATAGAGGGCTAGATAACTTTGTTTATTGAGATTCTTTGATTATTCAGGGGATAACCTGATAATTTGGGAAGAAGAAACATAACTGCCTCTAGAGAAGTCAATCTCTGACATGAAACAAAATGAAAGTAAAATTTCTATTCTGTATTTAAGAAATTCTTTTTATTTATTACAATTTTTCATTAGAAAAAATCCAAGTAGAATAATTTTTATTACTAGATTTGAATGAGAAACAGGTTAAACTAATAAGGAAGCAATAAATGAGAAACCAAGTCACCAGTTTCATGCATTGTAAGCATATGACCAAAGTATTATTGTCCTGTTGATACAACCTATATTTGATGGATTGTTTTTGTGTGTGATAATGTACCACAATTCACCAACTTTACTCCACTGATTTAAAAGATATAAGACTTTACTGCTGGTATTGAAATAATATTTTATAAATATATATGAACGATATATAAGGAATTTTTAATGTTTTTTAATTCAACTGTATTATAATTTTCATCTTCCTTTTATCAAGAATAGAATAATCACTCTATTTATAAGACTGTGTTCCACATTATTGAGAAAGAGACATTATAATATAATTGATTTTTATAGCCAACTTAATCTTTTACACTTTGAGATCTATGAATGGCTTCTTGCTCTGGTAAGTGTGATGTTGGTGCATTTATCCAACATCATCTCTTGAATATCTATCATGTATACCCAATAAGGATCACAATTTCAAAGAGATACAATGCTTTTTCTATGGTTGTACGTCATGAAATGAGCAGTTGTGTGATACCAAAATATCATTTTGCTCAAATCTGACCCAGTCCAAACCTTCTGCACTTAAGTTATATTCACTTAGAATTTTCCCACCCAGATTTATTCTTTTGCAACATTTATTAAATGTCTGATTTTAAGTAGAGAAATGGCATGTTCTTTTATACACTTAAGAACCATAATGTTGGCTGATATGTGGAGAATGGTTTGTAAGGAGGACCAGGAGCCCTAGAACAAAATAAAAGATGAGGTCGCATAAGAGCCTGTAGTAATGGGCCAGGTGAGTGAGAGGTTGGTTTGATTTAGGATAATTGTGGATTAGTTGGAAAGAACTGGGTATATTCAAGAGATGTAGATATTTTTTAGAGTTAAATTTGGCATGCAGTATAAATGGATATGATGAATAAAGCACATCAGGAACATGATCTAGATTTTGGTATGAGCTACTGAATGGATGTATACTGAAAAGAAACAGATGAGTATAAAAGCAGGTTTGTTTGTGGAAGGTAGCTTATGTGGGAGTTCAGTAATTCTGTTTTGAACATGGTAAGTCTGAGATGACTCTGGGTATTGGAGAAGAAATTTGGATAGACAAATCTGGAATTTCAGGGAGAGGTCCAGGGTGGAAACATTGATTTGATAGATGTAGATTTATAGATAAATGGTAGCTAAAGCTGTGGGCCCATGAGAGATTCCCGGGAATGTGGGGGGTTATAGAGAGGACCTAGGGGACGCCAGCATTTGGAGTCTGAGCAGAAAACAGAATGACCAGCAAACAAGCCTGAGAAGAGAGTCTGCAAAGTAGAGGAAAACCAGGAGGAAGTGATAGAACAGAAGCCAAAAGAGGTAAACATTGGATTTGACATTGACAAAGACATACCCCATTGAGTGCAAACAAAATAAATAAACCAAAATATATTTCCATTAATTTGAATATTGATTAATATCATTTTTACCTTAAGCTTTCCAATACTAAAGTAAATAAGCCACTTATATTTAAATATATAAATATGTTATTATTTTTATAATATATTTTGCCATTTGGGTATCTTGGTCAGCTTTCTAAAATGTGTAATTTTTATCTAACAGATATTTACTCATTTGGCCAATTTCATGCACTTATTTTACTGCACTTACTTTATTTATTTGAAACCTAAAGTTGTCATTATCCAAACACCTATTTCAGTGGACTTAGTCTATTATAAATTATTGGACAAATGCTTCATTATCTCCTTATGAATAGAAATCAATTGCTTTTACATCTATGTTTTATTTCAATTCAGTGAACAATTACTGAGTACATAGTATTCTAGCTGTTGTTCTTGTTCCTGGTAATTGAGAAGATAGTAAGAGCTTATACTTTGTGAGAAGAATAGCAATCAGTATTGAATTTGGCTGGAGTGACCAAAATAATAGCTGTTTAAAAAGATAGACATTTATTTCCCATTTATGGGAAAAAATATATCAAGGTAGTCCAAAGATGATAAATATGGTAATTATCCAGAACACAATTCCTTCTGTTGGTCATGTCACCTTTCTCTACACATGGCTTCCACTTTATGGTACCATTTGGTTCCAGTCTGCATATTCTCACTTTAGCAAGCGAAAAGTAGGTAGAGGACAGGATCAGTGCTGAGGACACTTCTTGGAAGTCAGAGCTTAATCACATGGCATGACCACCTATGATGTAAGCTGGAAGCCATAATGGCCACCTGAATATATGGGTTCCTCTTAACAAACCCACAAGGGCAGTTTTTCAGTGTAGACATTTGCATAAATAATTTTTACAAGAAAATAAATGATTTTCCAAAAAAAATGTACAGAGTGCCAGGAGAATGCAAAAAAATGGAAGCTCACCCAACATGGATAGAACAAGAAAGATTTAATTTCACCTAATACGAGTCTTACAGTGCATTTTGCAAACAATTAGTAGAGGGAGGGAAAGGTCTTTTAAAAATGAAAATAGAGTGAGCAACGGCACCCAAGATCAGTTACTTTATAATATCAGTTACTTTAGTAAGATATACAATTAGATGAGGTTTTTAAATGGAAAAATAAGTAACTTGAGATATGTGTAAGACTAGAGAACTAGGCAGTGAAGCTCTCAGAAAGTGCTGTATGCTGCACTAAGGAACCTAGATTTCTTTGTTAAATTCAGGGCACTGTTAAAGGACTTTAAACAGGACTGACATCATGCAGATTGCATTTTAGCTAGATTACTTTGGCAGGATTGCAGAGCACAGATCTGAAGCAGAACCAAGTTGGAAGTAGAAACATAATTTAAATGAAAACAACACTTTGGAAAGATGATGAGAGTCTGACATAAGGAAAGATAGTAGGGAGTGTTGTGTAATAAAGAATTGTCTAGCCTTTGCCCCTGGTTTCTGGGAGGGAGTCTCAAAATTCTTGGAATTTCAAGAATGATCGGAGTGCCTTTGTTTTGCCTGGTAGTGCCCTCACACCAGTCCTGAGTTTATGTTAATGAGACTGGCTCAGGATAAGGGCTGACCACATTAGAAAGACCGAACCTAATTAGAGGCTTTTGAGCCACTTGATATCTGACTGACTTCAGGGAGGGAGGGGGCAGGAGACAGAGTTAACTAACAGGCCAATGATTCAATCAGGTGTGCCTGTGTAATGAAATCCCAATAAAACTCTAGACTGGGAGGCTTGGGTGAGCTTCCAGTTAACAGCACTCTGTGTGTATTGTTACACATCAGTGTAACTGGATGGTGATGTATTAGCGGTTGGGACCCACCCAGACCTCGCCCTATGCATCTCTTCTTTGTCTGGTCCTGATTTGTTTCCTTTTCTGATGTAATAAAAACTGTATTTTAAGTATAGCACATTCCTGAGTTCTGTGAGTCTTTCTAGTGAATTATTGAAACTCAGGGTAGTGGAACCCCTAAGTTTGATGCCCGTTTGTCAGAAGGGCAGGCTCCAGGCTTGTGTCTGAAGTGAGGGCAGTTTTATGGAGGACTGTGCTCTTAGTTTGTGAAGTTTGACCCAGCTCTGTGTATTTAGTGTCAGACTTGCATTGCAGGGAGCAAAAAAGGAAAAGGAAAGAGACTTTAGGTATTTCAGGTGATTGTTAAAGTTCCAAACAAAAGAAATTACAATTGTAGCCTAAGTTAAACATTAGCTGGATTTTATGGAAATTGGAGTTAAATGCTCACTGCAGAATATTTAAACATGTTTACTTCCATGCTGTGAGCCATTTCCTGTTTCGAGGAATACTCCATAGACAGCAGGACTTTAGCGTAACTGGTCCCTGCCCATTAAACATGCCTCTTTCTATTATTGAGACAACCAATAATGCCCCAACCAATTTTCAAAATGTACGTATTTATTGAGAGCGACCGATTGAATGACATAGAGTGAGAAAAATATCAGTGTGGCCAAGGGAAAAATGCTGAAAAAATAATTAAGCAAGCAGAGAAAAAACAGGAAATGCAGATGCCTGAGAATAAACAGTGAAAATGGTAGACGAGAAACGAGAGGATAATATGGAAGCCAAGGGAATTTGTTTAATGAACAGCAAACAAATGAAAAATTCAGAATGTTTTTTAAAAGAAAGATATAAAGGATTATAGGTGTCTTTTATATAGTAAGGCAGCTTTCACTAACAGGAGGAAAATTTTCTGACTTTATAGATTACCTTGCTATCTGTTTTTCAGGACTAATACGTTTTTTTGTTTTTAATATTTATTTATGTATTTGTCTGTGCCGGGTCCTAGTTATGACACATGGGATCTTTTAGTTGCGGCATGCGGGATCTAGTTCTCTGACCAGAGATCGAACCCGGGCCCCCTGCATTGGGAGCGTGGAGTCTTAACCACTAGACTACCAGGGAAATCCTAGGACTAATAAGTTTGGACTAATGTCTACGTATTTGGATAAAACTTAGAACTTCCACCTGGAAATTTACAAATCTAGGTATCTAAAAATCAAATGTTTGATGCAGCTAGCATAAAACATCTTGATTGTTCTTATATCTACCTTGGCTTTTTTGTTAATATCTGAACTTCCAGATATATTATGATTTATGTGAGTAACTAGAATAAATGGATGATTGGACATACTCTTTTTTACTTTTCATTCAGATGTTTTGTCTACACTTATCCAAACTGTACCTTTCCAAATAAAAGATGAGAATTCTGTTTCTCCATGTAAATGTGCAAAAATTGGGCAATATTAAGTTAAACTTTGCAATTTAATTTGTTAGCTCTGATTTAGAAATGTCTATGCATATTTCAGTGCTCCTAATAAAAGGTGATACCTCAGCAACTATTTGTGACTTTTATAAACTTTAATTTACCTGCTAATTTTTTTTTCTCAATTTTAACTAGGTGAGGAACAAATGAAAGGCAACTTTAAGCTCTCTCAGTTTTAATCAAAATTGAGGAAGATATGGCTTAGACATTAGGTTGAAAAGATTTTGGAAAGTGATACATAATATTACATATTCTTTGACTACTGCACAGTGTTCATTTAGAAAACTAGATTAACATGGCAGATTTTTTTGTAAGAGTTTGTATTTTTAAAGGATGATACTAAATAATATTATGACATGTGTTCACATGGGACAGAAGAATAATCCTTGTAATAATTGTCAGATAGACTGATTTATCTTTAGGCTTCATAATGAATTTGATGATATTCATCTACTATATATCAGTCTTCTGCATGGTTGGTTCCAATGTAAATTTAATAATTCTTTATTCAACTTACTAATATCTTTTCCCTTTTAACTTATATCTTATAGTAATATGCTACTATCTTATGCCCATAATTCACTCTTCAAAGAACACATTTTATTATAGAAAGGATTTTGCTTGCTTTTGTAGATGTAATTTTTAGTCTATAAATGAGTTTAAATTTTACTAAGTATATTTAGTATTATGTTTAATCTGCTACATCAGAAAACATATAATCAGGTAATTTGTGTGTATCATGAAGATTTTTAAAAGTTCATCTCCCTTACTTGTTCTCTACCTGATATATCCTTCAGGAATCCTAGCCAAAAAAAACCAACAAAAATGCATTTGACGAACTCCCTGTTAGTGTAATTTATTTGTACATTCTCTTAAGAAAATTAACCTCCAGACGATAATCCAAACTTGTTCTCCTGAACAAACACATCATTTTTTTTTTAATTGAGTTAGTAGTTTGCTTTATCTTCTCATCCTACCCTTTGTACAACAACAGCAAAATGCAAACACATTCATACATAGGCACAAGCTGAGAGGGGGAGAGAGAGACAGAAAGCCAGTGGTTGTGGAAACATGCTTTCTGTAAATCTGTTGTGTAATTACTACCCAGGCCTTGTCTCCTCTTTAAAGAATTACGTGGCATAATTTAATTTTCCTTGAAAGATGAACATTTCTTCTGACTCTTGATAAATATATTTTTGCATGATAAGGAAATACTGCGTTTCTTTTTTTTTTTTTTTTTTTTTGTGTTACGCGGGCCTCTCACTGTTGTGGCCTCTCCCGTTGCGGAGCACAGGCTCCGGACGCGCAGGCTCAGCGGCCATGGCTCACGGGCCTAGCCGCACCGCGGCATGTGGGATCCTCCCAGACCGGGGCACGAACCCGTGTCCCCTGCATCGGCAGGCGGACTATCAACCACCGTGCCACCAGGGAAGCCCAATACTGGGTTTCTGAGAATCTAAAATATAGATTTTACTTCATTGAAACCAGAATTCGGCTATCAGGAGAGTTCTTTTGAAGATCAAAATGGACTTACCATCAGAGTGAGATGGCCAATGAAAGTCCAGCCCAAATGCTCCTTATGTCCATCTTTCCCCTGAGATAACAGTTTTTTAAAAACTCATTCACAGGCACATTGGCAATTTATAATGCATGGGGGCCGTAAAGATGAAACAGGATTGGGCCCTGCTCTCAAGGAGTTGAGTTTTGGCTAGTGTTGTTTCTGATCATGCCCAGCTAGTGTTTTATCAGCATCTCGTTTTTACCCCAGATTGATTGCCATGTTCAGCTCCAGGTACTATTTTGATCTAAAGGACTTGTCAGACACCCGCTTCCCTACTGCTTCCCTGTCTGGTTGCCTGGTCATCTGAACAAATTCTAGCCTGGCTTTCTCCTCTGATCATTTGGCATTAGCACCTTTATCACTGACCACGTCCACACTCTGAATCCAGTCCTGATG